>NC_081770.1:12852454-13562454 GCF_963082965.1 Carassius carassius | reverse complement strand
CCTTGCTTTGCGATTCCTTCAAACACACATTGATACTTTTTCTTCAGGTTCGACTTAAGTTGTCGTTGATGAATGAAGACCAGCTCATCTGAACAAACACAACAAAAACACAACTTAATTTTCTTTCCACATATTATAAGTGAAAAATCAGAAAGATGCTCATTAGTCTTTTACCTTTTAGAGTGTCTGCAAGTTCATCATGCTTCATACTTTTTAGGAAGTAAAGTGTGATATCAAGAGCTGCTTCTTTGATTTCACACATGTCCTCTATAAAATCCTGCACAAAGTATTGTGTGTTTTCTTTTTTTAATATTTTCTTAAACCTCTCCAACTCATTCTTCAGAAATATAATTATTTTGTTCTCAAGATCCTGAAACCAAAGAACAAAAACAAAAAGGGGTACAACAATAAAGTTTAATTAAATCTTACATCCACATATGAAACATAAGGTTAAACTTGTTAGATAAAAGTAGTAACAAAAGTACCAGAATTGAGGTAGGGGAAATTAACATTTCCGAATTACTGTAAACATGACAGTACCCTAAATCATGTATAGCTATGAAGTAGCTTAATATTGTTTACATATAATTGCAGGTTTAATTAAGAATCTAATGTCATAATTTCTGAAGTAATTTAAGTCAGAAATGATCCTATCTATCTTTCCTACTGATAGCAGCACAACACATGCAGATATAAAGCTGTAGAGGTTGTTTTATAAGCTATTCCTCTATAAACATGAAAAATCCAGGTTCTGATTCCAGCATAGCAGGGATCTGGAAGGGTTCACAACTAAAATCCTAGAGAAAACACTGCAATTCTCAATTGTCCTTTACAAACACAAATATGCAGTTTTATATTTGATGAATAACATGTATGTTCATTATAATAATTTGGTGCAAGAAACTATAAACTATCGGGCAAACTTTATACACACATATATATATATATATATATATATATATACACATACATACATATACATATATATATATATATATATATATATATATATACAGTAGGTGGACAACCTAAATGGGGATTACTGCAGTTCATACCGCCGCAGTAACTGTAATTCAGTCGTGTTTTAAAATCATTTGCGGAACTACCGCCAATTGGCATGCTATTTTTATTAAACAGTAAATAAATATAAGGCCTACACTAAGTAGACATCGAAAACGCCTATTTTACCGCCGCAGCGTTTGTAAAGTGCATTTGCAGCTTTTGACCGCTGAGTGGCGCTTTAACCACAAGTTATCAAACAAGCGCATCAAAGCACATTTTCGCAAATAGACGTCAGTTTTGCCTCGCTGATGTGTTACATTTGACTGGTTCAGTCACGGAAAATGAAAGAAAAACACTATAGTTTAAATATTTAATATATTTAATATTTAATATTCACAGATGAAAGTTTGGTATTTATGAAGTTATGTGCCTTTCTTAGAACGAATTCAAGCCGGATAAATGTCAAGCCTGTGCCAGAGTCTGTGCTTATATTTTCTAAGCTACATGGTATTAAACCATATTTTTGATTTGACAGATTTAAAAGCAGTGTGCAGTATTATTTATATTATATTAATAATGCGTTATATTATTCAAAAGAAATTGTGGTTTACTTTGCATCGGAGCATTAAAAGTGGTAGCTATTTTAGGGGGGTAGGCTACATGGATTAATATGCAAAATGTCAATATTTTCATATATTATGCCTATGTTTTAATTTATATTTTAAATATATTTTTTCCTTTAATAAAACAACATGCATTTTTGTTATTCGTTACCTGTCCTTTATTTTGACATAACTTATTGGGGAAAAAACATTTGTCTGTAAACTGATTAAGAAATTGTTGCATGTTTAAATGTGAAGCACTGTATAATTTCGTTCCCATTATTTAGGCCTAATTTGCCTAAAACAATAAACAAATAAAATTAAACCGGCATGATTAAATCTTTGAAACTCTAAAGAATTAATAAAACATACTCACGATTAAACTCAAGTTCTCTCATTATAATCAACAACATTCACACGATGTAAAAAAAAAGCTTTAGTAATTGACAACTTAAGTGATTTTAAAGGGAACCTTCTTTACTTGCTTTTAAAGTAGGGTAATATCATATGGCCTAAAAAAAATCTGAAATTTGAAAAAAAAAAAATTGAAAAAAAAAAAATCTGAAAAAAAAATTTGATTTAGGATTTAAACCGATTTTTAAATCAATATTCAAATGACGAAGAAATTTTACAAAACAAGTTTTAATATAGTTTATCATTCATTTTGCAGTCAAATTTATAACTGCAACAAGATGATTTAAAAAAACAGTACTGTTATTACCTTAATGCTGGAAAGACCTTTATTTTATTATTATAATTTTTTTAATACTAGCCCATCATGCATCTAACCATCCACTCAGTTTTAAGAGCTGTTCAGATTAAAACTGCCAGCTCCGCAGTGAGTCAGTGTCATGGACGGAGAACCTGTTAATATACTTTCTAGTTTATATTTCCATCTCGTTATGCCACTGGTTTAGATTTTTTTTTTTTTACAACTTATTTGTAAATAGAGCAGCGACTTTCTGTGTGTCTACACCAGACACAAGCTGTCATCTGTGCCCCACAGCGAAAAGTGTGTCTAAACTTGATGACATCACACTATAGTGTCAAATCATCTGAACGCAGTGTCAGAACATTTTGTCATAAACAGAACGAGCATCAGTTCACTGATGGGGATCATGTCCAGTGTATCCATCACTTGGTTCTGCTGTCTTTTGTTGGATCGTTCCACTTGTGTCCGGTGTAGACCTGGTGTGCGTTTTTTATTGTTTTATTTTACAGCCCTGCTTGTTTTAATGTTTATATTAAATATCTGTATTGACTGCATGGTCATATTATCGAATTATTTACTGCCACGCAACCTACAAAAGTAAAACTTGGCGAGTCGATCAACGAGCATTGCTACAGGTTGATTTTTGGTGGATATGCTGTGCTTGTGTTCCCGCGGTCTTCATTTCGTCAGGTGAAACGTCTCTCTCACTCGCAGCAGAGTCTGTGAGCAGCAACAACTTCCCCTCCGCGCACACTGATACCAGAAACACGCTCCGCCTTCACTCCATGGATAAAGTATTTCAGTATGTTTGACATGTTATGTTCATAACATAGCATATAAAATAATAATAAAAAAATAAATAAATAACAGGAGAGTGGCTTAACCCTTTAAAACCGAACGTGTCGGCGCCGACACAATTTACCATGCGGTATTAATGTTTTCATAACTCAGCAACCGTTTGCACTATGAAAAAAAATCTAATTGCGTCTGATAGAAGACAGCTTGCGCTTTAAGACAAAATACAGCTTAATACGGTAACTGCATGCTTTCCAGCAGCAAATCACAGCAGCTTTCGGGGAGAGGGGGAAGGGCGGAGTTGAAGCGGGAGATACGGAGCGCAGCAGGTTTGAAAGTTTGAGAGTGTGAAATATAAACAAAAACGAACAAAAACATGGCGAAAAAAGGTTTTACACGAGAGAAGGCGATTGATTTGATCTCTGATTACACCTGGGAAGAGGCTGAACATGATTCATCGGACCCGGAGTCTGTATTCAGATGTTGAGGATGTGTACTGGTTTTGATCCAGTCGTATATTGGTAAGTGAAGCTTATTTATTTGTTTCTTTCTGATGAATCGATGAGAAATTAATAAAATAGTAAGACTCCATGTTTTTGTTCGAAAAAACACTGTTTCACACACTTATATGTGCGTTGCACACACGTGTAAGTGCGTATGTGCATGCATACATGCGTTCATACTTGCTTATGTAACGTTAGCGTTATGTGTATGGGTGCGTGTGCATGCATACATAATTGTGTATGTAAGTGCATGGACATATCTCTCTCTGTGTGTGTGTGTGTAAGTAAGTAAAGGTGCGTGTGTGTGTATGCGAATGTGTGGGTGTATGTGTAACGTTATATGTATGTTTGTGTAAGTGCATGCATGTGTGCATATGTTTATGTGTGTTTGTGTGTGCTACTGCTAATGTGTGCATGTGTATATCTGTGTGTATGTGTGTGTGTATATCTGTTTGTGTGTATCTGTGTGCATGTGTGTATCTTATACAGTCTATGATGTGTATGCAAATGTGTGTGTGTACGCGCTTGCGTGACTTTGTGCATGCATGCATTTATGTCTATATCTGTATATTTGCGTGTGTGTGTGTGTGTGTAGGTGCATGTATGTGTGTGTGATTGTGTGTATGCAAATATAAGTAACTGCAGGCTTTATTTTTATTATTTTATTGTATTATTATTATAGTTATTTATTTATTATATTATTATATATTTATATATTATTTGTACATATTTTCTCTTACTAATAGATTGATTCATAATGAAAAGTATTTTTATGTACATATATCGTGAGTTTGTAATACATGCTGCCGTTTTTTTTGTTTTGTTTTTTTTTCAGTGTGGCTTACTCCAGTTATCGATGAAGAAGCAAATGGGCCGTCTACATCGAACACAACACCATCTCAGAGGGGCTGGGGCAGTGGTCGCTGCTGTAGCTGTACAATAAATACATGGGGGGACTTGACACCTCCAACAAGATGCTCAGAACAAAGTCGATGCCCCATAAAACAAGTCATATGTGACCATTTTCCAGCACTTCCTGGACATTGCAGTGACCAACAGCTTCATTTTACACAAAGAGATGTGTGCCATCCACCATGATAAGCTCATGACACGGCAAAACTTTCAGGAGCTGCTAGCTGCTCCGCTCACAGATGTTCCCCTGGATGGCAGCTCGAGAGAGATGCGATCATCTGCCTGTTCCTGTGAGTGATACTCAAGACCTTTCACAGAGTTGCATATGATGCAAAAGGAGTACCCCATGGAAGTGCAAGGAATGTGATGTGGGATTATGCTTGCAGTTAGACAGGAAATGCTTCAGAGAGCACCACATTTAAATGACTGGATTGAAGGATCCAAAAACGCCTGGAGGACTGGAGTACAACAAATGGCTCCTGAGTGAAAACTGTGCAATCCAGTGTCTCAAACAGACTTGTATATATGTATTATAGTTCCTTTTTCAAGATTGAGGCATTAGATTCTTTCGATCATGAGTTTTCAGAATTTTTTATAAATAAAAACCAGTACAATTTCTTCCCGTTTTTAATTTTTTTGTCTATTTAAATTCCATTTACTAACTCATTACACAAAATAATGTACAATAACTGTAATTTCCTGAAAGCCTATAATTTTCTGGAAAAAAAAATGACACCTTACACTTGAAGATACCACATTATGTTCTAATTTTATACTCAAAAAAACAAAATGAGTGAAAACGGCCAATTTTAGCTTT
Source organism: Carassius carassius (assembly GCF_963082965.1). Lineage (NCBI taxonomy): Eukaryota > Metazoa > Chordata > Actinopteri > Cypriniformes > Cyprinidae > Carassius > Carassius carassius. Next base: position 13,557,111 of record NC_081770.1, on the reverse strand, counting down.
AGGTTCTAAAGGGCTAAGCTATGTGTAAACTTTTTTCCCTATATCACATGCCAAACTAATAACATTGTAAGCATTACATCTTTAATTGCTGCTTTTTGCTGTGAAAATTTAGTTTGTGATGAAAATAACAGTACATTTTTGTCAGTTATTTTATCTAAACAGATCGATTAACTTCTTCAAGATTTCAAAATCAGATAGCATGCTGATAATGTAGTAGCACTGTGAGATTACATTTGTTTAAACGCATTATTGCAAAAGCGATTGAGTGTGAATCTGTTTAAATCATGCTTTAACCCGAAAATAATCAGTAAAAGAAACAGACAAACTCTTAACATCCCGCTCGACTCTTGCAGTCATTGTAACCTTCTGATCAAGCTAAATATGTTTAACATGTATTCTTGCTGAATATGCAGTTATATGGCTGTTGGCATGAATTGTACTCGTGATGGAGCACTCTTGGAGCAGGTGAAAACCACAAATCTCATATTCAAGTGTTTGTGCAAAAAGTATTAATGTGCATTAATGACAGGGAGGCGCCGTCTCATCACTTTAATTTTTTCATGATAATGAATGTATAATTTTTTAATTAACATACTATCGTGGTGTCTCACATACATTAAAAATATCTAAAAAAGATAAAAAAATCTACAGAAAGCTTGAAATGTTTTTTAAATGAAAAGGAATAGTGTAATCTGTGAATGTTGCATTTCTCTCATCAGAGAGAGCCAGCACTGTGAATATAACCCAAACAACAGTCCTATATAAACCAGTTCAGCAAGTGAAAGCCTCATAAGACACTGTCCATATGAAAGAGCAATTCACACCTTTATCTCGACCCCCACATCCATGAATAACTACCCAAAACCCAACCCCCTCCAGCTGAACAGAATTCGGTCTGTGTTTTGGCTCTGAGGAACGGTGTGTTACTGGGCTGAAACATGCCTGCACTCAGCAGCACTACTCTTTGTATTCATAATTTTCTCACAGCCCATATTATTTTCACAAGACCATAATGATAATAACAAATCATCAATTAATAATTAATCATTATTTTACGAAAATCATTGTTGTTTGTGATCGTGGATGTTTGAGGAAGGCTTTAAGACCAAGCGGAATCCTCTGTTCCCGCCTCACATCGCATGGGTCTCCGCTCAGTGAGGCAGCTTCACTGTCTGCGATTTGACTTTACTGAATCAGATTGAGGCGAATACAACTTATTGATCATGAGCCCAACATTTAGCAAGGCAGGAAAACATTCATTCTAACGGAAGGAAGACGTATTTCATTGAGATAATGCTTTTAAAGAGAGAGAGAGAGAGAGAGAGAGAGAGAGAGAGAGAGAGAGAGAGAGAGAGAGAGAGAGAGAGAGAAGGAGTCTAGGGCTATTCTTAAACTTGGAGCTCATTATATTGAAGTACAATTCCAAACACCAGAAACGTTATGCATTTTATGAATAATGAAATGTTATGAAAATAAAATGTTATGCATTTTATTTATTCACATGCTGTATGGTTGAAATAATATTTTAGATCACAACTTTAAGTTCCGTTGTTTAACAAAAAATGCTTTATTGGCTAGTGTTTCATAAACCTTCAGTTGTTATGCTCTAAAATCCATGGCATTATTAATTTCACAGTATTTTTACCACCTAAATGACTAATCTTTAAAGTCACAATTCTATAATGGTCAAAATTACTCAGGCCAATGGTATTTTTAATGACATTATTTTATTATTATAATTTTTAATTTTTTTTGAATAATTTTAGCCTACATAAATAGGTAAAGCAAAACAAATATTCGGATTGTCCCTTATTTTTTCCCTTGTTTTCTTAAAGAATAAACACGTATTTTTTACAAGAATAAACATGATAACATATTATTAATTAATAAAAATAATTTAAGCAATTAAAACCTTTTTTTAAAAACTTGAATTTAAATACTATTAAACTAACTTTAACTGAGTTTATGAGTAAAAAAAAGTTCTAAATGAACTTGTGTTAACAATATAATTAGAACTAACAATATAATTCTATTTTTTAAAATGAACAATTCCTGTATAAAATGGGACAGCAACCTAGTGGTTCTCAACCTTTTTTTCCAGCGGGCCGCACTATGGTCTAAGTGCAAGTCGCATATAATTTACATATTACGTCAGCAATACAAACCAACCTGATTTATAATATTATAGCCTAACTATTATGATATATAATCTATTACATTCATTGAAATAAACAAGTCTACTCCCCATAAATAAAACACCTGATGCTGTCGGGAGCTGACCAATTTTTGTGAGATTCAGCTTGAAAGGAGTAACACAAAGAAGTTGTGATTGTAACGCCTGTGTTAAACTTTCCACATGAGCAATCCGGACGCAGACACGGCCAGCGCGGACGCAGACGAAAGATTTCTCCCACTCTGCTGCTCTGTGTTTCACGGAAACTTGGCTGAATGACACCATACCGGACAGCGCGCTCCATCTGCCGGGCTTTCAGCTGTTTAGAGCGGATCGCGACGCAGAATCAACGGGGAAATCGCGCGGCGGCGGGACATGCTTTTACATCAATGAACGGTGGTGTACAGATGTAACTGTGTTAAAGAAGACGTGCTGCTCAAATCTCGAAACGCTCTTCATTAACTGCAAGCCGTTCTATTCGCCGCGGGAGTTTCATTCGTTCATTCTGGTGAGTGTTTACATCCCTCCTCAAGCGCACGTGAGCTCAGCTTTACAGAAACTCGCTGAGCAGATCACAGAGACCGAACAACAACACCCAGACTCTGTTTTAATCATTCTTGGGGACTTTAATAAAGCCAATCTCTCCCGTGAACTGCCAAAATACAGACAGCATGTTACTTGTCCCACAAGAGACAGTAATATATTGGATCACTGTTACACAACAATAAAGGATGCATTTCACTCTGTTCCACGAGCAGCTTTGGGACATTCTGATCACCTTCTGGTTCATCTTATACCGACCTACAGGCAGAAACTAAAATCAGCTAAACCTGTATTAAGGACTGTAAAAAGATGGACTAATGAAGCAGAGCAGGATTTACAATCTTGTTTTGACCTCACTGATTGGAGTGTTTTTGAAGCTGCTGCCACTGATCTGGACGAACTCACAGAGACCGTAACATCATATATCAGTTTCTGTGAGGATATGTGTATTCCTACCAAGACTCAACTAAATTACAACAATGACAAACCGTGGTTCACTGCAAAACTCAGACAGCTCCGTCAGGCCAAAGAAGATGCTTACGTGAAGGGGGACAATGTCTTGTATAAACAGGCTAAATACACACTGGAAAAGGAGATCAAAGTGGCAAAGAGGAATTATTCTGAAAAAATAAGGACTCAGTTCACTTCGAACGACTCCGCATCAGTGTGGAAAAGCCTAAAGAAGATCACCAATTACAAGACACCACCCCCCAGCACTGTGGAAAATCAACGACTGGCAGACGATCTGAACGAGTTTTACTGCAGGTTTGAAAGAACACCCATCACCTGCCCTGAACACCTCTCCACACAACCGTTCACACCAATAACAACTCCTGCAACCAACCCTGAATGCCTCTCCAAACAAACGTTCACACCATTCACAGCTCCTGCAACCAACCCTGAATGCCTCTCCACACAACCGTTCACACCATTAACAGCTCCTGCAACCCATCCTGATCACCTCTCCAATCAACCGCTCTCACCATTCACAACTCCAGCAACCAACCCTGAATGCCTCTCCAAACAACTGTTCACACCACTCACAACTCCTGCAACCCACCCTGAACACCTCTCCAATCAAGCGCTCTCACCATTCACACCTCCTGCATCCCCCCTCTCCCCCACACCTGCAATACAGATCAGCGAGGATGCGGTGCGCCAGGTCTTCAGGAAGCAGAAAAGGAAAAAAGCACCAGGCCCAGATTGTGTTACACCAGCCTGTCTGAAATCCTGTGCTGACCAGCTGGCCCCCATCTTCACAAAGATCTTCAACAGATCGCTGGAGCTGTGCGAAGTCCCTTCATGCTTCAAACGCTCCACCATCATCCCCATCCCAAAGAAATCCAAAATTACAGGACTAAATGACTACAGGCCTGTGGCTCTAACGTCTGTAGTCATGAAGTCATTTGAAAAACTGGTGCTGGCCCACCTGAAGGACATCACTGGACCCTTGCTGGATCCTCTTCAGTTTGCCTACAGAGCAAACAGGTCTGTAGACGATGCAGTAAACATCGGACTGCATTATGTTCTGCAACACCTAGACAGACCGGGGACCTATGTGAGGATCCTGTTTGTGGACTTCAGCTCTGCCTTCAACACGATCATCCCAAACCTCCTCCTGCCCAAACTAACTCAGCTCTCCGTGCCCACCTCCGTCTGTCAGTGGATCAACAGCTTCCTGACAGACAGGCAGCAGCTAGTGAGGCTGGGAAAATACACATCCAGCACCCGTACAATCAGCACCGGAGCTCCCCAGGGCTGTGTTCTCTCCCCACTGCTCTTCTCCCTGTACACTAATGACTGCACATCTAAGGACCCCTCTGTCAAGCTCCTGAAGTTTGCAGATGACACCACACTCATCGGCCTCATTCAGGACGGTGACGAGTCTGCTTACAGGCAGGAGGTTAAAGAGCTGGCTGTCTCGTGCACTCTCAACAACCTGGAGCTTAACACGCTCAAAACAGTGGAGATGATCGTGAACTTCAGGAGAAACCCCCCTGCACTCCCCCCACTCACCATCATGAACAGCACTGTGACTGCAGTGGAGTCATTCAGGTTCCTGGGCACCACTATCTCTCAGGACCTGAAGTGGGACATTCACATTGACTCCATTGTGAAAAAGGCCCAGCAGAGGTTGTACTTCCTTCGCCAGCTGAGGAAGTTTAACCTGCCACAGGATCTGCTGAAACAGTTCTACTCCACCATCATCGAATCCATCCTCTGCACTTCAGTAGCTGTCTGGTTCAGCTCAGCTTCTAAATCGGACCTCAGAAGACTACAGAGGGTAGTCCGGACTGCTGAGCGAATTATCGGTACAACCCTCCCATCTATTCAAGAACTGTACTTATCCAGAGTGAGCAAAAGGGCTGTTAAAATCACTCTGGACCCCTCACATCCAGCACACTCCCTCTTTGAACTGTTGCCATCTGGTCGACGCTACAGAGCACTGAGCACCAGAACGACCAGACACAGGAACAGTTTCTTCCCTCAGGCAATCCATCTTATGAACAGCTGATAATAACTGTGGGACACACTACACTATTTATATTTATATACACTACACTTTTTATCCAACACACATACTTAGCGTACACGTAAATCTTTTGCACATAATATACATGTACATACATGGAACACACTATACTACTTATATTTATATTTATATAGACATACACTTATTTATCCAAACACACATACTTAGCGTACAGTTACAATTTTTCCACATAATATACATGCACATACATAAATGCTCTTTTTAATATACCTGCCATACATTGTCAATTTGTATATTGTCAATCCTTACCCACCTATTTGTATTTTTTTGTATTTTTTATTCCTTATTGTGTTTTTTGTTCTGTCGCTGTTATGTTGTACTGCGGAGCTCTGTCACGAAAACAAATTCCTCGTATGTGTGAACATACCTGGCAATAAAGCTCATTCTGATTCTGATTCTGATTCTGATTCTGACTTCTTCAATTTCAACTTCTGAATGCGCAGGCTGATGGTCCGCTCTGCAATTGCCCAGAATTATTGCACATCTGACTGTCTTTATATTATTTTATTGACGGATTGCACAGGTTCGAGTAGCAATGAGTTTCTTCACACTGCCTGCACATGTGCAATTTTGCTTTTGAAGCCTACTGACCAGGCGCACCTGTCCGCGCGCTCGTCTGCTCAGAGCCTCAGCACACACTCTCCAATGACGATTTTTATGTCACGTCTACCTAGCGGTCCATAGCGGACTCGTGGACGCAGAAAGTTTAACAGAGGCTTTAAGATGCAGTCTTTAAGAGGCACACGGGAGCATGACCTGACGCGCAACATTTCAGAAAATGTGCGTTCACAAATGTACCCTATTTTGATCCAAATATGGAAAGCACTTTTGAATTTAATAATATGAGGTTCTCTCCAGAGATGTTTTGCCACATTTCTTCAATTAAGGATTTCTACATAGTGTATGGTGTTTCTATTTGCCTGAACTTCTTCAAGTGAGTTGCTGGGCAAAAAAAAAGAAAAATCCAGAACTTCTCCTTCAATACTGATACTGCGACTATTCACAGTTTGTACATGTTCATTCGCTGGCATTTTTTTAATTTCTTTTTTTTCTCCCTCAAAAAACAAATTTGTCCATTCTGATGCGCAATTTTACCTTAAAGGCAATTTACCTAATGGATGTTGATGACTATTTGAATTGAATTCTGCCTGTACACAGCAAAATCTCCAGTGTTAATTTAACACTCTGAGTGTGGACTCATAGTAACACTGAAGCAGAGTTGAAGTTAATGAGATAATTAAGAAGTTAATTGAGTTATGATTGACCATTATTGAAGACACCTGATGTTAACAAGCAGAATCACCAACCGAGAAAATCACAATTTGTGTGTCACCATTGTAGTGGTCAGTGTTTGCTTTAGTTGGGATCTTGACCCTTCAGTTATTTAATTTAGACTTTGAGGGGCTGTGGTAACTGAATTATAACATACAGACCAGAGAAAAAGCAATCATGTGTGCTATTGATTGTGGTTTGAACTAATTGTCATGGAGTGACCTGAATGCGTGAGTTCAGGTTTCTTTAATGTATACATAAATTAAGTGAAAAAAAGTAAGCAATCCATAATTTTTGGCATATTATGACATGTTTTTAAAAGTTAGTTCTAGATAAAAAAAAATTAATTACTTTAGACACATAGACATCAAAAATCAGTGTGAGCATCACAACAACGGTGACCATCAAAAAAGCATGTTGTAGCCAATAAAAACTCATCCATGGCTCCCATCATGCATTGCGGCATGAATAAATTATGATCTGAACTGTCTTTTTAACTTTTTATTCTAACTACATTTCATTTTGCTGTTTTTATGTGCATTTTTAGTATCTAGTTTTGTGATTTTCAGAGTAGATCGGTTTATCTGAAAATGCTGTTTGTCACCGTTGTTGAGATTCATACGCCGATTCTTGTTATCTTTTTGTGCCTAAAATCTAAAATTTTAGTAAAAAAAAGAAAAGATCAGAATCACTTACAAAAGATGCCTACAAAACAGCCAGTATAGAGAATACAGACTCTTTCACTGTGGAATCGAAGCTGTTACAATCAATAATGGAAGTTTTACTTAGAGAAAAAAGTTTAAATGAGTTCAGTAACTCAAGTCAAACAACGATTACATTAAAACATAATCATCACCACACGATGACTTTTGCTCTTGGCTTGCCAAACACATTTTAAAAGTAAAAAGTCACAAGCCAAGATCCCAACTAAAGCAACACTGACCACTATAATGGTGACACACAAATTGTGATTTTCTCGTTTTGTGAGTCTGCTTGTTAACATCAGGTGTCTCCAATAATGCTCAATCATAACTCAATTAATTTCTTAATTATCTCATTAATTTAAACTCTGCTTCAGTGTTACTTTTAACACTGCTTCAGTGTTTATATGAGTCCACACTCAGAGTGTTAAAATTAACACTGGGGATTTTGCTGTGTATGTGTTCGTTAAATGCTTATGCCAGTCTGCTCATGTCTGAAAATAATATATGAAGAAAAAAAATTAAGTTTGTCAGAGGAAAAAAATATATGAGTCGTGTATATGTTTCATTTTAATGGATTAATCACCTATTTTCGTTTGCTGCATGTTTTTTTTTTAAACACGCCAAAAAATAAATCAGTTTGTGAGAGGAAAAAAATAGGCTATTAGAATATATTTTACAACAAATCCTTTAAATTTAACAAATTTATCAGAAAAACCATAATTAAAAATATATAATTCTAATGGATAAATACAATTGCAGTATATAATAATATAGGCTTAGTAATAAAAAAACAAAAAATAATAATAATTTAAAGCTAAGCATAAGGTAAGGTTTGGCTTTCTCAATCGGGAGAAATCCAAACGTTTCCATATTCGTGATGTTGCCAATTTGAAGCTTAACTATTATTCATGAGGTAAAATAGGCTGTGTGCATTTCAGTATCGATGGAAAAAAAATCATAATTAACAATATGTCAAAGTGCTCACGCCAAATGTCTGGTGAACGACTGCGGTTTCCAGTGAATATGTGCGCGAGGCACCAGCACGATCAAACAGCTGAAACAAATAATACTTAATTTTTGGTCACACATAAGGCATAATTCAAAAATGCAAAGTGTTGGTAGTTTGAAAAAATCAAGAATAATAACAGAGTTAATACTAATTATTGCTAAATGCTGGACCGTTCCCATTTCGCTCTGCATATGGAACCTGAAGATTTTTTTAAACCAAGAATGAACCGATATGAAAATGAAATTAAAAAATTTAGCTTATATATATACATAATGTATATATATATATATATATATATATATATATATATATATATATATATATATATACATAGGCCTTATATTTATTTACTGTTTAATAAAAATAGCATGCATATGATCCTTTGTGTAAAGGTCTTCTTTTAATTTTTGTTTAGTAGACTGTAGCCTAAGACTATCCTACATTTTAAAAATTAACAAATTGTAAAAAATGTTATGTTTTTTTTTTAAATGTTACAATGTTATATCATAATGTTATTGTTGTTTTACTTCCATCTTTTATCTCATTTTACAATTACATTCATTTTGCAATCCGTCCCTTTGCGCCACCTGGCGGTAGTTTCGCTAATGATTTTAACATGCGACTGAATTACAGTTACCGTACCGTGGCGGTAAGGCCCAGATAGGCTGGCCACCTACTGTATGTATGTGTGTGTGTGTGTGTGTGTGTGTGTATATATACATGACTATGAAAATTGTAGAGTCACACTGAAGGCATCAAGGGCTATTTGACCAAGAAGGAGAGTGATGGGGTGCTGCGCCAGATGACCTGGCCTCCACAGTCACCGGACCTGAACCCAATCGAGATGGTTTAGGGGTGAGCTGGACCGCAGACAGAAGGCAAAAGGGACAACAAGTGCTAAGCATCTCTCGGGGAAACATATTTTCAGTTGTTTCACACCTTTTTGTTATGCATATAGTTCCATATATAATTCCACATGTGTTAATTCATAGTTTTGATGCCTTCAGTGTGAATCTACAATTTCCATAGTCATGAAAATAAAGAAAACTCTTTGAATGAGAAGGTGTGTCCAAACTTTTGGTCTGTACTGTATATATATATATATATATATATATATATATATATATATATATATATATATATATATATTCATATATTCCTGCTTGAATTCGTTCTTGAATTCGTTCTAAGAAATGCACATAACTTCATAAGTACCAAACTTTCATCTGTGAATATAACATATTAAATAAATCAAATATTTTAAACTAACTATAGTGTTTTTCTTTCATTTTTTGTGACTGAAACCGTCAAATGTAGAGTCACACTCTCTCTCTCTCTCTCTCTCTCTCTCTCTCTATATATATATATATATATATATATATATATATATATATATATATATATATATATATATATATATATATATATATATATATATATACACAACAGGGCTAAAGGCGCCCGGGGTAAAAGGCACCTTTGATATTATTTTCATCTATTTCATTCATAATAAATAGACACAGTACACAGACATATATCATGTACACAAGTGATTAATTGTGATTAATCACTTGTGTACATGATATATGTCTGTGTACTGTGTATAATCTAACCAGTACTAATCTGCAATGTATTTTCACTGCGTGAGTGAGAACATGATGTGCGTGACTCGTGAGAGAGGCCTGGCTTGTCACACAGTAACTAAACGAGTCGGGTCTTTGCGAACGGTCATTATAATATGAATGATAATGATTCCATGATAATGCATGGAATATACGGCAAAGCGCCACTAAATAACAGGGCTAATTTGTGGGGAGCGTGGTGAGGCTTTGACAATCAGATGGCTAGTAGTCAATCTGCTCAACAGCCAATCACGGGCCCCCTGCTTGCTCGGCCCCTGGGGCTTAAGCCCCGCCTAGCCCTATTGTTAATGTGGCCGTGCCCTTCAGCTGAACTGAATTCAGTCTGTTTTTTTGGCTGAAGGAACGGTGTGTTTGCATGTTTCAGCCCAGTAGCTAACATGCCTACACTGAACAGCCCTACTCTTTTTATTCATTATTTTCTTGCAGCCCATATTATTATTTTCACAAGACCATAATTATAATAACAAATTATCAATTGATAATTAATCATTATTTTACGAAAATCATTGTTATTTGTGAACAGAGCGTTTACAGAACACCAAGCGGAATCCTCCGTCAGCTGCTCTCGCCTCACAGCGCGTGGGACTCGGCTCACTGACGAAGCTTCACCATCTGCGGTTTGACTTTACTAAATCAGATTGAGGTGAATACAAATTATTGATCATGAGCCCAACATTTAGCAAGGCAGAAAAACATTAATTCTAACTGAAGGAAGACGTATTTCATTGAGCTAATGCTGTTAAATAGAGAGAGAGAGAGAGAGAGAAACTAGTCTAGGGCTATTCTGAAACTTGGAGCTCATTATATTGAAGTACAAATCCAAATATCAGAAACGTTATGCATTTTATGAATAATGAAATGTTATAAAAATTATGCATTTTATTTATTCACATGCTGTATGGTTGAAATAATATTTTAGTTCACAACTTTAAGTTCCATTGTTTAAAAAAATTATTTAATGGCTAACGTTTCAACGTTTTAACGTTAAAGTCCAATGCCATTTGTAATTTCACAGTATTTTCACCTCCTAAATCACTAACCTTTAAAGTCACAATTCTATAATTTACACAATTCTATAAAATTCAAATTTACTCAGGTTGATGGCATTTTTTATGACATTATTTTATTATTATTATTTATTTATTTATTTTTGAATATTTGTAGCCTACATAAACAGGTGAAGCAAAACAATTATTTGGATCGTCCCTTATTTTTTCCCTTATTTTCTTACAGAATAAACACTTATTTTCTACAAGAATAAACATGATAACATTATTAATTCATATAAATAATTTAAGCAATTTAAAAAAAAACTTGAATTTAAATACTATTAACCTAACTTTTAAAATCTCAAGGAGTTTATAAGTTAAAAAGGGTAAAATGTCACAGTGCATGTTAAATAGCCTAAATGAACGCGTGTTAACAATATAATTAGAACTAACAATATAATTAGATTTTTTAAAATGAACAATTCCTTTATAAAACAGCAACCTTTATATCAAACATATTTAAATCGTCCACAGCTGAGCATCGCGGGAAGCTGATCTGCGCCAGAGCACACGAAGTGAATGTGATGCACAAAGTCATTTTAAGATGAAATATAAAAATAAAAAAAAACCTGGATAGGCTGGGCCCAGGCTCTGTTCTGAAGTATATAATAATTATAATTACTGTTAACCCAGAGTAACAAATTTTAACGGATTAATCACATATTTTCATTTGCTGCATGTTTCCTTTATTTATTTATTTTTAAACACTCAAAAAAATATATGAGTCGTCTACAGGTTCCATTTTAACGGATTTAACACCTATTTTCGTTTGCTGCATGTTTTTTTTTTTTTTTGATATTATATAATTCATGTATAAGTTGCATTTTATTACATTTAGAAATAATAACGGCTGGCCTAATAATGTTATAATGTACCGACAGGATATATTTAGTCCTCTTCACTTTACAATAAATCCTTTAAATTTAACAAATATATCAGAACAAAACAAGAATTAAAAATATATAATTCTAATGGATAAATATAATTGCAGTATATAATAATATAGGCTTAGCTATAAACAAACAAATAATAATAACAATTTAAAGCTAAGCATAAGGTAAGGTTGGGCTTTCTCATTCTCTCACTCGGGAGAAATCCGATTCCATATTTGTGATGTTGCCCATTTGAAGCTTAACTATTATTCATAAGGTAAAATAGGCTTTGTAATTCACGAGTGTTTCAGTATCGCTGGAAAAAAATCATAATTAACAATATGTGGAGTAAGTTGACCGCTGCTAACGCTGAATGTCGAACGACTGCTGTTTCCAGTGAATATGTGCACGAGGCACCAGCGCGATCAAACAGCTGAAACAGAAAATACTCAATTTTTGGTCACACATAAGGGCATAATTCAAAAATGCAAAGTGTTAGTAGTTTGAAAAAAATTAAGAATGATAACAGAGTTAATACTAATTATTTCTAAATGCTGGACTGTTCTCATTTTGCTCTGCATATGGAACCTGAAGTTTTTTTTTTAAACCAAAAATTAACCGAAAATGAAATGAAAACATTTAGCTTTATATATATATACAGTAGGTGGCCATCCTATCTGGGGCTTACCGCCGCGTGTACCGCCGCCGTAACTGTAATTCAGTCGCGTGTTAAAATCATTCGCGAAACTACCACCAGGTGGCGCAAAGGGACGGATTGCGAAATGAATGTAACTGTAAAACGAGAAAAAAGAAGGAAGTAAAACAACAATAACATTATGATATAACATTGTAACATTTAAAAAAAAAAATTTTTTTTACAATTTGTTAATTTTTAAAATGTAGGATAGTCTTAGGCTACAGTCTACTAAACAAAAATTAAAAGAAGACCTTAACACAAAGGATCATATGCATGCTATTTTTATTAAACAGTAAATAAATATAAGGCCTATATATATATATATATATATATATATATATATATATATATATATATATATATATATATATATATATATATATATATATAAGCTAAATGTTTTAATTTCATTTTCATTTTGGTTCATTCTTGGTTTAAAAAAATCTTCAGGTTCCATATGCAGAGCGAAATGGGAACGGTCCAGCATTTAGCAATAATTAGTATTAACTCTGTTATTATTCTTGATTTTTTTCAAACTACCAACACTTTGCATTTTTGAATTATGCCTTATGTGTGACCAAAAATTAAGTATTATTTGTTTCAGCTGTTTGATCGTGCTGGTGCCTCGCGCACATATTCACTGGAAACAGCAGTCGTTCACCAGACATTCGGCATGAGCACTTTGACATATGTTAATTATGATTTTTTTTCCATCGATACTGAAAACACACAGCCTATTTTACCTCATGAATAATAGTTAAGCTTCAAATGGGCAACATCACAAATATGGAAACGTTTGATTTCTCCCGATTGAGAAAGCCAAACCTTACCTTATATGCTTAGCTTTAAATTATTATTATTTTGTTATTTTTTTTTTTTATTACTAAGCCTATATTATTATATACTGCAATTATATTTATCCATTAGAATGATATATTCTTAATTATTGTTTTGTTCTGATAAATTTGTTAAATTTAAAGGATTTGTTGTAAAATATTTTCTTATAGCCTATTTTTTTACTCTCATAAACTCTGATTTATTTTTTAGCGTGTTTAAAAAAAAAACATGCAGCAAACGAAAATAGGTGATTGATCCGTTAAAATGAAACCTATACACGACTCATATTTTTTTTTCCTCTGACAAACTTTATTTAATTTTTAGCGTGTTTAAAAAATAAAAAATAAAGAAAACATTCAGCAAATGAAAAAAGGCGATTAATCTGTTAAAATGTGTTACAAATGTGTTACTCTTGGTTAACAGTAATTATAATTATTTTACTTCAGAACAGAGCCTGGGACTAATCTAGGTTATCCATGGTTTTTTTTTTTTTCATTGCATCTGAAAATGACTTTGTTCATTACATTCACTTCACGCGATCTGGCGCAGATCAGCCTCCCGCAAAACTCAGCTGTGGACGATTTAAAAATGTTTGATATAAAGCAGTGGTTCTCAACCCGTAGCCCGTGACGAATTCAAATGAGGCCCGAACCACATGCTGAATAAAAATTGTTTTTTTTATAATTTTCTAAAATTTTATTATTTACATCAATTAAAAAAAATTATGCTACTAATGAAATATAAGCTATATCCTAATGTTTTTATGTGATTTTTTTTTCTTCATATATTATTTTCAGACATGAGCACTGGCATAAGCATGTAACGAACACATACAAGCGCGCACTTTGGCAGAATTCAATTCAAATAGTCATCAACAGCCATTAGGTAAATTGCGCATCAGAATGGACACATTTGTTTTTTAAGGGAGAAAAAAAAGAAATTCAAAAAATGCCAGCGAATGAACATGTACAAACTGTGAATAGTCGCAGTATCAGTATTGAAGGAGAAGTGCTGGATTTTCGTTTTTTTTTTTTTTTTGCCCCGCAACTCACTTGAAGAAGTTCAGATAAATGGAAACACCATACACTATGTAACAATCCTTATCGTCATTGGAGAGTGTGTGCCGAGGCTCTGAGCAGACGACCGCGCGGACAGGTGCGCGTGGTCAGTAGGCTTCAAAAGCAAAATTGCACATGTGCAGGCAGAGTGAAGAAGCTCATTGCTACTCGAACCTGTGCAATCCGTCAGTAAAAGAATATAAAGACAGTCAGATATGCAATAATTATGGGCAATTACAGAGCGGACCATCAGCCTGCGCATTCAGAAGTATCAAATGTTGGGCTCATGCAGGGCCGGCGCGTGCTATAGGCGAACTAGGCAGCCGCCTAGGGTGGAGAAAGAGAAGGCGAGAGAGAAGGCGAGAGAAAGAGAGAGAGAGAGAATTATTAATTTATTTGTTTGTTTCACATTAGGTATAAATAAAATAAAAGCTATAAATAAATAAAAAACTTTACATTTCGAATAAAAATTCCCGCACGGCAGCGCCCTATTAGTAGGTCTATATGTATGCAAAATACTTTAATGTATATAAAAAAATGTCAAACCGAATAAATTTATCTGGTCATGAGTAATCGCCTCCGTGGAAGAGCGCTTTTCAGAGCTGCTTAGAGACAATGAGCGCGTATTTGGATTTTTAGATGACATTGCATCTCTCAAAGAAAAGGAGAATAGAATAGCCTTCAGGATTGCTTAGGACTGGAAAAGGCCCTGACTCATGGAGACTCACGGGATGTTGATGGGCATGAATTGTTTGAAGAGCTGACTGCTTTGGGCAGACGCCTGGTTGCTGGATCTAAACCACTGGATGCGCTTAAATTCATCTGTGAAAAAGGGATGGAAAACAATTTTCCAAATGTTTTTGTAGCATTGAGAGTGCTTCCCACTCTCCCTGTCACTGTGAGCTATGGAGAACACAGTTTCTCAAAGCTTAAACTGATAAAAATGATCTCCAAAGTACAAGTTAAACTCGAGGACGCAATCAAAGCATTTGCCGCTGCGAAAGCCCGACGCGCACGCTTCTGAAATGAAGGTGTGTGAATGTGTGTATCAGTCAAGAAAACAATCGAAAACTCCAGTTTTGTGAGCTAAAAATTTGAGTGCACTTGTTTAGTTTTATTCTGTACACTATCTATTAGCCTATAAAACAGAATTTATACTTAGCTGTTACATTGTGTAGGCTACACTTTTCACCTTTTTGCAGAATGAAAAAATTAAAAACTCTGAAAACATGCTTGCACGTTTTTATTTTAGTGTAATTTCATAGATTAAAAAAAAAATTGTTTACATGCATCGTAAGGATCCCTAATTGTGAATGTGAGGGGGGCGGCACGATCGTGTTCTGCCTATAGCGGCATTTGAGCTTGCGCTGGGCTCATGATCAATAAGTTGTATTCGCCTCAATCTGATTCTGTAAAGTCAAACCGCAGACAGTGAAGCCTCGAGACCCGTGCGCTGTGAGGCGGGAACAGAGGATTCCGCTTGGTCTTAAAGCCTCCCGCAAACATCCACGATCACAAATAACAATGATTTTCGTAATATAATGATTAATTATTGATTGATGATTTGTTATTATCATTATGGTCTTGTGAAAATAATAATATGGGCTGCGAGAAAATTATGAATACAAAGAGTACTTCTGAGTGAAAGCATGTTTCAGCCCAGTAACACACAGTTCCTCAGAGTCAAAACACAGACCGAATTCTGTTCAGCTGGAGGGGGTTGGGTTTTGGGTAGTTATTCATGGATGTGGGGGTCGAGATAAAGGTGTGAATTGCTCTTTCATATGGACAGAGGCTTTCACTTGCTGAACCGGTTTATATATGACTGTTGTTTTGGCTATATTCACAGTGCTGGCTCTCTCCGACGAGAGAAATGCAACATTCACACATTACACTATTCCTTTTCGTCTAAAAACATTTCAAGCTTTCAGTAGAAATATTTTTAATGTACCTATGTGAGACACAACGATATGTTAATTAAAAAATTATACATTCATTATCATGAAAAATTAAAGTGATGAGACGGCGCCTCCCTGTCATTAATGCAGATTAATAATTTTTGCACAAACACTTGAGTATGAGCTTCTTATCACGAGTAAAATTCATGCCAACAGCCAACATATTTAGCTTGATCAGAAGGTTGACTGCAAGAGTACAGCGGGATGTTAAGAGTTTGTCTGTTTCTTTTACTGATTATTTTAGGGTTAAAGTATGATTTAAACAGATTCACACTCAATCGCTTTTGCAATAATGCGTTTAAACAAATGTAATCTTATTACAGTGCTACATTATCAGCATGCTATCTGATTTTGAAATCTTAAAGGTAACGTTAATCGATCTGTTTAGATAAAAAAAAACTGACAAAAATATACTGTTATTTTCATCACAAACAAAATTTTCACAGCAGAAAGCAGCAATTAAAGATGTAATGCTTACAATGTTATTAGTTTGGCATGTGATAGGCTATAGGGAAAAAAGTTTACACAAAATAGCTTAAGCCACTTTGAAAGTCTCCTGTTATTTTTTATTATTATTATTTTATATGCTATGTTATGTTTCTGGTATCAGAGCGTGGAGGGGAAGTTGTTGCTTCTCACAGACTCTGCTGCGAGTAAGAGAGATGTTTCACCTGACGAAATGAAGACCGCGGGAACACAAGCACAGCACATCCGCCGAAAATCAACCTGCAGCAATGTTCGTTCATCGACTCGCCAAGCTTTACTTTTGTAGGTCGCATCATGGCAGTAAATAATTCGATAATGTGACCATGCAGTCAATACAGATATTTAATAAAAACATTAAAACAAGCAGGGCTGTAAAATAAAACAATAAAAAAACGCATGCCAGGTCTACACTGGACACAAGTGGAACGATCCAACAAAAGACAACAGAACACAGTGATGGATACAGTGGACTCGATCCCCATCAGTGAACTGATGCTCGTTCTGTTTATGATGAAATGTTCTGACACTGCGTTCAGATGATTTGACACTATAGTGTGATGTCATCAAGTTTAGACACACTTTTCGCTGTGGGGCACAGATGACAACTTTCGCGTCCGGTGTAGACACAGACAGTGACTGCTCTATTTACAAATAAGTTCTATGAGAAAAAAAAAATAAAAATAAAAAATCTAAACCAGTGGCATAACGAGATGGAAATATAAACTAGAAAAAATATTAACAGGTCCTCCGACCATGACACTGATTCACTGCGGAGCTGGCAGTTTTAATCTGAACAGCTCTTAAAGCTGAGTGGATGGTTAAATGCATGATGGGCTAGTATTAAAAAAAATAGCATCTTTCCAGCATTAAGGTAATAACAGTACTGTTTTTTTATCATCTTGTTGCAGTTATAAATTTGACTGCTAAATGAATGATAAAGAACTATATTAAAACTTGTTTTGTAAAATTTCTTCGTCATTTGAATATTGATTTAAAAATCGGTTTAAATTATAAATCAGATTTTTTTTTCTAAAATAAAATAAAAAAAAAACAGGGATTTTTTTTTAGGCCATATGATATTACCCTACTTTAAAAAACAAGTAAAGAAGGTTCCCTTTAAAATTACTTTAGTTGTCAATTACTAAAGCTTTTTTTTTTACATCGTGTGAATGTTGTTAATTATAATGAGAGAACTTGAGTTTAATTGTGAGGACGTTTTATTAATTCTTTAGAGTTTCAAAGATTTAATCGTGCCGGTTTAATTTTATTCATTTCTTGTTTTAGGCAAATTAGGCCTAAATAACGGGAACGACATTATACAGTGCTTCACATTTAAACATGCAACAATTTCTTAATCAGTTTACGGACAAATGTCTTTTTCCCAATAAGTTAAAGGACAGGTAACGAATAACAAAAATGCATGTTGTTTTATTAACCCTCTGGAGTCGATTAACGCGGATACATGTTATGAGTCATTTTCTCCTGATAACCCCGAAAAGAACTTAAATTACACTTTCAGTTTTAATCATACAGATAAGAGCAATACATCAATCGAATCTGTAAAGGGTCTACTTTTTTTTGGATACAGACATAATAACAACAAAACTTTGTGCACTTATAAAATAAAGATAAAAAACAAGGTGTGCTGTCTCCAGCCTTTGTCTGCGCCGATCTTCATTTACAAACACGTCATTAAAATGAACTGTAACTCCGGCTTGACATCCTGCTTGATTTCGTTCTAAGAAATGCACATAACTTCATAAGAACCAAACTTTCGTCTGTGGATATTAAATATTAAATATTAAACATTTTAACTACAGTGTTTTTCTTTCATTTTCCCTGACTGAAGCCATCAAATCTAACACATCAGCGAGGCAAAACTGACGTCTATTAGCGAAAATGTGCTTTGATGCGCTTGTTTGATAACTTGTGGTTAAAGCGCCACTCAGCGGTCAAAGGCTGCAAATGCACTTTATACTGCCGCCGCGGCGGTACGTGTGGCGGTAAAAAGGGCCTTTTGGATGTCTACTTAGTGTATATATATATATATATACACACACACACACACACATACATAGGCCTTATATTTATTTACTGTTCAATAACAATAGCATGCATATGATCCTTTGTGTAAAGGTCTTGTAGACTGTAGCCTAAGACTATCCTACATTTTGAAATCAACTCACTGTAAATGCTTTAATATTTTTTAAAGACGTTACAATGTTATATCAGAATGTTATTGTTGTTTTACTTCCTCCTTTTATCTCATTTTACAATTACATTCATTTCGCAATCTGTCCCTTTGAGCCACTTGGCGGTAGTTCCGCAAATGATTTTAACATGCGACTGACTTGCAGTTAACGCCGCAGCATGTGGCACATGCTCTATCACTTTATCGTAAATAACCCGCACAAGAAATAAGACGCCGCGGCATGTGGCACATGCTCTATCACTTTATCATAAATAACCCGCACAAGAAATATGAGCACGTAGTTCTGTCATCAGTCATGAAATTACCAAAAAGGCAATAAAAACTGGAAACTGCATGAATATGCAGCACACAAGAACGTCTCACAAATGCATGTACTAAAAATATTCTGCAATTCAAGATCACAATATAAGGCACAAGCTGATATGTATTTTTATTTGTAATTTAATGTACAAATAAATGTGAGCACAGTGCATTATGCTAGAAAATATGCAAAAATAAAACCATTTAAATGTAGTTTCATAACAAGGTTCGGGAGGAGCACGTCAGATACTTTGTCTAATTAGCACAGGTGGAGCCACTTAAGATAATCAACCCTAGGGTATAAATACAGCTAAATTAGCCTACCTGTTTCCATTGACGGTTTATCAGCATCCCCTCCTCCACCCTATCTCCTCCACTAGAGTTCATTTTACACTTTTATATATGGGCGGAGGTGGTGGGGGGTACTCTAGGTTCGGGCCATTCCCGAGCTCGGAGCCCCTTCCCCGGACAGCACATCAAATATGCATTATAATACTTCCGCTAATTATATGTAAGTGTGAACTTGTGAAATGCATAAATTAATTAATTTTATATTCTGGCATTAATGTCTACTGACTTCCTGACTTTTTTCTAATTTTTATCGCTACCTGCATGAATCCATGAGTATGCAATGCTGGAGGGCAAGCATTTGGGAGTTTTGAGAAGCTGAATTAGAAATAAAACTATAGTGAGCCCCTTTATTAAAATACTTGGAGGTGAGGAATAATAAAAAAAAAAATTATATTCATTCAGCATTACTTGATATAATTTAAAAATATCTCAATTACAATTAAGTAGAAAATAATTGTACTCAGTTGTGTTTTAGGCACTAAAACAGTCCAGTACATTGTAGCCAAACACACTGTTATATTGAAATAATGATGATTTTTGTGCCACCCCAGTAAAAACATCCTGGCTCCACCACTGACGGTCGCATGTAAAAAACTGCACAATTTATGTTATTTAATCAGTTTTTTAATACTTTAATAATTGCAAAATATGGAGAGAGTACAATAGAATGTGGGAGAATAAGAAAAAAATGGCTGTTTAAAAATAAGAAATCATTAAAAAAATATTCACAGTTTGTTGGTTTTTTCCCCCCTCATTTATTAAGATTAATGTTATTCAATCAATAGTTTTGTAAGAAGGTTGTTTAAACATTTTTATTTGTTGCTGAATTTGCTTTTCTAATAAATCAGTTATTAATGGCCAATATGAGTTTTTAATTTGTCTTTTAGTGTAATAATAAGATTCATAATATATATATATATATATATATATATATATATATATATATATATAGATATATATATATATATTTATTTTAATATATTTAAATATATTTATTTATATATTTAAAATGTGTATGTGATTTTTCTAAATAATGTTCATTTAAATAAATATATATATACACCTATACACCTTTTAAGGCCTTTTATTAGGAAAACATTATTTAAGACTTTTTAAGAACCCGCGGACACCCTGGACTCAGGTGTGTGCATCTTTTCTGGTACCACCTATTCTATTGCAGCCTATATTAATACCTGCTAAACACTACCATAATATGCTGTTGCTAAGTGCAACCGTAGCTAACTTATTTTCCCATTAACCCTATTAGTAATTGGACTTTTATCAGTAATTCATCTTGCAAATAATTCAACGAAAATAAATTGGAATTAACAACGACCATGTTTCCTCTTTTACTCCTCTTTAAATGTAAATATTGCTCATGTAATTTAAATAATGACATTTCCAATTGTTCAAATTGTCAGCTGTCGGGCCCCCCCCCTTAAAGTAAGGGGCCCCAGGAAATTGCCTGCCTTGCCTGACCTTTTGCTACATCTCTGGGTGTGCCTTATATAGACTTAAATGTAAACTTAAATGTTATTGTCTGGGGTCTCTGGAGACCCCAAAAAACACGAGTGTGGACAGAAACGAAAACCATCAGAGGGATACATATATATATATATATATATTTTTTTTTTTTTTCAATATTGCTATTTTATTCAATTCAATATTGCCATTTTTGGCTGATAATTTTTGGCGGTCAAGATATCAAAATATTTTCCCTTACCTGGAAGATCCAGACAAGATTTTCTCTGAAATTCTTGACAAAGCGGTAATTTTGGAAGTCTGATTTCTCATACTGAACCCTGTAAGCAAAATAAATTTGTTCAGTGTTTATAGTAAAATGAACATTTCCGTTATTAGAGAAATCTGTTAGAAACAGTTTTTTTTTTTTTTGCAAACAAATCCAGGATAAGCTGAAAAGAAGATTCAAATGTACAGAGGGTCATTCTAATCAGTGTAATCAAAAGTGTTTTTTTTATTTCATTTATTTTATTTAATGAAAGCACACACAAATATCCTTTCATTTAATGTTTCATTTAAAACCTGACTAAACACATCACATCAATTAATGTAAGACAGTCATAGCCAAAGCCAATTTTATTACGCAACTTGCATTACAAAACAAACATTGTCTTATAAAAAACACATCTATTCCTCTTAAACCTTTTGGTTTATGTGATGCAGAGTATTTTAACACTTATGTGAAATATGTATTTTAACACCATATTTTTCATTGGATGGCACCAGCATGTTGCAGGGCAAGCCAACACATTCCTGGTCTTTTAAATGTTTGTGCTGTTATAGCCTACTAGTTTTGTTTCATGTTTTTGAACTCTGTTTTATCTGTGCTGAGGTATGATCGCTCAACACTTCTAGAAATTCAAGCCTCAGTAAACTGTGTGGATTATCAGTATGGTTCTGGTGGCCATTACTTCCCTAAACACCTGAGGTACATACCGTCAGAGCTCTCGTCTCGACTGCAGCTCACTCTTCAAGAAGAAGTGACACAAAAGACGAGGAAAGCATGGCAGAAGGTTGGCGAGAAATGCAAGGAATGTACGCAAAGTCCGTGCTATTTATCAGCGTCTACGGATGTGGCTCCTACTGGTATACTCTGTGCAGCCCGAGTCAGTACTTCAGACTTTGTGGCAAAAAACGCACAGTCGGAGTGTCTGGTCAGATTTCTGTCTTTTAAAGGAGCTGAAATATTCAGCAAAAGTGCATCCGCAGTCCCGGGATCTCTGCACGGTTAAAGCCGCACTGCTGAATGCGAGGTCAGTGGGAAATAAAATGTTTATTCTTCAAGTATTTATTACTTCTCAGAATTTGGATTTTCTGTTTTTAACCGAGACATCACTAGATCCGGTGGACACTTGCTCTCTCTTTGAACTGGTGCCCCTTAACTATAATGTTTTAAATACCCCACGATCCACTGGTCAAGGTGGGGGTGTAGCCACACTTTTTAAGGACAGATTCAAATGTAGTCCAATTTCAGAGGAGAAATACATGAGTTTGAACTTCAGTTGTTTAAACTGGAATAGCACTAATTTATCGTCCTCCCAAATATGACAAGGATTTTATTCAGGAATTTTCAGACTTTCTTTCTTTTATTGTGTCAACCACTGACAATCTATTAATCATTGGGGACTTTACCATCCATGTATGCTGCCCATTAAAAACCATATGTAAAGCAGTTTGTTGATCTTGTGGAATCTTTTAACCTAACTCAGTCTATATGTGATGCTACCCATAGATATGGGACATACTCTTGATTTAGTTTTATCTATGGGTCTGTCAATTAGTAATGTGGTCATAGTGGACAACTGTATATCTGATCATAGATCTCTCATGTTTATTATTGATCTTCCAGTTGTTATCTTAAATAATAGATCTGTTTACTGTTATTTCCATCCTGTAAATGAGATCACAGCAAAGCGTTTTGCTAAGGCTTATGAGGCAAGCCCAGGGCCAGCCATCATTGAGGCTTCTGGATCCTCTCTAGATACAGTGGAACTGACTGCTGTTTATAAATCTGTATGTGAGGAAATTATGAATGAAGTGCCTCCACTAATCCCTTGTTTCCACCGCAGGAACTTTACCCAGGAACTAGGGACTTTAGGCTGGTACTCCGTGTGTTTCCACAGCAGGAACCAGGATCTAAATAAAGTTCCGGGTAAAAAAAATAAATCACCTCAGAAAGTCCCTGCTGGCGAGGTAGTATTTTTTCAAAGGTCTGGAACTTTCAGGGTGGGACTTGGACGCTAAACATGCTGATTGGTTGAGTTCACGCTGCATTGTGATTTCAACCACCATTTATTTTGATCATTTTCAAAATATTACTGTTATTGTGTCATGAAATGTAGTTTCTAAAAGTATTTGAGGTGAGAATGTAGTTGTTTAAAACTCAAATATGCGGTTTATTTATAAAGACATTGCCTATTAGCAGGGCCTAAAATGTGTTTTGCTGATTTCAGAGACGATCAGCGTCTTTCTGACATTTGCCGCTGGCTCGGATGTCTCTTTATTGGTTAACAATAAAATATAATTCATTTTGGTTAAATCTAACATGTAATCTTTGGTCTTTATTCAATTAATCTATTAATATGTTAAAACGAAAATAAAAAGAGGCAATACTGTTTCTGATATATTTTGTTTCGTTTTAATGTAAGCTATATAGGCCTACACATTTCCCTGAACTACATTTCTGTGGCTATTAATATGTATAAATGAAAACGAAAGGAGGCAGTGGTGTTCGATATCATATTTTGTCTTATTGTAAATATACAGTTAGGAAAATTTCAGTAGCCAAGGCGAGCTGACTGATGTTATCAAGTACGCTGTTGTTTGCAGAATTACTGGATTTGTTTCATCCCGTCCACAGGAGTTCACACTCCCAAGTCAAACTCGCAAAGTCCGAACTACCAAGGATGTAACTGTCGGATGTGTCAAACTGGCAAGAACAAAATATTTTTCAGACTTAATTAATAGAACTGCCCATTGTCCGAAAGCTTTGTTTGGCACAATAAACTCTGTGCTACACCCAGCTGTAACTCCCTTTTCACATTCCACTTATCTTACTTTCTGAGGATTTCTTGAACTTTTTTGTGAGAAAAATTGACAATATTAGAAAAGAGAATGTCCCCTTCAATATGATTTTTATTTTGTTTTGATCAGGTCTCCCTTCCAGGCCCTAGCAGACTTAGTTAATAAGCACATGAAATCATCTTCCTCTCTACTGGATCCCATTCCACCACAGTTTCTAAAAGATTTGTTTGACACATTTGCCAAAAGTATACTTTCCAATGTGAATAGTTCCTTATTCAAGGGTTGTGTTCCATCTCGGTTTAAACAAGCAGTGGTTTCTCCTTTAAAGGTCCCCTTCTTCATGATCCCTTGTTTTAAACTTTAGTTAGTGTGTAATGTTGTTGTTAGAGTATAAATAATATCTGTAAAATTCTGAAGCTCAAAGTTCAATGCCAAGCGAGATATTTTATTTAACAGAATTCGCCCTAACAAAAAACGACCCGTTTGGACTACAGCCCTCTAGTTCCTGCAGTAATGACATCACTAAAACAGTTTTTTGACTAACCTCCGCTCACATGAATTCACAAAAAAGGGGGCGTGGTCTTGTTGCGCTCCAACAGAGAAGAAGGAAGAGCTGCATGCGTTTGTGTTTGTCGCCATGTCGTTGAAACGCTGTTATTTTCATCTCGGAGTCCAATTATCTTTGTTTGGGCTTACCAGGGACGCTGTACTTGGAGTTACAATTTATGTATAACTCGGTTCTCGAAAATTATAATCCACATGTAAAACTATGTGCAGCACATTTTGCTGAGGACAGCTTGCTGAGGACAACTTCCTCAATCTCAATCAGTTTAATGCTGGTTTCGCAAAAATATTATTCCTGAAAAATGGAGCAGTTCCCTCTTTGTCTGGAGAAGGCGTTATGGACCACAACCGGTAAGTGTATTTTATTATTTAAGTTGGTGCGTTTAACAGTTTCTGTGACTTATTACACAAAAGGGCAACGCTGTTAAGCTTTGTTAACTAGATGTTAGGGCTGTGCAAAAAAACTAAGGCGATTTTCATGCGCATCTCATTAGTAAAAACGCTCCTGTGATTATAAGTACATCTCCAGCACATGCTCCTGCCCACTTGCTTCTCAAAACTAGTCCAATCGCGTTACCAGGAGGTCAGCCTGCTCTAAGCTGGTGTCGAATCACAACACAGGAACTGCTGGCCCAATCAGAACTCGTTACGTATTTCTGAAGGAGGGACTTTATAGAACAAGGAAGACATCAGCCTGTTTTTATGACAGTGAAAACAGCGGTATACAGATAGGTGAATTGTCTGAAAAATACAGTGTTTTTTTACACGCAAAACATGAACACGTTATATTGCACACTGTAAACACAATCAAAGCTTCAAAAAAGCACGAAAAACTGGACCTTTAATTAAGTTACAGAGTTAAATAATTTGTGTCCCATTTATAAATGTTGGGCAATATTAAAATCCTGGCCGGGACGTGTCCCGTATCAACAGCGCATATGGCCACCCTAGCTTTAATTTTTTTTTTTTTTTTTTATGCAAGTATTCAGTTAACAGCCTACTACAGAAATTTAATAATCTAATATTAAATAAAACAGCATAGTCTTCACTGTAAGAATTAAACTTCTTTCCTTCTTAAGTCATTCTGTCAAGAGCAGAGAGTGATTTTGTCTTTCTTTTGTTGTTTGATTAATAATTAGCACAGTCAGCAACAGGAGCATAGCCCGCTTTATAAGATATCCTTATTCAATTTATTGTTTCACACGCATTTTCATTCTCAACTGTTTACGTTCATTTATTAAATAACCGATGAGGGTTTACATGAGTAATCACTAAGTGCCGCATTTTGACACACTTTCAACTGCATTTTGACAACATCTCGGTTACTGTATTTTCATAATCGTTGGAGGCTGAAATCAAAATCAAAACTGTATTTCGATTAATTGGACAGCCCGAGTAACATTTAGAGATTTAGTCATCCTCTGGCAAAAATTGTTTATGCACTTTGGTATAATTGATTATTTAGATAACTCTGGTATCTAAAAGATGCGTTTGTGTTCTCACCGGTTGAGAAGAAAAGATGCCAGCTCCACATCACTCTTCATTCCCTTCTGTGCTTTTAGAGCTTCCCAACGTGTAAATTCTGCACCAATATTTACAATGGTCTTCTGTCCTTTGTTGCTAAATCACACAAAACAACAAATCACATGGAAACTAACAGGCTAACAGCTGTGTTTTTAATTTGGACAAACAGTCATCAAACTTGCAGGCTATTTCAACCCAGCATTAATCAGTTCAGAAAAAGTTTTCACTGGAAATTAATTTTCATGATAGTGTCATGTTTAATCAATAATGAAAATAAATTGATTGTGTCAACAGAAAACATCCACCAGTCATGTCAATTTACAGGAGTGAATAATGCATTTCTATAGAAAAAACACATGACATACATAAGCACACAAAGTGAGCTGCTGCAGAAGAATATAATTACTATGTTCAGATGAGTGCATGTTCCTTGCTTTGATTTATTATCAGTTTTAGTTGAAATTTGTAAACATTAAATTTAACCCTTTTTTGCACATATACTGTACATAGTGTAGTCTACATAGATACACATACAATTGCTGGAGAGCCTTGTGACTATTTTACCATGGGAAAAATGAGGAGAAAGTTTGTATATAAAATTTATAATATATATATATATATATATATATATATATATATATATATATATATATATATATATATATATATATATATATAAAACATATAAAATAAAATGTATGGTAAAAGTCTTTTCCATGTTTAATCAATCTACTATTCATATTGTATATTAGTCCATTTCTGTGGTACAGTTTTGCATCTAAAAGGACCGAATACAGACAGTGATGGACAAAAGCACTATGATTTATTCAATGCATATCTAAGTCATATTTACATTACAGTTGTGTCACACACAGCACAGTGGAGAATTTAGCAAATGTTACACTGTAATACAAAACACATGACATAAATTTTGGACCTGAACACTTGTGAGACCATGGTTTCCCACACATTGATTTATCTGTGGTGGCCACCACAATATCAAAAGGCTTTGACTTTTTTTGAATTAAGATGAGCACTGTACGTTTCAAAATCAAAAACTGGTGCAGGTGTTTTTATATCAATGTATTTCAGATGGACATCGACTGCATTTAGTACATTTTCGATTTCATTTTCATTTCATCTCTCATGTAATGCTTGATAAGGAAGCGATTGTGAGCTCAGCGCTGCTTTACAGCAGTTACTGGAGAAACCTCTATCTCTCCTGCTCTTAAAGTGCCTCCTGCTGGCAGAAAATGAATTTGCATATATATGTATATATATAACAAATAGAGTGTAAGGTTGTGGAAAACACTGGAGACTGATCTTACACTAATGACACAGAAAGAGAGAGAGAGAGATTTTACTAGAAGGAGGTTCTTCAGTCACAGTCTTCAGTATTATAGGTGTGTTGACATGAGAAACGAGCCAATGCACATTGGCATGCAATTATTGCATCCACCTGCAGCTGATCACTTTGTGAGTATAAAAAGGCAGCAGGTGCAATGCATACCAGGTTTTCGCTGAGGAGCCGAGCCGGAGACCTGGCAGCTCAACGGTGGTACAGCAACCATGGTGACGGGACGTGGTGCCTCCGTTCCATCCTTCAGGGAACGAGGGTTACCATACGTAACTGAGATGTTCCCTTTCAGTTGGTCACTCTCGACGCCACATCGGTGACCGACGAATATGGGATCCCTATCAAAGCACCATGGGTGCTGCCCCTTCCAGTGCCCTGTGCAGGCCGCCTGCGCCCATATTAGGTGTAGGCCGGGGCTCAGAACAAGTAGTTCCACTCACCATTGTCAAAGCACTACCTCACTGGGTAAGATTGGATAACACTGTGAAAACGTACCCGTTCCGCTTGGAACCGGCATGCTATGGAAGCCTCATCCTTCCCGAAGGAGGTCTCGGGGGCAAATACACATATAGCATCCGCTTAGGAGTATACGGAGAAATTTGAGGTGACTAAAACCCTCTTGGGAAGGCAGGAGTCTCCTGGGGAAACAAGGGCTCTAAGGATATACCATGGACTAGACACATACGAGTATCACTTAGGTCTCAATATGGAACCCAGCCTTCCATGGTTCTCACGGATTCATCATGAAGGCCTGGCGCCGGACGTCCCCCTGCTTCCAGCTGCTTAGGGTGATGGAGGATCTCAACAGGGTATGCAGTACAGACACTCTGGAGCAGTTTAAGCAAGCCGACACTAACCGGGGCCTCTCAGTGCCACTACCCGTTTGAGGAGAGAACACAGGAGAATACCGGCTCTACACGAAGGCTATAGAACCTAGCGAACGTGTTAAGGGTCGCCCAGCCTGCAGCTCTACAAATATCTGTCAGCAAGGCACCAAGAGTCAGCGCCCAGGAGGATGCAACACTTCTAGTTGAGTGAGCTCGCAACCTGAACGGGCAGATCACATCCTGAGCCTGATAAGCCAGGGTTATGGCATCCACAATCCAGTGGGCCATCCTCTGCTTAGAAACGGCATTCCCCTTCTGCCGGCCTCTGTAACAGACAAAGAGCTGGTCTGAGGTCCTGAAGCTTTGTGTCCGGTCTACGTAGCACCTTAATGCTCGGATGGGACAAAGCAAAGCCAAGGCTGGGTCTGCTTCCTCCAGGAGCAATGATTTAGTGTTCATCACTTGGTCTTTGAGAGGTGTATTGGGAACCATGGGCACGTAGCCAGGCCGGGGCCTCAGGATTACCTGGGAGACAGCCGGCCCAAACTCTAGACAAGAATCATCGACCGAAAATGCATGCAGGTCCCCTACCCTCTTGATGGAGGCCAGTGCAAGCAGGAGCAGAGTTTTCAATGAAAGAAACTTTAGCTCAACTGAATGCAAAGGCTCGAATGGGCCCTGCTGTAGTGATTTAAGCACTAGAGTCCTGTCCCAAGATGGTACAGATGGGGGCCGGAAGGATTTAACCTCCTGGCCCCTTTATGGAACCTTACGATGAGGTCATGCTTACCCAAAGACTTCCCATTCACGGGGTCATGGTACGAAGCAATAGTGGCAACCTGCACTTTGAGGGTGGAGGGAGACAGCCTGCGCTCCAGCTCTTGCTGCAGAAAGGGAAAGCACGGCCGAAATCAAGCATCTTCGGGGTCTTCTTGGTGAGAAGCACACCATTCAACGAACAGGTTCCACTTCAAGGCATAAGCGTGTCTCGTAGACAGTGCTCTTACCGAAGTGATGGTGTTCACCACCTCCTGGGGTAGGTCACCTAGAACCTCTGCATCCCGTCCAGGGACCAGATATGGAGTTTCCAATGGTCTGGATGTGGTTGCCAAATGGTGCCACGTCTCTGACTCAGTAAATCCCTCCTCGAGCTCGGGGCTGTCGACAATTGTACAATTGAGCAGGCCGGGAATGTCAATGGCACGAAGTGACCTCAGAACCTTCTGACTCCAAAGGAGGAGGTGACGGGCGAGTTGCGACATGTGACGAGAGCGCAGACCACCTTGTCGGTTGATGTACGCAACGGTGGCAGTGTTGTCTGTTCAGACCAGCACATGCTTACCTCGTAAGAGACCTTTGAGACGGTTCAAGGCAAGGTGCACTGCTAACAACTCTAGGCAATTAAGGTGCCACTGTAGCTGCGGGCCCGTACAAACCCCTGAGACTGCATGCCCGTTGTACGTGGCCCCCCAGCCGGTGGTGGAGGTATCCGTGTAAATCACAGCATGCCTGGAGATCTACTCTAGTGGCACCCCTGCCCGGAGAAATGCAAGATCTGACCACGGAGTCAAGGTTTGGCGAGAGGCCAGTGTAACTTGGACCTGGTGAGTGCCGCGCTTCCACGACCACCTCGGGACTCTGCCATAAAACAAGTGCTGGAGCGGTCTCATATGTAATAGGCCGAGCGGTGTAAGTGCCGCCGTGGCCGCCATATGCCCCAGGAGCCTCTGAAAGAGTTTCAGTCGGACCGCTGTCCTGCTCTTGAATGTATTCAAGCAGGCTAGCACCGACTGCGCACGTTCCTCTGTGAGGTGTGCTGTCTGTTCGACCGAATCCAACTCAATACCGAGAAAAGAGATCCTCTGCCTCAGCGAGAGTTTGCTCTTTTCCCAGTTGACCCAAAGGCCCAATAGGCTCAGGTGCCTGAACACCACAGGCAGGGACAGCCCCGAAGGGCAGAACCTTGTACTGATATGCCCGTCCTTCGAACGCAAACCGCAGAAAAGGTCTGTGGCGCAGAAGGATGGACACATGAAAGTACACGTTTTTCAGGTCGTTCGCTGCAAACCAATCTTGGGGACAGACGCACCCGAAAATGCGATTCTGTCAACATTTTGAACGGTAGCCGATGGAGGGCCCGATTCAAAACTCGCAGATCCAAGATCAGTCGTAACCCACCGCCTTTCTTGGGTACAGTGAAGTACGGGCTGAAAAACCCCATCCTCATATCGGCTGGAGGGACCGGCTCTATTGTGTCCTTCGCCAGTAGGACTGCGATCTCTTCCCACAAGACAGGGGCATCGGACGCTTTCACTGTAGTGAAGCGGACACCGTGGAAATTGGGGGGATGCCGGGCGAACTGAATCTCATAGCCGAGGCTGATGGTTCGCAGAACCCAGCGAGACGGGCTGGGTAGTGCTGACCATGCGCTTAAAAACCGTACAAGCAGGACCACAGTCGTACCCGCAGTGGGGCAGCGAGGTGGAACACATGGACCCAACTCGGGCGGCTTGTGAGCAGGCCGGAGTGGGGTGCAGATCGTGTTCACGGACCAATTTTCCGTCATTAAAATAGTTAAAGTGGATTTGGACATGCCCTGAGTGCACCTGCACCGTGCGCTTTACACTTTGCATTTAGATCGGTAAAATAGGGAACATAGTTTTCAATGATTTGTGGTTTCAGTCAGACTCTCACATGTAACAGCTGAGAAATTAGCTAATGCCACGGTGTAATATAGAATGGGTGAGATACCTTTTTGTAGTTGATATGTTTTTCTCTCTTAAGTTTGGTCCGTCACCTTTTGACTGGTCACTCTTCATAGACACAGAGCTGAAACCATCTGAACGTGACCCTTCTCTAATGACAAAAAGAACAGAGACAGAAAAGAAAACATTTTTGTTGTTCTTTTTTCTTTAAACGTTTTAACTACTTGGTCTGTAATTAATTACTTTTTAAATAAAATTAACAAAACCCTCTTTGTGGTGAAAGAAGCATTGCGATAAAATGATTTTGAGGCTTACTGCTGAGCAATTTTAACATTCACAACATGCAAACATCAATCAAACTACTAATGTTATTAACCCTCTGGGACCGACTATCGCTAATATGCATTTTGAGGCATCTTCTGATAACACCAAAAAGAACTTAAATTACACTTTCAGTTTTGATCGTACAGATAAGAGCAATACATCAACCTGTAATTAATAAATCTGTAAATGGTCTAATTTTATTTTATAAATTTATTTTTTATTTTATTTATACACACATAATAGCAACAAAACTTTGTGCATTTATAAAATAAAGAAAACAAACAGGGTGCGCTGTCTGCAGCTGTGGTCTGCAGTTCATTTAAATGAACTGTAACTCTGCAAATACTCAACACAGAGACATGAGAGAGATATCTATATAAAGCTTGACATTTCTACTTTTAAACTACACAAATCTATCGAAAACAAATATTCTGTGATAACGTAATCCATATGTAACCAACTCGATGTCTTTCACATCTCCCTTCATTATATGTGACCACGCCCATGCGCCGAGCGCGCTATTGGCATTATAATCATCCACATGAATGGGGTAAATGTCCCATAACCAAAAACAAAGCAGTGAGTTTTTTACATTTTACTTTGCACTTCGTGCTGAGAGGAATGAGTCCACAGCAGAAAAGGTTCACTGTGACAAATAAGAAAGAATTCACCTCAAAAAGCTTTTGGATTACCTTTGGATTATTAATGTGGCGGCTTCATCAAGCAGAGATCCTAAAGATGAGTAAGTCTTTTTCTTATTATCCTACTTGTATTAGTTTTCACATAACCTGTACATATTTTACTAGTTAGACTTTTTTCAAACTATAATTCCTGACTAAACGTATAATCAAGTGAAACATTATAAAGTTTCTTTCACAGCATCTAAATGTCTCACCATGCCAGGATGTTTTTTTTATTTTATTTTATATAACATAAACAGCAATCCGATATTTAAAAAATATTGTTGCTAGCCTAATGTCAGTAAAAATTGTTAGACAAAACTTTACTGAGATATATGTTTGTAACTATATATATTGTATAGGCCTACATACATGCTTGTGTTTATGAATGTAACTAAGCTTCTATTCATAAATTTCTACTCTGGTGTAAGTATATTGTATGTGTTATACCCGGGATCCTCTGAGGCGTAAATGTATCAAGTAAGCTGTAAATATCACTGATAATATGTGTGCTATGGTGGTAATTGTGTTTTTTTTCTATAAATTAGTATTAGTATCAGTGACCATGACAATAATATTAATAATGTAGTTTAAATATATATATTCTCCTCAGAGTCTTTCTTGTAACTCTTCTCTCTCAGTCACACACCTGACTGAAAGGCACATTATGCAGCTCATTATGCGGGCCTTTGTCTTTTTAGGTGTAAATCACAGCATTATGCATTGAAGTTGACTTCTTCTCACATATACGTTTCACAACACAAAAGTCTCATGAACAAATGTTCTGTAGGTGTTTTATTGACTTCAAAATGTTAGTTTTTCACTAACCACACATAAATGTTGCTTTCTCAAAAACAAACTCACGTACATACATGCTGCTCACATATTATTGTAGCCCAGTTTGTACTGATTACAGTGTTATTAGACTTTAGCCATTTATGTGTTTATAAGCAACTGGAAAAAAAAACAAATATCAGGGTATGTCAAAACTTATCTAGGCCCCCAAAACACCCTCAGACCCCAGAGGGTTAAAAACAATAAACATGTAGAAAAAAACACAACAAGAAAGCTGGATGAACACATTTAGTTTGCTTTCGCAATAGTGTTTTAGTTGTGTAAGGTCAGCCAAAGGCAGATGGCAGTATCTGCATTTTGGTGGCCAAAAGTCACATCAGTTGTCAAGTTTATTGTTTATAAATATCTTTATCCTAAAAAGGCTTTAAATGAATGCACTGCCAGTAATCTAGCCACAACATGTTACATGCAATAAAGCAATCAGAGTATCATCTTCCATTTCCTTTAAGAGCCAGTTGCGCTCGTGCCATGACGGTATTTACATGGCGGAATTTGGCAAGTGCAACGACAGTACGTGTCTCCGAGATGAAACTGAGCTGCTCGTGTGCGAGCAAATAGTTAGTGTAATTCTGATACATGGAATTACTCTCCATTATGACATGTAGGCATTTTTATATTTAATTAGCCTACAAAAAATCTTATTCATTGCAATCCTTTAACTTTTATTTAATGCAATTTTTTGTGTGCTGCTCATTTGTCAAGAAAAAAATCCAGTATAAATATGACAATTTCTACATTTAAATAAAGGTCTGGTCCTAGATCATAAACACAAAGTGGAGCAAACTTTATATCTCACACACACACACATATAAACACCCATGTGTGTGACTGCAACAGATTTTTTTTTAATAGAAATTGGCAAATAAAATCAACAAAACTTGCATAAATATGAAAAATGTTCACACATAAACGAATAACTAATACTAGAGCACAAAGGCAAAATGTAACAATCATGTTCACTCACACACACATACACAGGTGTCAAGGACATTTTTTTTAGATTTTGGTAAATAAAATCAGACATAAATGCACAACAGTGTGAAGGGGGTAGACATAACACCCCCCCCCCACCACCACCACCCACACACACACACAGAAAGAGAGAGACAGCGTTTAATTGTTTAAAATTAATCTCTTGTTCTAAAAAATTAATTATTCTGAAATAAATAGTATGTGATTACAGTCATGCCTTTTAGTGGTGACTTGTAACATTTCTGCAAATTTATGTATAATAATTTGCATAAGCAAACAATTAAAAATATATCAGAGAACAACAAAAATAAATACAAAAATACAGATTGTGTATATTTTTTAGAATGTTTAAATATATATTCACAAAATATATATCATAAAGTTGTGATGATGAGTTGAAGCATCAAGAAAAATAAAATGAAAATGAAATGAGTCTTAATTACTGGATATATGTGGTCATTGCACTTGAACTATAATTCCTAAAGTTTTTTTTCACAAACCTGTAGATGGCAGTATTCTATCCCTAACACATAGAGCAATGTCCAAATACAATTTAGATTTAATTAAGATCATGCAGGGTCAGACAGCTCTCAGATTCCATCAAAAATATCTTAATTTGTGTTCCAAAGATGAACAAAGGTCTTACAGGTTTGAAATGACATGAGGGTGAGTAATTAATGACTACCAAAAAGTCATAAAAAAATACCAAATATCCACAAACACACAGCATAAATGCATAGCTGATAAAAAAATTAAATAAAAAAAAGATATATAGTTCATCGTATAAAACATTTCCTTATGCAATCGCTCTGTAAAAGTTTGGGGTTTTTCTGACCCCAAGGAACTTAAACGTAAACCCTACTTAAGGGACAATTAAGGGTTAAACATAGGGCTGTGTCAGTTGCCGTGACAAGGTCCATCACCCAACACAAAATTAATTTGCTGAATGCATAAACTGTATTTTCCTGTGCTCAAACCTGCCAATCTAAAGAAAATGCTGTTTATGGTGTTTGAAGTAATTTGTGAATTACCATAGACTTATATTCTAAATAAAACAATTTGTAACTATTACTGTTATTACACTTGAATACAAAACTTCGTATTATGCTTGTTATAGAGTGCGTGACGTCACGTGCACTACCACCGATGTCAGTAGACAACGCGGTTGTCTACTGACACAGTCTGCCATTGCTGCACTGACAAGAATGTTTCTCAAGCACTTTAGGTGTTCTGTAGCTGGATGTATGAATCCACATAGCTCTCTCCATTTACTCCTGAAATCTGAGCCGTCCGTATTTTTTGACTGATCCTGCCTTCATCTGCTACAAGAATGATGTGAATATTAAAGTTGGAAAATTGCATATGAAAGCAATGTGAAGTCGACCAAAATCCAAAAGTCAAATCCTGAGGTAATCCTCAGCGCAACTTCTTGGGGTGAATTATATCTTATTCCTCTCAGTGCGACGCGAACAGTAAAATAAAAAATAAAAAACTTGAATAACAGCCTCGCTGCTTTGTTTTCTGTGATATGGCTTCACATGGAACATTATAATATCAATAGCATGCTCAGCGCGTGGGCGAGGTTGCATTAGATATAAGGAATGGAGACGTGAAACACAGACATCTTGTTGTTTTCATATGGATTACTTTATCACATAATATTTGTTTTCAGTTAGACTCACTTAGTTTAAAAGTACACATTTCAAGCTTTCTATAGATATATATCTCATGTCTCTTCGTTGAGTATTCACTGAGTTACAATTCATTTTAATGACGTGTTTCTGTATGAAGATCACCGCAGACCAAGGCTGCAGACAGCACACCTTGTTTGTTATCTTTATTTTATAAATGCACAAAGTTTTGTTGTTATTATGCATGTATACAAATAAAACTAGACCCTTTACAGATTTTATTGATGTATTGCTCTTATCTGTACGATCAAAACTGAAAGTGTAATTTATTTTCTGTGTCATCAGGAGAGGATGCCAAAAAACGCATATCCGCGTTAATCAACTCCAGAGGGTTAAAGGCAAATGGTGATAAAACACCTTAGTAAAGAAATGCCAATTTTCCAGATTTTCACATAATTTTGTATATAATCCTTTAAATATGTTTGGTTGCCAGGTATCTTACATATTGAATTTATGCACCCTATGGATTCCTGTACTATTGTACTATTGGAAAGAAACTCTAGAAAATTTTTATCAAAAAAGCAGCAGATTAAAAGACAGCATTCTGTAATTTTTCTTTTTTTTCTTTTTAGTCAAACTCTGCTGTCACAACTGAAAACATAACACTGTAACATAAAATGTGCGACATACCTTTTTGTTGACAATGCCTTTTCCTCTCTTAAGTTTGGTCCATCACCTTTTGATTGGTCACTCTTCACAGACACAGAGCTGTAAACATCTGATCCTGATCTTTGTCTAATAACATGACGAACAGAGAGAGAGAAACACTTTACTACTGGACATTTCTCTGTGACTGATATCTGCACGTGCTCTCTCTAGTCCTCCACCAAAATTGCACTTGCTTGATTTGAAAGCACTAGTCATTTTAGTTTTTTCTGTACGCAACGGTCGCAGTGTTGTCTGTTCGGACAAGCACATGCTTGCCTCGTAAGAGACCTTTGAGACGGTTCAAGGCAAGGTGCGCTGCTAACAACTCTAGGCAATTGATGTGCCCCTGCAGCTGTGGGCCCGTCCAAACCCCTGAGACTGCATGCCCATTGTACGTGGCCCCCCAGCCGGTGATGGAGGCATCTGTGTAAACCACAGCATGCCTGGAGATCTGCTCTAGGGGCACCCCTGCCCAGAGAAATGCAAGATCTGACCATGGAGTCAAGGTTTGGCGAGAGGCCGGTGTAACTTGGACCTGGTGAGTGCCGCGCTTCCACGACCACCTCGGGATTCTGCCATAAAGCAAGTGCTGGAGCGGTCTCATATGTAATAGGCCGAACGGTGTAAGTGCCGCCGTGGCTGCCATATGCCCCAGGAGCCTCTGAAAGAGTTTTCAGTGGGACCGCTGTCCTGCTCTTGAACGTATTCAAGCAGGCTAGCACCGACCGTGCACGTTCCTCTGTGAGGTGTGCTGTCTGTTCGACCGAATCCAACTCAATACCGAGAAAAGAGATCCTCTGCTTCAGCAAGAGTTTGCTCTTTTCCCAGTTGACCCAAAGGCCCAACAGGCTCAGGTGCCGGAACACCACATCCCTGTGCTCGCACGGGGAGACAGGGACAGCCCCAAAGGGCAGGACCTTGTACTGATATGCTCGTCCTTCGAACGCACACCGCAGAAAAGGTCTGTGGCCCAGAAGGATGGACACATGAAAGTACGCGTTCTTTAGGTCGTTCACTGCAAACCAATCTTGGGGACAGACGCACCCGAAAATGCGTTTCTGTGTCAACATTTTGAACGGTAGCCGATGGAGGGCCCGATTCAAAACTCGCAGATCCAAGATCAGTCGTAACCCACCGCCTTTCTTGGGTACAGTGAAGTACGGGCTGAAAAACCCCATCCTCATATCGGCTGGAGGGACCGGCTCTATTGTGTCCTTCGCCAGTAGGACTGCGATCTCTTCCCACAAGACAGGGGCATCGGACGCTTTCACTGTAGTGAAACGGACACCGTGGAAATTGGGGGGACGCCGGGTGAACTGAAGCTCATAGCCGAGGCTGATGGTTCACAGAACCCAGTAGTAAACGTGGATTTGGACACGCCATGAGTGCACCTGCACCGTGCGCTTTACACTTTGCATTTAAAATAGGGAACATAGTTTTCAATGATTTGTGGTTTCAGTCAGACTCTCAACATGTAACAGCTGAGAAATTAGCTAATGCCACGGTGTAATATAGAATGGGTGAGATACCTTTTTGTAGTTGATATGTTTTTCTCTCTCAAGTTTGGTCCGTCACCTTTTGACTGGTCACTCTTCATAGACACAGAGCTGAAACCATCTGAACGTGACCCTTCTCTAATGACAAAAAGAACAGAGACAGAAAAGAAAACATTTTTTCTTTTTCTTTTCTCTTTTAAATGTTTTAACTACTTGGTCAGTAATTAATTACTTTTTAAATAAAATTAACAAAACCCTCTTTGTGGTGAAAGAAGCATTGCGATAAAACGATTTTGAGGCTTACTACTGAGCAATTTTAACATTCACAACATGCAAACATCAATAAAACTACTAATGTTATTAACCCTCTGGGACCGACTATCGCTAATATGCGTTTTGAGGCATCTTCTGATAACACCAAAAAGAACTTAAATTACACTTTCAGTTTTGATCGTACAGATAAGAGCAATACATCAATCTATAATTAATAAATCTGTAAATGGTCTAATTTTATCTTATAAATTTATTTTTCATTTTATTTATACACACATAATAGCAACAAAACTTTGTGCATTTATAAAATAAAGAAAACAAACAGGGTGCGCTGTCTGCAGCTGTGGTCTGCAGTTCATTTAAATGAACTGTAACTCTGCAAATACTCAACACAGAGACATGAGAGAGATATCTGTAGAAAGCTTGATATTTCTACTTATAAACTACACAAATCTATCGAAAACAAATATTCTGTGATAACGTAATCCATATGTAACCAACTCGATGTCTTTCACATCTCCCTTCATTATATGTGACCACGCCCATGCGCCGAGCGCGCTATTGGCATTATAATCATCCACATGAATGGGGTAAATGTCCCATAACCAAAAACAAAGCAGTGAGTTTTTTACATTTTACTTTGCACTTCGTGCTGAGAGGAATGAGTCCACAGCAGAAAAGGTTCACTGTGACAAATAAGAAAGAATTCACCTCAAAAAGCTTTTGGATTACCTTTGGATTATTAATGTGGCGGCTTCATCAAGCAGAGATCCTAAAGATGAGTAAGTCTTTTTCTTATTATCCTACTTGTATTAGTTTTCACATAACCTGTACATATTGACTAAACTGACTAAACGTATAATCAAGTGAAACATTATAAAGTTTCTTTCACAGCATCTAAATATCTCACCATGCCAGGATGTTTTATTTTTTATTTTTTATGTTATATAACATAAACAGCAATACGATATTAAAAAAATATTGTTGCTAGCCTAATGTCAGTAAAAATTGTTAGACAAAATTTTACTGAGATATATGTTTGTAACTATATATATTGTATAGGCCTACATACATGCTTGTGTTTATGAATGTAACTAAGCTTCTATTCATAAATTTCTACTCTGGTGTAAGTATATTGTATGTGTTATACCCGGGATCCTCTGAGGTGTAAATGTATCAAGTAAGCTGTAAATATCACTGATAATATGTGTGCTATGGTGGTAATTGTGTTTTTTTTTCTATAAATTAGTATTAGTATCAGTGACGATGACAATAATATTAATAATGTAGTTTAAAAAATCTCCTCAGAGTCTTTCTTGTAACTCTTCTCTCTCAGTCACACACCTGACTGAAAGGCACATTATGCAGCTCATTATGCGGGCCTTTGTCTTTTTAGGTGTAAATCACAGCATTATGCATTATAGTTGACGCCTTCTCACATATACCTTTCCTACACAAGAAGTGTCTTAAACACAAAAGTCTTGTGAACAAATGTTCTGTAGGTGTTTTATTGCCTTATTTCAGAGACTTCAAAATTTTAGTTTTTCACTAACCACACATAAATGTTGCTTTCTCAAAAACAAACTCACGTACATACATGCTGCTCACATATTATTGTAGCCCAGTTTGTGCTGATTACAGTCAGAGCTGGGTAGATTAGTTATGAATTGTAATCAGTTACTGATTACAGATTACATGAAAAAAATTGTAATCAGTAATATAATCTCTTAGATTACACATTTTTTAAATGTGTTAAAAAATTTAAATTCAGCAAGAAGAGCCACACTAGCTTCTTTTTCAACTGCAATATATGGAGAGTTAAGACTTACAAAATACTAACACTAATTTACCTTGCTATTAGAGTTTGCTAGTAACACTGAAAAAAAAAAAGCTTTTACATGTTTGTTTTTTTGCACAAATGTAATTTATTCTGAAGCAGTCTAATCAGTGCTCTATCAGATATTACTTTAATCAGTTTATTTTTTATATTTGCCTTAAATTGATTACTGTTACGCTTTTTAACTTAAAAAGATTAAACTTTCTAACTTTTAAAAGTTAAATGGAGATGTCTACATTTACGTTAAATTCTTACAAGTTATCCTTACATTAAATTAGAATAATAAGACATTATGGTTTGTTATTATTATGAAAATGAAATCAGTATCAACAAACTCCATCTGTCCAAATGAATAAATTATGTTATTAGAATAATGTTTTACTTTTTTGACATATGAAATGCTAGAAAAATACACTGATAACTTTTAAATATGTTATTAAACCACCAGTAGGTGGTGACAAGTCACTGTCTTAATGAGTGAATTGTTGATTCAACCGATTCAGTCAAACGGCTGATTCATTCAATAAATGAAGCAAGTAAACGCTTTTATGAATGGCTCACTGAATCATTGACTCATTTAAAAATGAATCATTTCGTAACGAAAGACTCTTGCTCGCAGATGTACGACTGCTTTGGCTTTGCTTAGAACTATTTTTTGTTTGAAATGGAACAAAAACGACCCATAATGTATCTAAAATGTAAGTCAGTTAATATTACTTGTTTATTTAACTGAAGATGTATAAAATCAATATCACATTTGCAATCGAGCTGAAAGTCGGAAAAACATCACTCCTGGTCGTGTGATGTTGCACATATTATACAGAATATTTATATTTTTTCAACCGCAAGTGTTTCTTTGTGTGTGCTGTTCTTATAGTTTTGATTTCTCCGCGAGTATTGACTGCACGAGCCTCAACTGACGCGACCTTGATACTGTCAATACATTATCTGTTATTAGTCACCGTTTACACTAAAAGTAATAAAATCAGAATCATTCTCTTAAAAGTTTCGGTGATGCCCTAGTTATTGTTTGTTATTAAAAGTTTGATCAGGTTACTTGTCCGTTCGGGCAAGTACAATTCTCTTTCACTTGCCTCTTCACAAAATCCACTTGTCCCGGACAAGCGTTAAATGTCGAGCCCTGGCTAATATATAAAGACCATTTCCAGGTCAAACATTCCATCTCAAAACACTTGAAGTGCATAAGGTAACGTAAGTAACAATGAAGATAAATAAACATTACTAAAAATATATATTAAAGGACATGAAATTCCCAGCAATAACTTTGATAGGTCAAAGAATTCCATGGACAGCAAATTAATCCATGGTAGGCAGAGTTTACACTGAATAGTGACATTTTCCCCTGTGTCTTTCTTTAAAAATTAAATGATGTCTGAACATCCAGTGATTAAAGGCTGCGTTCCCCTCCATTTTCCATTATCTTGTTGCTGATTTATTCTGAGCGCGATTCTGACACCCCTCCCACTCTCCACCGGGAAAACTTGAAAAACGTATACAAGCGGCAGGTTTATTAGGAAAAGATATAAACGTAAAAAAAAAAGGAAATTTAGGAGAATCAATGAATTGTGAATGACTTATTACCATTGTGTAAATAATATGTAATCATGTAATTCATAAAAAAGTAACTGTAGTCTGATTACGAGTACTTTAAAAGGTAGTTTACTCTAATTACAAGTACTTGAGTTTTGGAATCTGATTACGTAATCCAGATTACATGTAATCCGTTACTACCCAGCTCTGATTACAGTGTTATTAAACTTTAGCCATTTATGTGTTATTATAAGTAACTGAAAAAAAACACAAATATCAGGGTATGTCAAAACTTATCTAGGCCCCCAAAACACCCTCAGACCCCAGAGGGTTAAAAACAATCAACATGTAGTAAGAAACACAACAAGAAAGCTGGATGAACACATTTAGTTTGCTTTCGCAATAGTGTTTTAGTTGTGTAAGGTCAGCCAAAGGCAGATGGCAGTATCTGCATTTTGGTGGCCAAAAGTCACATCAGTTGTCAAGTTTATTGTTTATAAATATCTTTATCCTAAAAAGGCTTTAAATGAATGCACTGCCAGTAATCTAGCCACAACATGTTACATGCAATAAAGCAATCAGAGTATCATCTTCCATTTCCTTTAAGAGCCAGTTGCGCTCGTGCCATGACGGTATTTACATGGCGGAATTTGGCAAGTGCAACGACAGTACGTGTCTCCGAGATGAAACTGAGCTGCTCGTGTGCGAGCAAATAGTTAGTGTAATTCTGATACATGGAATTACTCTCCATTATGACATGTAGGCATTTTTATATTTAATTAGCCTACAAAAAATCTTATTCATTGCAATCCTTTAACTTTTATTTAATGCAATTTTTTGTGTGCTGCTCATTTGTCAAGAAAAAAATCCAGTATAAATATGACAATTTCTACATTTAAATAAAGGTCTGGTCCTAGATCATAAACACAAAGTGGAGCAAACTTTATATCTCACACACACACACATATAAACACCCATGTGTGTGACTGCAACAGATTTTTTTTTAATAGAAATTGGCAAATAAAATCAACAAAACTTGCATAAATATGAAAAATGTTCACACATAAACGAAGAACTAATACTAGAGCACAAAGGCAAAATGTAACAATCATGTTCACTCACACACACATACACAGGTGTCAAGGACATTTTTTTTAGATTTTGGTAAATAAAATCAGACATAAATGCACAACAGTGTGAAGGGGGTAGACATAACACCCCCCCCCCACCACCACCACCCACACACACACACAGAAAGAGAGAGACAGCGTTTAATTGTTTAAAATTAATCTCTTGTTCTAAAAAATTAATTATTCTGAAATAAATAGTATGTGATTACAGTCATGCCTTTTAGTGGTGACTTGTAACATTTCTGCAAATTTATGTATAATAATTTGCATAAGCAAACAATTAAAAATATATCAGAGAACAACAAAAATAAATACAAAAATACAGATTGTGTATATTTTTTAGAATGTTTAAATATATATTCACAAAATATATATCATAAAGTTGTGATGATGAGTTGAAGCATCAAGAAAAATAAAATGAAAATGAAATGAGTCTTAATTACTGGATATATGTGGTCATTGCACTTGAACTATAATTCCTAAAGTTTTTTTTCACAAACCTGTAGATGGCAGTATTCTATCCCTAACACATAGAGCAATGTCCAAATACAATTTAGATTTAATTAAGATCATGCAGGGTCAGACAGCTCTCAGATTCCATCAAAAATATCTTAATTTGTGTTCCAAAGATGAACAAAGGTCTTACAGGTTTGAAATGACATGAGGGTGAGTAATTAATGACTACCAAAAAGTCATAAAAAAATACCAAATATCCACAAACACACAGCATAAATGCATAGTTGATAAAAAAAATTAAATAAAAAAAAGACATATAGTTCATCGTATAAAACATTTCCTTATGCAATCGCTCTGTAAAAGTTTGGGGTTTTTCTGACCCCAAGGAACTTAAACGTAAACCCTACTTAAGGGACAATTAAGGGTTAAACATAGGGCTGTGTCAGTTGCCGTGACAAGGTCCATCACCCAACACAAAATTAATTTGCTGAATGCATAAACTGTATTTTCCTGTGCTCAAACCTGCCAATCTAAAGAAAATGCTGTTTATGGTGTTTGAAGTAATTTGTGAATTACCATAAACTTACAGTCTAAATAAAACAATTTGTAACTATAACTGTTATTACACTTGAATACAAAACTTCGTATTATGCTTGTTATAGAGTGCGTGACGTCACGTGCACTACCACCGATGTCAGTAGACAACGCGGTTGTCTACTGACACAGTCTGCCATTGCTGCACTGACAAGAATGTTTCTCAAGCACTTTAGGTGTTCTGTAGCTGGATGTATGAATCCACATAGCTCTCTCCATTTACTCCTGAAATCTGAGCCGTCCGTATTTTTTGACTGATCCTGCCTTCATGTGCTACCAGAATGATTGTGAATATTAAAGTGGGAAAATTGCATATGAAAGCAATGTGAAGTCGACCAAAATCCAAAAGTCAAATCCTGAGGTAATCCTCAGCGCAACTTCTTGGGGTGAATTATATCTTATTCCTCTCAGTGCGACGCGAACAGTAAAATAAAAAATAAAAAACTTGAATAACAGCCTCGCTGCTTTGTTTTCTGTGATATGGCTTCACATGGAACATTATAATATCAATAGCATGCTCAGCGCGTGGGCGAGGATGCATTAGATATAAGGAATGGAGACGTGAAACACAGACATCTTGTTGTTTTCATATGGATTACTTTATCACATAATATTTGTTTTCAGTTAGACTCACTTAGTTTAAAAGTACACATTTCAAGCTTTCTATAGATATATATCTCATGTCTCTTCGTTGAGTATTCACTGAGTTACAATTCATTTTAATGACGTGTTTCTGTATGAAGATCACCGCAGACCAAGGCTGCAGACAGCACACCTTGTTTGTTATCTTTATTTTATAAATGCACAAAGTTTTGTTGTTATTATGCGTGTATAAAAATAAAACTAGACCCTTTACAGATTTTATTGATGTATTACTCTTATCTGTCTGATCAAAACTGAAAGTGTAATTTATTTTCTGTCA
This sequence comes from Carassius carassius, assembly GCF_963082965.1. NCBI lineage: Eukaryota > Metazoa > Chordata > Actinopteri > Cypriniformes > Cyprinidae > Carassius > Carassius carassius. Next base: position 13,512,442 of record NC_081770.1, on the reverse strand, counting down.
TCAGGAGAGGATGCCAAGAAACGCATATCCGCGTTAATCAACTCCAGAGGGTTAAAGGCAAATGGTGATAAAACACCTTAGTAAAGAAATGCCAATTTTCCCGATTTTCACATTTTGTATATAATCCTTTAAATATGTTTGGTTGCCAGGTATCAAAGTTTATCAAAAAAGCAACAGATTAAAAGACAGCATTCTGTAATTTTTATTTTTATTTTTTTATTTTGTTGTCAAACTCTGCTGTCACAACTGAAAACTCAACACTGTAAAATAAAATGTGCGACATACCTTTTTGTTGACAATGCCTTTTCCTCTCTTAAGTTTGGTCCATCACCTTTTGATTGGTCACTCTTCACAGACACAGAGCTGTAAACATCTGATCCTGATATTTGTCTAATAACATGACGAACAGAGAGCGAGAAACACTTTACTACTGGACATTTCTCTGTGACTGATATCTGCACGTGCTCTCTCTAGTCCTCCACCAAAATTGCACTTGCTTGATTTGAAAGCACTAGTCATTCTAGTTTTCTGACTTTTATGGTCGCTCCAGTTTATTCAAATATATATATTTTTTTTTTTTTATAGTGGTGGACGAAGTACACAAATTAAGTGCTTGAGTAAAAGTACAGATATTCCCACTTTTCTGTGCTGTGCAAATACATCTACTGATGCTACTGGACACATCTTCAGTGATGTTCCTGGACTCATTGAGTGTTTCGGGTCTTTCAACATCATACACCCTCATCCAGGCGACCCAGCTGTAATTGATCAGACCACAGCTTGTGTCCAGTTGGCAAATCTAGCTACCCTTCCTCCATGGATCTCCTCTCTTTAGCCATAGCCATCTTGAGGCTTTCTCTGCTGCTTCACTGGTGTTGCGGATGGCTCTTCTCCTCCTCACCCCATCTATACCTAACAAGCTGAAAGCTCTGGCCAGGGATCGGGCTATAAAGCCCCTGCATCCTACCTCTATTGGGAGACACCTAGCTCTCCATCCAGCTTGTCTGCACTCACTGACCAGTCCCTCGTACTTGGCGAGCTTCCTCTCAAAGGCCTCTTCCTCTCAAAGGCCTGTCTTCCCAGGGGACTGTAAGCTCCAACAGAACTACTTGTTTAGTGGACTCCGACAAGAGTACGATGTCGGGTCTTAAGGAGGTGATCACAACATGGTTGGGGAACTTGAGTTGCTGCTCCAAGTCCACCAACAGTTGCCAGTCCCTCGCAGTGGCCAAGATACCTGCAGATGTTTTTGCGGCTGGTTTTGGCAGCTCTCCAGCTCTGACAAAGGCAATGGCTTGCTTAGGGGTCGGGAGCGCTTGGCCCACTCGACTCCTGTAGCAATGGCTTCTGCAATGGCCTTCAGTACCTGGTCATGCCTCCACCTGTACCGTCCCTCTCCCAGTGCCTTTGAGCAGCAACTCAAAATGTGCTCTAGGGTTCCACGCCTAGAGCAAAGTGAACATGCTGGAGACTCCACTTTGCCCCATATGTGAAGGTTTGATGGACTGGGAAGCACATCATATACCGCTTGAATGAGAAAGCTGATCCGCTGTGGCTCTGCCTTCCACAGCTCCGCCCATGTCAGTTTCCTTTCGATCGCGTTCTCCCATCGTGTCCAGGCACCCTGTTGCCTCATTTCTACTGTCCTGCAGGTTCTCTCTTCCTCAACCACTGCTCTCACCTCCTCCAGGACTAGGCAGCGCTTATTCTTCCCTTTGCTGGTGTCAATGTGGGGAGTTGAAAAGGGACCCAGTCCAGCCCTGCCTCTTGTTACTACCCCCACCAGCCTCTTGTGGTGTTATCTTGCCTCTGCTTGTTGAACAGCCTCCTCTGCCTTCCACTTCCGACCAGTCCTCACTTCAATGCCAGCCGTTGCTACTTTTGGGTCACTAGAGTCTCTATATAGCAACACTTCCCTAGCTTTTGTAACATTGAACTCCTCTTCCAAGGACATAAGCGGCAGTTGCAGTTTGTTGCAGTGCCCATAGAGTGCGATGCAACTTAGACTTTTTGGAAGCCCCAGCCATCTTCTGAGATGGCTACTGACCTTCTTTTCCATGGTCGAGATTGGCACTTCATAGATGAGTAATGGCCACAGGATTCTGGGAAGAATGCCATGTTGGTACAGCCAAGCTTTGAACTTCCCTGGCAATCCAGACCGATCCACTGTCTTTAGCCATCTGTCCAGCTCAGTGCAGGTTGACTGGATGGATGAGGAGTCCTTCAAGGTGCTGTCAAACACCTTGCCTAAGCTCTTGACAGACTTCCCTGTGATTGTCGGAATTTTTTCACCAGCTACGCTGAACCGGAAATTATCATCCACCTTTCCTCTTCTCAGCACCATTGATCTTGACTTGGCTGGTTTAAAATGCATCCGTGCCCACTTCATTAATCTTTCGAGACCCTTAACAATCCACCGGCAGCCTGGGACTGATTCTGTGGTGACCGTGAGGTCATCCATAAATGCTCTGATCGGTGGCTGGCGTAGAGCTGACTCCGTCTTGGGCCCTCTGCACTCTGGTTCAGCAGACTTTATGAGCATATTCATGGCCAGGGAGAACAGAACTACAGAGATGGTGCATCCCGTGATGATTCCGATCTCGACTTTGTCCCAGCCTGATGTCACTGCTCCTGAAGAAGTTCTCATCCTGAAATTGTTGTAGTAATCAGCGATGAGTTCTCTGACTCTGCACGGGACATGATGTTTTGTGAGATTGAGCTTGAATTAGCTTGTGTGGTATTGAGCCATATGCATTAGCCAGATTGAGCCACAGCACTGTCAGATTGCCCTTGTTCTCTCTAGCCTCTCTGATGAGCTGTGTTACCACTCCTGTGTGTTCCAAACACCCAGACATTCCTGCAATTCCACCTTTCTGGACTGATGTGTCGATAAACTTATTCTTTGATAGGAAGGTGCTCAGTCTGTTGGAGACTGCACTGAAGAAGATCTTAGCTTCAATACACAATAGGGAGATAATGCGGAACTGGTCTATCTTCTTGGAGTTCTCCTCCTTCGGAATCCAGACCCCTTCCGCAACTCTCCACTGTTCAGGGATCCTGCCCCTCCTCCAGATAACACGCAGGATTTTCCACAGGCGCAGCAGGAATTTTGGACAGTTCTTGTACACTTTGTACGACGTGCCGCTTGGTCCTGGAGCGGAACTAGCTCTCGCTTTACTGACAACTTCTCGAACCTCCTTCAGCTGCAGCTCTGACATGTTGAATTGCACACTTGGCCCAGGAGGGTCTATCAGAGTACTGCACTCCCCCAACTCTTGCTCTCTTACTGGGTCGCTGTACGTTTCCTTCAGGTGGTGATCAATCTCCTCCTGAGAGCAGACCAGCTTGCCACTACGCTTCTGTCCTAGCTGCTCCTTAGTGAACTTAAAGGGATTTATTTTACTCCAGTGAAAGTACAAAAGTATTTGGTTTGTAATTTACTTAAGTATTAAATGTGAAAATTACTGATCACTAAATTTGCAATTTTAACATATATGTTTAATAATTTTATAATATATATTTTACAAAGGGTTGTTAATAGATAAAAACTTTTAATCGATTAACTAAATCAAATCAAAATACATTGTGACCACCATTTGCATTTAAAGCAGCTTTGTCCTTAGTTTTTCAGGTAGATTTGCAGGTAGCACATAAACACACGCTCTCACTTTTATTCAAGGTAAATCACCACTTTCATCCCCTACATGTGTTTTGTTGAACTAATGGCTAAAATGCATGTGCAGGTTACTTTAATAGGACCCAATGATTTCGTCGGATGAGGAAAAAACAGACAGAGAATCCAATTATAAACGTTTAATTTAGTGTATAACACGGAATTTGCCTAATTTTGGACAAATAAATTGAAAGTAGGTCAGTTCATTTAAATCGCATTGTGACATGGACTAAAGTCTGTGAATATTAAGACACAAAAGACTTTTATAGGCTAACTAGCTTTGACTAACTACAAAAGTTGAAGAAACATATAAAATACCTTTTGGTAGACGATGGTCTTATTTCACCTTTCGACTGGTCACTCTTCACAGACACAGACCTGAACACATCTGAGCGTGATCTTTGTCTAATGACACAAAGAAAGGAAAATAACTTCATTAAAAAAAAAGAATTAAGCAATGTAATGAAATAATGTAGCCAGCATTTTTCTTCTTAAAATAGATGGATATATTTATGTTTTGTAAGAAATAAAGCTGCAAATGCTAATTAAACACAGTATAGCAGTGAATTTTTCCTTTTTACAACTATGGGTAGATAGATGTATTCAGGTTCCGGGTTGTCATATATGTAACTTTATTACAGGAAAGATATCAGAATATCAGACACAATGTTCTGTGAATTATTGTTTTTTGTTTGTTTGTTTGTTAATTTATCAGAGGTGTAATGTTGCAAATGGCAATTACATATAGAACAGCAGTGGATTTGTTCTTTTTACAACTATGATGGATGATTTCTGTTTGACTATCTGATTTGTTTTACAATAATGCCCCCTAGTGTTTGCTTATACAACTGTATTACTGGGTCCTTGCTTAACTGTCTGAGCTACAAGAGCTACAGTAAATGTAAATTAAAATGTAAAAATGTGTACAGTAAACTGTTTCAAATAACTGATTCATTATAACAAATAATTTGCCCTAGAACATTCAAATACATTTTATATGTAGGCATATGTTGCTGTTGTTCGTCTATGAAATTATATGAGTAAGGGTGTTTTTTGTCAGTATCATACAATTTTGGAATATATTTAGACTGTAGCTTTTGGCTAATTTTGAATTTCATTGTTTGGCATATCCAAGAAACTGGTTATAAGAATTTATTGTAAATGTATATATATATTTTGACATAGTGTTTTGTTTGGTGAAATTCTATCACACCACAGTGATGAAATTAGCTGACACAACGCTGTTAATCAAAACACATGAAGTACCTTTTGGTAGATGATTTTTCTTCACTTAAGTTTGGTCCATCACCTTTTGACTGGTCACTCTTCATAGATACAGAGCTTAAACTTTCACTGATGAAACAAAGAACAGAGAAAAAAAAACTACATTACTACAGGAGATTCTGTGTCTGATATCTGCACACAAACATGCTCAGACTCTCTCAATTTTTAAGCAACAGTCATTTCAGTTTAACTCTTTTACGTCTTTTATGAATAAATCATCTCAGATGTGACATTAAATACATATGACTGAAACTTACATATATTTGATAAACTTCATTGAACAGAACACAATGTTCCCTTTCAGTCTGTCACTCTCGACGCCATGTCGGTGACCGACGAATATGGGATATCGCTTCAATAGACCAATCTACTTCGAGTGTAAACTAAACGAGCCAATGCACATTGGCAAAAAATTATTGCATCCAGCTGCTGCTGATCGCTGCGTGAGTATAAGGCAGCAGCAGGTGCAATGCATTCCAGCTTTTCGCTTCGGAGCCGAGTGTTAGTATCGCTCTGCTCAACTGTGTCTGCTGTGAACTACGAGTTCAGCACGCTCTCGGAAGCTTCGTGTGCTGGCGAGACGGTGCTTCAGCGGCGGTCGTTCCTGTGTCGAGTGGATTGCATACTTCAGGGTGCACTACCCCTGTCGTGTTGCAAGCGGCCAATTCCCCTGTGCGCCTCAGCACTAAAAGAGCATTTCCTAAAGAGCAAATTTCTCTAAAAGAGCTTCACGGGTGCGTCTTAGTAAAGACGACGGATCATCCTTATAATTCACCCCCGTCAAACTTGGCGGTGAGCAGAAGAGCAAGAGGCCCCGGGACGGGTAACCCAGAGAGAGGTAGCTGCTTTCTGGGGGATGGTGAAGGCACCTCTCCCTCCCCTGGAGGAGGGCCAGGCGGAGAATCTGGAAATTCGACAGGAAAGCAGTTTTCTCCCTCTCTGGGTCCTAGGAGGGCACGGAGAGTTGCGGACGGCCAAGCACCGGACCTCACTCATCCTTCTCCTTCGCCAGATGGCAGCAGCGGGCAGTTCCAGAGCGTCAATAAAGACCCTACTCACACACCCTCTGCCAACCCGTGAAACCAGGTGAGCCCTGCAACCCACACTCCACCCCACTCCGGCCTTCTCACAAGCCGCCCGAGTTGGGTCCCTGTGTTCCACCTCGCTGCCCCACTGCGGGTACAGCTGTGGTTCCACTGGTCCCACTTGTACTGTTTTTAAGCGCATGGTCAGCGCTACCCAGCCCGTCTCGCTGGCTTCTGCGAACCATCAGCCTTGGCTATGCGATTCAGATCGCCCGGCATCCCCCCAAGCTCTGCGGTGTCCGCTTCACTACAGTGAAAGCGTCCGATGCCTTTGTCTTGTGGGAATAGATCGCAGTCCTACTGGTGAAGGACGCGATAGAGCGGGTCCCTCCAGCCGATATGAGGACGGGGTTTTACAGGCCGTACTTCATTGTACCCAAGAAAGGCGGTAGGTTACGACAGATCTTGGATCTGCGAGTTTTGAATCGGGTTTTCCATCGGCTACCGTTCAAAATTTTGACACAGAAACGCATTTTCAGGTGCGTCAGTCCCCAAGATTGGTTTGCTGCGATCGACCTGAAGGACGTGTACTTTCATGTGTCCATCCTTCTGCGCCACAGACCTTTTCTGCGGTTTGCGTTCGAAGGACTGGCATATCAGTACAAGGTCCTGCCCTTCGGGCTGTCCTGCTCTCCCCGTTTCTTCACGAAAGTCACGGAGGCAGCTCTTGTTCCTCTCAGAGAGCAGTGTGTTCACATTCTCAACTACTTAGATGATTGGCTGATACTAGCACAGTCTTGAGATCAGTTGTGCGAGCACAGGGATGTGGTGCTCTGGCACCTGAGCCTGTTGGGCCTTCAGGTCAGATGGGAAAAGAGCAAACTATCCCCATGGCAGAGGATCTCTTTTCTCGGTATGGAGTTGGATTCACGGTCAGTGCTAGCCTGCTTGAATACGTTCAAGAGCAGGACAGCGGTCCCACTGAAAATCTTTCAGAGGTTCCTGGGGCATATGGCGGCCGCGGCGGCACTTAGACCGTTTGGCCTATTACATAAAAGACTGCTCCAGCACTGGCTTTATGGCCGAGTTCCGAGGTGGGCGTGGAAGCGTGACACTCGCCGGGTCCAAGTTACACCGGCCTGTCACCAAACCCTTACTTCCATGGTCTTGCATTTCTCTGAGCAGGGGTGCCCCTAGAGCAGATCTCCAGGCATGCTGTTGTTTACACGGATGCCTCCACCACCGGCTGGGGGGCCACGTACAATGGGCATGCAGTCTCAGGGGTTTGGACGGGCCCACAGCTGCAGTGGCACATCAATTGCCTAGAGTTGTTAGCAGCGCACCTTGCCTTGAACCGTCTCAAAGGTCTCTTACGTGGCAAGCATGTGCTGGTCCGAATGGACAACACTGCGACTGTTGTGTACATCAACCGACAAGGTGGTCTGTGCTCTTGTCGCATGTTGTAACTCGCCCGCCACCACCTCCTTTGGAGTCAGAAGGTTCAGAGGTCACTTCGTGAGGTTCTAAGTGACCTACCCCAAGAGGTAGCGAACACCATCACTTCGGCAAGAGCACCGTCTAGGAGACACACGCTTACGCCTTGAAGTGGAACCTGTTCGTCGAGTGGTGTTCTTCTTGCCTGAGAAGACTCCCGAAGATGCCCGATTGCGGTCGTGCTTTCCTTTCTGCAGCAAGGGCTGGAGTGAAGGCTGTCTCCCTCCACCCTCAAAGTCCAGGTTGCTGCTATTGCTGTGTACCATGACCCCGTGAATGGGAAGTCTTTGGGTAAGCATGACCTCATCGTCAGGTTCCTTAGAGGGGCCAGGAGGTTAAATCCATCCCGGCCTCTCTGTATACCCTCTTGGGACCAAGTGCTCTCTAGTGCTTAAATCACTACAGCAGGGCCCATTCGAGTCTTTGCATTCAGCTGAGCTAAAGTTTCTTTCATTGAAAACTCTGCCCCTGCTTGCACTGGCAAAACAAATACAAAAATTTTGTTGTAAAGCATCTCTAAAAAGAGGACAATAGAAAACAGTAATTTTTTTCAGTCATTGATTTTGATCATTGATTCAGTGGCATCATTGGCCAGTGCTGTTCAGTTCACTTCCAGTGGTGTTTACCTTTATAAACACAGTGCATGGCATAAATGAGTACACCCCCTCTAAATTCAGCAATTACTATTTACTTAATAGACACTTTAGGATTTGTTGGAAACTCAGAAGCAAAGGCCAGGAGACTCTTGGGTATCTTCAGCGGGACTCTTTATTGAGAACGTGCTGCGTGTCGCTGCAGTCATCAAAAGTCTAACAAAGCAGTAATACTTTGTCGTTTATATCCATTCAAGGGGGGAGGGATACATTCAGTAGAGGTGGAGACAATCTAACCCATAGCATACAAATGAAGTACAGGAATCAGCTCAACACCGGCATTTTCACAGCCTTGATCTCATCAGCATAACAATGTTATTAAAATGCATAAGTGCTAATACAATCAGTCTGACAGTATCGCCATACTTTTACATTACCATAGAGACAAAGGCACAGCTATGCTTTGAGTTTAACAAGCCAAATGGTAAGGAAAAGCATAAAGACAAAAAGTCATTAGCAAGACACCTGGGCCCCCTGATTTGATCTTCTTAGGAATGTCATCCTTTTTTACCTCAAAATGTAATATAAAATGTACATAGCCTTAGTTTTTCATGTGATGCTATGTCAGAACATAGGATCAGCGTATTTTAAACAGATTCTTAAATTTTTAATCCCAGAGGTTCTTTAGATATATAATATTTCAGCAAGTCTGCTTGAGTAGCTACAAATTTTGAAGAAACGTGAATTTTACCTTTTGGCAGATGATGTTTTTTTCTCACTTAAGTTTTGTCCATCACCTTTTGATTGGTTACTCTTCAGAGACACAGAGCTGAATACATCAGAGCCTGATGTTTCACTTAAGACACAAATAGAAGAATAAATGATTTATTATTGTTATTTAGTTTTATTTGAAGATATGTGTAATTAAATATAGTATAGCCATGCAGTTTCATTTGCAATGACTATTGATGGATACATTTACATTTGATTGACTGATGTCTTAACATTATGAATGTGATTTCACCAAGTACAAGTTCCTGGATCAACATCCTTGTTGATTCTGGAATAACATTCCAATCATCCAATCAGAAGTCATTCCAATCAACCAATCATTTTTGTAAAGTAATGTTGATCCAGGATCAACAAAAGATGCTGATCCAGGAACATGTGTTACTTGGCAAAATCATGGGGACCGTCTTTACATACTGAATTTAACTGCAGAAAGAGTTCACTAAAAAGAGAAGACACATGAAATACCTTTTGGTAGGTGATGATGGTGTTTCCACACTGAAGTCTGGTGCATCACCTTTTGACTGGTCACTCTTCACAGACTCTGACTCTGAAAGTTCACTAAGGACACAAAGAACAGAGAGGGGAGGAAAAAAAACAACTTAGCAAGTTAGTCTGTGCAATAAAGTTGATTGTATTGTCAAAATTAAGTGGAGGAAAGTTTAACCAAACGGAAATGCATTTAAACTGGAATGATATAGTGCTTGGACACATGCTGTGTTGCAAAAATTAGTACACCCTCCTGAAAGTTACCAAATAATAATAATAAAAATATATAATTCTGGTGTAAGGTTAAGGCAAGTATTGATCAACAAGTATGCATGTTAAACCAAAATTTTTAAATATAAGTAATTACTTGACCATTAAAAGTGTTATATAGCCCACTGAATCATGCTCAGACTTAATGCTGGCAACAATGAAACCACTATAGAGATAACTGAGAATTTTTTAGCATGAAAGAGGACCATGGTACAAGAGGTATACCAACATTATTGTTTAAAGTCTGAAAATATGGCAAAAGTGACACAGACATTTAAAACATGTGAAAAGGCCCCTGAATGTCTTCACTTTAATCTTTCATTTCGTGATGTGTGAGTTTTTGCTAGCAAAAGAGCAGGAGAAACACCAAGAAAATGTTTCAGAGCCAGCAAACCTATGCAAATAGTGACACTTTATCCAAACAGAGTAAGATGCAGCCTGCAGAAGTGACATGTATGGTTGTTTATCCACACCAGAACTACAGACTGTAGACAAAGCACAATAAACTCATTAAGCTTTGTCCAAGGCCCATATTTACAAAATAGAGACTTCTGGGAATCCATACTCTGTCAATTATCTAACAATTATTATGTCAATTATTTTGGTGTTGCCAGAGGAGGGGTACAGAGAGAAGTGCTTGGTTCCCACAGTGATGATCAGGGGTAGTAAAGCTCTTCTATAGGAATGTGTTAGTGCTGAAGGTGTGAGGGAGTTGTGCTCCATCAATGATGTCATCCATTCACACACCACTATGTGATGTAAACAAAAAGATGCTACCCTCTCCTCATTTCGCTGCATTGTTGGGCTTTTTTTTTTTTTAATATTACAAAGAAGATATTCATTCTCCCAATGTGAAAATCCTTCAGTGTCATGAACTTGTGCACTCAGAGCCAAGAAGGGTCAGAGCAGTGTACTTAGAGTTATGGAGGGCATATTAAGTAATACAATAGCACACTTAAAATCTAGGGTGTACTCATTTCTGCAGTCCACAATTGGCTAGTTACTTATTTTACAGACATTAATGGCATATATTTCTCTGCTTTTATTATATGTTTAATGCATTTCAATGTTGCCATCTTTCTTTGAATTATATTAATTATCATTAAGAATATATATTATATTTAATACTATATTAAATATGTATATTGATTGTAATTTTATTTTTATAATATTCATATTTTATATATAATATATTAATATAATATAATTACATATTTAAACCACCAGTGGCTCTGCACCCCTAAATTCATTACTTCAGACCTATGTGCACTCTTGATTGTGCCATCCCAAAGAGGCACAAAATCACTTTCACAGACTTTTAAATTAAATGTTCCCTCCTGGTGGAATGACCTGCCCAACTCAATCCAAGTAGCTGGATCCTTAGCCATCTTCAACGACTAAAACAAATCTGTTCCATCTTTATTTGACCCTCTAACTCTTTCACTCTCTATACTAATTCTATTCTTTAAAACAATAAATAAATAAAATTGTCCCTTTTAGACTTGCACTCTATTAATTTACTAGATGCTTGTTTTCTTAAAAAAAACACTAACACTAGCTTTTCTAATCCTTTTTGTATTCAGTCTATTTGTTTTCTTTTTATTTATAAAAAAAACGATACCACACAGCATGTGATAAGTGCCATATTCAGACAAAAAAACACCGACAACAGACAGCAGAATGGAGTTATTATAGATTAACCCTTATGTGTTGTTGGGGACGTTTTCGTCCACTAGGGGGTAAAGTTTAGTCTTATTTTGGCCACAACTTTCTCTGTGTTTCAGCTAAGGCCGGAGACACACTGGATGCGTGGCGCAAGCGTCTTAGCTGCGTGGCGTGTCCGTTTTTAATTCGGCTCCCATGTTAACCCAGACAGCACGTTCGGTCTTACCAACGTTGGCAATTGGAGGGCACCAGCGGCAAAGTATCGGAAGGGGTTTTTCCCCCTGCACACCAAAAAACTTAGGTGGGTAAACCATCGGCGGGATGAGTCTACAGCCACTCCAATTCATGCACACTCTGGAGATCGGCGGAAGAACCGTGGGGAACCATTTTTTTTTTTCAATTTTTTTTTTTTCACAATGCTGCTGCCTAGATCTAACCGTTGGTCCACATGTAAGCGCGAAGGTGTTGAACTTTTGTAAAATCTGTATGCCACAATTTATATGATGATAATACCCAACAAACATGAGACGTCCAAAACAGGTTCAGAAAAAAAGATATAAAAACGTTTGCAATTAAAACGACAAAATGAGTTCTGATTCAAAAAACGTAAACATATAGTCTTTGTGAGAAATTTTGTTTAGATTTAATGTTATCTTTATATAAATTAATTTTCAAGCGCGGGCCAAAATCTATACTGCATCTCTTTTGAGTAGAATTTTTCAAGTGTGATTTACAAAAGTAAATTGCCTTTTTTTTTTTAACCAAGGGGGCGTTTAGGTGGCGCGCGCGCACACGTTTTTATGCACGTGATCAAATCTACACAGAAGCATCGCCTCGGTAGTAATAACGGACTCTCTTGTGTTCAGGTATGTTTATCCATTTCAAACACAAAATTTTCAGGCCTGTATGTGTTTATTTTGTTTTGTGTACTTATTTTTTAATTGAAAAATATTCTTTTGTTGGAAAAACCTCGAGTTTTCGGAGAAATGTTTTCGATAAACGGATGACAGAAATTGGCGCCGGAGGATTAACAAACGTTAGCAGCTAACGTAACGTGTTTTTAGACTTGGTTTGTTATTATTAACTGACTGTTAATATGTTCGCGTATTAAATATTTTCACAAAAGCCCTGATTTATCGTCAGATAAGACACCTATATATAGAGTATAGATACTCTTTTGATCCTGTGAGGGAAATTTGGTCTCTGCATTTATCCCATCCATGATTAGTGAAACACACAGAGCACACAGTGAAAACGCATTGAGGTGAAGCACACACAAACCAGAGCAGTGCTACAGTGGCGCTCGGGAAGCAGTGAGGGGTTAGGTGCCTTGCTCAAGGGCACTTCAGCCATGGATGTGGGCATGGGAGAGCAGTCAAAGACAATGTAATACAGCAGGTTGTGAAATGGGATTAGTTAAATGTATCTTTTACTTTACAGATAACTAAACTGTCATTGTCTGGTGGGAAGAGTTTAAAGGAAACCGTTTGGAGAGTCTGCACAAAAATATTTGATCAGAATCTTTCAACCCAGCTGAACTGGTGCGGTAGAGGTCAGAAGACAGGCCTAAAATCACGGCCTGTTCATCAGGTACTCCTGAGTAAGTCCTACAATGTGTTGAAGCAACATTCTGTCACTATTTATATACTGTCCTCACACTATTCTCAACCAAATGTCTTTTAAGTTTTTTTTTTTTGTTTGTTTTTTTTTTGTGTAAAATGCTCTGACTTTTCGGAATTGTCTTTATAGAAACGAAGATACAGACTTTTGTGCTACTGTCTTATTTTTTCCCCTGTTGCTTTATTTATTTTTTGTTTAGGTGCTGTGTTAAGAAATCTGGCTCAACAAAATTCCACCGAGGCTGACATTGAGATGACCGTGAGAAACTGGCTGCGGCTGAGCAGGGACAGGAATGGGGGGCGGCAAAGGCGGGGCGAGCAAGCATCTTAAGGGAAATGATTGATAATTGATTGGACTGATTTTTCTTTCTATTATTTTATTTATTATTTTCTTATTTATTATTTTTGTTGTTGTTTTCTGTGTGATTTGTAGAGTGTTAAAATAAATGATACTGCTTTTGCAAAAACAAAGTAAAAAATATAATAAAAAATAAATATAAAAAATATAATAAATACATTTTCAAGGTCATCTCCCGGTGCCCTCCTGTTTTTTTATTTTGTTTTGTTATTTCTCCTGGAAAACTCCTGTAGCCTAATTTGCATAACCCTAAAACTTAATTTTAAAATCACTGATCCATTCTTTTTTTAGGTTAGACTGACATTTCCCAGGTTGTCAGATTGTGTATGAAATACACCCTACACATAAACAATCACTTACTTTAAATTTCAACTTTTTTTGTCATAAAACCTGGCAACTCAAATATAAGGAAGGGGCTCCAGACTGCACAGCCACGGAGTCTCGCATGCGTGGGCTAGTTGCCTACTTCTCAACTAGCTCTTGACAAATTGTTAGGGAATAAAGTTTATGATTAACACATCACATAAACTGTTATTGAGTGTTGTTGATACACAATAGGAAACTTGTGTCCTTGGAACACAATCTGACAGCAGTTAGCCTAAACAAATCCATAAGACCTAATATAATGGTGGGATCCTACTAGAGCGGCGAAAAGCATTCAGACGTTTGCCAAAATAATTGACATAATAATTGTTAGATAATTGACAGAGTATGGATTCCCAGAAGTCTCTATTTTGTAAATATGGGCCTTGGACAAAGCTTAATGAGTTTATTGTGCTTTGTCTACAGTCTGTAGTTCTGGTGTGGATAAACAACCATACATGTCACTTCTGCAGGCTGCATCTTACTCTGTTAGGATAAAGTGTCACTATTTGCATAGGTTTGCTGGCTCTGAAACATTTTCTTGGTGTTTCTCCTGCTCTTTTGCTAGCAAAAACTCACACATCACGAAATGAAAGATTAAAGTGAAGACATTCAGGGGCCTTTTCACATGTTTTAAATGTCTGTGTCACTTTTGCCATATTTTCAGACTTTAAACAATAATGTTGGTATACCTCTTGTACCATGGTCCTGACTTAACACTGGAACAGCTGATTTTCAAGCATGCTGTGGCGTTTCCAGCAATGCAGCCGAAAATCAGCTGTTCCAGTGTTAAGTCAAAGGGAGCGAGGCGTCTGAATGCTTTTCACCACTCTAGTAGGATCGCGCTGCATAGGTCATAATTATTTCGGGTTTACGTTGGCTCACGGTCGGCGATCATGTCGGATTTACGTTGGCTCACGGTCGGCGATCATTCTAATGCCACCGTCTTCCCGATGTCTTGCCGATTAGCTACCGATCTCCATAAGACATCTCACCGAGGCACTTTATGTCGGGCAGGCACATGCGCCCCAACGTCGGCAAGACCTAATTTGTTGTCTGGGAACAGTTTAGAGCTTGCAGACTGCCTGTGTGAGATGCGCGTCTCAGGCGCGGCTCGAGCCGTAAGGAAAACACGTGCATGCTAGAAATAGAACCGACGCCTATTTTTCACGCGACACGCAAGCGTGTTGGAAGCATTTCCAGGCAAAATAGAATAGGAAAATATGTTTATATGTCATTTTGTACACAAATACATATTAATTCATGACACTTTGATGTTTGAAAGTATATAGGTTGACATATATTCAGATATAAATGTAATTAAAAAAATTAATTAATAATTCTCGATTTTCAAATATTGCACCTGTCAAACATAGTCTATTTTGCCGTCAATACTGTTGACGGTGTCCTTTATCAGTAGGCTTTATATTTATGCTCAACATGAAGTATAGATATTGTTGTCGTGAAGACAAGAGCCTGGTCTGTCGGCGGCCTCCCTCTATGTCACCTATAGCAGCAGCAGCGCGCCAGCGCCGCGTCAGGCACGATTCTGGTGTGTAAAGACACAGAAAACGCGAGACAGCCGCCTTGCTACTGACACGCAGCAGAAACGCCCCGCTCACGCCACGCAGCCAGTGTGTCACCGGCCTAATGGAATGATTTTTGGTGACAAATCTTATTTTGACACATATTTTGGGAAAATGCTTTGAAAATTTTCAAAAACTTAACAATACAATGTGGGCAAATTCACTACCCTTTTCGTTATGTTCGTGGATGAAAACATCCACTAAATTAAACTGCTGTAAAAATGTAACGATAAATATTCTTTTCTAAATTTTTTGCATAAATCTATAAATCAACCACAGTCCTGATTAAAACTACCAAATGTTTAAAAACAATCCAAGATTTTAACTCTTTAATTATAAAATTCATAAATGATGTCACTGATTTGGGTAAAAAAACACTCAAAATTACATATTTTCAATAAAAAACAACTGTGTAAGTCAATGACAAGATTAATAAAGACATGATAAAAAGAAACCATCTTTTAACATTTTAGTCGAAAACACGTGAACGCATTCTCCGAAATGTAATATTTTAATTAATGTCGGTTCTATATAGTTTAACATCATTTACGCTACTTTGATTTTATAAATAGCAATGATTTCAAACATATTTTATGATGAGGGTCTTCTATGTTTTATGATTTTTTTTGTGACATGACAACAATGGCTCCTGCATGGTGGTTATGCCACATTCAAATATAATATTCTTAATATTATTTATATGATTAAAGTATTTAAAAATAAATGCAATTAATAAAAACATTAATAAACAAATACTGCGAAAATAGAAACTTTTGACAATAATAATGGACTTCAAGATTGAGTATTTCAGCACTTTTTATTCAGTGATGACCCTCATTAAATCATATTTCTGACGAAAATGGTAGGCCTGTAAACTTATTTCAGAAATCCAAAATGGATACAAAGATTACATTGAAAAACAAATTTTTTAAATAGATTTTAATCATCTTGAAGATTCTTATTTGTCATTGACCCAGTAAAGCAAACGTGAAAACAATATCGTCAGAACATAGAAAGGTACACAGGTTTGAAACATGAGGGTGAGTAAATGACAGAATTTCCCCTTTATATTATAATTCAGTATTTTGTAGTTGGTATTTTAGTTTGGTTAACAGATGCTAAACTGTTCAAAAACAATAAAATGTGCTAAACCAGAACATGCTTCTTTTTTGCATATGTCCACAAATAATGTGTTATTGTTTGTGATGTACACTTGATTAAGATGTTTTATGGACGTTCATGTCTGACTGGACCGATCTTGAAACTTTGTCAAGATGCGTTAAACCTCAAGACATAATTGATTGCCTTTCACGATGTTACACAGTGGGTGTGTGATTATTTTATATGCAGGCTTATATGTACATACACTTAAACTATGCAGCAACGCATTTAAAAATCCAGAAGACAAAGACGTCCAGAAATCGACGCATTTAGACGTCCAGAAGACGACACATTTAGACGTCCAGGAGATGTGCAGAAAAGACGTGCAGTTCACGTCCAGAAGACGTCAAAGACGTCGGTTCAACTTTCATTTTGGAACTATTTTTCAACCATGACGGGACGTGTCGGATGGACGTCTTTTCAACGGTCAAAAGACGTCCAAATGTTTGCTGGGCTGTAACATAAAATGTGTGACATACCTTTTTGTTGACAATTCTTTTTTCTCACTTAAGTTTGGTCCATCACCTTTTGATTGGTCACTCTTCACAGATACAGAGCTGCAGACATCTGATCCTGATATTTGTCTAATAACATGACGAACAGAGAGAAAGAAACACTTTACTGCTGGACATTTCTCTGTGACTGATATCTGCACGTGCTCTCTCTACTCCTCCACCAAAATTGCACTTGCTTGATTTGAAAGCACCAGTCATTCCAGTGACTTTTGTGGTCGCTCCAGTTTATTCAAATATATACACATTTAATTTTTTATAGTGGTTGACGAAGTACACGAATCAAGTGCTTCAGTAAAAGTACAGATACTCCCACTTTTCAATTTCACTCCAGTGAAAGTACAAAAGTATTTGGTTTGTAATTTACTTAAGTGAAGTGACATTCAGCCAAGTATGGTGACCCATACTCAGAATTTGTGCTCTGCATTTAACCCATCCGAAATGCACACACACAGAGCAGTGAACACACACACACACACTGTGAGCACACACCCGGAGCAGTGGGCAGCCATTTATGCTGCGGCGCCCGGGGAGCAGTTGGGGGTTCGATGCCTTGCTCAAGGGCACCTAAGTCGTGGTATTGAGGTATTGAGGGTGGAGAGAGAACTGTACATGCACTCCCCCCACCCACAATTCCTGCCGGCCCGGGACTCGAACTCACAACCTTTCGATTGGGAGTCCGACTCTCTAACCATTAGGCCACGACTTCCCCTCCTTAAGTATTAAATGTGAAAATTACTGATCACTAAATTTGCAATTTTAACATATATGTTTAATAATTTTATATTATATATTTTACAAAGGGTTGTCAATAGATAAAAACTTTTAATCGATTAACTAAATCAAATCAAAATACATTGTGACCACCATTTGCATTTAAAGCAGCTTTGTCCTTAGTTTTTCAGGTAGATTTGCAGGTAGCACATAAACACACGCTCTCACTTTTATTCAAGGTAAATCACCACTTTCATCCCCTACATGTGTTTTGTTGAACTAATGGCTAAAATGCATGTGCAGGTTACTTTAATAGGACCCAATGATTTCGTCGGATGAGGAAAAAACAGACAGAGAATCCAATCATAAACATTGAATTTACTGTATAATACGGAATTTGCCTAATTTTGGACAAATAAATTGAAAGTAGGTCAGTTCATTTAAATCGCATTGTGACATGGACTAAAGTCTGTTAATATTAAGACACAAAAGACTTTTATAGGCTAACTAGCTTTGACTAACTACAAAAGTTGAAGAAACATATAAAATACCTTTTGGTAGACGATGGTCTTATTTCATCTTTCGACTGGTCACTCTTCACAGACACGGACCTGAACACATCTGAGCGTGATCTTTGTCTAATGACACAAAGAAAGGAAAAAAAAAAAAATGAAATGAAATAATGTAGCCAGCATTTTTCTTCTTACAATAGATGGATATATTTATGTTTTGTAAGAAGTAAAGCCGCAAATGCTAATTAAACACAGTATAGCAGTGAATTTGTCATTTTTACAACTATGGGTAGATAGATGTATTCAGGTTCTGGGTTGTCATCTATGTAACTTTATTAATGGAAAGAAATCAGATTATCAGACACAAAGTTTATCACTTAAACCTCATTGGGGAAATTAGCAAACACAACTCTGTAATGTAATGTAAGACACATGAAATACCTTCTGGTATGTGGTGTTGTTTTCTTGCTGAAATTGGGCCCATCACCTTTTGACTGGTGACTCTTCACAGACACAGAGCTGGTCACATCTGAGCCTAATCTTTCCCAACTAATACAAAGAAGAAAAAAACGTAACTACAGGACAGGTAATTTGGTGTCATTTAAAGAGGTGTAATGTTGCAAATGGCAATTACATATAGAACAGCAGTGGATTTGTTCTTTTTACAACTATGATGGATGATTTCTGTTTGACTATCTGATTTGTTTTACAATAATGCCCCCTAGTGTTTGCTTATGCAACTGTATTACTGGGTCCTTGCTTAACTGTCTGAGCTACAAGAGCTACAGTAAATGAACTGTTTCAAATAACTGATTCATTATAACAAATAATTTGCCCTAGAACATTCAAATACATTTTATATGTAGGCATATGTTGCTGTTGTTCGTCTATGAAATTATATGAGTAAGGGTGTTTTTTGTCAGTATCATACAATTTCGGAATATTCAGACTGTAGCTTTTGGCTAATTTTGAATCTCATTGTTTGGCATATCCAAGGAACTGGTTATAAGAATTTATTGTAAATGTATATATATATTTTGACATAGTGTTTTGTTTGGTGAAACTCTATCACACCACAGTGATGAAATTAGCTGACACAATGCTGTTAATCAAAACACATAAAGTACCTTTTGGTAGATGATTTTTCCTCACTTAAGTTTGGTCCATCACCTTTTGACTGGTCACTCTTCATAGATACAGAGCTTAAACTTTCACTGATGAAACAAAGAACAGAGAAAAAAAAACTACATTACTACAGGAGATTCTGTGTCTGATATCTGCACACAAACATGCTCAGAATCTCTCAATTTTTAAGCAACAGTCATTTCAGTTTAACTCTTTTACGTCTTTTATGAATAAATCATCTCAGATGTGACATTAAATACATATGACTGAAACTTACATATATTTGATAAACTTCATTGAACAGAACACAATGTTTTATTGACTAAAATGGAGAATGGACAATGTTTTATTGACTAAAATGGAGAATGGACAATGTTTTATTGACTAAAATGGAGAATGGACATGTCCCTGCTACAAGATTTTTTAAATATGAATGGCCCAATATTTGGTATGTTTCTCTCTTACTTTAATAACAACAGCACTTGAGCTGAAATGAACAAAACCTGAAAATTGTTTCAGAATAATTTTTCTTCTTTGGACTGTTCAGAGAGCCGCGTAGTCAATGTCACTGGTTCATTTATATTTGTGACCTTGGACCACAAAACCAGTCATAAGGGTAAATTTCTTGTAATTGAGATGTATACATGATCTGAAAGCTGAATAAATAAATAATGTATGTATCTGTTAGGATAAGACAATATATCCTTGGCCAAGATACAACTATTTGAAAATCTGTAATCTGAGGTTGAAAAAAACCCATATTTTGTATTTTGACCTATACAATGGGTTTTCTTTTTTTGGCTATTGCTAAAGATATATCCCAGCGACTTAAGACTGGTTTTGTGGTCCAGGGTCACATTTGGTTAGTGACCTAGAACTAGTGCAGAACATTAATTTTTCTTCATATTGCAACATTTGTTTTAAATTATTCAAAATCCTAAAACTTACTTTTTTTTTTTTTACCTTAGACAAAGGTAATGTCTAATGTAATGTAATGATTTTCAAAGTGGACTCCTGTCAAAAGTCGTAGAAAACACTACAGGTTACCTAGCTTTGAGTAACTACAAATGCTGAAGAAACATAAATTTTACCTTTTGGCAGATGATGGTTTTTTGTCACATAAGTTTGGTCCATCACCTTTTGATTGGTCACTCTTTATAGACACAGAGCTGACAACATCTGTGACTGATATTTCACTAAAGACAAAGAGAAGAAAAAAAATATTTGGAGAGATGTGTAATTAAATATAGTATAGTCATCTCGTTTCCCTCACATGACTATTGATGGATACATTTATGTTTGTCATTGCATACTGAATTTAGCTGCAGGCCCAGTTCACTAAAAAGAGAAGACACACGAAATACCTTTTGGTAGGTGATGATGGTGTTTCCACACTGAAGTCTGGTGCTTCACCTTTTGACTGGTCACTCTTCACAGACTCTGACTCTTCACTAAAGACACTAAGAACAGAGAGAGGAAATAAAACGTTACTATAGGAGGTTTCTTCAGTCTCAACTGAAGAAGTCAATGCTACAAATGCCAATTAAATTAATCATAGTTGTAATTTTGTCCTTTTTACAACTATCCGTGATTTGATGTATTTAGGTTTAGTTGTATTTATATTACTGGAAAGAAACTCCAGATTGAGTGCATTAAAGAGTGGAGCAGCTTATAAAACACATGAAGCACTTTTGACTGGTCACTCTTCACCGGCACAGAGCTGGATGCATCAGAGTCTGATCTATCACTACTGACAAAAATTGCAGAGAGAAAAAACACTTTAGTACACAAGGTGCCTCCATTCTATATAAAGGAGTCACCTTTATTTACATAGCACTTTATACAGTGCAAATTGTGTCAAAGCAGCTTTACAGTGTTGAACAGGAAAATAGAGGGTCAATAATGTGCAAAAAAAAAATACAATTTTGTTGTAAAGCATCTCTAAAAAGAGGACAATAAAAAACAGTAAATTTTTCAGTCATTGATTTTGATCATTGATTCAGTGGCATCATTGGCCAGTGCTGTTCAGTTCACTTCCAGTGGTGTTTACCTTTATAAACACAGTGCATGGCATAAATGAGTACACCCCCTCTAAATTCAGCAATTACTATTTACTTAATAGACACTTTAGGATTTGTTGGAAACTCAGAAGCAAAGGCCAGGAGACTCTTGGGTATCTTCAGCGGGACTCTTTATTGAGAACGTGCTGCGTGTCGCTGCAGTCATCAAAAGTCTAACAAAGCAGTAATACTTTGTCGTTTATATCCATTCAAGGGGGGAGGGATACATTCAGTAGAGGTGGAGACAATCTAACCCATAGCATACAAATGAAGTACAGGAATCAGCTCAACACCGGCATTTTCACAGCCTTGATCTCATCAGCATAACAATGTTATTAAAATGCATAAGTGCTAATACAATCAGTCTGACAGTATCGCCATACTTTTACATTACCATAGAGACAAAGGCACAGCTATGCTTTGAGTTTAACAAGCCAAATGGTAAGGTAAAGCATAAAGACAAAAAGTCATTAGCAAGACACCTGGGCCCCCTGATTTGATCTTCTTAGGAATGTCATCCTTTTTTACCTCAAAATGTAATATAAAATGTACATAGCCTTAGTTTTTCATGTGATGCTATGTCAGAACATAGGATCAGCGTATTTTAAACAGATTCTTAAATTTTGAATCCCAGAGGTTCTTTAGATATATAATAATATTTCAGCAAGTCTGCTTGAATAACTACAAATTTTGAAGAAACACATGAATTTTACCTTTTGGCAGATGATGTTTTTTTCTCACTTAAGTTTTGTCCATCACCTTTTGATTGGTTACTCTTCAGAGACACAGAGCTGAATACATCAGAGCCTGATGTTTCACTTAAGACACAAATAGAAGAATAAATGATTTATTATTGTTATTTAGTTTTATTTGAAGATATGTGTAATTAAATATAGTATAGCCATGCAGTTTCATTTGCAATGACTATTGATGGATACATTTACATTTGATTGACTGATGTCTTAACATTATGAATGTGATTTCACCAAGTACAAGTTCCTGGATCAACATCCTTGTTGATTCTGGAATAACATTCCAATCATCCAATCAGAAGTCATTCCAATCAACCAATCATTTTTGTAAAGTAATGTTGATCCAGGATCAACAAAAGATGCTGATCCAGGAACATGTGTTACTTGGCAAAATCATGGGGACCGTCTTTATGAACAATGTATTATGAACCAAAATGCAATACCAACTTCAAATAAGCTGCAGCTCATTGGAGGGGTCAAGCTGCATAATCATTTCTAAAACTTCAGTACAAGTCAAGCCCTTTCTCGTGTTGCTTGCTGCTCTTCTCACCATTAAATGACCAGCACGATGGCATGCACGTGTTTAAATCCACATACTTTGCTTTTGTTTAGTCTATACTTATCACCACCATTAAAAGGCAGCAGGTGCATAAATACACTTTTGTTTACTCCATGTAGTTCTGAGAGCTGAGGTGTACATTTTGATTTTCTCACATACATCAAGGTAAGTGCGCAAAGGTCTCTCTCACACACACTCTCTCTCTCTCTCTCTTTCTCACACACACACATTTTTTGTAATTGAGATGTATACATGATCTGAAAGCTGAATACATAAATAATGTATGTATCTGTTGGGATAAGACAATATATCCTTGGCCAAGGATAACTAACTGTCTAACTATTTGAAAATCTGTAATCTGAGGGTGAAAAAAACCCATATTTTGTATTTTGACCCATACAATGTTTTTTTTTTTTTTTGGCTATTGCTAAAGATATACCCCAGCGACTTAAGACTGGTTTTGTGGTCTAGGGTCACATTTGGTTAGTGACCTAGAACTAGTGCAGAACATTAATTTTTCTTCTTCATATTGCAACATTTTTTTTTAATTATTCAAAATCCTAAAACTGTTACTTTTTTTTTTTTTACCTTAGACAAAAATAGTAGAGGCTGATGAAATGTAATGATTTTCAAAGTGAACTCCTGTCAAAAGTCATAGGAAAACACTACAGGTTACCTAGCTTTGAGTAACTACAAATGCTGAAGAAAGTTCACTAAGGACACAAAGAACAGAGAGGGGAGAAAAAAACAACAACTTTATTACAGTTCTGTTCAGTTCTCTTGCAATAAAGTCTGTGCAATAAAGTTGATTGTATTGTCAAAATTAAGTGGAGGAAAGTTTAACCAAACGGAAATGCATTTAAACTGGAATGATATAGTGCTTGGACACATGTTGTGTTGCAAAAATTAGTACACCCTCCTGAAAGTTACCAAATAATAATAATAATAATAAAAATATATAATTCTGGTGTAAGGTTAAGGCAAGTATTGATCAACAAGTATGCATGTTAAACCAAAATTTTTAAATATAAGTAATTACTTGACCATTAAAAGTGTTATATAGCCCACTGAATCATGCTCAGACTTAATGCTGGCAACAATGAAACCACTATAGAGAGAACTGAGAATTTTTTAGCATGAAAGAGGACCATGGTACAAGAGGTATACCAATATTATTGTTTAAAGTCTGAAAATATGGCAAAAGTGACACAGACATTTAAAACATGTGAAAAGGCCCCTGAATGTCTTCACTTTAATCTTTCATTTCGTGATGTGTGAGTTTTTGCTAGCAAAAGAGCAGGAGAAACACCAAGAAAATGTTTCAGAGCCAGCAAACCTATGCAAATAGTGACACTTTATCCAAACAGAGTAAGATGCAGCCTGCAGAAGTGACATGTATGGTTGTTTATCCACACCAGAACTACAGACTGTAGACAAAGCACAATAAACTCATTAAGCTTTGTCCAAGGCCCATATTTACAAAATAGAGACTTCTGGGAATCCATACTCTGTCAATTATCTAACAATTATTATGTCAATTATTTTG
The DNA here is from genome assembly GCF_963082965.1 of Carassius carassius. Lineage (NCBI taxonomy): Eukaryota > Metazoa > Chordata > Actinopteri > Cypriniformes > Cyprinidae > Carassius > Carassius carassius. The sequence continues at coordinate 13,488,293 of NC_081770.1, read as the reverse complement.
GTGTTGCCAGAGGAGGGGTACAGAGAGAAGTGCTTGGTTCCCACAGTGATGATCAGGGGTAGTAAAGCTCTTCTATAGGAATGTGTTAGTGCTGAAGGTGTGAGGGAGTTGTGCTCCATCAATGATGTCATCCATTCACACACCACTATGTGATGTAAACAAAAAGATGCTACCCTCTCCTCATTTCGCTGCATTGTTGGGCTTTTTTTTTTTTTTTTTTTTTTTAATATAACAATGAAGATATTCATTCTCCCAATGCGAAAATCCTTCAGTGTCATGAACTTGTGCACTCAGAGCCAAGAAGGGTCAGAGCAGTGTACTTAGAGTTATGGAGGGCATATTAAGTAATACAATAGCACACTTTGTTGAATTAAAATCTAGGGTGTACTCATTTCTGCAGTCCACAATTGGCTAGTTACTTATTTTACAGACATTAATGGCATATATTTCTCTGTTTTTATTATATGTTTATTGCATTTCAATGTTGCCATCTTTCTTTGAATTATATTAATTATCATTAAGAATATATATTATATTTAATACTATATTAAATATGTATATTGATTGTAATTTTATTTTTATAATATTCATATTTTATATATAATATATTAATATAATATAATTACATATTTAAACCACCAGTGGCTCTGCACCCCTAAATTCATTACTTCAGACCTATGTGCACTCTTGATTGTGCCATCCCAAAGAGGCACAAAATCACTTTCACAGGCTTTTAAATTAAATGTTCCCTCCTGGTGGAATGACCTGCCCAACTCAATCCAAGTAGCTGGATCCTTAGCCATCTTCAACGACTAAAACAAATCTGTTCCATCTTTATTTGACCCTCTAACTCTTTCACTCTCTATACTAATTCTATTCTTTAAAACAATAAATAAATAAAATTGTCCCTTTTAGACTTGCACTTTATTAATTTACTAGATGCTTGTTTTCTTAAAAAAAAACACTAACACTAGCTTTTTTAATCTTTTTTGTATTCAATCTATTTGTTTACTTTTTATTTATAATACAATTAACAAAAGCAAAATATTATATAATATTCTATCAAAATATTACATTCTATCAGGTTTCTTTTTAGTTATTACAAAATGTATTTATTTATTTATTACGTAGCACATGCATATCATCAGTGTTCAAACTGTGTCAAAGCTCTTGGGGGGCCCCCAAACCAGAAATTGTTAAAAAAAAAAGAGGTATTTTAAATCTGAAATTAAAACTGACAGTAGGTGGCAGCAAGTCCCTGTTAATAAGTGATTCATTGCGTTTGAACCAAATCATTTAAATCGTTTATTCATTCAGGAATGAAACACCAGACACAAAACAGTGCTGTGGCTTTGTTTGAAACCATTTTTGTTGGCAAAATACTAAGCAATAAGATTTCTAAAACATAAGTCTCTTAATATTAACTTCTTGTTTATTGAACTGTTATATGAAATCAATATGACATTTGTGATTTTTGTGATAAACTGGCACTCTTTGTGAGATATTGATTAACTATATGAAATGATTTAAATAAATATACAATTTCTGCCCTTATATCTTGAATTTTAAAAGCATTCCAAATGCATTGTATAAGAATCATGCCGTGAACGTAGTGATCCATCGATCAGATACTCAGTATCCATATCGGCCATGATACTGCCATTTTCTGTCAGATTGGGTATCGGTTTAAATCTGATATAGTGCTTATAATATTCCTAGTAATTGCTAAGCCCCATGTTAGGCACAAAAACATTATAAAGCCCAATAACATTTTCATGCACTACATTTCAAGTGTTCTGAAGCTGTTCCATAGTTTAATGTGAGGTATAGATGAATATTTGAGTGAAGTTCACATAAACTCTTCTCCCCACTGCGTCTGTCTGTCATTCTTCCTTCAGCATTCAAACTGTGTGTCACATTCGGTTACTACAGTTAAAACTAGGGATGGACAGTTACTGATACTGATATTGGTATCGGGACCGAAAATGAGCTCCTGTACTCGTACTCGTTAAAATGCCCCGATAGCAAACACCGATACCACACAGCATGTGATAAGTGCCATATTCAGACAAAGAAAGACCGACAACAGAACAACAGACAGCAGAATGGAGTTATTATAGATTAACCCTTATGCGTTGTTGGGGACGTTTTCGTCCACTAGGGGGTAAAGTTTAGTCTTATTTTGGCCACAACTTTCTCTGTGTTTCAGCTAAGGCCGGAGACACACTGGATGCGTGGCGCAAGCGTCTTAGCTGCGTGGCGTGTCCGTTTTTAATTCGGCTCCCATGTTAACAGTTTAGAGCTTGCAGACTGCCTGTGTGAGATGCGCGTCTCAGGCGTGGCTCGAGGCGTGCGGAAAACACGTGCATGCTAGAAATAGAACCGACGCCTATTTTTCACGCCACACGCAAGCGTGTTGGAAGTGTTTCCAGGCAAAATAGAATAGGAAAATATGTTTATATGTCATTTTGTACACAAATACATATTAATTCATGACACTTTGATGTTTGAAAGTATATAGGTTGACATATATTCAAATATAAATGTAATTAAAAAAATTAATTAATAATTCTCGATTTTCAAATATTGCACCCTTCAAACATAGTCTATTTTGCCGTCAATACTGTTGACGGTGTCCTTTATCAGTAGGCTTTATATTTATGCTCAACATGAAGTATAGATATTGTTGTCGTGAAGACAAGAGCCTGGTCTGTCGGCGGCCACCCTCTATGTCACCTATAGCAGCAGCAGCGCGCCAGCGCCGCGTCAGGCACGATTCTGGTGTGTAAAGACACAGAAAACGCGAGACAGCCGCCTTGCTACTGACACGCAGCAGAAACGCCCCGCTCACGCCACGCAGCCAGTGTGTCACCGGCCTAATGGAATGATTTTTGGTGACAAATCTTATTTTGACACATATTTTGGGAAAATGCTTTGAAAATTTTCAAAAACTTAACAATACAATGTGGGCAAATTCACTACCCTTTTCGTTATGTTCGTGGATGAAAACATCCACTAAATTAAACTGCTGTAAAAATGTAACGATAAATATTCTTTTCTAAATTTTTTGCATAAATCTATTAATCAACCACAGTCCTGATCAAAACTACCAAATGTTTAAAAAAATCCAAGATTTTAACTCTTTAATTATAAAAATTCATAAATGATGTCACTGATTTGGGGAAAAAAACACACAAAATTACATATTTTCAATAAAAAAAGTGATTGTGGACTGGATATTTGTTTACCTTTTATCACAGTCTTGGGCATGTCAAAGATTAGTAGCAACATTGGCTTTGATGCATTTTTAGTTTTTGTGTAGCATTAGATTTTATTTTTTTCTCCCTCATTTGTTGTTGGTGGCTGTTTTTGCCCCATTGACTTCCATTATAATGACATTTTTTGATTGCAAAGCCATGACACCATATAATCATGCATACTTGATTTGCATACAGCGCGCCAGCGCCGCGTCAGGCACGATTCTGGTGTGTAAAGACACAGAAAACGCGAGGCAGCCGCCTTGCTACTGACACGCAGCAGAAACGCCCCGCTCACGCCACGCAGCCAGTGTGTCACCGGCCTAATGGAATGATTTTTGGTGACAAATCTTATTTTGACACATATTTTGGGAAAATGCTTTGAAAATTTTCAAAAACTTAACAATACAATGTGGGCAAATTCACTACCCTTTTCGTTATGTTCGTGGATGAAAACATCCACTAAATTAAACTGCTGTAAAAATGTAACGATAAATATTCTTTTCTAAATTTTTTGCATAAATCTATTAATCAACCACAGTCCTGATCAAAACTACCAAATGTTTAAAAAAATCCAAGATTTTAACTCTTTAATTATAAAAATTCATAAATGATGTCACTGATTTGGGGAAAAAAACACACAAAATTACATATTTTCAATAAAAAAAGTGATTGTGGACTGGATATTTGTTTACCTTTTATCACAGTCTTGGGCATGTCAAAGATTAGTAGCAACATTAGCTTTGATGCATTTTTAGTTTTTGTGTAGCATTAGATTTTATTTTTTTCTCCCTCATTTGTTGTTGGTGGCTGTTTTTGCCCCATTGACTTCCATTATAATGACATTTTTTGATTGCAAAGCCATGACACCCTATAATCATGCATACTTGATTGTTTGTGGTTTTCCCTTTTGGGAACAGGTAAAATTTGTTATATGGAGTATAACAGCAAATTATAGTGTTTGTGTGAGATTCTTGATTGTTGGTGGTTTTCCCTGTTGGGAATAAGTAACATTTGTTATTTTTACAGTTGATCACTAGGTGGGACCATTAACCATTTAGATAGGCCTGTGCAAAAAAGGCTTAGTTTCTGGCTTGCATATGGAGTTATATAGAGTATAACAGCAAATTATAGTGTGTGTGTGTGTGTGTGTGTGTGTGTGTGTGAGAGAGAGAGAGAGAGAGAGAGAGAGAGTGTGTGAGAGAGACCTTTGTGCTCTTACCTTGATGCATCTGATAAAATCCAAATATGCACCTCAGCTCTCAGAACTACATGGAGTAAACAATAAAAAAAGAAGTGTGTTTATGCACCTGCTGCCTTTTGATGGTGAAAAGTACGGATGGCCTTTGTGTGAAATGCTTGTCTTTTCTTGATGGTAAAGCCAGTTTAAAACCTTGAAATCCTGTAAAAAAATCTATTTGCATCAAATTTATGAACAATGTATTATGAACCAAAATGCAATACCAACTTCAAATAGCTGCAGCTCGCTGGAGGGGTCAAGCTGCATAATCATTTCTAAAACTTCAGTACAAGTCAAGCCCTTTCTCGTGTTGCTTGCTGCTCTTCTCACCATTAAATGACCAGCACGATGGCATGCAAGTGTTTAAATCCACGTACTTTGCTTTTGTTTAGTCTATACTTATCACCACCATTAAAAGGCAGCAGGTGCATAAATACACTTTTGTTTACTCCATGTAGTTCTGAGAGCTGAGGTGTACATTTTGATTTTCTCACATACATCAAGGTAAGTGCGCAAAGGTCTCTCTCACACACTCTCTCTCTCTCTCTTTCTCACACACACACACATACACACAATATAATATGCTGTTATACTCCATATAGCTTCATATACAAGTCAGAAACTAAGCTTTTTTTGCACAGGCCTATCTAAAGGGTTAATGGTCCCACCTAGTGATCAACTGTAAAAATAACAAATTTTACCTCTTCCCAAAAGGGAAAACCACAAACAATCAAGAATGCATGAATACATGGTGTCATGGCTTTGCAATCAAAAAATGTCATTATAATGGAAGTCAATGGGGCAAAAACAGCCACCAACAACAAATGAGGGAGAAAAAATTTTAATCTAATGCTGCACAAAAACAAAAAATGCATCAATGCATGTTGATACTAATCTTTGACATGCCCAATACAGTGATAAAAAGTAAAAAAAAAATCCAGCCACAATTACTTTTATATTGAAAATAAGTCATTTTTTTGTTTTTGTTTTTTTTTTCCTGAAATCAGTGACATCATTTATGAACTTGGCAATTAAACAGTTAAAATATTGGATTTTTTTAAGAACATTTGGTAGTTTTGATCAGGACTGAAGTTGATTAAAGGATTTATGCAAAAAAAAAAAGGAAAAAAATTATTTATCTGATACATTTTTACAGCAGTTTAATTGAGCGGATGTTTTCATCCTGAACATAACGAAAGGGTAGTGAATTTGAACAATGCACAAGGGTTAAGGTTGTCTACGTAGGATATGCAATGGATATAAATGTTAAACTTTCCGTATTAATGCCTGTATAGCTGACGTGTGCGAGCTGATAAAGCATGCTGAGTGGATTGAATGCGCAACGGCAGAGATGCGTGAGCTTGTCAAGTGAATATACAGTTCTTCACTTGAAAGTTTGTATTTCGGTCGGGTATGTCAAAAACAAGTAAGTAAAACAATGTACAAGTTACTCAATGGTAGGGAGGGAGGGAGAGAGAGAGAGAGAGAGAACGCTCAAGCACTTCTCTTGTGTGATAGTTGATGTTCACTCACCTAGCACACGCATTAGTGTTAAAACTAAATCGTAAACCATAAATCATATAAACATCCTTTATTTTAGACCTTAGGCATACATGACTTTCTGGCGAAAGTGAATCTAGCAGCTTGTGTGTAATGCGCTAGGTAGTAAGTTACTACTGTCTCTCTCATTCTGCTATGCTACTTGTTTTTCATTAATGTATTTTACAACAATACAAAGAGCAACGTGTAACATTTTACCAGATTTAGTCCTACACTTATTAACTTTTATTTGTTCCCCAATAAATAAAGTTGTTTCAAAAAATTTATTTATTGAACTAAATGTGTTTAGTTTTAATGTTTTTTATAAAATGATTGTGCAACCATGATTTTCTGGAATATCTTTTGCTGCTGCATTATCCACTTACCTAATTTAAAATAGTATTTTTTGTTCATAGATTATTATTAGATATTTATTCATTTGTTATTTTTAATTAAATTTAAGTTTTTTTATATTTGGCAGATTGTGTTTAAAACCTGTAAGCCAGCACCCCCCATTATGGGACTCACAGCTGAAAGTGCTCTAACTAACTTATAATTGTAATAGTTTCCTACTTCAGTGTGTTACAAACATAATTGTGGTGTCTTTAGAAAGAAGACCCTTTGGGCTTCACTTTTTATCAACCAGATTTGATAATGCTCAAAAATATTAAAAGTTATAGACACTGAAGTGCCTTGAATTTTTTTTACCACTCTTAAATATTTTTTTATTTGATATAAAAATACATTAAATGAGCCATGGAGCAATCTAGAAAAGTAATGGGTTGAAAGCCACATGTCTCATGAGTTTCTATTTCAAATCTGAATAAAATATCATGAAAAATGAGACTACTGCAAATATTTTTCTGAGATTTTTCTCACCCCCCACCCCCCAAATATAAGAAAATATATTTTCCAATAGTATTGAAGGCTTCTACAAACTATTGAGTCAGTAAACATACCACTGCATAGTTTTTTTCAATTATAAAACACTAGACAGAAACTTAGACATCATATAAGTGATTTATTTGAGCACTAGAAAAATACAATAAGAATAATTTGAGTAAGAAAAATAAGAATAATAATAATAAAAAAAAAAAAAGATTTAACTTTGTTTGCCAATATAGAACATCCTGAGATTTGCTAGAGATGCATATTTTACAATGAATTACGATGCAAATAAGTGATGATGTGCTGATGGCCACTCATACAGATGGTAATAACACAAATGTGCCGAAGTAAATAATCCACTCTCTCTATTCATATAGACACGTTCACTTTGATAGCCGTGACCATTCAGTAATAGCGAGCTGATTTGGGCTGATTTGCACTCAAACAGATGGTAATCATGCAGATACATTCACATTCAACATTAAACACACTCTCACATACATAAAAACTGTCAAAAATGAAAAGAAAGACAGGAATTTGCGATCGCTGTAAGTTCCGCCTCCATCAGCTGACAGGTGCGTCAGAGCGCGTCACCAGCTCTGAGGAGAGAGCGCCAAATTCAAATAAACTATTTTCCGCCTATTTTTCATTCATTCTTTTTTCCGGTGGATCGCCTCATTCTGTTTGTGACACAGTACGCTGCAAAACCGTGCCGTGTTTTTACTACCAAGACGCAGTTTCCAACCGTGAGTTATTCCATAACGGACGCAAACAATTCTGTCGCTGAAGAAATTAAATGTAAACAAAGGAATTATGATCCATATTACAACGTTATTGCTTCATTGGACTAAACGTGCTTCATGAGATGTCGTTCAGTGGACCCTTACCTTTCTAACTAAACCGGGATTTACAGCTGTGGATGTGTTTATGACCCCTTATTAGACGGATCTGGTATGTACAGCGTTTTCAATGTTCTGGTGCAGGTTAACAGCTTAAGCACTCATAACTCCGACTAAGACTAAAACTATTGGTCAAAAAAACTTTTTGTAAACTGAAATTAAATTAAAATTTCAAAATAAATGAAAAACTAAAACTAAACGCAACTAACAACATTAACATTAATATTAAACGAACTAAAATAAAATAATAATTAGCAAAAATTTAATTAATCTTGTTTGTGATTTAATAAGCTGTCATACGTTGCCAGAAAATGTGACCTGTGGTTGTTCATGGAAATACCTGTAGATGGTGCTTCATGCACAAAGAATGCGTTTGAAGCAGATCATCAAAGTTAAGTGCAAACATAATTTAAATCACCACATCGCATTTAGTTTTGGGTAGTATGAGGTTTCAAAGCATTTTAGATCGTTTCTTCTTATTGTGTACTTTTATAAAGGGAGAGACAGGACATAAAGTAGTGTCCTACAGAATAAAAACTTAACTGCCTTTAGCTTTCTATTAACTCTGAAAAACTTGATGGCATGTTTAACAAGATTAAATCTTTAATATGAATGAATATAAATGAATACATTTTACACATACAAGTTGCATTTTTTTTTTTTTTGTTTGGTTGTAAAGAATAATTTTATTTTCATTATTAAGAGGTTTGCACAAAAGTTGATTGTAAACTATGCAAACTTTCAACTTTGCTGAAATTAAATGTCTTGCTTTAGACTACACTGGAAGTGTTCTTTTAACTCACAAATAAAAACTAAGCTAAAATTAACAAAACCATTAATTAAACGAACTAAAACTAAACTGAAATTATAGGAAATTTTAAAATTCAAAATTCAAAACTATAATATACTTGGCTGAACTAAAGGTTTCAGCAATGACTAATCTAAATGCCTCTGATTGGCTAATGCAATCCTAAACTCAGCAGAATCGTGTGTGATTGATTATAAGGAGCAATGCTGTAAAACTGCGTAAATATAAATATGATGTAACATGAGCAGGTTTAAATTTAATACATCAGTTGAAACTTTATTTTAAGTAGTATAGTTTTACAAGTATATTTTTTGGGGTGTTTTATGGGTTCCCTTAATTCTTATGGGAGGTTCAGCTTATACAAGGTCAATTCAGACATGCCATATCAATGCAGCACATAAATATCTGTTAGAGCCCAACTGACACTGTTGGGAACATTACTATAAAAAAGTAATTAGTTATAGTTACTCACTAATTGTTCCAAAAAGTAACTTAGTAACTGAATTACTCTATAATAAAAGTAACTCGTTACCAGGGAAAGTAACTATTTGCGTTACTGTAAAAAAAAAAAAAAGTTGCTATATGTCAAAGAATTTGTATTTTTTTTTTAGCAGTTTTCACAAGTCAGTTGAAATGAGTAGAACAGACAGGTGTTCGTACATAACTTTCGATATTTATTGCACGTCAACAGACAGCGAGAGTTTTATCCTGCACTTCAAGTATTATCTTTGTAAGAAAAGTGTTTTTGGCCACTATCTTTGTAGATGCGTGTGTCACGCATTACATGTAGGCTACACATTACATGCACATTCATGCCTTTGACCACAATGAATTTGAAATTTGAAGAAAATGCCAACTTTTCATCGGATTGCTCCTGACTCGCCATTTCTGCTGCTGCAAATCTCTGTGTGCCTGTTGCGCGTGTGTGTGTGTGTGTGTGTGTGTGTTTGGTGCCGCTGGTGCGTGTGCGGGCATGTGTGTAAAAACACTGGCTCTGAATGGCTACCATGAAACACATGACTCTGCCTTAGCCAATCATAATCGCTTATCTCGTTATTAACCCACCTCCTCACTCGCTGTGTGAGCCAGGGGTGCGTTTGGATTACATAGTTTATTAAATCAATGCATAGTAACGCACCGCATTTAACGTCCAATAATTTTAACGGCATTGTAACGACGGGAAAAGTAATTAGTTAGATTACCCCGTTACTGAAAAAATAACGTTGTTACCTAACGTCGTTCTTTTAAACGGTGTTATTCCAAACACTGATAACTGAGCAAGCCAAAGGTGACAATGGCAAGGAACCCAAACTCAATCGGGTGACAGTAGTAGAGAAAAAAAAAAAAACCTGTGATAAACCTGACTCATTCAGAAGACCCATTGTCTTCTTTATTATACCCTTGATGAACACTTCATGAACACAATCTCAGTAAATTCTTGTTATGAGTTATAGCAAGTCTATTACCTAAATAATTTAATTACCAATGCTGAGAAATGGACCCGCTGTTTTTAAGGTTTTGTTTGCATGAAAAAACTGAAACTTCAGTAAAGGATTCTCTGAAAACAGACTTACCCATGTTCCTCAGGGAGACTCATCTCAGACGGAGAGTCCTTTCCTGGGTCCCCTGACATCCTGCAGCTACACAGCCAGTGCAAACATCAGCACTGCTTTGTGAAAATTTTCACCTGTTCAGCATAACCTGAAGATAACAATGTTACTGAGATGAATAACATGGCATTTCAGAGGGACGGATGAAAAATAAAATATTAGATCATTCCACAAAATACATGGCCTAAATGTGCTATGCGGGAAATAAACATTAAGTCATACTTTGCTACTCACATTGATAACCAACAATGCTTTATTTTCGGTATTGGAGTCTTTGTCCTATCTTGTTGTATCATTTACTTTTGAAATAAGCGCAATAATTTCAACTAAACGTAATGTCATATGCTACATGAACCAAAACATTTGTTTTGTTATTACATAACACATTACATGAAAAAAAATTTATGTTGAGGTTTACCTAACTGGAAATGGCGGATTTCGTCGAAATCTTATAACTTCCTGTAACTGCGTTCTACTTTCGATTTCGCATTACATTTAGTAATGCGAGTTATCTAATTGATAAAAGCAGACTAAAATAAAGAAGTGAGGGGGAAAATCCTTCATAAAAATAATTATTTACATTTTATAAGCTGCATGTTTTAACATGCGTGATCAAACAGTTTGCATTCTTGTTGGCCGTCTGTTATACGCTCAAGGTCATTGCAAACTTGGGTTCGAAATTTTCGTATGTGTTTTTTCGTATTCGTGATCCAAGAAATTCGTCGCGCAAAAGAATACAAAATGTTTTCTTCAAGTAGTGAGGATGATTTCGTGTCCTTTCTCTTCATACATAGAGGAAAAGAAAGAGGAAATATTGAGTCCATCCAGAGAGGAAGGGGAGTTCCAGGAGCTGCGGGATTATCCAGACCGATTCAAAGTTTACTTTAGAATGTCAGTGGCTCAGTTTGATGTTTTGCTAGCGATACTGGAGCCACAAATTAAAAAGAAGACCACAAAACGTGAATCAAGTGATCCTGAACAGAGGCAACAGGCCTAGCATCCGCCCGCGCACACGCACATACACACACACGTTTTACATGTTTTTGGTGTGCTAAAATTATTGCAGTGATATAATAATATTTGTAGTATTTTGATACAATAATGCCTGTATATATAATTGCAGGATGGACCCACTGTTTCCTCTTTCTTTTTCTCTTTTTAAGAAGAGATAGAACAAAAAAAATCATCCTCACTAGGGCCTACTTGAAGACGACATTTTGTATTGTTTTACGTGACAAATTTTTCGGATCATGAATACGAAAAAACGCACGCGAAATTTTCGGACCAAGTGTGCTGACCTTGAGCCTATAACAGACGGCCAAGAAGAATGCAAACTTTTAAGCATGTAGCTTATAACATTTGAATAATTATTTTTATGAAGGATTTTCCCCACACTTCTTTATTTTAATCTGCATTAAAATAAAGCTGATATTTCTTCATACACTCCAAATATTTCTAACAAGAGAAGTATTCAAGCTTACTTGTAGCAGTACGATGGTCTTGTGTAGGGAACAGAATCCAGGTGTCTTTGAACACTTTCGATTTTTTTGTTCGCGCTCTTAGATGGTCGAGCACGTAATAAAAGTTCAGTTTGCTATAAACCTGCCCTCTCCCACCCAGTTTTTTTTTTCTGGATTAACGATTGTTAACCGACAGCATCCTCAGATTAAATAAATAAGATAAATAAATATTTTTTTTATTCAATACTTCCAGTTAACTGTAGACTAGGAAGTACTACCACAGAAAACACACTTTCCAATGTTTCTCGGTCCTTCACACCTGTTGTTTGTCATGTGGTGATTCCAAATCAAGGTTAAATCCGGTAAAACAGATTCTAACTCGGACTGGTAATAATTAACAGCGTTGACTGTACGTTCTGACGTTCCCTCTCAGTTGCCAAATGACCGCGAATGGCGCACATGTCAAGGGGCTGATTGAGCGATGCTGAGCGCTGGGTCATCGGTATAGGAAGAAGATGGATTGTGGATTATCTAAATGTTCGTAAATATTATATTTTGTAGAGTCTGTAAAATGTTTTCTGGGACCTGATATGAATCAAAGTCATCCAAATGTTTACTCTTGGTATAGTTTTGTTTTTGTACTATTACTTTCACTTTCGACTTCTTCGGTGGATTTAAATAGTAGAGCAACTGAATTTTCATACAGCCACCTGCTGGACTGGAGTGTCGAGAGTATAACGTAATACAGTAAACGGGCAACATGGCATTTATTTTTCCCTTTTTCTTAAATCATTTTTTAAATATACATATTGTAAATTCCTGAGATCATGAGGTTGTTTCCTACTGTAAGTTCAGTTCTTTGTTCCATATTGACAAATAACCCTTAAAAATACCATTAAATATTTTAAAGCAGTCTATTTAAGAGTCCCCTTCCCCACAAAGCAAAGAAACACCTCAAAACCTTGTAAAAAACGGCATCCTTCTAATAAATTTCTAAATCTATGAATTAAGTTTGATGTACTGTACCTTGGCATTTCTGTAATTTCTCAAGATGCAGAGCATACACACACACACACACACACACACACATATACACATATATATATATATATATATATATATATATATATATATATATATATATATATATTATTATTATTATTATTATTATTATTATTTTTGTCTCATAGTATAACCAAAGACTGCTCTGTTTGTTTTATGTGATTAATAACTTTATAATACTGGCCAAATATTTACACATACATGTACATTCATTATATATCTCCTCTATAATGAAGAGGAGGCCTAATGGAAAGGGAAGTCGTGGCCTAATGGTTAGAGAGTCGGACTCCCAATTGAAAGGTTGTGAGTTCGAGTCCCGGGCCGGCAGGAATTGTGGGTGGGGGGAGTGCATGTACAGTTCTCTCTCCACCTTCAATACCACGACTTAGGTGCCCTTGAGCAAGGCACCGAACCCCCAACTGCTTCCCGGGCGCCGCAGCATAAATGGCTGCCCACTGCTCTGGGTGTGTGCTCACAGTGTGTGTGTGTGTTCACTGCTCTGTGTGTGTGCACTTCGGATGGGTTAAATGCAGAGCACAAATTCTGAGTATGGGTCACCATACTTGGCTGAATGTCACGTCACTTACTCACTTACTATTCATTATATTCAGAAATTAATTAAAACTTCTCAGAAGCCCTTCAAACTGTTTGATCTCATTGTAACATAATTTACTGCATAACCTATGACCTTGATCAAAGTGTATCTATGTCTATGTTTGCAGAAACATTTTTTTTTGATCACATCATTTGGAATTGTTGCTTCATATTTAACCTGAATGATTTTCAAATATTGTGCACAATATAAGTAAGCGCAGGTTGGGAGTAAATAATGGATGTCAGAGAGAATCAAAAGCAGAAATGTTTCAGTTATCTAGTTTTAAATAAACATGCACAACACCAGAGGGCTGTTGAGTCACTGAGACACAGCGATCAAGTGCCAATATCATCCTTTCTTTCCTGTCTGCTCTCCACTTTCCTGTGAAATAAAGACAGAAAGGCCAAAAATTAAGTTGCAAGTTTAATATTTTTTTTTTAATAAATCCTTTAGACCTTTACTGTCACAGTGTGGTCCACAGGGATCCTCTCTATGATTTCATTTCCTGTAGTTGTTCATATGAAAATGGAGTAGCTTCCTGCATGATATGGTATATCTTTGGATGACAACATTGTTAATTATGTCAATGATTGTATGAAATAACTGCCAGTGAGATGAGAATGGGTTTTATAACATTTGTCTTTATGTATTAGTCAGACCTGCATGGCTGCTCATTCATATGTAATTTCTACAGGAAACTCCACAGCTTAAAACAGGAGAACCTGAAGATCAGTTCATCTGGACTGAAGAAAGAGTTATCTTATGTCAGTCAAAGCATTATTATCTTGTGTTCAGAGTACAATGAACCAAACACAATCAAACTCTTCCTTAGATGTTTCACCACAGAACTTAAACAATATATTTGTCCAGACACAACCGTGACTTAATACAAATTAAAATAATATATATTAAAATGTAAGAGACATAAGATGTAAAAAACGTACAGAAATATAAAATGTAAAAATGAAATTATGGCATAAAGAAGTATAAAACTTGACATTGATAGTACTGATTTGAATCTTTAAACATGTAGACTTACTTTCAGTTTATATTTCATGTTCATTTGATATATTTGAGAGCTTACACTGTATTGTACAATCATGTACCACTTTTTTTTTTATTTCTTCAAAATTGAGTTGAGTAATCACAACATCATTAGCTAGTGCTTATAACAAAGAGTCATGTCTTCCTGCTAATCCACCTCATTTTAGTGTTCATCAACTTCTACTCTTTCCTTTATTTCACCTGTAAATAAAACCACAAAATATTATTTGTAAATACAAAAACAACAATAAACATTCAACGTTACTCATGAACGTGTATGTTTCTATTAATGCTGCATTATTAAATTTGAAAGTCTGAGCCTCTTCCAGCTGTATGCTTTAATTATTATTGAAAAGCAACATATACAGAAAGAGTCAGTGTAATAACCTTTAGTTGTGCTGTTGGAAGCTGGTTAAATCGGTTATCAAATAAATATGTCTGTTTATTACATACAAATAAATATGTCTGTTTATAAACACACTAAATTCATATTAGCTGTGTTTTGAAATGCTTCTGAATATCCCTTCTGATGTCCTCAAAGATTTAAAACAGGTTAGGGGTACGATTTTGTTATTTTATGATAATACGCTCAGTTCATATTTGAATATCTGATGAACATTATACATTTTGATTATAAACATCAAACATATTAATTTATTACAGTACTAGTGAGGCTTGTCTAAGGATTCATCACCTGATGGTGACTTTTCCTTTTCTGTTGATTTCACAGGTTCCTGAGCTTTTGACCAGGGTGTAAACAATCCACCAATGAAGTCCACTCCCCATCTGAACCAGTCCTTATCCAGGCTGCAAGGAGGAAGCAAAAACAGTGTTGCGTGGGAGAAGTTGAAAATTAGTTTCTGTATTTCAATTACTTTGAGTACAGAGTGTAATAGACTGTAACAAACTTTGAATGCTTGGAATCAGCTTAATTTCTGGTTTTACATTACACACATTTTTCTAGATCAATATTGTTAACACTAACTTTTAAGGACCAATTTTCAATATGAACTTGCTTATTAGCATGCATATCCTTATCATATTAGCTGTTTATTAGTACTTATAAAGCACATTTTAAAGTCTTATTCTGCTTGACCATTCTCTAGATCCCTTAATCCTACCCCATACCAACAACTACCGTATTAACTATTGATAAGCAACAAATTAGGATTATATTGAGGCAAAATCTAGTTAATAGTTATTTGATAGTGAGAATTGATCCCAAAACTAAAGAGTTACTACAGTATTTGTGTTTTAAATATAACACATTCAAAATGCTTATCTGTGTTAGTATGACTAAATAGATGTTAACTCACCGCAGTCTACAATTTAAATCTCGTAGCACATCAACAAGCTGCTTATTTACAGTAGCAGACATACTAATACTCTAATGACCACTAGTTAATAGTTTTTGTAGTTTCAGAGTTACTTATCAACAGCTGTCTAAAGGGTACCATCAAAATAATCAAACCGATATTAAAATAAAAGTAGTTCAAAGCAAATGTGTCATATTACACATTCATCTGATCTGATATCTGATTTTATGGCTGTTTGAGAGAATTTATTATTATTATTATTATTATTATTATTATTATTATTATTATTATTATTATTACTTATAAGTGGTCTTTGACCGCTTTAAGTAAAGTAATATCAGAAAAATGGCGAGAAATGAGACTTATAATACATTATAACTATGAGAAATATATACATTGTAAAAGTGGATGCAACGTGTTCATTGTGTTATAAATCATCATAGTCTTAAAAGCTAAAACCTCAAATAACAAAATATTATAATATATTAAAACTGTTCTTATGAATATTCATGAAATGAATTTTTATAATGAATTATGCATTCATTACAATGCCTTAAGAATACCCTTATAATGTATTATAAATGTGGAGAAATTCCATACAATTAATTTTTTGACAGTGAAACTCACAGAACTGAAAATAAAAAAGGTGGTTGATTTGACAGTAAAGTGTGGGCTGAGCCTCATCAAAGCTACAGAAGTTTGTGCAGAAACACATTCACTCCTTTGCAACTTAATTATTTTTTATAAATGTTATACTGTATACAGTTACTGTTTTCATCACAAATATAATCTCTTGCATAATTTTTTTAATTAAATATTTAATCAAAATGCACATTTTTGCTCTTATTTTTGGAGGGGGGGGTCCTTGCTTTGCTTGGTCAGAGGCACATGTGTTTTTGGCCAGCTGGTCATGCAGTTATTCTGCTGCTGTTCGCACTGATCATTCAGTGCCATTTACAATGTGTCTTATACTTCCACATTTTTTGATGACTGTTAGTGATATTACTGACAGAGAGAAGATGCTTGTGCCACAGCTACATATATCCCGCTAACACAGTGGTCCTTGAGCAATTATTTTCCACAAATATAATGCAAACTCAAGCGCTTCTTGAGATATTGAGTAACAGTGTTTCATTTAATGTCTAATGTCAAAGTAATTTTAAAGCATTGTGATTATAATGTGAATGTTACTGACCTCAGTTTCTCCAGTTTACAGTGTGAATCCTTCAGTAATTCACATAAGTGATTCATTCCTTCGTTTTTTATTTGATTCCCGCTGAGCTTCAGTTCTCTCAGGTGTGATGGGTTTGATTTCAGAGCTGAAGTCAGGATGAAACACTGTTTCTCTGTAATACTGCATTCACACAGACTGAAGATGGACACAGAAAAGAGAATGATTAAAAATTATGTTAAGTTCATGTGTGAGTTCAATTCATCATAACCAAACATCATGCAGTCATTAATATATAAGCAAAACATGGAAACTTAATTATAGAACCACAAACCAATCCATAACTAGGATTTGAGGATACTAGTTAGAATCTAAATCTGAAGCATCTTTAGTTAATGTAAATGTAGATTAAGACACATAACTGACTGGAAATTTAAATGGACTATTTTCACATTCTTAAAGTGAGAAAATAAATAAACTATATTCAAATTTAATATAATTTAAGTTACTTTATGTATCACAAATCATCATTTGAGCTGTCGTGTTGGATTTCACACAAAATATCAGTTTGACATTATTTGTTTTTGCATGACTATGTCACATCTATTTCACTATTACACATTCAGCTATTACATTGGAGGTATGATGTAGTGAGAGATTTATTAATAGTTCTGACAGTCTGAAGCCATTATTAAGCAACGTTATTAACACAATGGATTGTTCAAAAAGACAATCAGCTGAGGAATCATCTGTTGTTAAAACAAAGAAACCTTGTTTAGAGAAGAGTTTTCAAGTAAAAGTGAAAGTGAAAGAAACTGTAACAACCCATAGTTACATCAGACTGACTTTAAGAGAAGGTGAGATCTAAAACCGACCCAAAGATTGACAGGTACAATTATCTAGCAATTGTTTTGTTGAATTGTCAGTGATGCCTAACTCTTTCAATGTTATTTTTTTAACAATTGTTTTTAAGTTTGTTGATTCAACACAACAGTGACTGTTAACCTGCTCAACAGATGTTATTTATGACAATTATCACATGAGTTATTTCTTAATCTCGTTCTAATGTTAATACATTTGGAGTATTCCATTTGAGCAACTGTGTGTCCGAGTTTAGTCATTTGTATAAAAAAACACCCGAACCATCTCTATATGTGAAGTGCTTTCCACAAATATTTTCTTTAGTGTGCCATTCTCAAAAAAAAAAAAAAAAAAGTTCAAACACAATAAACACCTCTAATACCGACCCAGCCTTTGAACTTCTAACTAGCCAGCTGTAGATTTAAATATCTGCACTGTTATACACAGAAACCCTTCAGACACTTCACATGTAAGCAGGTGTGGTCTTAACTCCTTTCTGTCAATCAAGTATTTGCAGTGCTGTAAATAATGTCACTTAGGCCCTGTCGCTTTTAAATAAATAACTTAGTCAATTTTAATCACACTGTTACTGATATAATGTACAGTCACTAACTGTAGTTTCTCCATCTTGCATTGTGAACTGCTCAGCAGAAGCCCAAGATTTTCAACTCCAGAGTCTCCTAGTTGATTCCCACTGAGCTTCAGTTCTCTCAGGTATAATGGGTTTGATATCAGAGCTGAGGTCAGGATAAGACACTCTTTGTCGGTAATCATGCAATTACACAGACTAAAGACAGAAAGAGAAAAGACAATGAATCAGATCCGTAAATGCCACAGTCATTAATTCATCAGTAAAACATTGAAACACAATTATTGAACCATATGCCAATCCATAATTTGAATTGAGGATACTAGTAACAACACAAATCTGGAGCATCTTTACTTTCACTTTGACAAAAAAATAAAATAAATCATTGTGATTTATACATGTAGATTAAAATACAGAATCAACACACAGGTCATTGTAAAAATGACATTTAAATTGACTATTTTCCTGTTGTCAATTTGAGAAAATTAAGGCAATTTTATACATGAATCACAAGTTTAAAAAAAATTCTCGAGTGCAGCTTAACAACACACAATAAAAAATAAATAAATTAAAACTTAGATTAAGAACTGTAAAACCATGTAACAACAATCAAGTCACTGAACAGCATAATAAAATTTCATCACACTTTAAATGCTGTACAGTAAAATGATACTAACGCTAGTATTTCCAGCTTGAATTGTGTGTTCATCAGTAGATCACTGAGGTTTTTCACTCCAGAGTCTCCTAGTTGATTCCAGCCCAGGTTCAGTTCTCTCAGGTATGAAGGGTTTGATTTCAGAGCTGAAGTCACAGCAGAACATCCTTCGTCTGACATATAACAGCAGTTTATCCTACAATGGGAAAAAGAAAGAAATAAGAAAATAAAACAGCAGAACAAACTCTTTATTCTGTACAGTCACATTAACACAACATATTAACAAAAAGAGGAAGAGAGATCATCTTCACTAGGGATGGAGTATTGGCATTGGTCTTTATACTGATCTTGTGCACTCATTCTCATTAAAAGGCTATGATACCAAAAACAGATACCATGCAGTGCAAGTACTGTACTTGTGTCAAGACAAAAAATAAAAAAATAAACAAACAACAGGGCTTCTGTCATGTCTGCTCGGCTGTGGTGGTCCTCTGCTCCGCCCTGGTGGGCTTCTGTCCCGTCTTCTCGGCTGTGGTGGTCCTCTGCTCCGCCCTGGTGGGCTCCAGCTCCACCTGCTTAGCTCTGGTGGGCTCCCACGCCAACTGCTCAGCCTTGGCGGACCCCTGTTCCCGAGTTAAGCCCATGGCGGGCCCCTGTTCCTGAGTTAAACCCACAGCGGGTCCCTGTTCCCGAGTTAAGCCCATGGTGGGCCCTTGTTCCCGAGTTAAGCCCACGGCGGGCCCCTGTTCCAGAGTTAAGCCCACAGCGGGCCTCTGTCTCCCATGTTAGGTCCAGGAAGGGCCCCTATTTCCGATGTCAGGCCCAGGAAGGGCTCCAGTCCTGCCTGCTCTGCCCCCGTCCCCGGCCAGGCCCTCCATCCCTCCCCCTGTTCCGCCTCTGCTCCACCGCCCTCCTAGATTGTTTTGAGCATCTGGAAGCCGCTCCTTGGGGGGGGGGGGGCACACCTACACCTCATTTACACACACATAAAAGCAGCACAATCACTCTCACTCACTGCGAAGTCTTGTTTAGCTAGTCTGACATTTCAGAGCGTTTTCCCCTGTGTTTGTTATTCCTGTGTTTGACCTTTGGACTGTGTATTCGGACTCTGATTCTCCACTGCCTGTCCCGATCTCTGCTTGTTTCTGGTTACGATTCTGGTTATCCCTGACACACCTGACGCCATTCCTGATCTCTGCCTGTCTGACCATTCTGTTTAATAAATGCTGCACATGGATCCGAATGCCTCTGACTCCTCGTTACATCATGCATGTATAGTTGCTGTGCGCAAACTGATAAATAAAGCACACTACATGGATTGAGTGCACAGCAAGCTATGAAAGCACACATCTCTTTCTCACAGATATCACTGAAAACGTGTAGCTTGGTCAGACATGTCACTAGCAACGAAAGTGAAACAATGCACCTAACACTACTTGATGGTGAAGAGAAAGAAGGAGAGAGAAATAAAGATATAAAATGTAACACCTAATGTTGCTTAATAAAATAGATTTAGTGAAAAGTACTATATATATATATATATATATATATATATATATATATATATACACACACACACACACACACACACACACACACACACACACACATATTAAAAAAAAGTTCCCCACATCACTACAGGAAAATGTTATGATTTCTGTAGCCCTACACTAGAACAGCTCTAAATATCTGCTATGCTTTTAAATTAATACCGAATTCAATAGAGCAATAGAATGAAACTGACAGTTAACAAAGCTTGTACAATACACTTTACAATACACAACTTACTGTATATGATTCATCTTATTTTGGTTTCTCAAATATGAAGAAAAAAAATGCTATGAAAATACTGCTATTGGTAATCAGTATCCAAAATCAGTGAACAAAAAATAAAGTATTGGTCTTGTTCTGGAAAGGTGGTATCAGTGCATGTTTAATCCTTATACTTCACCAGATAATTAACAAAATATATATTCAGACTCACCATTAGATATTGAGAACAAAGTGTCTTTATTCAAACTTTTGAAATTAGTTTAAGCATTTTAATGTTACTGACCTCAATCGCTCCAATTTACAGTGTGAATCCTGTAGGACATCACATAAGTGATCCACTCCTCTGTCTTTTAGTTCATTCCGGCTCAGGTCCAGCTCTCTCAGGTGTGAAAGGTTTGAACACAGAGCTGAAGTCAGAAGGAGACATTGTTTCTCTGTAATACTGCACCCACACAGACTGAAGATGGAAAGAGAAAAGACAATGAATCAGACCTTATGATCTGCAAAGGCAGTGGCTTATACTGTCTTCATTGACTATTAAATATTAAAAATATTTTTTTTTATTTATAATGAG
The DNA here is from genome assembly GCF_963082965.1 of Carassius carassius. NCBI lineage: Eukaryota > Metazoa > Chordata > Actinopteri > Cypriniformes > Cyprinidae > Carassius > Carassius carassius. The sequence goes on along the minus strand of NC_081770.1, from coordinate 13,466,952 downwards.
AACTCATAACATTTACAATACCATTCATATGTTTGGGCTCATTACATTACGATTTTAAGAAATGCAATACTTTAATTCAAGGATCCATTGAATTAAATTATTTTTACAGTAAGTTACTTGAGAAAAGGTTAAGCACATTTATTTACACAAGTTTTTAAGCAAGTTAGTAATTTTCAGTGCTACAGCCTCCTGGTGGTTTGGTTTATATTCAGAGTACTATTACAATGAATGAACAAATAAAACTATATTAATTTCATTTTCTTCACAACCTTCAGCTTTAAAAATCACCTAATTTTAAGCACACATCAATACACTTTCAAGCTAAATCTTGTGTAGATATGAAATAAATACTTTTGAAGATAAAATATGTGTACATACATTTAGCCTATATTACATATAATTAACAAATTAAAGTTGTTTTAATCATTGTTCTCCATCTACGGTAACTAAAATAATTATTGACCCATGATCAAAGCTAAGATAATAATTATTTGTTTCTTTGATGGGCTGTTTAGTTATAATACTCCACATTATTGTGACTGTGGTGTTGAGAGAAAAATGCCGTCTTAAACAAATGAGAAAATATTATTATCAAGTACAGTACTAGTAGTATTAAAAGTAATGTAAAATTTAAAATTTTGTGAAATACTCACATCAGTGTGTTGAGTTTACAGTGTTTATCCTGCAGTAGAGCAGCGATCTGATTCACTCGTGTGTCTCCTAGTTCATGTTGACTCAGATTCAGTTCTCTCAGGAGTAACGGGTTTTTGCCCACAATTCCTGCCACATACTGAGAGGCTTCATTAGCAGCAGGACCCAAAAACCTGCAGAAGAGAAGATGAGGAAGTAGAATCAATTCAATTCCGTAAACTTGATCTAATGAAACTTAGCACAGGGCTCCAAACAAAAAAATTGAGTAAAGAGCCATTGGCTCCTAAAAGAAAAAAAAAACTTAGGCACCAAATTATTTTTTAAGGTTCCACAGAATAAACATTTTATTTATTTTTTTTTACATATATTTTAACCTTTCTTGGCATTATAAGCATTTTAATCCATCTTGTTGATGACCTGGGAACTAAGGTTCACTTAAAGTGGGAACTAAATGTTTTTTCCAACTTGAAATATACAGTCACACATCGTTTATTACACAGAATCTGTACCAATATCATGGACCTTAAGCGTCACTTGGCCACTGAGTGTAGTTTGGGCTCTTCCTCCATACATCCTGTAAATCTTGTCATACACAAAAATAAAGGTGCTTCATGATGCCATAGTATAACCTTTTTTTTTGTCTAAATGGTTTCATTAAGAAACTTTACCGTATGAAGAACCTTTACATTTCTCAAAAGGCACAAAAGACAACCTCAGCAAAAACTTAACTTGCAATTCAATATTTGTCAATATTTGTTCAATATCGCAGTTCGGAGCCCTGTAGCATATGATTCAGTGTGTGAAATGGTTTATTTTGTATAAGTGAAATAATATGTACACAAATAATTCACCTGCATGCAATTTATTTTGCATAATTTCATCACATCTCACCTCAGTGTCTTCAGTGAATAGTTTTTATCCTGTAGTAAATCACTGAGCTCCTTCACTCCTGATTGTCCAGGATCATTTCCTGTGAGATCCAGCTCTATCAGGTGTGAAGGGTTTGATCTCAGAGCTGAAGCCAGAGCTTTATAGCCTTCTTCTGTTATACTACAGTCTGAAAGACTAGAACAAAAACAAAAATAAATTACAGTTGTTCTAAAAACTGACCTGAATAATGTAAATCCCAAGAAAATTATATTTAATTCCTTGTACAAATGTATTGGAAGTTAGTTGAAAAAAAAAACTGTTTAGTGACTATAGAGGCATAGAGAACTTTAATATGTTAGACATCAACCTCACTTTCAGGCTTCCAACTATCTAAAAGTCTTTTCACAACATACAAGCAACCTAAAATGGTTCAACATTAAAGTTTTGGAACTAAATGGGCAAAACTGAAAAAAAAAAAAAAAATTCACCCACAGTGGTGTGAAACATTAATAAACAATTATAGGACCATCCCCATCTGCTCCCTCAAAAGGACTAGGCCTTTATCTATCTTATCACATATAATCTTAAAATAAATGGTGATTATCAGATCTCACTCTCCTCCAGCTCTAACAGACTGGTCTAAATTCTGACTCAACAAACAGTAGGACGGCAACTGATTAAAACACTAAATTATAATTTACAATAAAGAAGAACAGCATTTAAGTGCTAACTCTAGAATATCTGCATGTATAGAGACGTCTGTATCCAGTTTCTATACTCATAATAATTACAATTACAAGCATTACATGTACAATTTGAATCCAACAACAAATAAATTAACAAAATATTTCAGTCAGAGTTTGTATGCTTCCTATAAAGCTCTATCTATTTAACACACATGCATGAGTTTGCACCCAACGTGAGTTTGAGCATGAGTTTACTCCACAAACAGGAAATCCTTCTGAGCTAGGTTGACGAATAGTGCAGCAGTTTCCATGACCGTGGGGAAGAAAAAAAGGAAAACAAAACACTTTCAGAAACCAAATAGGAAGAAGGGGTGCTTCTTAATTTTTTTTTTTTTTTTTTTAGGTTCTGTCTTCTTTCATGATGTTGCCTACATTTTGGCCCGAGGAGAGAGAGAATTCACCATGAAAAGTCTTTATTAATCATATAGGAACAATGAACACACACGTAGGAATAGGGATCTACATTTAGATGGCACAAAGGACTCAGGAAAACACAGGGCTTAAATAAGGAACCAAATGAGGAAATTAAAAAGAAACACCTGGATTCAATTTCACACTCAGACATGAGTGAAGAACTAGGACACATGGTAAACATAGAGCACGTCGGAGGAGGAAAACAAACACACAGTCCATGGGCGTGACAATGCTTTTGTTCTACTGACAACTAGCCAAATAGATATGGACGGTACACTTTGATGCAGGCAGTAGAGATTATTTTAGATTATTTACAGTCAGAGCTGGGTAGATTACTTATGAATTGTAATCAGTTACTGATTACAGATTACATGAAAAAAATTTTAATCAGTAATATAATCTCTTAGATTACACATTTTTGGTAACGTAATCTGATTACTTCTGGATTACATTTAGATTACATTTGTGCTAACCCTTATTTGATATCACATATATTCAGTTAGCCTAATCTTGTACTTTTTAAAAATATATATATTTAAATATATAAAATATTCAGCAAAAAAAAGCCACAATAGCTTATTCGTCAAGTGCAATATATAGACAGATAATACTTAGAAAATACTAACACTAATTTACCGTGCTGTTAGAGTTTGCTAATAACACTGAATCTACATATTACACTGAAAGTAATAAAATCAGGATCATTCTCTTCAAAGTTTTGGTGATGCCCTAGTTATTTTTTGTTGTTAAAATTTTGATCAGGTTACTTGTCTGGTCGGGCAAGTAAAATTCTCTTTCACTTTTCCCGGACAAGCGTTAATGTCGAGCCCTGGCTAATATATAAAAGACCATTTCCAGGTCAAATATTTCATCTCAAAACACTTGAAGTGCAGAAGGTAGTAAAAATGAAGAAATATCAACATTACAAAAATATATTAAAGGACATGAAATTCAAAGATTGAAAGTCAAAGATTTCCATTGACAGCAAATTAATCCATGGTAGGCAGAGTTTACACTGAATAGTGACATTTTGCCATGTCTTTAAAAAAAAAAATTAATGATGTCTGAACATCCAGTGATTAAAGGCTGTGTTCCCCTCCATATTCCAATATCTTGCTGATTTCTTCGGAGCGTGATTCTGACACCCCTCCCCCTCTCCGCCGGAAAAACTCGAAGAATCACGAACGTATATAACCGCAGGTTTATTAGGAAAAAATATAAACGTAAAAAAAAAATTAGGAGAATCAATCATTTGTGAACGACTTATTACCATTGTGTAAATAATATGTAATCATGTAATCCATAAAAAAGTAACTGTAATCTGATTACGAGTATTTTAAAAAGTAGTTTACTCTAATTACAAGTACTTGAGTTTTGGAATCTGATTACGTAATCCAGTTTACATGTAATCCGTTACTACCCAGCTCTGAATTTACAGTAGAGAGCAGGTTTTTGCAGACCATTTTCTTTTGCATGCTTCAGCTTTACATCTTTGGTGTAAACTTAACTTAAGCAAACTCCCCCCAAGAAAAATAATGCTTCAATCAAAATGCACCTGTCATGATACAAGAGGCGGAAGCAAGGATGCAAGTGAACGTTTTGGTTACGTATGTAACCCTCGTTCCCTGAAGGAGGGAACGGAGACGTTACGAATGGGATCTCGCCCGAGAGCCCAATCACCTTTGAGTGGTACAAAACGAGCCAATGGTACACAAAGTACCTTGGTCTGCGGAATTTGCATCGCGAGCTCCGCCCCGCAGAGCGGGTATATAAGGAGCAACGCGAGCAGCTCGCATTCAAGTCTTCGCTGAGGAGCCGAGCCAGTGACCCGGCCGTTCAGCGGAACAGCGATGTGGCAAGGGGACGTAATGTCTCCTTTCCCTCCTTCAGGGAATGAGGGTTACATACATAACCAAGACGTTCCCTTTCAGTCGGTCACGTTCGACGTTACGAATGGGGTCCCTTACAAAACGCCACATGGCTGTCTTCCAGCGACCCGTGTGAGTGATAGCACCCTGTCGTGAGGCCAGCACGAGTGAGGGCCTATAGCTCACACATACTACACTGGGTAGCATATTCCAGCTGGACATATGCTAGCAGGCTGCCTGCCCGTGGGAGGACTTACAGAAGGCAGGTATCTACCAAGGTGGTGATACATAAGAACTCTGAGGTACCCAGCCCGCAGGATGGAAGTTACAACGACAGAGCTGGCAAGGGGCTTGCCAAGAGAAAGACATATACTGCGGAGAGACTTACTGTGGACATACACACGTGGGATTACCCAGAAGGGGAATCACAACACATGGAGGCACCTAGTCCCACACATGGCTGACCAAAGGGCATGTACACAAGTGTTGGACATCAACAATGCTGGAGGAACCCAGGGTTCTGACTGAGGAACTCACCTGAGGGGAATAGGGCACGCATCCAGTCTGCGGAATGGAATGGCGCAGCAAGCGGATTGACACCGAGCAGGTCCTTACTGGCCCGAAGGGGTGAGTACCCGGGAGGACACGGGCTCTACACGGAGATTATAAAACCTCGCGAATGTGTTAGGTGTCGCCCAGCCCGCAGCTCTACAGATGTCTGCTAGCGAGGCGCCATGCGCCAGCTCCCAGGAAGAAGCTACGCTCCTAGTTGAGTGAGCTCTCACCCCTAGGGGGCATGGCAGGTCTTGAGTCTGATAACCCAGGACAATAGCATCCACTATCCAGTGGGATAACCTCTGCTTGGAGACAGCCTTTCCCTTCTGCTGGCCTCCGTAACAGACAAAGAGCTGGTCTGAGGTCCTAAGGCACGAGTTCTGTCCACGTAGGTGCGGAGCGCACGTACTGGACAGAGCAGCACCAGGGCTGGGTCTGCCTCCTCCAGGGGCAGCGCTTGTAAGTTCACCACCTGATCCCTAAAAGGAGTGGTGGGAACTTTGGGCACGTACCCAGGATGGGGTCTCAAGATAACGTGAGAGTTAGCCGGCCCGAATTCCAGGCACGCTTCGTCAACTGAAAATGCCTACAGGTCCCCGACCCTCTTCACCGAAGCCAAAGCTGTCAGGAGCGCAGTTTTCAAAGATAGAAATTTTAGCTCTACTGAGAGCAAGGGTTCGAAGGGAGCTCTCTGCAGTGCTGACAGAACCACTGCGAGGTCCCAAGAGGGGACTTGCTGGGGGCGAGGCGGATTGAGCCTCCTTGCTCCTCTCAGGAACCTGATGATCAGATCGTGCCTCCCAAGAGACTTACCTTCAACAGGGTCATGGTAAGCCAAAATGGCTGCCACATAGACCTTGAGGGTGGAAGGAGACAGCCTTCGTTCCAACCCCTCCTGAAGAAAGGAAAGCACTGACCCAATCGGACATTTCCAGGGGTCCTCACGCCGTGAAGAACACCAAGTGACGAAAAGGTTCCACTTCAAAGCATAGGCATGTCTGGTGGACATGGCTCTAGCTGAAGTGATGGTAGCTACCACCTGTGGTGGCAAGGTACCTAAACCTTCCGTGACCCGTCCAGAACCCACACATGTAGGTTCCACAGATCGGGACGTGGGTGCCAGAGGGTGCCCCGTCTCTGAGAAAGAAGGTCCTTCCTTAGAGGAATTGGCCAGGGAGGGGCTGTCGCGAGGAGTACAAGTTCGGGGAACCAGGTCCGGCCGGGCCAAAAAGGCGCAACCATGAGGACCTGCTCCTCGTCCTCCCTGATTTTGCACAACGTCTGTGCAAGAAGGCTCACTGGGGGAAACGCATACTTGCGCAGGCCCAGAGGCCAGCTGTGTGCCAGGGCGTCCGTGCCGAGGGTGCCCTCGGTCAGGGAGTAAAACAGCTGGCAGTGGGAATTTTCTGGAGAGGCAAACAGGTCTACCTGAGCGTCTCCGAAGTGTTCCCAAATCAGTAGAACCGTGAGAGCTCGTCGGCTGCACGATTGAGCCTGCCCGGAATGTGAATGGCACGAAGCGACCTCAGATGCTTGTGACTCCACAGGAGCAGATGGCGAGCGAGTTGCGACATGCGGCGGGAGCGTAGACCACCCTGACGGTTGATTTACGCTACGGTCGCAGTGTGGTCCGTACGGACCAGAACGTGCTTGTCCTTCAGCAGGGCCCTGAAGCGGTGCAGTGCAAGACGTACTGCTAGCAACTCGAGGCAATTGACATGCCACTGAAGTCGGGGTCCTGTCCAGGAGCCTGACGCAGCATGCCCGTTGCACATGGCACCCCAGCCCGTGGCAGAGGCATCTGTTGATACAACAACATGTCTGGACACTGGTTCTAGGGGTACACCGGCCCGTAGAAATGAGGGGTCCAACCACGGGGTGAAGTTTCAGCGGCAGGCCGGAGTGATGGTCACTCGGAGCGTGCCCTGTTGCCATGCCCATCTCGGGACTCGGTCGTGAAGCCAGTGCTGAAGCGGTCTCATATGGAGTAACCCGACCGTTATGACCGCCGCTGCGGACACCATATGCCCCAGGAGCCTCTGAAACAATTTCAGTGGAACCGCTCTCTTGCCCTCGAATTGTCTCAGGCAATTCAGCAGTGACTGCGCGCGCTCGTTCGTAAGCCGCGCGAACATGGCGACCGAGTCTATTTCCATACCGAGAAAAGAGATCCTCTGCACAGGGGAGAGCTTGCTCTTTTCCCAGTTGACCTGAAGACCCAGTCGGGTGAGGTGTCTGAGCACCAGATCCCTGTGCTTGCACAACCGCTCTCGAGAGTGAGCTAGGATCAGCCAGTCGTCGAGGTAGTTGAGGATACGGACACCTTGTTCCCTGAGAGGAGCCAGGGCTCCCTCCGCGACCTTCGTAAAGACGCGGGGAGACAGGGCCAACCCGAATGGGAGAACCTTGTACTGATATGCCTGCCCCTCGAAAGCAAACCGAAGAAACGGTCTGTGTCGAGGAAGAATGGAGACATGAAAGTACGCGTCCTTCAGGTTGATCGCTGCAAACCAATCCATCGGACGAATGCATTCAAAAATGGGCTTGGGCGTTAGCATCTTGAACGGGGGTCTGTGCAGAGCTCGGTTCAATGCACGCAAGTCCAGGATTGGCCGTAACCCACCTGTCTTCTTGGGTACTATGAAGTAAGGGCAGTAAAAGCCGGACTTCATGTCGGCTGGAGGGACCGGTTCTATCGCGCCCTTTGCCAGCAGGGTCGCGACCTCCGCGCGCATGACAGGGGCGTCTTCGCCCACCATCGTTGCGTGGACACCCCAAAACCTGGGGGGATGCCGAGCGAACTGAATCGCGTAGCCGAGCCTGAGCGTCCGGATGAGCCAGCGGGAAGGCCTGGGGAGCTCTAGCCAGGCTCCCAGGAACCGAACCAGGGGGGGCAAGGGGACTTCAGGCGTACCCACAGTGGGGCAGCGTGGTGGAGCAGACAGCCCCGGCATGGGAGTCATAGCGTCGCCTAGCGGGGGCGGAGTGCGGGCACTCATCTGACTCCAAGTAGCAAAGAGGGCATGAGAAGGCGGAGCGTTCTCAGGCCGGCTTTGCCTGGAAACTGGCAAGGGGAGAGGAGAACGAGAGCGGCGAGGAAGCACGTCGCCAACTGTCGTTCGTGGCCTCTTGGTACCCAGAGGTAGAGGAAACAGCTCTTTTAGTGAAGGTTTGGGTACCACCGGCCGCAGGGCCAGTGGCGGAACAAAAAGAAAATGAGAACAAAGGATTCTCCCCTGGCCCTCCTCCGGGGGAAGGAGTGGTCCTGCTACCATCTCCTGACGAGCTGACGTCTCCAACTCCGGGTCGCCCATCTCAGGAACGCCGCTTGGCCTGGCGTTTGGCAGACTTAGGGGCAGAGACGGGTTGCGCCGCCCTTCTGCGGTCATCTCCTCGCTGCGACCGGGGAGGCAGCAGAGGGCCGCCGGGGCAGGATGTGCTTGATGGCCTCGGACTGCTTCTGGGCGGCAGAGAACTGCTGGGCAAAGCTCTCTACCGCGTCGCCGAAGAGGCCATCCTGGGAGACCGGGGAGTTGAGGAGCTGAGCCCGGTCAGGCTCCCTCATGTCTGCCAGGTTCAGCCATAGGTGGGGCTCCTGGACCACCAAAGTGGACATCACCTGACCCAAGGAGCGCGCAGTGACCTTCGTCGCCCGGAGAGCGAGGTCGGTAGCAGTGCGCGCCTCCTGCAAAACCCCTGGGTCAGCACTGCCCTCGTGCAGCTGCCGGAGCAGCTTGGCCTGATAGACCTGAAATGAGGCCATGGCATGCAGGGCAGAAGTGGCCTGGCCCTCATCTCTGTAAACCTTGGCCACAAGTGTGGATGAGAACTTACAGGCCTTACAGGAGGGCAGCTTGGGACCACCACGCCAAGCGGAGGCGCTCTGTGGACACAGTTGCATCGCAACAGAACGCTCCACCGGGGGAATCCCAGCATACCCTTTGGCCGCCCCGCCATCGAGGGCAGTGAAGGCGGAGGAAGTACCAGAACGGTTTCGGGCAGTTAAAGGTGCCTTCCATGAACTGGTTACCTCCTGGTGCACTTCCGGGAAGAAAGGAACCAGAGGGGGGTGCTGGCGATCCGCATGAGCAGCCCCCAGGAACCAATCATCCAACCTCGAGCGCTCAGGACAGGGTGGAGGGTTCCACTCAAGCCCGATGCTCTCCGCTGCCCGGGAAAGCACGGCCGTCAGCTCGGGATCGGACTCGGACACCGCTGGCACTCCCGAGGGAGGCAACGCAGCCGAATCCTCATCTCCCGAGGACTCAAGCCTGCCTTGTGATGCGGCGATCGACATACGGTCCTCTTCGCGAGCCCCGAATGAGATGTCAGGAGCCTTAGAGGGTCCAGCAAATTCATCCGGAAACTCGACCGGCTGCGGCGTATGTGAGGGGGATGTGGCCCGAGGAGGTTCGCTCGTCGGGGAAGCCCACACAGTAACCCTCAGATCACCCTGGCCACCAGCCAAAGTAGCCCTCTTACGAGAAGAAGAGCTAGCGATATATCGACCGCACCCAGAAACACACGGGCGAAATGACATCTTTAAAAAGACGCAAATCGGCCTGTATCTCTTTTGTGAGAGAAATTGCTCTTTTAGCGGTGTTGAAGCGCTCAGGGGAACGCGGGAGCTGTCGCAGGAAACCCAGACGAACTGCTGAATCGCGCCGTCACACCAACACCAGTGACTCTTGAAGCACTCCGGTGAAAGCAGCAAGCGATGTGCTCGGCTCCGAAGCGAAAGCTTGAATGCGAGTTGCTCGCGTTGCTCCTTATATACCCGCTCTGCGGGGCAGAGCTCGCGATGCAAATTCCGCAGACCAAGGTACTTTGTGTACCATTGGCTCGTTTTATACCACTCAAAGGTGATTGGGCTCTAGGGCGAGATCCCATTCGTAACGTCGAACGTGACCGACTGAAAGGGAACTCTTTATTTAGAGAGAATAAGTCACAGAGAAGTACTGGAGCTCGGGTGGGCTGGTGGTGCAGGGACTAGATGGTCAGCGTGCTGGTGAAGACAGGTGACGGTGAACATCCAGACGAGACGACGAGAATCACAAGGACAGCGAACAGGAACTAGGAACCGGAACAGGACTGGAACAGCACACGAAGAACACTGTGGACACCAAAACAATGATCTGACAAAGAGAGGAGAGTGCGATGAGTTTTTGTAGGTGAGTGAATTGGCAGCAGCTGGTGCGGTGAATGAGATCTGCTGGCGTGCTGATCAGTAGTAACGAGCGGTCACGCCCACTCACACACAGAACAACAAATACACGGGACACGAAGAAACCAGTGAATTCATGAACTGTGACAGCACCCTTATACGACTTCAGGGTTTTGATATGATTGAGTAGCACACACTTCACGACGGCTCCGTAAAAATTTTAATATAACATTGTCAGAACATCTTTTCAGCAATTGTGAACATTGTTAAAATTATAGTCTTGAATCCTATAAACTACTAAACAACTTTAGGATTTAATTTGTCTAGTTTTTTAAACATGCCAGGCAAATCTTGGAAAACCCCAGACCAGGCCGCTATAACCTCCAGCTCTAATGTTGAAGAAGATGCTCCATAAGCGGGTAGTTAAGTCCTCCTCAACGTGATCTCGTCCCTTTGTGGGGAACTTCTTTTAATCAAATCAGACATTGGAGAAATCATAGACTCAAAGATCGAACAACTTGCTGTCGCTATCAGAAGAGAACTGTCGGCATTTAAAAATGAGGCAGGCACGGAGATTAAAGTTACGAAGGGCGATCACTCTGCAAAATTAGCAAGCCTGGAAAGTTATGCTTCTACTTCGTCCGACACAGTGGTTAAGATGGTACCAGATCTGGTAAAGCTAAAGAGTAGAGTGGAGCAACTTACAGAAAAATGCAATAACCTAGAAAGCCACAGCAGAAGACAAAATATCTGTATACTGAACATTAAAGAGGCAGCTGAATCCAGAGTAAAGCGCATAAAGTGGAGTAAAGTAGAGATTCTGTTGCCCGGTTCCTCGCAGATACCCTGTCCTTAGAGTAACCCCACACGTGGACCAAGCCCACCGAGCTCTATGCTCGCATTTTGGAAATGATGAACCACCTCGAGCCTTCATTCTGTGCTTGCATCTGTCCACAAGATGGAACAAATAATGCAAAAGGCAGCCAGGATGCAGCATATTCTCTTTAGGGGCGAAATAATCAATATCTTTCTGCACTATCCACCTGCTGTGGTAAAGCAACATAAACTTTTTAAATGCGCGAGGGAGTTGCTGAAGAAAAAACCAGGAGTCAAATACGGACTGCAATACCCTCTTAAACTGAGGGTCTCGCACAACGGCAAACAATTCTACTTCACTGATCGAGACAAAGTGGTCAAGTTCACTGAAAGCAAATTTCAGGACCAGTGTAAAGGATGTTGTCGGACTGAGTCAATTAAGATCAGAATAATGGGACTGGCAAAATTTAATCAGCATCGACTCTTTAATCGGCATTATATGACTGTTTACATATCTCTTGTTATCTTGAGCTGCTCCCCTTGTACTCCTTATTGCGGAGCTGTGCTGATATAAGTTTTTGGAAGTTTAAAGTTTGATACTTTTTTGAAGGTATATGCTAGGTTTTATTTGATAGTTTTTATATATACAGTATATATATATTGTAACGGGAGGAGCACAAGACAGACACAGTGGGCATGGCGTCAGGCCTCGGAGAGGCTTTTATTAACAGAAAATCAAATAAAATGGGATAAAAGGTGGCCAAAGGGGAAGAGTGTCCAAAATAACAGGGAATCTGGTGTCCTCATCGTGCTGCGGGATTCGTGTAGGTCGGGCAGTGTTCATGGAGGAAGGGTCCAGGTAAGGGGCGGAGTCCGGTGGCCGCACGTGCTCCCCTTTTCAGTCCGGGGCGCGAGGGGCGGCGGCTTCCTCTAGCGGCCGCATCACTCTCATTGGCCGCGGCACTGGAAGGGGATGGACGGCCCGGCATCCTGGCCCGTCGGCAGAGTAAACGGGTGCGGTTCTCCTCCGGATCGCGGGTCCCTTAACGCACCCTTCCTGGACCCACGGGGACACCAGTGTGCATGCACTGGGAAGAGACCGGTCTCCCGAGGAGAGGCGCATTAGGCTTTTAAACAGCGGCGGTGATGAGTCTCCATTTCCTTTAGGTGTGCCCCATCACACGCCGCCAGCCCTGACTCGTCCAGCGCCCTCCTCTCACACACCCACTCCAGTCAGGAGCCTGGTGAAGGGCGGCGATTTAGGACGGTGTCGGTGACAATCAAGGAGGAGGCAGCTGACTCGTCACAATATATATATATATATATATATATATATATATATATATATATATATATATATATATATATATATATATATATATAAAATATGTTGTTATATTTTGCTTTACTTACTTTAATTCTGCATTGCACCACGTGTTCTAGTTAGTCGGTTAGATGACAGGATTAATGTTTATGTTTTGGGGAATATGGGATGGGAGTCTGTTTAAAATAATCCAAGGTTCTAAACAAGAAGTAAAGACGATTGGGCTGATTTTTAATCAAGCAAAATAACAGAAAAAGCTTCAAATGTATCTCATGGAATGTTAAAGGATTAAGAAGAAGTGAAGTCTGCACACTGAAAACTACTGCTCCAGAGGAATTTAATCAAGCAACGTTTCGACCTTCAGGTCTTCATCAGGTACAATATCAATGTAAGGTCAACTTTAAATAGACACAGGTGATCACCTTAATTAGGCACATCCAAGAAATCATGTGACAAATACAAGTCATGTAACAGATACAAGCTACAAAGATATTTTGAATCTCTATAAAAATGGCTTAATATCAAAATCCTCATTCATTTAAGTATTTAAAGTATAAATCCAAAAACATTCCCTCTGTAATAATTTCTTCTCATAATCTCCTCCTCTTAAGGGTTTTGTTACCTTTTCTATACCAATATACTGCAAAACGTTGACGTTATGGCCTGCTTGTCTAAAATGAGATGCTATAGGACTGTACATATCTCCAGTTCGAATGTTACTGCGATGTTCACTAATAAGAGTGTATGAATGTTTTATCCACATATGCAAGATCACAAGGTGATTCCATATTTGATACATTAAAACCAACATTCAAAACTGCCACTTAAATAGGACAGCAATCACTGTAATTGGAAAAAGTGGAACAATTTTTATCATCAAATACCTTATAGGAAATTAAAAGCATGGTAAATGAAAAAAGGATTTACCGTATATACACACATATAATGTGTGTGTGTGTGTGTGTGTGTGTGTGTGTGTGTATGTGTGTTTGAGAGAACGGTCAAATAGGAAAAATTACACATGTAGATTCAAAGTGAGAATTAGAATAGACCCTATACTTAAAATCACTCTTTTTTTCCTTCTTGGACAACCAACCAATCACACTCTTCAAAAGATTGTTTCATACATAGCAACGGGGTCAACCCCGCCTCCTCACTAAGATGAAAGTTGTTGTCTTTTCCTGCTCTCAGATCAGTCCCGAATTGCTCTTAAGCTAAGACTCCTATGTAAAAGTTTTTAAGCTAAATTAAGAGTTTCCTGAGAGGATTCTTAGAATCTTTATGAATACGGGCCCTGGTCCTGACGGGCTGCCAGTCGAACTATATAAAAAATTCACTGACATTCTTACTCCATATTTGCTTAAAACCTTTCAGCAAGCGTTAACAACTGGCCTACCACCAACTTTTTCTTAAGCTATTATCACAGTAAGTCCTAAAAAAGGTAAAAATCCTGAAGAAGTCGAGGCATATAGGCCTATCTCCCTTCTCAATATTGATCAAAAAGTACTAAAACCCTTGCTAATAGACTCTGCAAATTAATCAATAAATTGGTTAACACAGATCAGAATGGATTCATTCCAGGAATAAGCATTATGCATAATATTAGATGATTATTTAATATAATTTATCACCCTAAGGTAACCCATGGCAATTTGTTTGTGATCTCATTGGATGCCGAAAAGGCGTCCAACCGAGTAGAGTGGTCTTACTTGTTCACTGTCCTTGAGAAATTTGATATGGGAGTTGAGTTTATAACCTGGATTAAAATTTTATGGAGTAGTCCAGCAGCACAGGTTTTAACAAATAAAACATTTTCTGACTCTTTCTATCTTCAAATAGGAACCAGTCAGGTCTGTCCCCTCTCAATCCCTTTGGTTTGCTTTATGTGTAGAGCCCCTTGCAGAAACCATTCGTTCTTTGCTTCATATTACTCAAACACAGGTGAGCTTTCCTGTTATACTCAAGAGCATCACTATCTTTGGGCAATTTTCTGGCTTTAAAGTTAACTTTGAAAAAAGTGAACTCATGCCCATTGGTTTAAAGGATTTGTTTGAATACATTCTTCCCCATTTAAAGTTTCCAAGGGGGAAAAAGGTATACTTAGAAATTGTGGTTACTTATAAATATTCTCTGCTCTTCAAAACTTATTTCAGCCCCTTGCTGTCACAAAACTGTTTACACTACCGGAGTAGTCTCCCAAACTCCCTAATGGGCAGAATAAATGCGATAGAAAAATATATTCCTTCCTCAAATATTATATTTCATAAAATTGCAATACCATTGCCCAAGTCCTTTTTTAAACACCTAAATTTGATTATTCTTCCCTTTCTATGGAATTATAAGAGTCACAGAATCAAAAGTGGCCCTTCCAGATTTTCCCTTTATTACTGGGCCACTTATTTACAAGTTTCTGCACTATGTTTGGAACAGTCTGCTGTTGCCCCAGATTGGCCCCAGTTAGACTGGGATTGCTACGCTCCCCAGTAATATTAGACCAAGCAGCAGTTAATAGTGTTGTCATAAAGAGGCAGTTACACGTCTGGAGACAGATAAGAGAATACTTTAAGATAAAATCTCTCTCTCTTAATTCAAATTGCAAATAACCCATCATTCCCCCTTCATATTTTCACAAATAAGAAATTACTTGCATACATATAAAGTTTCCCTAACAAGGTCCCGTCCTCAGTCATTGATGATTGTCTAATACAGTTTAGGGGAAACAAATGTCAGCTATCTTTATTTATAAAAGGTTACTAGCAGCTACTTCCCCTTCTACAAAGTTGATCAGAGAGGAATGGGAGCGAGAGATTGGAGTTGGAATCTCTGAGGAGGTTTGGCAGAGTGGCTTGGAGGATATTGATAAACAATTGTTCACTAGACTAAGCCTTATTCAGTTTAAGTTTCTACATAGATTAGAATTATCTAAAAAGAAATTACATTGGTTGTTCCCCAAATGTATCTCCTATTTGTGATAAATGTAAATCAGAGGATGCTGATTTGGCTCATAGTTTTATTTTCTGTCATAAAATACAGGGATTATGGTGTGAGGTATTTAAAGTGCTTTCATATATTCTTAATGTAAACTTGGCTCCAGGCCCTGTGCTCATTATATTAGGACATTCTATTTATACATGTTCACTGAATAGTGCTCAACATAAATTTATTGCATACTGTTTGATAACAGCCAAGAAAGTTATAATTGTTCTTAAAAAAGGTTAATCCTCCCGTTATCAACTTGAGGAACTGTTACATTTATGTTTTTTTTTGTGCATATAATAAAATTAATCCTGGGTCATGTCATTATTGTAAGGTTATTCAATAACTGAATAAAAAAAATGTATTTGAGTAAAAAAAATGCACCTGCAGACTATTTTTAAGTCATGTACAGTATTTCATCATTAAGGTTTTCTCAAAAACACTGTGCAAAAATATTGCCTCTTCTAGGCAAGTCTAGCTCTGCTGAAATATCCATACAAGATCAAGCCTGTTCTAGTGCCATTCTCAGAATTATACTTCTGGGCCCGTATTCATAAAGAATCTTAATGCAAAAAGTAGCTCCTAGTGACAAAATTCTAAGAAAATTCTTAGAAATGTGGGTGTTTACTCTTAAAATTAAAGAAAAAATCCTAGTAAAGAAAAAAGTAATTCAGAAAGCATCTTAACCCTTAAGAGTATGGAATGCCAGAGCTGCCAAATTTAAAAATATATAAATACATAAATAAATATACAAATAAATGTAAATAAGAATAAATAAATACATAAATATATAAATATACATAGAAAAGCAAAAAAACGAAAATAAATAATTATTTATACATTTATTTCCATATTTATGTATATATTTATTTTTTTCCATATTTATTTATTTATTCTTTTATTTATTTATACATTTATTCATTTCTACATTTATTTATTTATACATTTATTTATTTTTACATTTATTTATTTATACATTTATTTATTTCTTCATTTATTTCTTCCTACATTTCTTCCTGCGTAGGGTAATGAGGAGGGCGTGGTTTACCTCAGACATAGCAATCGAGCTCAGAGTAAGCGAAGGCGAAGGGCCACAGTGATGCCTATTGTGTGGCGAAATACAATTAGTATAGCTCACTGCCGTTGATACGGTCTGTGACTGCGAGGTATATAGTCAAAATCCTAAATCTTACTGTGTGACATGGATAGGCTACTCTTTATTCCGGACATGGCCATAGAACATCGTTTGGTCTGGATTTGTAAAATGTCCTGGGTTAACAAACATGAAACAGGGACTCTGCAGTGCTTAATTCGTAAATTGCGAGGTCCGGGAACAAAGTGGGGTAATGGATGCTGGATGCATGTGATTACAGGAGGGAGAGGTGACTCGCGCAATCACATTGGTCAGCAGTTTAAGTGATCGACTGCATGCATCAGTTGCTTTTAGGGTCTGTATGTTCATGAATAACATGGAAATGCCATGCAATTTTAAAACAACAATTTCCAGGCCTAAAAACGTTTTGAAAAAGTTGTGGAATTTTATTTTACAAATCTCTGTATAATAGAGTCCTAAATTTCGGTGGGGGACTGTGTAGCTATGCCGCATGGTTTTAATAATTCTCGCAGCTTTCAAGTTTATAATGAGGAAAATTCCTGCATTTATTCAACATAGCTTGTAGGTTTGAATAATAAAATTAATCCACGCAAAATGTAAGATTAAATAATTCATTCCAAACCAGTCTTCGAATCCATGAACTCTCTTCGGCACGCGCCGACACAAGACTTCACTCGCATCTCGGGACAGCTGACAGAACAGTCACTTGACTAATCGGGTCATTGTTGCATTTTCACAAAAATGTATAATTTGCACATATTTTTAAGTATTTTAAGCCACATGGTACTCGCGCGCTATGAAGGCTGTATTATGTGCCCTCACAGTCACATCCAAAGTTCACGCGTATAAAGCCACCTCGCGAGTAGCCTATTATGTGAGTTATTTTTCATAGTTTGTTGAGCTTAAGCTATCAAATACACACAATATGATGTCTGTTGTGGGTGTTGACAAATAAAACAATTTCATTACACACTCTATAGGCTACTTAAACACATGGGGAAAAAATAAAGAAAAGGGGAAAAAAATCAATAATTAAACAACACTGTGTCGTCAGTGTTGGTATTGTATCGGACACTTGCACTTAACATGAGGCTATATGAAAAACAAGCTCAAATGGAGTAAACAGGTTTTTGCTGGCGAATGAGGAGATCTCATCTGAGGCAAGTGCATCGCATTATACGCTTTCATCAACTCTTACAGGTTATATAACATTTATTGTTGCTGCCATAGTTTGACCAAACTCCCCGCCACAATCATTCCCTTTAAATAGACTCCATAATGGTTTGCCAGCTGATGATGATGATGATAACAATAGCCTAATAATAATAATAATAATAATAATAATAAAAAGAAATAATAATAAAAAGAAATAATAATAATACAAATTAAAAAGTTATGTAGGCTACTAGCTATTTTTTAGTTATGTTTTTGGTAGTTTTTGGCCTACAGAAATTTTTACAAAATGTAACAATAAATAGCTTCGATATTTGATTACTATGGTTGGTTACAAAGACTTTACTATTCTGAAAATAATAACGAGATACAAACCTGTAAATATTCAATCGACTTTTCTTAAATTCAATTACAGGTTATATAGCATTTATTGTTGCTATATAGGCGATTTGTTTTTCTTTTTGTTTAATTCACTTGGCCAAAATCTCATGATATAAACGATTAAGCGCTTATGCACAGGACATTTAAAACGTACAAAAGTAGGCTATATTGGCTTGCGAAAAACCAGTCTTCAAACACACAAAAACCTTAGCCTTTACAGACATAGTGTTTGAGTAAAGAAAATAAATAATAATAACAAATTATAATAGAGATATGAATTTTGGATAGTTTTTCACGGCACATCTGGCTATTCTCTGTCTGCCATATGGAAACGCCGTCCCTGGAGGAGGGGGATTCCCCAAAATGAGGTGCCGGATCGGATTTCGGAAGTTCCGGATCCGGCGTGTTGCAAATTAAGCCCTGGGACTCTGAGACTGAAGCACTTGATATTTTCCATTTTTCGGTCAGAACTCACGGAAAGGAAGCAGGGCATATTTAGGCTACAGTGAAGTCGACGCAAGCATACTGACCAATGCTTTTGAACATTTTTTTTATTCTATTAAGCAGTGGTAATCTTTAGCCTACCTCCATAAACTCATGTCCAGGGGCAACCTTATTAAATGTATGAACGTCACGTTAATGCACATCGATAAATTCAGTTAGAGGATAAGACTGTAGGGCAGTTAGCCTACCACTAAAATCCAACCAGAGCTTCATCAGAGCCATCAATACAGAAGAGATCTTAATGCATTTACACAGCAATTAGCCTACAAGTGCATAGAAATATTATGAAGTGTTTTACATTTTGAAGACATAAATATGACATGATGGAATCAATGAAGTGATAGGCCTACGTTTAATATGAAACTAAAACAGACACCAGGTGGCAGAAAGACACTGTCTTAATGCGTGCGTTCAATCCACTCGTTTGATTCCTTAAAATACACTGAATCAAAAACAACTCGACGTGTTGAAGCGGATCAGCTTTGGATTTGTTTCTGATAATTTCTATTTAGGCCTATGCGTTATTTAAATAATAATAATAATAATAATAATAATAATAAATAAATGACCAAATGTTAAAAAAGTTGGCAGAGAGGGGTCATGTTCAGGGAAACAACATAATTGTTGATAGACTATTTTTCGGGGACACTAGTTTAATGCGCAAACCTGCGTGACCATATAGCAACTATTCAGAAATGGAAATTACGAATGCATTAATATTTAGTTTTGATTTTAAGAAAAGTCGATTGAATATTTACAGGTTTGTATCTCGTTATTATTTTCAGAATAGTAAAGTCTTTGTAACCAACCATAGTGATCAAATATCGAAGCTATTTATTGTTAAATTTTGTAAAAATTTCTTTAGGCCAAAAACTGCCAAAAACATAACTAAAAAATAGCTAGTAGCCTACATAACTTTTTAATTTGTATTATTATTATTTCTTTTTATTATTATTTCTTTTTATTATTATTATTATTATTATTATTATTATTATTATTAGGCTATTGTTATCATCATCATCATCAGTTGGCAAACCATTATGGAGTCTATTTAAAGGGAATGATTGTGGCGGGGAGTTTGGTCAAACTATGGCAGCAACAATAAATGTTATATAACCTGTAAGAGTTGATGAAAGCGTATAATGCGATGCACTTGCCTCAGATGCGATCTCCTCATTCGCCAGCAAAAACCTGTTTACTCCATTTGAGTTTGTTTTTCATATACCCTCATGTTAAGTGCAAGTGTCCGATACAATACCAACACTGTCGACTCAGTGTTGTTTAATTATTGATTTTTTCCCCCTTTTCTTTATTTTTTTTCCCCATGTGTTTAAGTAGCCTATAGAGTGTGTCATGAAATTGTTTTGTTTGTCAACACCCACAACAGACATCATCTTGTGTGTATTTGATTGCTTAAGCTCAACAAACTATGAAAAATAACTCATATAATAGGCTACTCGCGAGGCGGCTTTATACGCGTGAACTTTGGATGTGACTGTGAGGGCACATAATACAGCCTTCATAGGGCGCGAGTACCATGTGGCTTAAAATACTTAAAAATATGTGCAAATTATACATTTTTGTGACAATGCAACAATGACCGATTAGTCAAGTGACTGTTCTGTCAGCTGTCCCGAGATGCGAGTGAAGTCTTGTGTCGGCGCGTGCTGAGGGTCACTGTGCAGACGAGATGCGCTGATGAGAAGCGCGCGAGAGAGTTCATGGATTCGAAGACTGGTTTGGAATGAATTATTTAATCTTACATTTTGCGTGGATTAATTTTATTATTCAAACCTACAAGCTATGTTGAATAAATGCAGGAATTTTCCTCATAAACTTGAAAGCTGCGAGAATTATTAAAACCATGCTGCATAGCTACACAGTCCCCCACCGAAATTTAGGACTCTATTATACAGAGATTTGTAAAATAAAATTCCACAACTTTTTCAAAACGTTTTTAGGCTTGGAAATTGTTGTTTTAAAATTGCATGGCATTTCCATGTTATTCATGAACATACAGACCCTAAAAGCAACTGATGCATGAAGTCGATCACTTAAACTGCTGACCAATGTGATTGCGCGAGTCACCTCTCCCTCCTGTAATCACATGCATCCAGCATCCGTTACCCCGCTTTGTTCCGGGACCTCGCAATTTACAAATTAAGCACTGCAGAGTCCCCGTTTCATGTTTGTTAGCCCAGGACATTTTACAAATCCAGACCAAACGATGTTCTACGGCTATGTCCGGAATAAAGAGTAGCCTATCCATGTCACACAGTAAGATTTAGGATTTTGACTATATACCTCGCAGTCACAGACCGTATCAACGGCAGTGAGCTATACTAATTGTATTTCGCCACACAATAGGCATCACTGTGGCCCTTCGCCTTCGCTTACTCTGAGCTCGATTGCTATGTCTGAGGTAAACCACGCCCTCCTCATTACCCTACGCAGGAAGAAATGTAGGAAGAAATAAATGAATAAATAAATAAATGTATAAATAAATAAATGTAAAAATAAATAAATGTATAAATAAATAAATGTAGAAATGAATAAATGTATAAATAAATAAAAGAATAAATAAATAAATATGGAAAAAAATAAATATATACATAAATATGGAAATAAATGTATAAATAATTATTTATTTTCGTTTTTTTGCTTTTCTATGTATATTTATTTATATATTTATGTATTTATTTATTTATTCTTATTTACATTTATTTGTATATTTATTTATGTATTTATATATTTTTAAATTTGGCAGCTCTGGCATTCCATATAAGAGAGGTCTTAAGGTCAAACTTGTTAGGAGCACAGATGAGGACTTTTAAGAGGCTTAAGAGTTTCTTTAGCAGAGGAGAAAATGGCAGAAAGACGAAGAGGCAGAAGAAATGTGTTGCAGGCAATGGATGACAGTGAGTTAATAAGACGCTATAGATTAGATCGTGCAGGGATCATGTTTGCAACTGATCTTATTAGAGACGTGCTAACATCTCCGACACAGCGCAGAAATGCCATAGCGCCAGAGATTAAAGTAATCACTACATTACGATATTTGGCAACTGGGAAAATGCAACAATGCAATAGTGATGATTTGGGTCTGTCACAACCTTCTGTAAGCAGAGTGATCACACAAACAATTACAGCACTTTCAGAACATCTTATTGTGTCGCAGTTCATTTCGTTTCCACTGGACATTCCCACCTTGCAGGCTCAAAAAACTGCATTTATGAATATAGCAGGCTTATAGGTGCGCACAAGCAGGGGGAATGAACCGTTAATAGTTTGTGCTATACGCTCCCATGTCTGCTTCTTGTCCCTTGCAGTGACACCCGGCCTGAATTTTCCCGAATAGCCTTGTGTTCATCCACTAACTGGGCTAACAGTAAACACTGTTCCTCTGTCCAGTTTGGCTTTCTCACCCTTCTTGGTTTTGATTCCATGTTTGATACATTAAAACCAACATTCAAACCGCCACTTAAATAGGACAGCAATCACTGTAATTGGAAAGAGTGGAACAATTTTTATCATTCTAAGCCAATCAAATACCTTATAGGAAATTAAAAGCATGGTATATAACAAAAGGATTTATATACACACATATAATGTGTGTGTGTGTGTGTGTGTGTGTGTGTGTGAGAGAGAGAACGGTCAAATGGGAAAAATTATGCATGTAAATTCAAAGTGAGAATTAGAATAGACCCTATACTTAAAATCACTCTTTTTTTCCTTCTTGGACAACCAACCAGTCACAGTCTTCAAAAGAACCCCCGCCTCCTCACTAAGATGAAAGTTTTTGTCTTTTCCTTACTCAGAGTTGCTCTCAGATCGGTCCCGAATCGCTCTTAAGTAAAGACTCCTACGTAAATGTTTTTAAGCTAAATAAAGAGTTTTCTGAGAGGATTCTTAGAATCTTTATGAATACGGGCCCAGATCATTATCCAAGTCTGGTTTGTAATATGTTGCCTGGTTTTATGAGTTGAATCTTGCTGTTAGCTTTAATTTGGAAATTGTACTTTTTAACACCTTGATAATGAAAGTTAGACAACATCAGGCAAATATAGAAGATGTAAATCCAGCATTAGCATACTCTCCATATTGTTTGAAAAAAAAAAAAAAATCATTCAAATAATAGATTTTTATCCATTTGTAAAGTGTAAAAAATATCTAAATCATCTGTTGCCACACAACTGTTGCCACACAATGTCATACAACTTACCTCAGCATCTCCAAATTACACTGTATGTTCTTCAGTCCAATGCAGAGATGCTTCACTCCTGTATCCTGCAGATTATTATTGTTCAGGTTCAGCTCTTTCAGACTGGTATCTGATCCAAGAATTGTAGCCAGAGCTGAACAGCTTTTGTCTGTTAAGTTACAATCATTTAACCTACAGGGGAAATAAATCACATCACATAATAAGGTGGAACATATACAATACTTTTTTATATATTATAATTAATATATTTATATTATTTTACATGAATAAGGTGAGCCACACTAACGTGTCTTTTCAAAAACTACAAAATGTCTGTATATTAGTATTTTTGAATCAATGGCATTTAGAAAAAATTACAGTTACAGTAAAATTAAAACAAAGTAAAAGATAACTTTACAAAGTACTCATGTGCTCTCTTATAGACCATTTTCTGTGTGCCCACACCCAAAGTGTGCACACATAAAGCTGCCTCTGAACCAGCGCACAACTACAAACTGACTATATTAGATAGTTGCATGAGGCATTTTTTTCTTTCTTAAATATGACTATGAACTAATCTGTTATATTATATGGGCCACAAAAGCCTGATATATCAAATCAAAATACCTTTTTACACCTCTTTTATATTTTGTCTAAAATTGTAATTAAATGTTTGAAAACATTTGAAAACAATAATACATTTCTACATTGATGCAAAGATGGCATCGCTAATAAAAATATATAAATAATTAGCTTTGCACTTTAATTCCCCTTTACTGATAAAAATAAGACAAAAAACTGAAATAAGAAAAAAATATAGCATGAAACATGTTTACATATTTTATATGTAATGTATGATTACTAGATGTATGATCACTAAAGTATGTAATTTATGATCACTAAAGAATCACTATAGAGCAATGTGTATAACTGCATATTTTAAATCATAAGTTAAATCATAACTTTAAAAAAGAAAAAAAGAAAAAAAAAATGCTTACAGAGCTCTTTTGGAGGTTTTGATGACTGCTGATAATCTAATGAGACACTCGTCTGATTTCTTGAATTTCTGAAGGTCAAAATCCTCCTGCACTTCCTCTGAAGTCAACAACACAAAAGCCAAAGCAGACCACTGGGCAGGTGAAAGATCAGAAAATGAGAGACTTCCTTTGCTTAGGTGAGTTTGAATCTCTTTCACCAGAGTTTGATCATTCAGTTCATTCAGACAGTAGAACAGATTGATGGATCTCTCTGGAGACAGATTAGCTTCTAATTTCTGCTTGATGTACTGAACTATTTCCTTTTTTATCTGGTCATTGCAGTCTTCCTGTGTCAACAGACCTCGTAAGAGAAGTCGATTGGATTGGAGTGACAGACCAAGAAGGAAGCGAAGGAATAGGTCCAGGTGTCCATTGTCACTCTCAAGTGCCTTGTCCACTGAAGTCTTGAGCAAATCAATCATGGTTTCATTTTTTTTCCTGTTCTGTAGAGTCTTGAACAAATACATTTTTCTTGTTGATGTCTAGAAACAGATGTGCATAAAGGGCTGCAATAAACTCTTGAATGCTCAAGTGAACAAAACAGTACATTGAACCAAAAATGATCCCTGTTTCCTTTTTAAAGATCTGGGTACACATGCCTGAATACACTGATGCCTTATAAATGTCAATTCCACAGGATTCCAGGTCTGTGTCATAGAAGATCAGGTTGTTTTTTTTCAACTGATGAAATGCCAGTTTCCCCAGTGAAAGGATGGTGTCTTTATCCCAGGAAACAACTGCTATGTATTCTCCATCATACTTTTGACGGCTCTGCTGGATCTGAAATCGGAGAAAGTGTGTGTACATTTGTGTCAGAGTCTTTGGAGTGTCTTTTGTTTTTGATTCCTGGAGTGTTTTAGAGGAGCCATGAGCCTGATTGCTCCTCAGATCATTATTTATTTTCTCCTCTAAAATGTTCTGCAGAACAGTGGCTGAAATCCAGCAGAAGACTGGGATGTGGCACATGATAAAGAGACTCTTTGATTTTCTAACATGATCAATGATTTTGTTGCCCAGATTCTCATCTTTGAATCTTTTTCTGAAGTACTCTTCCTTTTGTGCATCAATGAATCCTCGTATCTCTGTCAGACGATCGATACAGTCAGGAGGAATCTTACTGGCAGCTGCTGGTCTGGTGGTGATCCAGATGAGAGCAGAAGGAAGCAGATTTCCCTTGATGAGGTTTGTCAGGAGAACATCCAGAGAGGCTGGTGATGATACATCACACAACGTCTCATTACCCTCAAAGCTTAGAGGAAGTCGGCATTCATCCAAACCATCAAGGATGAACAGGAC
Organism: Carassius carassius; assembly: GCF_963082965.1. NCBI lineage: Eukaryota > Metazoa > Chordata > Actinopteri > Cypriniformes > Cyprinidae > Carassius > Carassius carassius. The sequence continues at coordinate 13,441,862 of NC_081770.1, read as the reverse complement.
TTTGAAATTATTTCCCCTTGTAAGGTTCAGGCGTTTTGTCTCTGGGAAAAACTGATTTATAAGGTCCATCAAACTTTGTGTTTCTTTCTCCTTTAAGTTCAACTCTCTGAATGGAAGAGGAAATATAAAACTGATGTCCTGATTTTTTTCTTCTTCAGCCCAATCCAGAATAAACTTTTGCACAGAGACTGATTTTCCGATACCAGCAACTCCTTTCGTCAGTACAGTTCTGATCTGCTTTTCTTGTTCAGGAGCTTCAAATATGTTTGTGCATTCAACCTGTATCTCTTGTGATTCATGACGCCTGGAAGTAACTTCAATCTGCCTCACCTCATGCTCAGTATTGACCTGTTCACTACAACCCTGAGTTATATAGAGATTTGTGTAGATGTTATTCAGAAGTGTAGAGTCACCTTGCTTTGCAATTCCTTCAAACACACATTGATACTTATTCTTCAAGCAACATTTTAGCTGATGAATGAAGATAAGATCATCTAAATCAAGAACAACAACAACAACAACAAAACAGTTTCAGTACACTTTCTCTAATACATTCATAAGTGACAGATGGTCATGAGTCTCTTACCTTCTAGAGTATTAGCAGCTTCATCTTGCTTCATCTCTCTCAGGAAGTAGAGTGTAAGATCAAGAGCTGCTTCTTTGATAATGCATCTGTTCTCATTAAAGTCTTTCACTAAAGACTGCAAGTTCTCCTTTTTTAAGATTTTCTTAAAAATTCCAAGCTCATTCTTTAGGAATGTGATTATTTCGCTCTCAAGATCCTACAAAGAAAGCAAAAAAAAATTGAAATCAAATTTTTGTCTTTGATAACATTTATAAACTTTAAACACTTATGTTTTCTTACCTGAAAAATCCCTAGAAGATTGTCTTTGAAAGTCTTGTGGTTCCTGTGAGTCTGGATATCTGAATTGAATGTCTCATACTGAAGCCTTTTAATAAATAAATAAAGTAAAATGCTGCATTTACAGGCAAAATATTATAGAAATCCCTTGTAAACATTTTTAGCAATGAGAAAAATTTAGGCATTTAGCAGACGGTTTTATCCAAAGCGACTTACAGTGTATTCAGGCTATCAATTTTTACCTATCGTTCCCGGGGAATCGAACCCCCAACCTTATGCTTGATAGGGCAATGCTCTACCAATTGAGCTACAGGAACACTGAAAGCATTAGCTTTAAAATAGGGATGCACTGAATGTTTAGCAACCAGAAATATTCGTCCAAATAAGCAAAAAGACTAAATAAACTCTACCGAACAATGTTTTGACGTGATGTCATGTCATGTCACATATCAGCAGTGTGGAAGCATTTAAAACTGTCTTAGAAAGACGCAAAAATCATTACAAGCACCAATAGCTAAAGACTGTTTAGTATTGCATTGCATGTCTTCGATGAGAAGAGGAAGGGTGGTTGTTTCTGGTTACTGTATGATGAATAAAGCATGGCCTCAAATGATTAGTAAATGAACTTCAGAATGTAATTTTTCATTATAACACTCACACACAGTGGCGTACACAGACCTCTGGAGGGGCAGGGGCGAAATGGCGTTACGAGGGCACAATCGCGGACCGGGGGGTGGGGGTAGGTGGTGTTTAGTGTGTATTGGTTTAAGACATGCACGCATCTGATATAATTTTTTTATTATTATTATGACATTTAGCCAAGTATGGTGACCCATACTCAGAATTCGTGCTCTGCATTTAACCCATCCAAAGTGCACACACAAACTATGAACACACACCTGGAGCAGTGGGCAGCCATTTATGCTGCGGCGGTTGGGGGTTCAGTGCCTTGCTCAAGGTATTGTCAGCCCGAGACTCGAACCAACAGCCCTAGGGTTAGGAGTCAAACTCTCTAACCACTAGGCCACAACTTCCCCATACAGACATGCATCTTGTTAATTTCAGTTGTTTACTTTCATTTTAGATATAGCCAACTGAGGCTATACATAAACCTTCTGTGTTTTGACAGTACTGACACAAAACATAGCTTAGTTCAGTAATCAGACGCTGTTATTTATCAATTATTTAATTGATATCATATACACATAGTGTAGTTAACAATAAAGTTTACTCTATTCTACTCCCTGTTCACCAGAAACATACTTTAATGTCAGGAAGAGAGAATGATTTTTTGTGATGTTATTCCCACAGCTCGGATTCAGCACAAACTAACATGGCGGCAGTCATAACCTGATATAGATCAACTAACATGGTACGTTATCATAAAGGTGTTTTAACTACCAAATACATTTACTTACACGTATTTGAGATATATCAGATATTTAATGAAAGTGAAAGTCGTGACATTTGCCAAGTATGGTAACCCATACTCGGAATTGGTGCTCTGTATTTAGCCCATCCAAGTGCACACACACACACAGCAGTGAGAAGTGAACACATCGTGAACACACACCCGGAGCAGTGGGTAGCTATATATCCAGCGCCCGGGGAGCAACTGGGTGTTCAGTGCCTTGCTCAAGGACACTTCAAGAGCAAGGCACTGAAGCAAGGCACTGGAGGAAGAGAGCATTCACCCCCGACCATCCCCCCCCCCCCCCCCCCCCCACCCACACACACACACACCTACAACTCCTGCCAGCACCGAAACTCGAACCGGTGACTGGTCCAAGTCTCTAACCATTAGGCCAAAAGTGCCCCCCAAAAAAGAGTTTCAGGGCAGAGCGCAAACGCTGTCCCCCACTGCCATATATTATGCAGTCGAGATTCCCACATTTGGGGAATTCACGGGGGTCAGCATGGCCAAGCGAGTGCAATGGACAAGCCCCACCCTGGATGAACCGCATTCTTGATCATGGTGTTTCCCCTGCCAGGTAAGTAATAATATAATTAACACATTTATGAATATTTTGAATAAAACAGGAACATTTTATAAAAGAGATACAGAACTCATTCTCAGCTATTGTGGCTGCAAGTATGACGTGTCACCATGGAAAAAATGGTAATGGTAATAATTGGTAATATCTGAACAAACAAAAAATGTTCATATATGATATTCACTGATAAACTTTCTATCACAGTCTATGTGTCACCAAAATTAAGAAACATATGAAATACCTTTTGGCGAGTGGAGTTTTTCTCTCACTGAAATTTGGCATGTCATCTTTAGACCGGTCACTCTTCACAGACACAGAGCTGGACACACATGAGCCTGATCTTACACTAATGACACAAAGAACAGAGAGACAAAACACTATCACATAGGAGGTATATCAGTATAATAAAAAAATGTTAATGCTGCAAATGATAATTAGATACCGTATAGCTGTGCATTTCATTCTACTATGACTATGGATGGATGGATATATTCATGTTCGGCTGCAAAATCTTTTTTTTACATGCTAAATGTACATGTATGACTCTTAGTGGTCATCTGTGTACTTGTTTTACTGTAAGAAGTTCCAGAATAAGCTCAATAAAGGCCACTAAATATAGCGGTCAATAATGTATTTCAAGTTATTTTTCAGTCAAGCTCTATACCCCTGTAGATTAATACTATAATGTAAAACACATGAAATACCTTTTGGCAGGTGACGTTTTTTTCTCACTGAAGTTAGGCATGTCATCTTTTGAATGGTCACTCTTCAAAAACACTGAGCTGGACACATGAGAGCCTGGTCTCACACTAATGATACAGAGGAGACAAAGGGGGGAAAAGACCAACACTGACTGACTAACAATTTTCATAAATGTAGCCATTTTTATTCACTTTCATTTAAAAAGTTTGTGTACAATTATATTACTTTATTGCTACAATAACACTACTGTTCTATTACCCAGAGCAAGTTTTTTTTATTTATAATATAGCTGTTAGAGGGTGAATAAATTTGTACTTTTGCAAATACGTCAATGATCAATGATTTTGCTTTTCATATTTTTAATGTTAAGCATCTACAGGATACTTTTTAAATGTTTAAAAATCAGTTAAGTTGCACTGATAAAATTAATTCATCCTCTAGTCCTAAAACATCTGCAGTTGTGGTAGAAGCTCTGTATGTTAGTTATTTACTATTAAGTTTGACTTCTCCATAAAGCCCTGTTTTCATGTTTAGTTTAAAAGTATTTGCAAATAATAATAATAATAAAAGATTCAGTCTCACCTCTGTTTCTTTGAGAGACTCATACTTCAGGACTAAGTAAAGGTCTCCTGCAACTTCATATTTAAATCATACTTACAACATGAAATAAATCCTTATTTTATTCAAAAAAATAAAATAAAATAAAAAAATACTTACAGAATTGTTCATTAAAGTTAGATATTTAGAAGTAGGCCTATCTGTCATGTAGGCTTGTTGTTTGTCTCGCAGTGCAACTCCAAAGCAAAGTCCAATCTCTGGTGAAAGATTTCCTGTCGTTAGACTCCTGTGTGTTTGCAGACTTTGGTAACGATTAACAGCGATGACCAGGCGTTTTGAAGTCCTCATTTGCCATAGTAGTATGATCCTACATGACCATCAGTGGTGTATTGTAACTAAGTAACAGTGGTGGGAAGTAACAAATTACAACTACTCACGTTACTGTAATAAATTATTTTTTTCGGGTACTTGTACTTTTTTTTATATATTTTTAAAGCTGTACTTTTACTTGTACTTAAGTAAAAAAATAAGCAAAATAATCTACTTTGTTACTTTTAAATCACAGTTCATTACTGAGTACGCCCACTTTTTTCTTTTCTTTTCTTTTTGTAAATTTAATTAAGTTTGAAATCAAATTTGAAATCAAGCTTCCTTGTGCTGTGTTACCCCATTTTAATGACAGAAATACACAGAATGAGCAAATGCTTAAGATTGAGATTTTTGTAATGGTAATTGGGGGCATAATATTTATGTGTAAATTAAAGCCTATGTAAAATCTATTCATCATATAAAGTGAATGTGTCTTTTTAGAAGACTCTGATTAAACCAATTTCAAAGCTTGAAAAAATGAGTGTCTTGAAAAAATGGATGGACAAAAAATATATCTACAGGTATATGGCAGTATACAGTATGTAGTAGTTTTGCCAATAGTATAGAAAATGATTGTACATCATGAAATCCAAAACGACACTACTTGCTTTTTTAGTGCACAGTACTAGTCTTGTAGCAAATAGTTGAACCATGCAAGTCAATACACTGGGAACAAAAAAGTCTGCCATCGCTTCCAGCTCTGGAATGGTGTTCTTGCTCTGATGAAGTCAGTTTGATGGCTTGGGAGAAAACAATATCAAATTTATATGGCAATATTGATGCCACCCTTATCAAAGGGGAACTTGATGCTTTTGCAAGGGGCTGGCAGTACTGACATTTGTGTCAAGCTGGATAGAAAGGTATTGTAATAATGTAAATTATGTTAAAAATAATGTGTTTTTTGAGCCACCAAGCATGAGAGCATGTTCTACTACACCCCCAAAACAAATTCAAGACATTGTAAAAGAGCATAATAGGACTCCTTTAACCACTCCTACCCAACCAAGGTATTGAAGTTAGAAATTCCTGTATCATGACCACTAATTATCATACTTTGTCAATAAGATAAAAGTGGGTTTTGTTCAAAGTTGCTATTATCCATGCACACAGATCTTTGATATGAATATTTTTTGTTACTTAATATCGCCAGCTAAAAAGTAAAAAGTTTTTGAGGGGAGTACTTTTTACTTTTACTTAAGTACTGTTTTGACAGCAGTACTTTTACTAGTAATTGAGTATTTTTTTATCAATGTAACATTACTTGTACTTAAGTACAAATTTTCAGTACTCTTTCCACCACTGTGAAGTAATAAGTACTGTTACAGTACTTACTACAGTTAATTTCCCACTAAAGTCAACTCTGGGGTGTGCAATGCAGCATTGTCTGCAATAATATGGTAAGTTTTGTTGTAATGATGTGCAATCTGACATTATCAGGTATTTCACCAAATCACACAGAGTGCATGCACATGATTTATTAGTCTATTAAAACTCAAAATCACAGACATTCTAAATCGTAGATGGCAAAAAAGTTTCTGCATGCTTTTTATGTTTATATAATTTAATATAGTTAACTTAATCTATATCACACAAAGAGTAACATTTTTCTGCAAATATCAGCATGAACACATTTAATAATTTTACACAAGTTCAGTAAAGCAATAAGTGACTTACATTTTAGACATAATATTGCATTCTTTTCTCAATTTTGCTAACAAAAATAGTTGTAAACAAAGATCACAGCACTGCTTTGCATCTCTCAGCAATGGATAGTGTTTAATTATTGAATGAATCAGCCGTTTGAAACTATTTCAAATATATTTCTATATTAAAAACAAAACATTATTTTTCCATCTGTGACTGCAGGTTAAATGCATCCATGTCCCCTCTGAGATACATAAACTGTAAATACACATACTGTAATTGCTTTTTCAGATGCAGAGTCCAAAATGTTTTCTTATGTTGGAATGAAAGACACCAAGTACAGATGAAGTGCTTATTATTCTTATCCAAAAATACAAAATAGATAAAAAGAGTTAAAACTGAACAAACCCTTTCTACTCAAGCTGTGTATGAACATATTATATATATATATATATATATATATATATATATATATATATATATATATATATATATATATATATATATATATATATATATATATATATATATATTTATTTATTTATTTATTTATTTGCATCTTCTCCATTTTGCATTTACTTGTACTTTTTTTACTTAATAAAAAAAAAATTGTATGTACTTAAGTATAATAAATATCAAATACTTAAATACGTTTACTCAAGTAATATTCTAAATGGTTACTTAACCTTCTACCAAAGTCATTTTCTGGTAAGATATCTGTACTTTTACTTGAGTATGACTTTCAGGTACTTTATACATCACTGATGACCACTGAGGTGAGCGCTGATGGACTGTGGCTTAGATATACACTGTTACATTTGTGGCTGTGATAACGTGAAATATTTAGAAAGGTTTTCCAGGATGGAGATCAAATCCAGCGAGTACCATTTTCTCTTTCTCTTTGTTTATTTCATTTTCGTCTTTTATTATTTCCCTGGATTTTGGACTATTCTCTAAAATGCTGGATATTGTAAATGTCTGACAAATTGTTTCAATTTCATTTGTAATATTAACGCATATTCCACAGGTTCTGCTTCTTAACATTAACCAATGACCCATAAACCTGTTTTTATTTTTTTTCCATGGAGTATTAACTGGCATTGATTAAAGTGTTCCTTTCTCAGATGTGTGACCCATTCAAATAACTGAGTTGATGGATTGATGGAGTATTTGTCAATATTTCTGATAGAGATTTTTTTATTTTATTTCATGAATGTAATTTATTTTTCTCAGACCCAGTAGATATTTTTTTCCTCCTTTTCATTGATACAGTCAGGACTGCTGGTTACATGAGATCAGTTCTTTTATGCTGAAGTTTCTTGAGGTTAACAGGACTTGCAGTTTTGCAAATGGAATTGTAAATGCATTGCCTCCCTAACTCCTATACATATTTTAATACACAAGGCCAAAAACACAAAACACAAGGCTTAATACTAAAAGGCCAAATGCACATGAATATTCTTTCATATGTATAAAATATATTTCTGGCCACCTTCTCTAACTAGTTTTTGAGTATGGCTGATGGTCATGAACATACTTCACATGGTGTGATGTACAACTGACATAAGATAAAATCAAAATAGTTTCTCTGTTTACAGCAAACACATCTTTTGTCTTACATAAGAAAATTCAGTTTACATGATTTTGATACATTATATTACCAAAAAAAAAAAAAATAATAAGATAAGATAAGATAAGATAACTGCTCCACCTGTGAATAAAACAACCAACAATAACCATTCAATATCAAATATCATTCCTGCACATTGATGTTCCTAATAATTTAGCATTATTCATTTTAAAGTGCATGTGTATTTCCTTCATTAAAAGTACTAACAGCTGCAGTATTTTGCAAATGTGTGCATATAAGAATAAAAAAACTAAATATATATATTTTCTGACACAGTGCTACAAGTTTAAGCTTTAAAACTGCTAAAAGCATTGATTTAATTTTTCTCTTTAGTCCTGATATTTAAGAAAAGAGTACACAAACATATAATGAACATAATAGATTCTGGGTACATACGTCACATCACGGCTCTTCTGAAGATCCTCACCTGATAATGAAGCTCCTTTTCACAGGATTCTAAGATTTAGGCCAGGATGTAAATTGCATACCAGTATGCTTTGTAGCAGCTCTAAACAAAAAAACAAAAACTGTTCACAGTCCTGTCTTTAAGGGAAAATCAGAAGAGAAAATAATCTGTAAAGGCTGTAAATGATTGCAAATTAAATACTACATATATTTCAATTTAAAAAGTAAAATGAAGTGTCACATTAAATTAAGATTCTTAAAGTCAGTTACACACAATATAATCCATTTAAAACAATGTATGTTCAAATGTTATTATGACCGCAGAACAACCTGAGTCACTGTAAAGAGAAACACATGCTGATGAGTTTGTTTATGTGATTGATGAGAATAAAGCAGATACAAATGATATTCGTAATTAAAATGAAAACCTTTGAGCAGAACTTTCACTAGTTAAAGTGGTTTGTTCTCTAGTTTAAACATTGCTTTTATTGGTCTTCGTAAATAATGTTAAATAATGTGAATAATATTTCTTGTAAAATGTAAAAAATTATAACAAACATTTAAGTTTTGAATGTCATATTTGCTCTGACATGAAGTCTTCCAATAAAGATTAATACAAATTTATTTTGGCATATTTTTGAAAGATGCCCCATGTTTTAAAGCTATATTTAGCTCTCTTTAATACCACAAAGAGATATTTACTCACTTCAGTTTACATTTTGAGCCTCGTAGCACATCAATGAGCTGCTGCTTAACTGAGTCTCCAATCATATTGTTTGACAGATCAAGTTCTTTTAGAAACTGCAGTGCTTTTGTGTTTGTCAAAGACTGAGTTAAAGCAGAAACGTCTGTAATGCCACAGAAATTTAGGCTAAGAAAAGGCAAACAGAAAGACAGAATCATAAAACAAAACATAATTAATCCTTTTAAACAAACTTTAAATGAACTGATATGAATCTGATTTAAACTATGTGCTTTTAAGAATTATGATGTTCCTCACCTCAATCTCTCCAGTTTACAGTGTGGATCCTTTAGTACATCACATAACTGACTCATTCCTGTGTTTTTTATTTGATTCTCACTGAGGTCCAATTCTCTCAGGTGTGATGGGTTTGATTTCAGAGCTGAAGTCAGGATGAGACCCTGCTCGTATGTAACACTGCATTTACTCAAACTGAAGAAAGAAAAAGAAAATACAATAATTCAGATCCACATTAAGCTTGTGTGAGTTAAAGGCATAATGTTACATTATTTTAGCTGTCATTACTGTCTTCTTTCACAGCGAATTTGTCAGATTTCCATCCATGAAAAATTTTATAGCCACGAAGTATCAGAGTTTAGTGTTCTTTATACTGATACACATACTGAACAATCAGTAGCTAGTTAGCTAATATATATTTTAAGTATTTCTTTAGATGAGGAAATGACAGAAGGTGTATCTATAAATGATGTGTTATGAGTCTGTTTTCTTAAAACAGTGAGTTTTTTTCCACACCATAACTGTTGTTCAGTATAATGATACTAACTCTAGTTTCTCCAGGTGGCATTGTCTTTTCTTCAGTAGATCACTGAGGTTTTTCACTCCAGAATCTCCTAGTCTATTTCCACTGAGGTTCAGCTCTCTCAGGTGTGATGGGTTTGATTTCAGAGCTAAAGTCACAGCGGAACAATGTTCATCTGTCATATAACAGTATCTTAACCTACATTAAGAGAAATGAGAAAATAAATCACACTTCATTTAAATAAAACTTTTTTTTCTTGTATGTGAATATTCTTCACCTCAATCTCTCCAGTTTACAGCATGAATCCTTCAGTACATCACATAAGTGATTCACCCCTGTGTTTTTTAGTTCATTTCTACTGAGGTCCAGTTCTCTCAGGTGTGATGGGTTTGATTTCATATCTGAAGTCAAGATGAAACACTGTTTCTCTTTAATACTGCATTCACACAGACTGATGATAAAAAAGAGAAAGTTAATCTGTGAGTAAAATTCATAAATAGTAAATACAATAAAGTACAATTATTAAAAAAAATACACAACTGCTGTACAGAGATGCTTTCCAAGATGGCGGCGCATCCATACGCAGCGGCTTCTCTCTGTCCCGACAGAACGGTGTTTTCGTGTTTTATGTCTTGTGAGTCGCAGTGTTTTTGTACGTCGTCATCACTTCTACCTGTCTGTAAGCGCACATACAGTCGCGAGTTTCTGCTCGATGTTGGCAGAACCGCATTTTTACAGTTAAACTCTGCGCACGCTAAACAGCTGCTGGATCTCGGTCTGCTACGTAGGCTTTCACCATCACCGACCCCCACTACTGCATCTTGCCCACAGCGGAGGCGCCACAAGCGGTGTGAGAGGAAGCAAAAGAGGGGTAAGCGCGGAGGTATCCGGGCTAGGCTAACGGCTAACCCACACAAGCCATCTATCCCCACCATCTTACTGGCCAAAATACGTTCGTTGGACAATAAACTGGACTACATTCGATTACTATGTTCAACTCAGAGGACTGTAAGAGACTGTTGTGTTTTTGTGTTCACGGAAACATGGCGGTGTAACCCATATGAAACATAGGGCTACTAAACCCATATATGTTGTTTAGAGGTGTAGTTCTATGATTTGCCCACCAGAGGGTGCAATTCATTAGAGAGTCATAAACAGAGTGTATCAGGATTGGTAGAGAGTGCTACGTGTAGTTTTCATGTTTTGGTAGATCTCTTCCTGAAAACGCGTGTAAGTTGTGAACAATTGCTGGTATGTAACGCAACATAATAGTGTGAAACTTTGATTATATACACGTATATACACTGATAAGCTCCTTTATTAGTAGAGCATCAACTGTGAGCACGAGAGGAGCAGCCTCAGTCGGGTTGTTGCTGTTTGAAACTCCGGTGAGTTTAAACATTTATTTTGCTAGCCTGTTGCTAACCTCAGTGAGCAGAAAAAAATCCCTGTAAAGTCCAGATACTAAACATAAAAACCAATCGGGGTTATAAGACATGTTGTTTAATGTTTCAGTGTACTTTGGTGCATATTGTATCATTGTATTTATGCTCTCAAAAGATCGTTAGCTAATCGCTAACCATTAATCATTGATGGCTAAGTGCCAAGTTAATAGTTTGCATTGTATTAAGGAGGATTTATAGCTTGGTTGAAGTGGTTGAAACTAAAGTGCAATACATTCATTTTTGTTGGTATTAAAACGTTTAGTTAATGGAGTTAAATACTAATGGCACACTAATGATTTGTAGCCAACTACAGTGTTTGATTTGGTTTATTACAATGTTAAATGTGTTAGCACTGATAATTTAATTCAATTCATGTTGAAAAGCGTTAAAATTAAAATGTGTGTTACCCTAAAAAGCAGCTAAGGAAAAAGGATGTTACATATAAATGTGATGATAAATAATTAATTTGTCAATGTTAAGTGCAAATTGTGTTGTATAGAAGTTCATGTATTTAGTGCTAAAATCCCAGTTGCCATTACATGTGGTAATTCATTTCACAGTAAGCAAGGTATGTCTTTAGCCATTGGTCATACACTGTAAAATGCACTAAATGACAGAAATAAGTTAATGAGATCTCATGTTGGAAATGGAGGAATAGAACAGAATAACTTACTACTTTACACTGCTTGTGTAGGTTGGTTTTTTTGTTATTTTGATCACTACGAAAGAAATAGACGAATCAAAGATGGCGAGCCCAGCCCAGAGTGACGGTGGATGGTCGTGAGAACGGTGTGGCCAGCCGTGGGACCAGCAACCGAGGACGTCGGACTAGTTTCGTTCAGACAGGATACAGATAAGAATACACTTACGCTATTAACTCTACCCGGGTAGTAGTACTGAACTTTATACACACACACAATAGGACCAGGAACTGAATTCTGAACTCAATTTCATTCTCCTCAACTTAAAGGAGCATTGAGCTGAAGTGTCAGCTCACACGGACATTTTCTTTTTCTTTTATTAAGCTCTGTTTTTGTTTTATTTTACCTTCATTCTTGGTACGTTATAGTACTGTGATCATTGTTGTGTTTTCAGATGCAATAAACCTGTCAACTGTTCAACTCAATACTAACTCTTTTGTGAGTCACTCAAGGCAGACCACACCTCGGACCTAGATAGATGTCAGTTGCCCTGTTCTGGTATTGGTTAGCACTAGGGGGCGCTACACATGGCTCAGCAACAGCGTTCCAGACGGCGCCATTCAGCTTGACCAGCTGACGGGCTATCGAGCGAACAGAGCTCTCGTCGCGGGAGGAAAAACCAGCGGCGGCAGGCTTTGTGTTTACATTAATGACGTGTGGTGCCGCGATACTGTTGTGTTCAGCAAACACTGCTCACCCCTGGTGGAGTTTATGATTACTAAGTGCCGGCCGTTCTATCTGCCGAGGGAATATACTGCTATACTGCTCATTTCGGTGTACATTCCCTCGTTCAACATCATCAGCAACAAGAACGACGCACTAAATGAACTGTACCAGCACATCAGTGAGCAGCAGACAGCACACCCTCATGGTTTTCTCATCATAGCTGGGGATTTCAACCATGCTGGCTTAAAGAGTGTGTTTCCAAAAATACACCAACACATTAACTTTACAACACGAGGTAATAACATTTTGGACTTTGCTTACACCACACAGAGAGGAGCTTACAAAGCCCTCCCCCTCCCCCACCTCGGAGCCTCAGACCACATCACTGTCATGCTAATGCCTGCACACAGACTGCTCATTAAAGTCGACAAACCAGTACAAAAACAGATTAAAGTGTGGCCAGAAGGATCATCAGAGGTTCTTCAAGACTGCTTCAACACAACTGACTGGGACATGTTTAAGCAGGCTGCCACATGCAATAACACCACTGACCTCCATGAGTACTCGGAGACCGTTACTGCCTACATCAACAAGTGTATTGATGATGTAACGGTCACAAAAACCATCACTGTCCGGGCCAACCAGAAGCCGTGGATGACAGGGGAGGACTACAGACTTCTGAAGACACGGAACGCTGCCTTCAGAGCTGGAGATGAGGTGGGCCTGAGAACAGCCAGGGCCAACCTGTCCCGCGGCTTTAGAGAGGCTAAGAGACAGCACTCCAGGAGGATAGCCCATCAATTCAGCGACAGCAGAGACACTAGGAACCTGTGGCAGGGGATACAGACCATTACGGACTACAAGCCCCCACCACGGACCTGTGACAACAACATCTCTGTGCTAAATAAGCTGAACACCTTCTTCGTTTTCGCTTTGAGCAACAAAACAGCACCACTGCACAGAAGACTCCACCTCCTCCCGGCGACCAGGTGATGACGCTGACCCTTGACAGGGTGAGGAGATCCTTCAGCAGAATCAATGCACGCAAAGCTCCGGGCCCTGACAACATTCCTGGGCGTGTACTGAAAGACTGTGCAGCAGAACTCACTGATGTCTTCACAGACATTTTCAACATCTCACTGAGTCAGGCTGTTGTTCCCACATGCTTCAAAACTACAACCATCATTCCAGTTCTGAAGAAGCCATCTCCATCCTGCTTCAATGACTACCGTCCTGTTGCACTTACTCCCACCCTCATGAAGTGCCTTGAACGGCTAGTTATGCACCACATCAAGTCTCTGCTGTTATGCCAAGGACGTTTTTGCTCATGTGAAGAGGATGATCTTTTCCATCTAGTTTACATTAAAAAAAAATAGTACAGTTTTACATTCAGATACATTGGGAATATGGAAACATTTGGATATGTGCAGAACGAGACGTGAGCAATAACCTCCAAATACATCTAGTCAAACCCGCGCTCACTCATCCTCGTATGGATCGGATTATTTTTCGGATCAGCAAAAATAAAAAAATTTAAAATATAGGCCAAGACAAATACACATACATTTTGTCTTTTTTTATTAACATTAAATTATTACATTAAAATATATGAAATCAACTTAAAGTGCACATGACATAATATCTTCTTTTTAACATAATAGCCGGACTTCTCATCTCCCAGTCTGCTGTAACGAAGTGAGCAGTTATCGTCACAGAGTTCTCCGTCCCCCTGGACGTCCACCCGTCTGTCGTGAGCGCAACAGAGGATGCTCGGGATAGTTCATCCACACCTTTTTTCTTCTGTTCATAAAGATCTGGGTCAATCTTTTCACTCTAACCTCTTTCCTTCATCATTATATCTGACAGGGAAGCCAAAATGCGAATCCCAGGAATCCTATGCTAGCCATGACCACTGAGTGTGGACTGAACATGCGCAACTTTTTTTTTTTCTTTTTTTTTTCATAAATCAATCCTCGGGTCACGTTTGTGCCGAACCGAAGATATTGATCAGAACGGATCACGGATCAATGATGATCCGTTGCACCACTACTATAGTGTCATTTGAAAACATTGCAGTTGCTGTTAAAAATACAACAACGAGCACCACAAAACAATTTAAAGAGGCGCATTCAGCGGTCTCCTTGATGGGAAACAGTCAACAAAGTAAAATTATCTCCGACATATGGCGCGCTCTTTTCATTTTATCAAATGATCAATCATATATATTCATTTTACAGTCCTGCTACTAGCATTTTATTCAGACTAAAAGCCCTTTAATTCGGGTGAGAAAGCTTTTTTTCCAAGTGGCTTTTGCACATAATAATAATACCGCTGCAGACGCATTTTGCAGCATTAAGGTTATTAATTGATCGTTAATTTAAACGATGATCGATCATGGAAATGATCGAATATTGACATCCCTAAATACAAATGAGTTGAATGGAAAACTGGTTATTGTCTGCATCAAACCATGCCTCTGAACAAAATGTCATTCACTGTTCTGGGCAGCTCCAGGACAGCTGTCTCTCCGAGCATGGTACTGTCTGTGAGCGGGTCAGAGTAACGTCAGAGACAGTTTACTTTGGCAACGTCACGCTGCAGTGTTTGTTAGAGATGACAACTTCTCCATCCCATTTACAGAGTGAAATTCTCTGACTACCTTTATCTCCCATGACTGTTGTTGAATCTTCCAAAAGTTTTGGCTTGGGATGCTTCACATGCTGCAGCAGCAGCACTTTCCACCGCACCAATAACACGGGGCTGCCCGCCGACGTGCCTGACTTTAAATCTGCGCTACTAAACACGGATATCGGCCGATGCCGATATATTAAAAAATGACGAATATTGGCCCCGATATATCGGTCGACCTCTACATCCAGCACCATCACACTGAACACTGGGGCCCCCCAAGGATGTGTGCTGAGCCCCTTCCTCTTCACTCTGCTGGCCCATGACTGCACAGCATTACACAACTCCAACATTTTTATTAAGTTTGCAGATGACACAACTGTGGTGGGTCTCATTAGCAACAAAGATGAGACAAACTACAGGAGCGAGGTGAGCCGCCTGGCCGGGTGGTGCAGGGACAACAATCTCTCTCTGAATGTGGAGAAGACGAAGGAGATTGTTGTTGACTTCAGGAGAGCGCACACTCAGTACGTTCCTCTGACCATCAACGGTGCAACTGTGGAGAGATTGAGCAGCACCAAGTTTCTGGGTGTACACATCACAGAGGACCTCTACTGGACTGAAAACATAGCAGCACTGGCCAAGAAATCACAACAGCGTCTCTACTTCCTCCGCAAACTGAGGAGAGCCAGAGCCCGACCCCCCATCATGTACACCTTCTACAGAGGCACCATCGAAAGCATCCTGTCGAGCTGCATCACTGTGTGGTATGACGCCTGCAACGCGTCCTGCCGAAAGACTCTGCAACTCATAGTGAGAGCAGCTGAGAAGATCATTGGATCAAGATCATTTGCACTCTATCTGCCTTTTGCCTTGTGCTGCTTTATTTAATTTTATTTTTAATTTTATTATATGTCTTTTTTTTTTACTTTTTTCCCCTTATTGTATAGTTGTATCTACATTTTATATTTGATCTAGATTTTTAGGCTTTAATGTTAATGTTATCTGTATGCACCGGGATTTGAGAGTAACGCAATTTCGATTCTCTGTATGTATGTACTGTACATGTGGAAGAATTAACAATAAAGCAGACTTGAACTTGAACTTGAACAGTGTACACAATGTAGGCCTACACAGATAAAATCATTTATAATAAGCGCTGCAATATTCCATTAAAAAAATAAGAATTTTCAATTTTGTTTTCATGGTGACTTTAAGAAACTAAACAGTTAATCACACTGTAACTGCTGTACAGTAAAATTATACTTACTGTAGTTTCTCCAGTTTGAATTGTGGGTTCATCAGTAGATCACCGAGGCTTTTCACTCCAGAGTCTCCTAGTTCGTTGCCACTAAGGTTCAGTTCTCTCAGGTGTGAAGGGTTTGATTTCAGAGCTGAAGTTAGTGCAGAACATCCTTCATCTGTCATATAACAGTAGCTTAAACTGCAATAGAAAGAGAGCATAAAAAGAGAGAAGAAAACTAAAGTCACAAAATAAATAAATTAAATCATTTAAAAAACTGACAGAGGAAGAGGGTCTGAGTGCCTTTGGATAATTTGTTTATTTATTTGTTTAAATTTATTATTTGTAATTTTACCTTCAAAACAAAAAAACAAATAAACTTTTCGTTTATCACACATTTGATGCCTGTTTCTTTGGTGTAGGTGTTTGTTCTGATCTCTGATCTCATGCATCAAGATCAAAAAAGTTTTTGATGGCTGACTTAATGCCCCATTGTCTGCTGGTCCTTCTGATGCCCAACATGTCATAAACTCTGCAGAGAGACTCGGCCACAAACCCCTCTGCAACCTACCTTAATTGGCACTGTGTGAAAACAGGAATTTCAGGATAAATCTGACATGGGAAATTTCAGTGAAACTTAAGGTGTACGACCCATGTATGAAAATTTCCAGTACACGACCATCAAGGCTGGACTGGGACAAAAAATCGGCCCGGGCATTTTTGCCCAGACCGGCCACTATATGATCATATATGATCATAAACACCACCCATCTTTGCACGCCCTTAATTATATGCATACCAACTCCTATTCATTAAAACCACTAATGCCATGTAATGAGTGAGTATAGGAACGAGTGAGAGTTAACAGATGAAATAAGTCAAAATTTTATATTTATTAATACAGTTGAACTATACTCCACAGCGGTGGAAAATTTTGTGCATTTTAATGTTAAATTCATTAATCTCGTTCACTTTGAGAGTTCAAAATTAAAAGCTCCAACCCATATTCAGTGTGCAAATTAAACAAAGAAAAATTCAAACCTCTTTTAGTTACAGTGTCCATTTACATTACACCTATACATAATAATAGTTATAATATTAATCCAATGACAGTAATAGCCATATTTTGTAAAACAAATGCACAAAAAATAAAGGAAACTTTCTTAATTAGTTGTACCAATTTCTATACTTGAAAGAGATAAGCACATGATCTTTTATTTCGACGCTAACTGCATCAACCTTTTATTTTGGCGGAAAACATGGTTTACAAACGCCTCTTATTAAATTTCTAGTGAATTGTGGTAATCGTCAACTATGCAGATGTGGAAATAATCTACACTCATGACATGGCCTAAGTGTTTTGAAAGTAGTTATGCTTACCGCAGGCTCTACACTTTCTCATCTCTCTCCGTCCTCACTATCATCATCTGCCACAGGAGCTGATGAAGGTCAGAAAACATATATTTTGACACAGTTTACAGTGTCTGCTTTAAGGGCCTGGTTCTATTTTTTTCACGCTATTTATCTGCACATTCCTTGCGTTTCTTCTCCATCTTTTTTTACAGATACACACTGACACTGCTGCCCCTGCAGCAGTGATTCCCCTGGGTGCTTCGGCAAAAAGAGCTTTCTTTCCAAAAATAGTTTCTTTCCTAAAAGAGCAAATCATGGAAGATTCGCATCTTTTTCAAGATGCCGTTTCGTCCATGTTCTTCTGGATGCGATCGTTTCCTGTCCTCGGTTGACAGTCACGTGGATGACTCATGCGTCTATTGTGGGTGTATGAGCATGGCATCACTGCGATTGCGTCTCTCACTCCTCAAGGGGAGTGCAGCAGACTTCTCTTTCGCCACCTGGCCCGGTTACTCTGGCTCGTACAGGAGATCGCCGGCTGGCGCTCTGGGAGATCTGAGGGTGGCAGTGAGAGCTTCTTCTCCGGGCCACGCCCCATGGACCACTTACATGGTAGGGTAGCCCCCATACAGCATCCGGTAATTTCAAAAAGATTTACTTCAGATGAAGGTAAGTGTGAATATATAAACCCTTTTGAAAAACATGTTTACAAGAACATAACATTAAATGTTGTTTGATGTTGTAATATTTTTTAATCTATCTCTAGCATGAATATGTTTCGAGCCATTTATTCAGCTTTAGCTGCTCTGGATATATTTGAGTGGGTCTATGTTCAGGCCCGTCACGACAAGGCAGGCAAACCAAGCAATTGCTTGGTGCCCCGAGCTGTCCTGGGGCCCCAAGACAATGACTGGTTAAGAATAAAATGCAACGACCCTGTGTAAGCGCCCCTTTGATCGTCAATGTAGTAACATGTAATGACACTGTTATCGGGATCCCCCTCAAGGGGGCCCCTCTCAGTAGTCGCTGACAGCAGCCAGCCAACGTGATCTCTGCAGCCGGCAAAATACAAAACCTCCTCAGCAGTCATGAAGCGGAATTATGCTTCAGGAAGACATAAGAGAAAGGAAGAGGAGTGATAAATTACACTGGATAAAATAGCTCTACTTGTCAGTCTTGTACAAATGGTGTAATTTTGCAGCAGGTAGGCTAGCAAAAATATGTTTATGTTAGCTACCTGCCTGACGGCAAATGCTGCTTGTAACGACCAGTTAGTGCAACTTTTTTTTCAAACGGAAGGAATATGGTTACTGTAATATGTTTTTAACGGGATAAGGAAGACACAGAACAGAAATCTCATACTGCAAGGAGTCAGCAGTGTTTTGATTCGAGGGCGCGGGCAAACGTCGTGGCGTGTGTCCATTGCAAGATAGAGCTGGCATACCACACAACTAGGGCCCTATGATTTTCGCGATGCAGAAAACGCGGAGGGAATCGCGGAATCCAGTCATAAAAACGGAATTTACAGTTTTACGCAGAATGACACGTAATTTGCCAAATTTTGAATTAATTAATTAAAAATAGGTCATTGCACTTACGTCAAATCACGATATGGACTAATATCTGTAAATATTAAGCCGGAACAGTCTGTTTAAATATGAATCCTGCATGTTCTGTGTGTCTGTGTTAATGAATGGAGCAGAAGCGCGACTTCCTTTATTAACACACACTGAAGCGCGCATGACGCTCACGATAATTTCAGCTTCTGCAGTCTCACTAAATAAGGACGTGAACACATGAACAACATCTCCAGAACTGCTCTGACAATCACTTCATGAGCATTTGACCGTTTGATTTGAGTAAAACTAGCGTCACATCACATAGACAGAACTGTAAAGGTACGTCAACCCGTCAAAATAAAAGTCCTGTTTTAGAAAAGTATTTGCCAGAGATGTATAACTATTGTTCAGCAGAATGTACATAGCCTACTACTAAAAAAAAAATCAAACATATATATACTGTATATATATATATATATATACATATATATATATATATATATATTTTTTTTTTTTTTTTAAGGTTTAATCACACAAAATTTCTTCCATGTTTTATTTTTTAATAGTAAATCCCATTTGTTTACCAAAAAGTTAAGTTTGCTTAATTTTCAATAATTAAAAGATAAATAAAATTAATGTTTTATGCGTTTAATGTTTAATGTGCATCTCAGAAAATGTTTTATTTAAAACCCCAACTGAATGGCACTTAAATGCACTTAATTCATCTGTCAACTTTATTGTCATTGTTCACAGTACAAGTACAGACAGAGAAACAATGGGTAATAATTAAATGTTTATTTTTGATGTATGCATTGCATTCTATGCATTTAAAAAAAATTCTAAAAAAGGAACTTAGTTGTTCATTTTAAGAGACCCAGGAGTCTTATTTTCTCTTGAATAATTAATATTAATAAGCAAAAAACACATTTTATCCGATTACTCGATTAATCAATGGAATTTTTGGTAGAATACTCGATTACTAAAATATTTGAAAGCTACAGCCCTAGATGAAAGTGGCATAGCAAATAGCATGCTATACTATTCCACCGTGATAATCTATTTACCAATGATGAAAACCACACAAATTCCGTGCATCAAACATTAGCTTGGGATGTTTTTAAGCATTGGTAGTGAAAGCAGCTGCCTGCATCCCTTCCCTTCTAATATCAAAATATGGAAATGCTAACATATCTTTAAGTTTTCGGTAAACTTTATAGTAAGTAAAAATACTGTTTGCTAACAGTTAAATGACAATTAACTAAAGATTAATTAACTATCAATTTACCATCTATTAATGATTGTTATTATATACCATCTAACTTAGTTAGCAACTATGGTTTTGGGAAACGCATCCCTGAGCTGTTAATAGTGACCTCTTTCAATATGCTAACAGTGAAATGGTAAAACTTACTTCACAGGTAATTTCAGATTTTTTTTTTTCATTTATTATTCACCCAGCTACACCATCAACTTCATCCTCAACATCAACAGATGCATCACTTCTCAGTGCTGATGTTTCCTCTATATAGCCAAGGTACCACAAGTTCTATAATTATAGCTGATATCCTGCACAGCCCAGAGTTTAAACTGATAAGTGTGTGCTGTTATATTATTAGAAAAATAAACAAAAAACAGTGCAAATCACTATTGAATTCCCACCAAACTATTTTTTCAAGCAGTATTTGCACTGTAAACCTTTTTTATTTATATAAAGTGTGGGTGAACTTAAACTGTATGGCTATGCTGTGGCTCCTGCAGGCTTTGCGTGCGTGTGGGGGTCGGGGGGCCTCTATGTCCATTTTGCTTGGGGCCCCCAAATTCCTTGAAAACGGCCCTGTCTATGTTGTAAAATGAGTCTGGATATCTGGGTAAACTGTTAACTGGTACTTAGCAACTGCTACGTAAATTTAAAAAAAGTTAGCTTTTAGTACAATATACATGTTTATTAATTAATGTTAGTTTAGCTAGTGTGCTTTAGTTGTTAACATATTCCACACTGACAAATCTGCAGACACATTCTGCTCATCTGATTTCAAAGTCTCCAAACACTGCAGCTGACTTCTGATTCACCTAAATGTCATTATTTTCAAAGTGCAGTGTAAATTTTACTTCTTTTGTTTGTGTCAGTGTTCTAGTTTTAGTGTTCCTGTAGCTCAAGTGGTAGAGCATTGCGTTTACAAGTGCAAGGTTGGGGGTTTGATTCCCCGGGAACACATGATAGGTAAAAAATTGATAGCCTGAATGCACTGTAAGTCGCTTTGTATAAAAGCGTCTGCTAAATGCATACATTTAATTTAATTTTAAATTTAATGTGTAAAAATCTACAATGTATTTTTTTATTATGATGTGATTTAAAGTATATGTTTTAATGTACATTTATATATTATGTTTTAATGTCAGATAGCAAATGTTGCCATTCTTCTGGAAAACTGCTGGTCTTTAAAGAACAGTCATCAATCAGGTAACTTGAACATGGAAAGAGTTTTTAAATACCATTCAATTACTAAAGTAATCTTATATTTTATTCAGTTGCTAAATCTGCAAAATAGCACTTTGACTAGCTTAGATTTTTTTGCAATTATTAATGAAGTTTATTTTAACAAAGTTTAGGAGAAACATTTCAGATAATCCAAGCAATTAGCATCAGAGTAAGTCTATATATCAACAGGCCAAATATGCTTATTCTACTTATTGTATGTGACCTCGTGAATTGCTGTATTGTTCAGCTAACAGCCGCCTGTTTTCATTACATTTGTGACATCATGTTATGATTCATCATTCTACAGTAACTTGTGTTTAAACAATGAATACTGTACAATGTATTTAGAGAAAGTGTGTTTTATTATATTTTTACAGGATCCTCTGTTCCTAAATCCAACCATTCATTTGTACAACTGGTGACAGTTTCCACATGATAAATAGAAAAGACATGGCAGAGGATGATGGGGTATTGATATTTCACTAAAATTAGCCTGTTGTACTCACTGTTTCACACATACAGTTGTGGTCAAAAGTTTACATCACATTGCAGAATAATAAAGTTATATAAAAAGTATTTTTTATTCATTATTATTTAGGACTGTCCTGATGAAGCTATTTAATTTAAAATATGTTTAGTGAAAGTGAAGTGACATTCGGCCAAGTATGGTGACCCATACTCAGAATTTGTGCTCTGCATTTAACCCATCCGAAGTGCACACACACAGAGCAGTGAACACACACACACACTGTGGACACACACCCGGAGCAGTGGGCAGCCATTTATGCTGCGGCGCCCGGGGAGCAGTTGGGGGTTCGGTGCCTTGCTCAAGGGCACCTAAGTCGTGGTATTGAGGGTGGAGAGAGAACTGTACATGTACTCCCCCCACCCACAATTCCTGCCGGCCCGGGACTCGAACTCACAACCTTTCGATTGGGAGTCCTGATTCTCTAACCACCAGGCCACGACTTCCCCTTTAGTCTGCTAGTCAGAATTATAGCTTATTAAATAAAATAAAAAAATTGTGGTTCATGATTGTTTTGTGATAGTGTTTAATGAGTCCTTTGTCCTGAACAGTTTAAATGCCTGCATTTATTCAGAAAAATCCTCCAGATCCCGCACTTTCTCAGGTTTTCCAGCATCTTTTGCATATTTGAAGCCTTTCCAGCAATGAATGTATGATTTCAGATCCATTTTTTACAGTGAGCACAATTTAGGGACTTATACACAACTATTTCAAAAGGTAAACACATTTATTGATTCTCAAGAAAGCAACACAGTCCATTAAGAGACACAGGGTGTGGACTACTTGAACTGGATGATCTGGGAAAATCAAATAATTTGTGGGACTTGGAGGATTTTTCTGAAGAACAGCAGGCAGTTGAACTGCTCTGGACTCATGAAAAACTATCCCAAAACATAAAAACAGCTGTGAGTAATCAAATTTGTGTAAACTTTTGAACATTTTTATAAATGAAACGTTTTCAGTTTTATAAAATCAGTAAATGTAAATATCTGTAATGTACTAAACAGTACTAAATAAATATAGAATACATTATGATCCCTCTTATTTTGACAAGATTATATATTCTGCTAGGGCAGTGATTCTCATACCTGTCCTGAAGTACCCTCTGTCCTGCACATTTGGCACATCTCCCTCATCTATCACACCTGATTTAACTCATCAGCTCATTAGTGGAGACTGCAGGACCTGAAGTGGGTGTGTCAGATATAGATTTTAATCAGTTTAACCCTTGTGTGTTGTTCAAATTCACTACCCTTTCGTTATGATCGGGATGAAAACATCCACTAAATTAAACTGCTGTAAAAATGTATCAGATAAATATTTTTTAGATTTTATTTTGCATAAATCTATTAATAAACTTCAGTCCTGATCAAAACTAAATGTAAAAAAAAGAAAAAAAAAAACACACAGAATGACTTTTTTCCATATAAAAAGTGATTGTGGACTGGATATTTGTTTTACCTATTATCACAGTTTCGGGCATGTCAAAGATTAGTAACAACATTGACTTCGATGCTCTGGTAGTTTTTGAGCAGCATTAGATTTATTTATTTTTCTCCCTCATTTATTGTTGGTGGCTGTTTTTGCCCCATTGACTTCCATTATAACAAATTTTTTTGATGGCAAAGCCATGACACCATATAAGCATGCATTCTTGATTGTTGGTGGTTTTCCCTGTCGGGAAGAGGTAAAATTTTAAATTTTTACAGTTTATCATTAGGTGGGACCATAACCCTTAAGACAGGCCTGTGCAAAAAAAAAACACTTAGTTTCTGGCGAGCTGCAGGATGTATTGTCTTCTCCCTATGATGAAAACATCCCCTATACTGCATAAGGGTTAGTGATTTACTTGAAGTGTCTGTGTTTGCAAAATATTTTAAATATTTTACTCAATCTAAATGATGTTGAGTTTTGTTTATTAATATTTGCAGTCCCTTTAAATGTTTGCAGTCTCACATTCGCTGAAAAATTAAAACTGAGTTTTGTTGATACATTTCTGTGTTTGTTGATTTGACACATGACACATTTTTGTGTAGAAGGCCTGTAGCATTTAAAACATATAAAATGTAAAGTAATTTATAGACATTTACGGACACAAGAGTGTCCATTTATGGAGATTTAACTGCTTGTACCTGTACCCTGGATTTTGTGGAGACTTTACTTTTCATGCACAGGGATTTATCGGTGAGCGAGTAAACATTTACGTCCATTTCTGGGAGTTTATCGTGTTAGTGAGTGGACCGGAAAACTGCCGCACACAAAAAAAGTCTTGTTTCTGTCAGTGTCCAGAAGTCAGAAACGCCAGAACACATACACGGAAACTGACGAAAATATTCTATTTATGGGTTTGTGATGAGAATATTCCTGGAAATGCAACTTTTCATGCAGTGTGGCTTGTACCTTGCGACAAGCCATTGCTTCGACACTCTTCTACCAGCTCGGTACACTTGGTTATCTTCCTCTCATTGGTATCCTCAATACAATCCTCCCAGGGAACTATGAATTTTAAAAGGATGATCTGCTTGGAGGCTTTTGAGTTCAGAACCATGTCTGGCCTTAGCCGTGTTATGGCAACAGTGTCTGAGAACATCAGTTGCTTTCCCAGGCCAACTTTCAGCTCTCTGTCCTGTGCTGTTGACAGCAGGCCAAAGGAGGTGATCCTGTAGCTGGTGTTACCTTTTACCCAGCCTTGAAAAAAGTTATGTTCTTCTTCACTGGAGGTAGGTACTTGAAGTGAGTGATTCTGCTGGAGATTGTACCTGCAATGGCCTTCTGGATTTCGTCATGATGTCAGCGATAACACTCCCACTCAGTGCTCTTTGACAACTACTGAGGATTTGGTCCAGAGTCCCTCTCATCAGGCATTTTGGAGTAGTCCCAGCCTTTTCCATAAGAACCTGCTGATTGTCATCTCAAAGCCCTCCACTGCAGATATCAGAACCTTGCAGACTAAGAGGGGCCAGAGGATCTTTGGAAGAATGCTGTTCGTATATATCTAAGCCTTGAAATTACCAGGTAGGCCTGATTTGTCCACTTCAACTAACCAAGCTTCTAGCTCTTGCTAGACATAACAAATCTTAAATACAATTAAATCCAGTCAAGTGACCTTTACTTCTATAGTGCATTGTATAATAAAGATTGTGTCAAAGCAGCTTTATAAACATAAAAACAAACTTTTTTTTTTCATTTTAAAGACAAAAGCAAAAAAAAAGTTATCTTAATTTGATTCTTGCATGTAAATATTCCTCACCTCAATCTCTCCAGTTTACAGTGTGAATCCTTCAGTACGTCACATAAGTGATTCACTCCTGTGTTTTCTATTTTATTCCCACTGAGGTCCAGTTCTCTCAGGTGGAATGGGTTTGATTTCAAAGCTGAAGTCAGGGTGAGACACTGTTTCTCTGTAATACTGCAAAGCCACAGACTAAGGACAGAAGGGGAAAGAGAATGGGTCAGATCTATGATGATCATTTATGGTTTTTGAGAATTCTTTTGTCATGGCTGACTTAATTATTTTTTATTTTTTCATTTTAAACTGATGATTCAGAAATGAACACTAACTCAAAAAAAATATTGCTCATTGTTAGTTTAATTAATACATTAATGTTAATAAATGAGTTATGATTATGACTTTGCACATAAAGCTTCACCTGGAAGAAAAACTGGGTGAAAAGTGAAATTGAACAACAGGAACCAAACACTACAAAGGATTGTGCCCAAACAACACAAAACTACTGCAGCATTGTGACAGCAAACCTCAAATATAAACTATTCACCTTACAGACCCTGTCTCCACAAAATGTAACCAAAAAAAAAAAAACTTTGCAAATCTGCAACAAATGCTAAAATGTGAAGAAAAAAAAATGGAGTCATGATCATATAACCTGGACATTTGGAGCACCAAGATGAACTTCAACAGTTGTCCTCACCTGAAAAATCACCTGACCTGAATATTATCAAACCACTGTGGACAGTTTTGGAGTGAAGCATGAGAGACTGATTCCCTCTGTTTTTGAAGAAACTGACAGATGTTTTTATAGACAACCTTCAACTCAATACTAATCAAAAGTTGCATGAATTCATTCTAAGAAAGTTGTTATCAAACTGGAGAATAGAGAACAGGATGAGTGATTATGATGCTTTACTAAAGTGAAATTCACCAACCGACAACAAAGGAATGTTAGGCACTTTAATTCAGGCAGGGTACTTAGGTTATCATATCATTTACTCTGTTTGTGTTTAGCAGTGTGATAAGTGTTGGGTAAGTTACTCTGGAAATGTAATCAAATGACTGATTACTGACCACTTTTAAAAGTAAATACAATAAATATATGCATTATTAATCTTTTTCTACAATTCATGTTATAATGAGAGTATTCATGAGCACACAAATTTCAGCACTGCATTGCTCAATGCTTTTATAGCCTAAATAAAACTCTGCATACACTTGCACCTGTTAATCATTTATATTTTATATTAGTTTCTGTTTGTGCAATAGATGAATAACAATTTATTTATTTTAGATAATTTGTGTTTAGATATTTATATTTTGCGGGAATCCCATGAATCATCTTCCGCCTCCCGCACACACACGTGTGTCTACCCGCTCGCAGCAGCATCTTGTCCCGCACCAGACTCTGTTGCGTCGGGTCTCGTGGGTGAAAGTCTCTAATCTACTGGCACTTGACTCACAGTGCATGTGCTACATCCTTTTTACAATCTCTAGATTATAAAACACTCCGTAACGTGGCAGTAATGTAAAGAGACCTCGGCTTGTAACTATACTCTAATTACTATTTTGAAAATTATAACGAGTTAAATTACTCCGCTACTAAAAAGTTATAAAATTACACAGAAGAACAGGAGGGCATACAGGTAGGCAGACAAGTATGTAGCAGTATTCGACAAGCCCAGACAACAAAATGAGGGTGAGTGCTGTCTTTATATTAGTTTATGATGAATGATTATAGGTGCATATGTTTAATATTCCAGGCAGAGGTGGGTAGAGTACCCAAAAACTGTACTCAAGTAAAAGTAAAAGTACTAGTCTTGAATAGTTACTTGAGTAAGAGTAAAAGAGTATCGGATAATAAATCTACTCAAGTAGTTAGACACTAGTTACTTTGGGTCATATATACTGAGCCTATTTTTATTTAGATATATAGATAAAATCTATGTTATGTATGTGTGCGTGTATAAATGTATATATTTCATCAGCCTTTACTCCAATTTATGTAATTTATTATAAAACCCTGTCTGTTTACTTAAGTAACAGATATAGGTGTCATGCCATAACATATTTTTAATACGACTGACATTATATTAAATGTGAATTTAACATTGAAAGTTAATGTGATATAAATATTGCTACTAATCTTTCATTGTTCAAAAAGAGAGCAAATAACATTTACATTATCAAAGATCATTTTCACTGACAGTCTAGATTTCAATCACTCTCAGAAACTCCCATTAAAATCACTGAAACTGTAAACACTGTGAAATCAATATCTTAATTATAGATTCGTACACACATCTGCACTTTGTTGTTTCTGACGAGAGAATTCGCCAGAAAGAGGTATTCAGTCAGCGAGCGAGTGAAAGAAGCACCGGTATTTTAGCTATGACACATCTGAACACCTCTGATTGGCCAATGCTTAAATAAGCTCAAAAGAATCATGTGTGATTGGTTATAATGCGCAGTGCTGTAAAAACACATCTATCTCTGGCTCAGCGCCAGCAAGCGATCACAGATCTGAATTCAGCAGCTGATGATATGACTTGCTGAACGTACTCGCACCGGTGTGATTGTATTAAAATAATAATAATAATAATAATAATAAATAGTAATAATAATAAAATCTTAATCGGCTATTTTTTGTCTTTTGGAAGCTGCATTCAACTTGACTCCCCTCTGTTATAAGCCACACACGTACAACTTAATGTCACAGTGGTATCGTGTACTGTAATCGAATGTAGCCCAAGTTATTACCTTTTAAACAGTAGACAGCACACGCGGTGTTCATCTAATAACGATCTCCATCGCTAGGAAATAATAGCCTTTGCAGATTTGCTTTCAATTCAATGCACTTCCATAGCCCCGTTTTCAACGCTGCTGATGTTAAACGTTACAAATCTGAGTGAACCACTTCAGACGCTCAGCGCGTGCGGCAGGATACTGAATGAATCATTCACATCGCTCATTGCCCAGAGAAAAGTAGACGGCGCGTTTGGAATAAACTGAAGCATTTATAACATTTATTGCATTAAGATAAAGTAACGAGAGGAGCGTCGCCCAAAGTAATGAAGTAAACTTTAAATATACTCCGAAAAGTATTAGTTACCCCAAATAATTACTCAAGTAAATGTAACGAAGTAAATGTAACTCGTTACTTCCCACCTCTGATTCCAGGTGAACGAGAGGGAGGAGTTGCAGGATCTGGTGCTGATAGTACAGGTGACTCAGTGTTAAAGGCAAATGGTGGTAAAACACCTTGATATAATATCACCTATTTCCCATGTGTCCACATTATTTTGGCCAACCCCTGTATGTGCATATAAAGGGACAGTCCACCCCAAAATAAAAATTGCTGTTAATTGATGTAGATTACTTTTTCTTCAGTAGAACTGTAAATAGTTTTTTTTTTTTTTTTTTTTTTTTAGCTTAAACCGTGGTTTAAAAGGCAAATCAGTGGCTACCGATTTTTTAAGAAACAACATCAACAAAAACCATTCAAGTAACACAAAATTAATTAAAGAAACACATACTGTATGTTTTACATCTCTAAAGCATATAACTTTTTTTTTTTTACATAATCCATAAGAAACCATGAAAACATTAATTTTCCCCTTCATTCAAAGTGCTCTGTTCATGCATGTGCATATCTCATCTGTCTTTGGTCCAAGTCAGAACCATTTCCTCACTTCAATGACGGCACAGTCATGGCCTAATAGTTAGAGAGCAACAGGGAGGTGGGGGAGTGAAAGACCAACGTTCTCTTCAACCTTCAATACCGCGACTAAGGTATTGAGCAAAGCAACGAACCACCAAATGATCTAGGAGTAATCAAATTAACAAACCAAGACAGTGTTGCCACCTTGTGAAACAACTGATTGGTGCAAAATGAAGTCATGCAAACAGTTGCATTTAAATTGTACTTGTTTTTAATTGCCTGTTTAATTGTTCCATGCGCTTTGTTGACTTTATGAAGTTGCACTAGGATAACTGCAAAATACCTCTGTTTACATTACTAGTAGTCATGCAACATGTTAAATAATTTAAAATACTCACGTCAGTATGTTGACTTTACAGTGTTTATCCTGCAGTAAAGCAGCAATCTGATTCACTCGTGTGTCTCCTAGTTCTTGTAAACTCAGATTCAGTTCTCTCAGCAGTAATGGGTTTTTACCATGAACTTCAGTTACATTCTGACAGGCTTCTTCTGCAGCAGGAACCGAAAACCTGCAGAAGGGAATTTGCAGAAACATGCTAAGGTTATCAAACATTGTTTGTAATGAAAGCTCTAGCTACTTTTAACAGTTTTACTTTGAACATTTAAATACACAAATATTGTTTTGATTTTTCAAGGGAAAATCTATTTTAGTACAAATGTAGACTGAAACGTCCAACAAAGCAAAAGTTCACTAGATCATAATTCTCCAAAATTAAATTACCATCTCAAGATCTTTCTGGAATTAATGAAATTAATGAAATTAAATGCATAATCAGCTGGTATGACACAATTTTATGTGATGCCACATAACATTTTTCAATGAGAACTTTCCACAGTAAAAAATTTTTCACATCTCACCTCAGTGTCTTCAGTTGACAGTTTGGATCCTGTAGTAAATCATAGAGATGCTTCTCTACTGATTGTCCAGGATCATTTCCTGTGAGATCCAGCTCTATCAGGTGTGAAGGGTTTGATCTCAGAGCTGAAGCCAGAGCTTTATAACCTTCCTCTGTGATACTGCAGTCTGAAAGTCTAGAGCAAAGATAAAAAAAAAAAAAAAATCTAATCTATTATAAAATTAATTTCAGTGAATTATTATTTATTTATTTTTTTTCTCATAAAACCTCAAATCCACTACATTTATTTTCTCTTCTGATATAGCTATGCTACAGACCACTTTTGCAAATATGTTTTTGCTCCAGCCTGGTCGAACAGACCTCACTTGTGTCATGGCTGCAGCTGTTGCAACTCACCCGAGACCCAAGACCAAAAAGGAATTGAGGCAGTTCCTGGGGCTGGCGGGATATTATAAAATGTTTGTACCTAATTATTAGGAACTCACCAGCCCGCTGACTGACCTCACTAGAAAGGAAGCGCCAGATCCAGTCCAGTAGACGGAGCTGTGCAAGCAGGCTTTCACCTAGGTAAAGGCTGCTCTGTGTGGCGGACCGCTTTTACATTCTCCTGATTCAACGCATCCGCCCCTCCCCCCCTTCTTGTTGCAGACGGACGTATCAGACAGGGTACTTGGAGCCATCCTGGCCCAGGAGATAAAGAGTGAGGAGCGGTCGGTTCTGTACATCAGACGTAAGCTCTTTAAAAAGTCGATGATGTACAGCACCATTGAAAAAGTATGCCTGGCAATCCGGCAGGCTGTTCTCACCCTCCGCTTTTATTGTTAAACTTAATTATCCATTCTGCTTGTCACAAAGTGGAAATTTGTCTTTGACACTGGTGACACATCCACATTAAAGGGTAAGTTCACCCAAATATAAAAATTATATAATTAATTACTCAGCCTCATGTTGTTTCAAACCTGTTAGACCTTTGTTAATCTTTGGAACACAAATTAAGATATTTTCGATGAAATCTGAGAGCTGTCTGACCCTGTATAGACAGCAACAAAACTGAAATGTTCCCAAGTCCAGAAACGTAGCAAGGAGATCTGTGAATTAATCCATGTGACATCAGTGGTTCATCCGCAATCATACAAAGCTATGAGAATACTTTGTGTGCAAAAAAAAAAAAAACTTTATTCAACAATTTGTCTCCTCTGCATCACCCTGGTGCCATTTTGGAGAATATCTGCTGGACCTACAGTATACTGTCCTGTGTCAGCTGTGTCATGCCAGAACTGTTTCCTACATTTTTGTGATTTGGTCTGAACGGAAACAGCATATCGGCGTGACACAGCTGACACTAACCATGATTATAGCAACTGGTTTATATGCGTTTGTATCTAATATGGGCTTGTATCTTCTATTCTTGTTTGACTACTCAATCGCTTTTGTCTTTCCAATATTAAGATGTACAAAAAATTACTATCAAGCCAACCAATAATGCTGTTGATATTCTCAAAATATGAAGGGCTATTAATTTCTTCCTGAGAAAAAAACAGTGCCTTATCATCAGCATACTTTATGATTGCGCAATTATCATCATCACACTGCAGTTCATTGATGTATACAGAGAATAATATTGGAGATAATACACATCCCTGAGGTACCCCAGTATTTAAAACCAAGCAGTCTGGCATTACATTATCGATACAAACACGCTGTGCTCACTTTTTTTTTTTTTTTTTGATCCATAAAATCAACCAACTACTAACACCTAAATTGTGAAGACGCTTCAAAAGAAGGTTGGGTTGGACAGTATTAAAAGCAGATGAGAATATATATATATATATATATATATATATATATATATATATATATATATATATATATATATATATATATATATATCCATAATCTGCCAATGTGCAATACTGATCCCACTGCTGTGGTGTTGAGAGTAGCTGTTCGTGAAATGTACTCACTTGAGTATCTTCAGCTCACACACTGGATTCTTTAGTCCCTCACAGATCTCTTTGACTCCTGAGTCCAGCAGACGACTGTTGTTCAGGTTTATCTCTTTCAGGGTGGTTTTGGAGGAGAGAACAGTAGCTAGAACTGAACAGATTTTCTCTGTTCGCTTACAATTACTCAGACTGAACAGAATAAAACAGAATCAATTAATATTCAGGACATATTCAACACACACCGGATCAACAGGCCTTTATATCTGATCTTTAATAATGATAAAAAAGAGTTATTCATGTATAACATCACTCACTTAATTTTCTCCAGTTTGCTATGAGAGTCTGTCAAAAGAGCAGATAGTTTCTCCCAGTCCAGATCTCCAATTTTATCTTCACTCAGATCCAGTTCTTTCAGTACTAATGGACTTGTTCCTAGAACTTTAATGAGATAATCACATGCTTCCTGTGCAGCAGGACTTTTTAGAAACCTAGAGGATGAAAATAATAGTGAAGATAGGCTAATTTAAGTTTTTGCAAAATGTAGTCACAGCTTCCGTGTGAGTCTGTTGAATTTCTCTGGATTGCAATTTAATTCAATTCATGATATTTCTATTCCACAGTGGTCTATTTGACCCCTCTTTTGTCATACAGCTGATTTCACATCTGTGGTTCAGTTTGAAATATTTCACTGTTTATTACCTGATGATCTTTAATTGACAGGAATCATCCTGTAGTAAATCACTGAGCTCCTTCACTCCTGATTGTCCAGGATCATTTCCTGTGAGATCCAGCTCTATCAGGTGTGAAGGGTTTGATCTCAGAGCTGAAGCCAAAGCTGTATAACCTTCTTCAGTGATACTGCAGTCTGAAAGTCTACCAACATAAAAAAAAAATACATTTGAATTAATATTATAGTTGAAATTCATGACTGTTTTATAGTTTCTATAGTTATGTTTTTTTTAGTACTTTAGGGCTACAGATCACATTATGATGTTCATTGTGTTAAGTGTTTTAGGTTTCACTCTTGGGACTCTAATTTTGAAATTTACCAGACTAAGTAAGGGAGCAGCCATTTTAGTTTTCAGTTTGCACAGCTCTCTCAAGCTTTAAGCTCCATGTGACTGCCACTCCAATTTTCTTTAATGTTCATATCTTCGAAAGCATTGTCAGTAAGTAATTCACATAACACACCCTTTGGTCAAAAACTTGACTTAGGATGGGTTCTGGTCGGTGAAGTATGCCTAGGAGATGTGCACAAGCCCAGTGTTTCCAGTTTCAGGACAAACATCTTAGAAAATGGAAGACCCTCACTGTTTATTCATTGTACAAGTTACGTATACATTAAAGAAAAGATCACCAGTAATTTAGCAGATCTACATACAGCCCAGGACTTCAAAACCCACTGGAACATGAACGAAGACAATCTCGGTCAAACTCTATTTAAGAGATCAGAGAATTACATTAAGCCTGCACTCTCCATTGAGGATGAAGTCTTCCTAAAGATTATGGAGAAAGATGTTTTCCAGGAAAATTCCAATAGTTGGTTGGCACCTCTTCCTTTTAGGTCTCCACGGCCAGTTCTCTCAAACAACCGAGATCAAGCTCCGATTAGAGCTTTGTGCTGCAGTCTTAGCTGTGGAGGTAGAAGAACTCATTGTTCAAGAGATTGACTTCAAACCGGATGCTATTACCTTCTACAGTGATAGCAAAATTGTACTTGGCTACATATGTAACAAAACTAAACGTTTCTACGTCTATGTCCACAACAGGGTGCAGAGAATCAGACAATTTTCAGAACCAAAGCAATGGCAATACATACCCACAGAACACAATCCTGCTGACATTGCTTCCAGGTCTATCCATGCATCTCAACTCGTGAAATCTAACTGGTTTACAGGTCCGGCATTCCTGCATAAGCAACATGAAGATGATTTCATTATGACAGACAACTTTGCGCTTGTGGACCCAGGTCCAGATACAGACATCAGGCCAATTGTGACAGCTTGCACCACAGAAATCAAGGATAAACAACTCACCTCTGACAGGTTCCAGAGGTTCTCCTCTTGGAAATCCTTACAAAGAGCCATTGCATCACTCATCCATGTAGCTTGCTCTTCTAGATCCACCAATGAATCCAACACATGTCATGGTTGGCACCTTTGTTCACAAGCACGCACTGTAAGTGAGCTGCTAAAAGCCAAGAATGTTATAATCAAATCTGTGCAAAAGGAATCATTCAACAAGGACATCGAAACACTCTCTAAGAGAGGACATCTGAGCAGTAAAGTTCCACTCTCAAAACTGAATCCTTTTTTAGACGAGGACGGCCTACTCTGAGTCGGAGGAAGATTAAAATTGGCAGATTTAGATTAACCAGAGAAACACCCAGTCATCTTGCCCGGGAAGCATAATGTTTCTGAATTATTCATAAGGCCCTACCATGAACGCGTGGAGCACCAAGGCCGCATATTCACAGAAGGGGCCATTTGTGCTGCTGGATTATGGCTTATAGGAGGCAAGAGATGCATAAGCAGTATTCTTCATGGATGTGTAATCTGTCGTAAACTTCATGGTAAACTTGAAATGCAGAAAATGTCAGACTAGCCACCAGAACAACTAAGTTTGTCACCACCCTTTACTTACACTGGCTTAGATGTCTTTGGGCCTTGGACAGTGGTAGCTCATCGAACAAGAGGAGGGCAAGCTCTCAGTAAACGCTGGGCGGTGCTTTTCACCTGCATGCTCACCCGTGCAGTCCACATTGAAGTCATTATGTCTATGGACTCTTCGAGTTGTATCAATGCACTTCGCAGGTTTTTCGCGATCCGTGGCCCAGCAAAACAACTGCACTCAGACTGTGGAACCAACTTTGTTGGTGCTTGCAATGAGCTTGAATTCCACAAAGTTATTAAAGAAACAAATGTGCAAAGATACTTCAATAAAGAGGGATGCACATGGGTTTTCAACCCACCACACTCCTCCCATATGGGGGGCGCATGGGAGCGAATGATTGGTCTGGCTCATAGGATTCTTGTCTCAATGCTGATGCGTGAAGGATATTTTAACCTCTCAGATGAAGTGCTTTGTACACTTTTGGCGGAAGTGACAGCAATTATTAACAGTAGACCTCTCGTACCTGTTTCTATGGATGCAGACTCACCCTTGATTCTTACCCCTGCAATGCTCTTAACACAAAAAGCAGTTTCTTCACCTCCAGCAGGAGACTTCTCTGAAAAGGATATCTACAAATGCCAATGGCGGCAAGTACAGAGCCTAGCCAACCAATTTTGATTTAGCTGGAAACAGGAATATCTACAAACGCTGCAAGTTCGTCACAAATGGCAGGACCCATACCCAAACATCCAGGGTGGTGACATAGTACTACTAAAGGACAATCAAGTTGCCCGAAATGAATGGCCTATGGCACTCGTCACAAGTGTTTTCCCTGGTCAAGATGGAAAGGTTCGAAAGGTTGAA
The DNA here is from genome assembly GCF_963082965.1 of Carassius carassius. Classification (NCBI taxonomy): domain Eukaryota; kingdom Metazoa; phylum Chordata; class Actinopteri; order Cypriniformes; family Cyprinidae; genus Carassius; species Carassius carassius. The sequence goes on along the minus strand of NC_081770.1, from coordinate 13,406,366 downwards.
CTTAAAGTGGCTAAAGAAGGTTCCAGCAAAACTTTCTTGAGGCCTATATCTGAAGTAATTCTCCTGCTAAGAAAATAGGAAAACTCATTTAAACAGTTGGTATAGATGACATCTTTAAAGATGTCAGGCGGGGAGTGTTATGTTCATTGTGTTAAGTGTTTTAGGTTTCACTCTTGGGACTCTTGAAAATTACCAGACTAAGTAAGGGAGCAGCCATTTTAGTTTTCAGTTTGCACAGCTCTCTCAAGCTTTAAGCTCCAGTTTTCTTTAATGTTCATGTCTTCAAAAGCATTGTCAGTAAGTAATTATTGTAAAATATGTAAATTGAGAATATTTTCTTTGTATCCTATGCTATATTGGTAATGATTATGTTATTTTATACACCGATTGCTCAACTGGTAATTCTGCTCTGTCAGCCTTTATATTTTGTATATATTTTGTATTCTTTTTACTAAAAACTATTTATTTGTGTATTGTTTTTGATAGTTTCACTCTCATTTGAAGCAAATTGGAGTAAACATCAAGAGTTTTGAAAACTACACCCTGACTCCAGTCTTTATTTGAAGGGAGTTTGGCTTGCTGCTAAATTGTGTTCAAACATATGGAAACACACAAGGAGAGCAGTACACACATATATACAGATTATTAAATATGTTTCAGGAATTAAATGTTTTGTTTTATTATTTTACCAATTTGTCTATGAAATTGATCTCCCTTGTTATTTTATTAAGAGATAAACAGGATATAGAGAAAACAGGTGATTACTATATACAGTCTAATGTTGTATATTACCTACTTTAATAACTTTACATTTGTATTGCATTAAAAACACTTTTGTATTATTCTTCATGTTTAATGGAAGCAAGATGCCAAACTCAGAATCAAATCAGTATCAAAACTCAAATCACAACTTTGTCTTTGCAGCGCAGAGGAGACTGTATTTAAAGTTATTTACATATTTACAAAATAAATAACAGATAATAATAGAGTGTAGGCCTGCTAATAGTGTGATGCATTATTAGACATATAATACTATAATGCAATAAAGATATTAGAAAACAGCATGTAAATAGCTTAATCTTTTCTATAAAAATGTGTGTATATATATATATCTTAAAACATCAAAAAAGAAAAAAAGAAATCTCAAATGAATTGCATTGTTTGGAATCGGCTAGTTATGCACCACATCAAGTCTCTGCTGTTATGCCAAGGACGTTTTTGCTCATGTGAAGAGGATGATCTTTTCCATCTAGTTTACATTAAAAAAAAATAGTACAGTTTTACATTCAGATACATTGGGAATATGGAAACATTTGGATATGTGCAGAACGAGACGTGAGCAATAACCTCCAAATACATCTAGTCAAACCCGCGCTCACTCATCCTCGTATGGATCGGATTATTTTTCGGATCAGCAAAAATAAAAAAATTTAAAATATAGGCCAAGACAAATACACATACATTTTGTCTTTTTTTATTAACATTAAATTATTACATTAAAATATATGAAATCAACTTAAAGTGCACATGACATAATATCTTCTTTTTAACATAATAGCCGGACTTCTCATCTCCCAGTCTGCTGTAACGAAGTGAGCAGTTATCGTCACAGAGTTCTCCGTCCCCCTGGACGTCCACCCGTCTGTCGTGAGCGCAACAGAGGATGCTCGGGATAGTTCATCCACACCTTTTTTCTTCTGTTCATAAAGATCTGGGTCAATCTTTTCACTCTAACCTCTTTCCTTCATCATTATATCTGACAGGGAAGCCAAAATGCGAATCCCAGGAATCCTATGCTAGCCATGACCACTGAGTGTGGACTGAACATGCGCAACTTTTTTTTTTTCTTTTTTTTTTCATAAATCAATCCTCGGGTCACGTTTGTGCCGAACCGAAGATATTGATCAGAACGGATCACGGATCAATGATGATCCGTTGCACCACTACTATAGTGTCATTTGAAAACATTGCAGTTGCTGTTAAAAATACAACAACGAGCACCACAAAACAATTTAAAGAGGCGCATTCAGCGGTCTCCTTGATGGGAAACAGTCAACAAAGTAAAATTATCTCCGACATATGGCGCGCTCTTTTCATTTTATCAAATGATCAATCATATATATTCATTTTACAGTCCTGCTACTAGCATTTTATTCAGACTAAAAGCCCTTTAATTCGGGTGAGAAAGCTTTTTTTCCAAGTGGCTTTTGCACATAATAATAATACCGCTGCAGACGCATTTTGCAGCATTAAGGTTATTAATTGATCGTTAATTTAAACGATGATCGATCATGGAAATGATCGAATATTGACATCCCTAAATACAAATGAGTTGAATGGAAAACTGGTTATTGTCTGCATCAAACCATGCCTCTGAACAAAATGTCATTCACTGTTCTGGGCAGCTCCAGGACAGCTGTCTCTCCGAGCATGGTACTGTCTGTGAGCGGGTCAGAGTAACGTCAGAGACAGTTTACTTTGGCAACGTCACGCTGCAGTGTTTGTTAGAGATGACAACTTCTCCATCCCATTTACAGAGTGAAATTCTCTGACTACCTTTATCTCCCATGACTGTTGTTGAATCTTCCAAAAGTTTTGGCTTGGGATGCTTCACATGCTGCAGCAGCAGCACTTTCCACCGCACCAATAACACGGGGCTGCCCGCCGACGTGCCTGACTTTAAATCTGCGCTACTAAACACGGATATCGGCCGATGCCGATATATTAAAAAATGACGAATATTGGCCCCGATATATCGGTCGACCTCTACATCCAGCACCATCACACTGAACACTGGGGCCCCCCAAGGATGTGTGCTGAGCCCCTTCCTCTTCACTCTGCTGGCCCATGACTGCACAGCATTACACAACTCCAACATTTTTATTAAGTTTGCAGATGACACAACTGTGGTGGGTCTCATTAGCAACAAAGATGAGACAAACTACAGGAGCGAGGTGAGCCGCCTGGCCGGGTGGTGCAGGGACAACAATCTCTCTCTGAATGTGGAGAAGACGAAGGAGATTGTTGTTGACTTCAGGAGAGCGCACACTCAGTACGTTCCTCTGACCATCAACGGTGCAACTGTGGAGAGATTGAGCAGCACCAAGTTTCTGGGTGTACACATCACAGAGGACCTCTACTGGACTGAAAACATAGCAGCACTGGCCAAGAAATCACAACAGCGTCTCTACTTCCTCCGCAAACTGAGGAGAGCCAGAGCCCGACCCCCCATCATGTACACCTTCTACAGAGGCACCATCGAAAGCATCCTGTCGAGCTGCATCACTGTGTGGTATGACGCCTGCAACGCGTCCTGCCGAAAGACTCTGCAACTCATAGTGAGAGCAGCTGAGAAGATCATTGGATCAAGATCATTTGCACTCTATCTGCCTTTTGCCTTGTGCTGCTTTATTTAATTTTATTTTTAATTTTATTATATGTCTTTTTTTTTTACTTTTTTCCCCTTATTGTATAGTTGTATCTACATTTTATATTTGATCTAGATTTTTAGGCTTTAATGTTAATGTTATCTGTATGCACCGGGATTTGAGAGTAACGCAATTTCGATTCTCTGTATGTATGTACTGTACATGTGGAAGAATTAACAATAAAGCAGACTTGAACTTGAACTTGAACAGTGTACACAATGTAGGCCTACACAGATAAAATCATTTATAATAAGCGCTGCAATATTCCATTAAAAAAATAAGAATTTTCAATTTTGTTTTCATGGTGACTTTAAGAAACTAAACAGTTAATCACACTGTAACTGCTGTACAGTAAAATTATACTTACTGTAGTTTCTCCAGTTTGAATTGTGGGTTCATCAGTAGATCACCGAGGCTTTTCACTCCAGAGTCTCCTAGTTCGTTGCCACTAAGGTTCAGTTCTCTCAGGTGTGAAGGGTTTGATTTCAGAGCTGAAGTTAGTGCAGAACATCCTTCATCTGTCATATAACAGTAGCTTAAACTGCAATAGAAAGAGAGCATAAAAAGAGAGAAGAAAACTAAAGTCACAAAATAAATAAATTAAATCATTTAAAAAACTGACAGAGGAAGAGGGTCTGAGTGCCTTTGGATAATTTGTTTATTTATTTGTTTAAATTTATTATTTGTAATTTTACCTTCAAAACAAAAAAACAAATAAACTTTTCGTTTATCACACATTTGATGCCTGTTTCTTTGGTGTAGGTGTTTGTTCTGATCTCTGATCTCATGCATCAAGATCAAAAAAGTTTTTGATGGCTGACTTAATGCCCCATTGTCTGCTGGTCCTTCTGATGCCCAACATGTCATAAACTCTGCAGAGAGACTCGGCCACAAACCCCTCTGCAACCTACCTTAATTGGCACTGTGTGAAAACAGGAATTTCAGGATAAATCTGACATGGGAAATTTCAGTGAAACTTAAGGTGTACGACCCATGTATGAAAATTTCCAGTACACGACCATCAAGGCTGGACTGGGACAAAAAATCGGCCCGGGCATTTTTGCCCAGACCGGCCACTATATGATCATATATGATCATAAACACCACCCATCTTTGCACGCCCTTAATTATATGCATACCAACTCCTATTCATTAAAACCACTAATGCCATGTAATGAGTGAGTATAGGAACGAGTGAGAGTTAACAGATGAAATAAGTCAAAATTTTATATTTATTAATACAGTTGAACTATACTCCACAGCGGTGGAAAATTTTGTGCATTTTAATGTTAAATTCATTAATCTCGTTCACTTTGAGAGTTCAAAATTAAAAGCTCCAACCCATATTCAGTGTGCAAATTAAACAAAGAAAAATTCAAACCTCTTTTAGTTACAGTGTCCATTTACATTACACCTATACATAATAATAGTTATAATATTAATCCAATGACAGTAATAGCCATATTTTGTAAAACAAATGCACAAAAAATAAAGGAAACTTTCTTAATTAGTTGTACCAATTTCTATACTTGAAAGAGATAAGCACATGATCTTTTATTTCGACGCTAACTGCATCAACCTTTTATTTTGGCGGAAAACATGGTTTACAAACGCCTCTTATTAAATTTCTAGTGAATTGTGGTAATCGTCAACTATGCAGATGTGGAAATAATCTACACTCATGACATGGCCTAAGTGTTTTGAAAGTAGTTATGCTTACCGCAGGCTCTACACTTTCTCATCTCTCTCCGTCCTCACTATCATCATCTGCCACAGGAGCTGATGAAGGTCAGAAAACATATATTTTGACACAGTTTACAGTGTCTGCTTTAAGGGCCTGGTTCTATTTTTTTCACGCTATTTATCTGCACATTCCTTGCGTTTCTTCTCCATCTTTTTTTACAGATACACACTGATTCCCCTGGGTGCTTCGGCAAAAAGAGCTTTCTTTCCAAAAATAGTTTCTTTCCTAAAAGAGCAAATCATGGAAGATTCGCATCTTTTTCAAGATGCCGTTTCGTCCATGTTCTTCTGGATGCGATCGTTTCCTGTCCTCGGTTGACAGTCACGTGGATGACTCATGCGTCTATTGTGGGTGTATGAGCATGGCATCACTGCGATTGCGTCTCTCACTCCTCAAGGGGAGTGCAGCAGACTTCTCTTTCGCCACCTGGCCCGGTTACTCTGGCTCGTACAGGAGATCGCCGGCTGGCGCTCTGGGAGATCTGAGGGTGGCAGTGAGAGCTTCTTCTCCGGGCCACGCCCCATGGACCACTTACATGGTAGGGTAGCCCCCATACAGCATCCGGTAATTTCAAAAAGATTTACTTCAGATGAAGGTAAGTGTGAATATATAAACCCTTTTGAAAAACATGTTTACAAGAACATAACATTAAATGTTGTTTGATGTTGTAATATTTTTTAATCTATCTCTAGCATGAATATGTTTCGAGCCATTTATTCAGCTTTAGCTGCTCTGGATATATTTGAGTGGGTCTATGTTCAGGCCCGTCACGACAAGGCAGGCAAACCAAGCAATTGCTTGGTGCCCCGAGCTGTCCTGGGGCCCCAAGACAATGACTGGTTAAGAATAAAATGCAACGACCCTGTGTAAGCGCCCCTTTGATCGTCAATGTAGTAACATGTAATGACACTGTTATCGGGATCCCCCTCAAGGGGGCCCCTCTCAGTAGTCGCTGACAGCAGCCAGCCAACGTGATCTCTGCAGCCGGCAAAATACAAAACCTCCTCAGCAGTCATGAAGCGGAATTATGCTTCAGGAAGACATAAGAGAAAGGAAGAGGAGTGATAAATTACACTGGATAAAATAGCTCTACTTGTCAGTCTTGTACAAATGGTGTAATTTTGCAGCAGGTAGGCTAGCAAAAATATGTTTATGTTAGCTACCTGCCTGACGGCAAATGCTGCTTGTAACGACCAGTTAGTGCAACTTTTTTTTCAAACGGAAGGAATATGGTTACTGTAATATGTTTTTAACGGGATAAGGAAGACACAGAACAGAAATCTCATACTGCAAGGAGTCAGCAGTGTTTTGATTCGAGGGCGCGGGCAAACGTCGTGGCGTGTGTCCATTGCAAGATAGAGCTGGCATACCACACAACTAGGGCCCTATGATTTTCGCGATGCAGAAAACGCGGAGGGAATCGCGGAATCCAGTCATAAAAACGGAATTTACAGTTTTACGCAGAATGACACGTAATTTGCCAAATTTTGAATTAATTAATTAAAAATAGGTCATTGCACTTACGTCAAATCACGATATGGACTAATATCTGTAAATATTAAGCCGGAACAGTCTGTTTAAATATGAATCCTGCATGTTCTGTGTGTCTGTGTTAATGAATGGAGCAGAAGCGCGACTTCCTTTATTAACACACACTGAAGCGCGCATGACGCTCACGATAATTTCAGCTTCTGCAGTCTCACTAAATAAGGACGTGAACACATGAACAACATCTCCAGAACTGCTCTGACAATCACTTCATGAGCATTTGACCGTTTGATTTGAGTAAAACTAGCGTCACATCACATAGACAGAACTGTAAAGGTACGTCAACCCGTCAAAATAAAAGTCCTGTTTTAGAAAAGTATTTGCCAGAGATGTATAACTATTGTTCAGCAGAATGTACATAGCCTACTACTAAAAAAAAAATCAAACATATATATACTGTATATATATATATATATATACATATATATATATATATATATATTTTTTTTTTTTTTTTAAGGTTTAATCACACAAAATTTCTTCCATGTTTTATTTTTTAATAGTAAATCCCATTTGTTTACCAAAAAGTTAAGTTTGCTTAATTTTCAATAATTAAAAGATAAATAAAATTAATGTTTTATGCGTTTAATGTTTAATGTGCATCTCAGAAAATGTTTTATTTAAAACCCCAACTGAATGGCACTTAAATGCACTTAATTCATCTGTCAACTTTATTGTCATTGTTCACAGTACAAGTACAGACAGAGAAACAATGGGTAATAATTAAATGTTTATTTTTGATGTATGCATTGCATTCTATGCATTTAAAAAAAATTCTAAAAAAGGAACTTAGTTGTTCATTTTAAGAGACCCAGGAGTCTTATTTTCTCTTGAATAATTAATATTAATAAGCAAAAAACACATTTTATCCGATTACTCGATTAATCAATGGAATTTTTGGTAGAATACTCGATTACTAAAATATTTGAAAGCTACAGCCCTAGATGAAAGTGGCATAGCAAATAGCATGCTATACTATTCCACCGTGATAATCTATTTACCAATGATGAAAACCACACAAATTCCGTGCATCAAACATTAGCTTGGGATGTTTTTAAGCATTGGTAGTGAAAGCAGCTGCCTGCATCCCTTCCCTTCTAATATCAAAATATGGAAATGCTAACATATCTTTAAGTTTTCGGTAAACTTTATAGTAAGTAAAAATACTGTTTGCTAACAGTTAAATGACAATTAACTAAAGATTAATTAACTATCAATTTACCATCTATTAATGATTGTTATTATATACCATCTAACTTAGTTAGCAACTATGGTTTTGGGAAACGCATCCCTGAGCTGTTAATAGTGACCTCTTTCAATATGCTAACAGTGAAATGGTAAAACTTACTTCACAGGTAATTTCAGATTTTTTTTTTTCATTTATTATTCACCCAGCTACACCATCAACTTCATCCTCAACATCAACAGATGCATCACTTCTCAGTGCTGATGTTTCCTCTATATAGCCAAGGTACCACAAGTTCTATAATTATAGCTGATATCCTGCACAGCCCAGAGTTTAAACTGATAAGTGTGTGCTGTTATATTATTAGAAAAATAAACAAAAAACAGTGCAAATCACTATTGAATTCCCACCAAACTATTTTTTCAAGCAGTATTTGCACTGTAAACCTTTTTTATTTATATAAAGTGTGGGTGAACTTAAACTGTATGGCTATGCTGTGGCTCCTGCAGGCTTTGCGTGCGTGTGGGGGTCGGGGGGCCTCTATGTCCATTTTGCTTGGGGCCCCCAAATTCCTTGAAAACGGCCCTGTCTATGTTGTAAAATGAGTCTGGATATCTGGGTAAACTGTTAACTGGTACTTAGCAACTGCTACGTAAATTTAAAAAAAGTTAGCTTTTAGTACAATATACATGTTTATTAATTAATGTTAGTTTAGCTAGTGTGCTTTAGTTGTTAACATATTCCACACTGACAAATCTGCAGACACATTCTGCTCATCTGATTTCAAAGTCTCCAAACACTGCAGCTGACTTCTGATTCACCTAAATGTCATTATTTTCAAAGTGCAGTGTAAATTTTACTTCTTTTGTTTGTGTCAGTGTTCTAGTTTTAGTGTTCCTGTAGCTCAAGTGGTAGAGCATTGCGTTTACAAGTGCAAGGTTGGGGGTTTGATTCCCCGGGAACACATGATAGGTAAAAAATTGATAGCCTGAATGCACTGTAAGTCGCTTTGTATAAAAGCGTCTGCTAAATGCATACATTTAATTTAATTTTAAATTTAATGTGTAAAAATCTACAATGTATTTTTTTATTATGATGTGATTTAAAGTATATGTTTTAATGTACATTTATATATTATGTTTTAATGTCAGATAGCAAATGTTGCCATTCTTCTGGAAAACTGCTGGTCTTTAAAGAACAGTCATCAATCAGGTAACTTGAACATGGAAAGAGTTTTTAAATACCATTCAATTACTAAAGTAATCTTATATTTTATTCAGTTGCTAAATCTGCAAAATAGCACTTTGACTAGCTTAGATTTTTTTGCAATTATTAATGAAGTTTATTTTAACAAAGTTTAGGAGAAACATTTCAGATAATCCAAGCAATTAGCATCAGAGTAAGTCTATATATCAACAGGCCAAATATGCTTATTCTACTTATTGTATGTGACCTCGTGAATTGCTGTATTGTTCAGCTAACAGCCGCCTGTTTTCATTACATTTGTGACATCATGTTATGATTCATCATTCTACAGTAACTTGTGTTTAAACAATGAATACTGTACAATGTATTTAGAGAAAGTGTGTTTTATTATATTTTTACAGGATCCTCTGTTCCTAAATCCAACCATTCATTTGTACAACTGGTGACAGTTTCCACATGATAAATAGAAAAGACATGGCAGAGGATGATGGGGTATTGATATTTCACTAAAATTAGCCTGTTGTACTCACTGTTTCACACATACAGTTGTGGTCAAAAGTTTACATCACATTGCAGAATAATAAAGTTATATAAAAAGTATTTTTTATTCATTATTATTTAGGACTGTCCTGATGAAGCTATTTAATTTAAAATATGTTTAGTGAAAGTGAAGTGACATTCGGCCAAGTATGGTGACCCATACTCAGAATTTGTGCTCTGCATTTAACCCATCCGAAGTGCACACACACAGAGCAGTGAACACACACACACACTGTGGACACACACCCGGAGCAGTGGGCAGCCATTTATGCTGCGGCGCCCGGGGAGCAGTTGGGGGTTCGGTGCCTTGCTCAAGGGCACCTAAGTCGTGGTATTGAGGGTGGAGAGAGAACTGTACATGTACTCCCCCCACCCACAATTCCTGCCGGCCCGGGACTCGAACTCACAACCTTTCGATTGGGAGTCCTGATTCTCTAACCACCAGGCCACGACTTCCCCTTTAGTCTGCTAGTCAGAATTATAGCTTATTAAATAAAATAAAAAAATTGTGGTTCATGATTGTTTTGTGATAGTGTTTAATGAGTCCTTTGTCCTGAACAGTTTAAATGCCTGCATTTATTCAGAAAAATCCTCCAGATCCCGCACTTTCTCAGGTTTTCCAGCATCTTTTGCATATTTGAAGCCTTTCCAGCAATGAATGTATGATTTCAGATCCATTTTTTACAGTGAGCACAATTTAGGGACTTATACACAACTATTTCAAAAGGTAAACACATTTATTGATTCTCAAGAAAGCAACACAGTCCATTAAGAGACACAGGGTGTGGACTACTTGAACTGGATGATCTGGGAAAATCAAATAATTTGTGGGACTTGGAGGATTTTTCTGAAGAACAGCAGGCAGTTGAACTGCTCTGGACTCATGAAAAACTATCCCAAAACATAAAAACAGCTGTGAGTAATCAAATTTGTGTAAACTTTTGAACATTTTTATAAATGAAACGTTTTCAGTTTTATAAAATCAGTAAATGTAAATATCTGTAATGTACTAAACAGTACTAAATAAATATAGAATACATTATGATCCCTCTTATTTTGACAAGATTATATATTCTGCTAGGGCAGTGATTCTCATACCTGTCCTGAAGTACCCTCTGTCCTGCACATTTGGCACATCTCCCTCATCTATCACACCTGATTTAACTCATCAGCTCATTAGTGGAGACTGCAGGACCTGAAGTGGGTGTGTCAGATATAGATTTTAATCAGTTTAACCCTTGTGTGTTGTTCAAATTCACTACCCTTTCGTTATGATCGGGATGAAAACATCCACTAAATTAAACTGCTGTAAAAATGTATCAGATAAATATTTTTTAGATTTTATTTTGCATAAATCTATTAATAAACTTCAGTCCTGATCAAAACTAAATGTAAAAAAAAGAAAAAAAAAAACACACAGAATGACTTTTTTCCATATAAAAAGTGATTGTGGACTGGATATTTGTTTTACCTATTATCACAGTTTCGGGCATGTCAAAGATTAGTAACAACATTGACTTCGATGCTCTGGTAGTTTTTGAGCAGCATTAGATTTATTTATTTTTCTCCCTCATTTATTGTTGGTGGCTGTTTTTGCCCCATTGACTTCCATTATAACAAATTTTTTTGATGGCAAAGCCATGACACCATATAAGCATGCATTCTTGATTGTTGGTGGTTTTCCCTGTCGGGAAGAGGTAAAATTTTAAATTTTTACAGTTTATCATTAGGTGGGACCATAACCCTTAAGACAGGCCTGTGCAAAAAAAAAACACTTAGTTTCTGGCGAGCTGCAGGATGTATTGTCTTCTCCCTATGATGAAAACATCCCCTATACTGCATAAGGGTTAGTGATTTACTTGAAGTGTCTGTGTTTGCAAAATATTTTAAATATTTTACTCAATCTAAATGATGTTGAGTTTTGTTTATTAATATTTGCAGTCCCTTTAAATGTTTGCAGTCTCACATTCGCTGAAAAATTAAAACTGAGTTTTGTTGATACATTTCTGTGTTTGTTGATTTGACACATGACACATTTTTGTGTAGAAGGCCTGTAGCATTTAAAACATATAAAATGTAAAGTAATTTATAGACATTTACGGACACAAGAGTGTCCATTTATGGAGATTTAACTGCTTGTACCTGTACCCTGGATTTTGTGGAGACTTTACTTTTCATGCACAGGGATTTATCGGTGAGCGAGTAAACATTTACGTCCATTTCTGGGAGTTTATCGTGTTAGTGAGTGGACCGGAAAACTGCCGCACACAAAAAAAGTCTTGTTTCTGTCAGTGTCCAGAAGTCAGAAACGCCAGAACACATACACGGAAACTGACGAAAATATTCTATTTATGGGTTTGTGATGAGAATATTCCTGGAAATGCAACTTTTCATGCAGTGTGGCTTGTACCTTGCGACAAGCCATTGCTTCGACACTCTTCTACCAGCTCGGTACACTTGGTTATCTTCCTCTCATTGGTATCCTCAATACAATCCTCCCAGGGAACTATGAATTTTAAAAGGATGATCTGCTTGGAGGCTTTTGAGTTCAGAACCATGTCTGGCCTTAGCCGTGTTATGGCAACAGTGTCTGAGAACATCAGTTGCTTTCCCAGGCCAACTTTCAGCTCTCTGTCCTGTGCTGTTGACAGCAGGCCAAAGGAGGTGATCCTGTAGCTGGTGTTACCTTTTACCCAGCCTTGAAAAAAGTTATGTTCTTCTTCACTGGAGGTAGGTACTTGAAGTGAGTGATTCTGCTGGAGATTGTACCTGCAATGGCCTTCTGGATTTCGTCATGATGTCAGCGATAACACTCCCACTCAGTGCTCTTTGACAACTACTGAGGATTTGGTCCAGAGTCCCTCTCATCAGGCATTTTGGAGTAGTCCCAGCCTTTTCCATAAGAACCTGCTGATTGTCATCTCAAAGCCCTCCACTGCAGATATCAGAACCTTGCAGACTAAGAGGGGCCAGAGGATCTTTGGAAGAATGCTGTTCGTATATATCTAAGCCTTGAAATTACCAGGTAGGCCTGATTTGTCCACTTCAACTAACCAAGCTTCTAGCTCTTGCTAGACATAACAAATCTTAAATACAATTAAATCCAGTCAAGTGACCTTTACTTCTATAGTGCATTGTATAATAAAGATTGTGTCAAAGCAGCTTTATAAACATAAAAACAAACTTTTTTTTTTCATTTTAAAGACAAAAGCAAAAAAAAAGTTATCTTAATTTGATTCTTGCATGTAAATATTCCTCACCTCAATCTCTCCAGTTTACAGTGTGAATCCTTCAGTACGTCACATAAGTGATTCACTCCTGTGTTTTCTATTTTATTCCCACTGAGGTCCAGTTCTCTCAGGTGGAATGGGTTTGATTTCAAAGCTGAAGTCAGGGTGAGACACTGTTTCTCTGTAATACTGCAAAGCCACAGACTAAGGACAGAAGGGGAAAGAGAATGGGTCAGATCTATGATGATCATTTATGGTTTTTGAGAATTCTTTTGTCATGGCTGACTTAATTATTTTTTATTTTTTCATTTTAAACTGATGATTCAGAAATGAACACTAACTCAAAAAAAATATTGCTCATTGTTAGTTTAATTAATACATTAATGTTAATAAATGAGTTATGATTATGACTTTGCACATAAAGCTTCACCTGGAAGAAAAACTGGGTGAAAAGTGAAATTGAACAACAGGAACCAAACACTACAAAGGATTGTGCCCAAACAACACAAAACTACTGCAGCATTGTGACAGCAAACCTCAAATATAAACTATTCACCTTACAGACCCTGTCTCCACAAAATGTAACCAAAAAAAAAAAAACTTTGCAAATCTGCAACAAATGCTAAAATGTGAAGAAAAAAAAATGGAGTCATGATCATATAACCTGGACATTTGGAGCACCAAGATGAACTTCAACAGTTGTCCTCACCTGAAAAATCACCTGACCTGAATATTATCAAACCACTGTGGACAGTTTTGGAGTGAAGCATGAGAGACTGATTCCCTCTGTTTTTGAAGAAACTGACAGATGTTTTTATAGACAACCTTCAACTCAATACTAATCAAAAGTTGCATGAATTCATTCTAAGAAAGTTGTTATCAAACTGGAGAATAGAGAACAGGATGAGTGATTATGATGCTTTACTAAAGTGAAATTCACCAACCGACAACAAAGGAATGTTAGGCACTTTAATTCAGGCAGGGTACTTAGGTTATCATATCATTTACTCTGTTTGTGTTTAGCAGTGTGATAAGTGTTGGGTAAGTTACTCTGGAAATGTAATCAAATGACTGATTACTGACCACTTTTAAAAGTAAATACAATAAATATATGCATTATTAATCTTTTTCTACAATTCATGTTATAATGAGAGTATTCATGAGCACACAAATTTCAGCACTGCATTGCTCAATGCTTTTATAGCCTAAATAAAACTCTGCATACACTTGCACCTGTTAATCATTTATATTTTATATTAGTTTCTGTTTGTGCAATAGATGAATAACAATTTATTTATTTTAGATAATTTGTGTTTAGATATTTATATTTTGCGGGAATCCCATGAATCATCTTCCGCCTCCCGCACACACACGTGTGTCTACCCGCTCGCAGCAGCATCTTGTCCCGCACCAGACTCTGTTGCGTCGGGTCTCGTGGGTGAAAGTCTCTAATCTACTGGCACTTGACTCACAGTGCATGTGCTACATCCTTTTTACAATCTCTAGATTATAAAACACTCCGTAACGTGGCAGTAATGTAAAGAGACCTCGGCTTGTAACTATACTCTAATTACTATTTTGAAAATTATAACGAGTTAAATTACTCCGCTACTAAAAAGTTATAAAATTACACAGAAGAACAGGAGGGCATACAGGTAGGCAGACAAGTATGTAGCAGTATTCGACAAGCCCAGACAACAAAATGAGGGTGAGTGCTGTCTTTATATTAGTTTATGATGAATGATTATAGGTGCATATGTTTAATATTCCAGGCAGAGGTGGGTAGAGTACCCAAAAACTGTACTCAAGTAAAAGTAAAAGTACTAGTCTTGAATAGTTACTTGAGTAAGAGTAAAAGAGTATCGGATAATAAATCTACTCAAGTAGTTAGACACTAGTTACTTTGGGTCATATATACTGAGCCTATTTTTATTTAGATATATAGATAAAATCTATGTTATGTATGTGTGCGTGTATAAATGTATATATTTCATCAGCCTTTACTCCAATTTATGTAATTTATTATAAAACCCTGTCTGTTTACTTAAGTAACAGATATAGGTGTCATGCCATAACATATTTTTAATACGACTGACATTATATTAAATGTGAATTTAACATTGAAAGTTAATGTGATATAAATATTGCTACTAATCTTTCATTGTTCAAAAAGAGAGCAAATAACATTTACATTATCAAAGATCATTTTCACTGACAGTCTAGATTTCAATCACTCTCAGAAACTCCCATTAAAATCACTGAAACTGTAAACACTGTGAAATCAATATCTTAATTATAGATTCGTACACACATCTGCACTTTGTTGTTTCTGACGAGAGAATTCGCCAGAAAGAGGTATTCAGTCAGCGAGCGAGTGAAAGAAGCACCGGTATTTTAGCTATGACACATCTGAACACCTCTGATTGGCCAATGCTTAAATAAGCTCAAAAGAATCATGTGTGATTGGTTATAATGCGCAGTGCTGTAAAAACACATCTATCTCTGGCTCAGCGCCAGCAAGCGATCACAGATCTGAATTCAGCAGCTGATGATATGACTTGCTGAACGTACTCGCACCGGTGTGATTGTATTAAAATAATAATAATAATAATAATAATAAATAGTAATAATAATAAAATCTTAATCGGCTATTTTTTGTCTTTTGGAAGCTGCATTCAACTTGACTCCCCTCTGTTATAAGCCACACACGTACAACTTAATGTCACAGTGGTATCGTGTACTGTAATCGAATGTAGCCCAAGTTATTACCTTTTAAACAGTAGACAGCACACGCGGTGTTCATCTAATAACGATCTCCATCGCTAGGAAATAATAGCCTTTGCAGATTTGCTTTCAATTCAATGCACTTCCATAGCCCCGTTTTCAACGCTGCTGATGTTAAACGTTACAAATCTGAGTGAACCACTTCAGACGCTCAGCGCGTGCGGCAGGATACTGAATGAATCATTCACATCGCTCATTGCCCAGAGAAAAGTAGACGGCGCGTTTGGAATAAACTGAAGCATTTATAACATTTATTGCATTAAGATAAAGTAACGAGAGGAGCGTCGCCCAAAGTAATGAAGTAAACTTTAAATATACTCCGAAAAGTATTAGTTACCCCAAATAATTACTCAAGTAAATGTAACGAAGTAAATGTAACTCGTTACTTCCCACCTCTGATTCCAGGTGAACGAGAGGGAGGAGTTGCAGGATCTGGTGCTGATAGTACAGGTGACTCAGTGTTAAAGGCAAATGGTGGTAAAACACCTTGATATAATATCACCTATTTCCCATGTGTCCACATTATTTTGGCCAACCCCTGTATGTGCATATAAAGGGACAGTCCACCCCAAAATAAAAATTGCTGTTAATTGATGTAGATTACTTTTTCTTCAGTAGAACTGTAAATAGTTTTTTTTTTTTTTTTTTTTTTTTAGCTTAAACCGTGGTTTAAAAGGCAAATCAGTGGCTACCGATTTTTTAAGAAACAACATCAACAAAAACCATTCAAGTAACACAAAATTAATTAAAGAAACACATACTGTATGTTTTACATCTCTAAAGCATATAACTTTTTTTTTTTTACATAATCCATAAGAAACCATGAAAACATTAATTTTCCCCTTCATTCAAAGTGCTCTGTTCATGCATGTGCATATCTCATCTGTCTTTGGTCCAAGTCAGAACCATTTCCTCACTTCAATGACGGCACAGTCATGGCCTAATAGTTAGAGAGCAACAGGGAGGTGGGGGAGTGAAAGACCAACGTTCTCTTCAACCTTCAATACCGCGACTAAGGTATTGAGCAAAGCAACGAACCACCAAATGATCTAGGAGTAATCAAATTAACAAACCAAGACAGTGTTGCCACCTTGTGAAACAACTGATTGGTGCAAAATGAAGTCATGCAAACAGTTGCATTTAAATTGTACTTGTTTTTAATTGCCTGTTTAATTGTTCCATGCGCTTTGTTGACTTTATGAAGTTGCACTAGGATAACTGCAAAATACCTCTGTTTACATTACTAGTAGTCATGCAACATGTTAAATAATTTAAAATACTCACGTCAGTATGTTGACTTTACAGTGTTTATCCTGCAGTAAAGCAGCAATCTGATTCACTCGTGTGTCTCCTAGTTCTTGTAAACTCAGATTCAGTTCTCTCAGCAGTAATGGGTTTTTACCATGAACTTCAGTTACATTCTGACAGGCTTCTTCTGCAGCAGGAACCGAAAACCTGCAGAAGGGAATTTGCAGAAACATGCTAAGGTTATCAAACATTGTTTGTAATGAAAGCTCTAGCTACTTTTAACAGTTTTACTTTGAACATTTAAATACACAAATATTGTTTTGATTTTTCAAGGGAAAATCTATTTTAGTACAAATGTAGACTGAAACGTCCAACAAAGCAAAAGTTCACTAGATCATAATTCTCCAAAATTAAATTACCATCTCAAGATCTTTCTGGAATTAATGAAATTAATGAAATTAAATGCATAATCAGCTGGTATGACACAATTTTATGTGATGCCACATAACATTTTTCAATGAGAACTTTCCACAGTAAAAAATTTTTCACATCTCACCTCAGTGTCTTCAGTTGACAGTTTGGATCCTGTAGTAAATCATAGAGATGCTTCTCTACTGATTGTCCAGGATCATTTCCTGTGAGATCCAGCTCTATCAGGTGTGAAGGGTTTGATCTCAGAGCTGAAGCCAGAGCTTTATAACCTTCCTCTGTGATACTGCAGTCTGAAAGTCTAGAGCAAAGATAAAAAAAAAAAAAAAATCTAATCTATTATAAAATTAATTTCAGTGAATTATTATTTATTTATTTTTTTTCTCATAAAACCTCAAATCCACTACATTTATTTTCTCTTCTGATATAGCTATGCTACAGACCACTTTTGCAAATATGTTTTTGCTCCAGCCTGGTCGAACAGACCTCACTTGTGTCATGGCTGCAGCTGTTGCAACTCACCCGAGACCCAAGACCAAAAAGGAATTGAGGCAGTTCCTGGGGCTGGCGGGATATTATAAAATGTTTGTACCTAATTATTAGGAACTCACCAGCCCGCTGACTGACCTCACTAGAAAGGAAGCGCCAGATCCAGTCCAGTAGACGGAGCTGTGCAAGCAGGCTTTCACCTAGGTAAAGGCTGCTCTGTGTGGCGGACCGCTTTTACATTCTCCTGATTCAACGCATCCGCCCCTCCCCCCCTTCTTGTTGCAGACGGACGTATCAGACAGGGTACTTGGAGCCATCCTGGCCCAGGAGATAAAGAGTGAGGAGCGGTCGGTTCTGTACATCAGACGTAAGCTCTTTAAAAAGTCGATGATGTACAGCACCATTGAAAAAGTATGCCTGGCAATCCGGCAGGCTGTTCTCACCCTCCGCTTTTATTGTTAAACTTAATTATCCATTCTGCTTGTCACAAAGTGGAAATTTGTCTTTGACACTGGTGACACATCCACATTAAAGGGTAAGTTCACCCAAATATAAAAATTATATAATTAATTACTCAGCCTCATGTTGTTTCAAACCTGTTAGACCTTTGTTAATCTTTGGAACACAAATTAAGATATTTTCGATGAAATCTGAGAGCTGTCTGACCCTGTATAGACAGCAACAAAACTGAAATGTTCCCAAGTCCAGAAACGTAGCAAGGAGATCTGTGAATTAATCCATGTGACATCAGTGGTTCATCCGCAATCATACAAAGCTATGAGAATACTTTGTGTGCAAAAAAAAAAAAAACTTTATTCAACAATTTGTCTCCTCTGCATCACCCTGGTGCCATTTTGGAGAATATCTGCTGGACCTACAGTATACTGTCCTGTGTCAGCTGTGTCATGCCAGAACTGTTTCCTACATTTTTGTGATTTGGTCTGAACGGAAACAGCATATCGGCGTGACACAGCTGACACTAACCATGATTATAGCAACTGGTTTATATGCGTTTGTATCTAATATGGGCTTGTATCTTCTATTCTTGTTTGACTACTCAATCGCTTTTGTCTTTCCAATATTAAGATGTACAAAAAATTACTATCAAGCCAACCAATAATGCTGTTGATATTCTCAAAATATGAAGGGCTATTAATTTCTTCCTGAGAAAAAAACAGTGCCTTATCATCAGCATACTTTATGATTGCGCAATTATCATCATCACACTGCAGTTCATTGATGTATACAGAGAATAATATTGGAGATAATACACATCCCTGAGGTACCCCAGTATTTAAAACCAAGCAGTCTGGCATTACATTATCGATACAAACACGCTGTGCTCACTTTTTTTTTTTTTTTTTGATCCATAAAATCAACCAACTACTAACACCTAAATTGTGAAGACGCTTCAAAAGAAGGTTGGGTTGGACAGTATTAAAAGCAGATGAGAATATATATATATATATATATATATATATATATATATATATATATATATATATATATATATATATATATATATATCCATAATCTGCCAATGTGCAATACTGATCCCACTGCTGTGGTGTTGAGAGTAGCTGTTCGTGAAATGTACTCACTTGAGTATCTTCAGCTCACACACTGGATTCTTTAGTCCCTCACAGATCTCTTTGACTCCTGAGTCCAGCAGACGACTGTTGTTCAGGTTTATCTCTTTCAGGGTGGTTTTGGAGGAGAGAACAGTAGCTAGAACTGAACAGATTTTCTCTGTTCGCTTACAATTACTCAGACTGAACAGAATAAAACAGAATCAATTAATATTCAGGACATATTCAACACACACCGGATCAACAGGCCTTTATATCTGATCTTTAATAATGATAAAAAAGAGTTATTCATGTATAACATCACTCACTTAATTTTCTCCAGTTTGCTATGAGAGTCTGTCAAAAGAGCAGATAGTTTCTCCCAGTCCAGATCTCCAATTTTATCTTCACTCAGATCCAGTTCTTTCAGTACTAATGGACTTGTTCCTAGAACTTTAATGAGATAATCACATGCTTCCTGTGCAGCAGGACTTTTTAGAAACCTAGAGGATGAAAATAATAGTGAAGATAGGCTAATTTAAGTTTTTGCAAAATGTAGTCACAGCTTCCGTGTGAGTCTGTTGAATTTCTCTGGATTGCAATTTAATTCAATTCATGATATTTCTATTCCACAGTGGTCTATTTGACCCCTCTTTTGTCATACAGCTGATTTCACATCTGTGGTTCAGTTTGAAATATTTCACTGTTTATTACCTGATGATCTTTAATTGACAGGAATCATCCTGTAGTAAATCACTGAGCTCCTTCACTCCTGATTGTCCAGGATCATTTCCTGTGAGATCCAGCTCTATCAGGTGTGAAGGGTTTGATCTCAGAGCTGAAGCCAAAGCTGTATAACCTTCTTCAGTGATACTGCAGTCTGAAAGTCTACCAACATAAAAAAAAAATACATTTGAATTAATATTATAGTTGAAATTCATGACTGTTTTATAGTTTCTATAGTTATGTTTTTTTTAGTACTTTAGGGCTACAGATCACATTATGATGTTCATTGTGTTAAGTGTTTTAGGTTTCACTCTTGGGACTCTAATTTTGAAATTTACCAGACTAAGTAAGGGAGCAGCCATTTTAGTTTTCAGTTTGCACAGCTCTCTCAAGCTTTAAGCTCCATGTGACTGCCACTCCAATTTTCTTTAATGTTCATATCTTCGAAAGCATTGTCAGTAAGTAATTCACATAACACACCCTTTGGTCAAAAACTTGACTTAGGATGGGTTCTGGTCGGTGAAGTATGCCTAGGAGATGTGCACAAGCCCAGTGTTTCCAGTTTCAGGACAAACATCTTAGAAAATGGAAGACCCTCACTGTTTATTCATTGTACAAGTTACGTATACATTAAAGAAAAGATCACCAGTAATTTAGCAGATCTACATACAGCCCAGGACTTCAAAACCCACTGGAACATGAACGAAGACAATCTCGGTCAAACTCTATTTAAGAGATCAGAGAATTACATTAAGCCTGCACTCTCCATTGAGGATGAAGTCTTCCTAAAGATTATGGAGAAAGATGTTTTCCAGGAAAATTCCAATAGTTGGTTGGCACCTCTTCCTTTTAGGTCTCCACGGCCAGTTCTCTCAAACAACCGAGATCAAGCTCCGATTAGAGCTTTGTGCTGCAGTCTTAGCTGTGGAGGTAGAAGAACTCATTGTTCAAGAGATTGACTTCAAACCGGATGCTATTACCTTCTACAGTGATAGCAAAATTGTACTTGGCTACATATGTAACAAAACTAAACGTTTCTACGTCTATGTCCACAACAGGGTGCAGAGAATCAGACAATTTTCAGAACCAAAGCAATGGCAATACATACCCACAGAACACAATCCTGCTGACATTGCTTCCAGGTCTATCCATGCATCTCAACTCGTGAAATCTAACTGGTTTACAGGTCCGGCATTCCTGCATAAGCAACATGAAGATGATTTCATTATGACAGACAACTTTGCGCTTGTGGACCCAGGTCCAGATACAGACATCAGGCCAATTGTGACAGCTTGCACCACAGAAATCAAGGATAAACAACTCACCTCTGACAGGTTCCAGAGGTTCTCCTCTTGGAAATCCTTACAAAGAGCCATTGCATCACTCATCCATGTAGCTTGCTCTTCTAGATCCACCAATGAATCCAACACATGTCATGGTTGGCACCTTTGTTCACAAGCACGCACTGTAAGTGAGCTGCTAAAAGCCAAGAATGTTATAATCAAATCTGTGCAAAAGGAATCATTCAACAAGGACATCGAAACACTCTCTAAGAGAGGACATCTGAGCAGTAAAGTTCCACTCTCAAAACTGAATCCTTTTTTAGACGAGGACGGCCTACTCTGAGTCGGAGGAAGATTAAAATTGGCAGATTTAGATTAACCAGAGAAACACCCAGTCATCTTGCCCGGGAAGCATAATGTTTCTGAATTATTCATAAGGCCCTACCATGAACGCGTGGAGCACCAAGGCCGCATATTCACAGAAGGGGCCATTTGTGCTGCTGGATTATGGCTTATAGGAGGCAAGAGATGCATAAGCAGTATTCTTCATGGATGTGTAATCTGTCGTAAACTTCATGGTAAACTTGAAATGCAGAAAATGTCAGACTAGCCACCAGAACAACTAAGTTTGTCACCACCCTTTACTTACACTGGCTTAGATGTCTTTGGGCCTTGGACAGTGGTAGCTCATCGAACAAGAGGAGGGCAAGCTCTCAGTAAACGCTGGGCGGTGCTTTTCACCTGCATGCTCACCCGTGCAGTCCACATTGAAGTCATTATGTCTATGGACTCTTCGAGTTGTATCAATGCACTTCGCAGGTTTTTCGCGATCCGTGGCCCAGCAAAACAACTGCACTCAGACTGTGGAACCAACTTTGTTGGTGCTTGCAATGAGCTTGAATTCCACAAAGTTATTAAAGAAACAAATGTGCAAAGATACTTCAATAAAGAGGGATGCACATGGGTTTTCAACCCACCACACTCCTCCCATATGGGGGGCGCATGGGAGCGAATGATTGGTCTGGCTCATAGGATTCTTGTCTCAATGCTGATGCGTGAAGGATATTTTAACCTCTCAGATGAAGTGCTTTGTACACTTTTGGCGGAAGTGACAGCAATTATTAACAGTAGACCTCTCGTACCTGTTTCTATGGATGCAGACTCACCCTTGATTCTTACCCCTGCAATGCTCTTAACACAAAAAGCAGTTTCTTCACCTCCAGCAGGAGACTTCTCTGAAAAGGATATCTACAAATGCCAATGGCGGCAAGTACAGAGCCTAGCCAACCAATTTTGATTTAGCTGGAAACAGGAATATCTACAAACGCTGCAAGTTCGTCACAAATGGCAGGACCCATACCCAAACATCCAGGGTGGTGACATAGTACTACTAAAGGACAATCAAGTTGCCCGAAATGAATGGCCTATGGCACTCGTCACAAGTGTTTTCCCTGGTCAAGATGGAAAGGTTCGAAAGGTTGAACTTAAAGTGGCTAAAGAAGGTTCCAGCAAAACTTTCTTGAGGCCTATATCTGAAGTAATTCTCCTGCTAAGAAAATAGGAAAACTCATTTAAACAGTTGGTATAGATGACATCTTTAAAGATGTCAGGCGGGGAGTGTTATGTTCATTGTGTTAAGTGTTTTAGGTTTCACTCTTGGGACTCTTGAAAATTACCAGACTAAGTAAGGGAGCAGCCATTTTAGTTTTCAGTTTGCACAGCTCTCTCAAGCTTTAAGCTCCAGTTTTCTTTAATGTTCATGTCTTCAAAAGCATTGTCAGTAAGTAATTATTGTAAAATATGTAAATTGAGAATATTTTCTTTGTATCCTATGCTATATTGGTAATGATTATGTTATTTTATACACCGATTGCTCAACTGGTAATTCTGCTCTGTCAGCCTTTATATTTTGTATATATTTTGTATTCTTTTTACTAAAAACTATTTATTTGTGTATTGTTTTTGATAGTTTCACTCTCATTTGAAGCAAATTGGAGTAAACATCAAGAGTTTTGAAAACTACACCCTGACTCCAGTCTTTATTTGAAGGGAGTTTGGCTTGCTGCTAAATTGTGTTCAAACATATGGAAACACACAAGGAGAGCAGTACACACATATATACAGATTATTAAATATGTTTCAGGAATTAAATGTTTTGTTTTATTATTTTACCAATTTGTCTATGAAATTGATCTCCCTTGTTATTTTATTAAGAGATAAACAGGATATAGAGAAAACAGGTGATTACTATATACAGTCTAATGTTGTATATTACCTACTTTAATAACTTTACATTTGTATTGCATTAAAAACACTTTTGTATTATTCTTCATGTTTAATGGAAGCAAGATGCCAAACTCAGAATCAAATCAGTATCAAAACTCAAATCACAACTTTGTCTTTGCAGCGCAGAGGAGACTGTATTTAAAGTTATTTACATATTTACAAAATAAATAACAGATAATAATAGAGTGTAGGCCTGCTAATAGTGTGATGCATTATTAGACATATAATACTATAATGCAATAAAGATATTAGAAAACAGCATGTAAATAGCTTAATCTTTTCTATAAAAATGTGTGTATATATATATATCTTAAAACATCAAAAAAGAAAAAAAGAAATCTCAAATGAATTGCATTGTTTGGAATCTCTTTGGTTTCCAGAGGTTTTAATATCAAGCAGCCAGTTAGATGACTAGTTAAAAATCTAGGCAACTATTGTAAAAACAAGATTCAACCACTGCAGCAACTTCAGTATGCAAACAAGATATGTAAAGTGAGTGATGTAACCACGCAAAGGCAAATGTTGTCATTGACTGCAAAATTCAACCTGACAGCTCAATTTATAAATCACTATTAGAAGACTACTGGTGTGGATCAAGGTAAGACACAGTTCATGTACTTGCTGACATTTACACATACTGTCACAGTGTCTGGGTTGTGTTCCCTGGGTTTCCACTAGATGTCCTCCTTTCCCACGGTGTCTGTCACTTTATGAACTGTCTGTTCCCTTATTTGGTCACCTTCCTCCTTGTTTGGGTTAATTGATTAGTCCCCACCTGTCTCCAGTTCCCTCATTACCTTCTGTGTATTTTTACCCGGTCTGTCTGAGTATGTGTCACGGAGTCCTTGTTGAATGTTTAATTCATGTCCGTCAGCTCTTGTCCTTGCCTTGTGTTCGTGTCTTGTTTATGTTTGGATGGATGTTTTGGTCTCGACCCCTGCCTGGACTGTTTACTCTATTTGTATTACCCTTTAATAAAAGACTTACCTGCTATTGGTTCTCTCTCCGTGGTTTCCTTTATCACCGATCCTGACAGAAGGACTCCATCACTGCAAGAACAAGCGGGATGTCTTTTTCCCGTTCCCCAGCCAGGATGGCGGAGCGGAGAGCAAGGTATCTCCGGTTAACCGCCCTCCGCCACGAAGGGAATGAGGTGGGTGCCCTGGCACAGGTGTTCTGGTCCCTGGCCGAGGGCATGGGGTACAATGGTGCGGCTTTGAAGGACTACTTCAACGGCGGGCTGGATGATCCAGTGTCTCAGGAGGTGATGGCACATTTAGAGACACTGGAATTCTGGGAGTTTGTGTACTATGTGCAGCATCGGCTTCTGTGGGATGCCCCAGCCACTCCTGTCTCTTCCGGGGGGTGGTCGTCAGCCCAGCGTCACGAGACAAGATGGCCGCCAGCTCAGAGCCACAGCCCAAGATGGCCACCGGTCCAGCGCCACAACCCAAGAGGGCCGCCAGCCCAGTACCACAGCACAAGATGGCCGCTAACCCAGCGCCAATGCCAAAGATGGCCACTGGGCCAGAGCCACGGTCCAAGATGGCCGCCCGTCCAGAGTCATGGCCCAAAATGGCCGCCAGTTCAGCGCCACAGCACAAGATGGCTGTCAGCCCAGCGCCACAGCACAAGATGGCTGCTAACCCAGTGCCAATGCCCAAATTGGCCACCGGTCAAGCACCACAGCACAAGATGGTCGCCAGCCCAGAACAACAGCACAAGATGGCCGCCTGTACTCTACTTGCCCAGCAAAGCTGCACAGGATGACAGTCACGGCTGACCCTCTGGAGTCGAGTCAGGTTCCAGTTGACCCTCTGGAGTCGAGTCAGGTTCCAGTGAACTCTCCGGAGTCGAGTCAGGCTCCAGTGAACTCTCCGGAGTCGAGTCAGGCTCCAGTGAACTCTCCGGAGTCGAGTCAGGCTCCAGTGAACTCTCCAGAGTCGAATCAGGTTCCAGTGAACTCTCCAGAGTCGAGTCAGGTTCCAGTGAACTCTCCAGAGTCGAGTCAGGTTCCAGTGAACTCTCCAGAGTCGAGTCAGGTTCCAGTGAACTCTCCAGAGTCGAGTCAGGTTCCAGTGATCTCTCCAGAGTCGAGTCATGTGTTCGTGGACCCTTCAGAGTCAGGGCTAGTCATCGATGACCCTCCAGAGTCAGGGCTAGTCATCGATGACCCTCCAGAGTCAGGGCTAGTCACCGATGACCCTCCAGAGTCAGGGCTAGTCACCGATGACCCTCCAGAGTCAGGGCTAGTCTCCGATGACCCTCCAGAGTCAGGGCTAGTCACCGCTGACCTTCCAGAGTCAGGGCTAGTCACCGATGACCTTCCAGAGTCAGGGCTAGTCACCGATGACCTTCCAGAGTCAGGGCTAGTCACCGATGACCTTCCAGAGTCAGGGCTAGTCACCGATGACTTTCCAGAGTCAGGGCTAGTCACCGATGACCTTCCAGAGTCAGGGCTAGTCACCGATGACCTTCCAGAGTCAGGGTTAGTCACCATGGACTTTCCAGAGACAAGGCTGGTCACCATTGACCTTTCAGAGTCAAGTCAAGTCACTGATGATCTTCAAGGACAGAATCAAGTCACTGGTGATCTTCAAGGACAGAGTCAAGTCACGGGCGATCTTCTAGGACTGAGTCAAGTCACCGGTGATCTTCATGAACAAAGGCAAGTCACCATTGATCTTCATGAAAAAAGGCAAGTCACCATTGATCTTCATGAGCAAATACAAGTCACCAATGATCTTCATGTACAAGTGCAAGTCACCGATGGTCTTCATGAACAAATGGCAGTCACCAATGATCTTCGCGAGCAGAGTCAGGTCAGCACCGATCTTCTGGAGTCCAGTAAAAACACCAGGGGATTACCAGAGTTTCGTCGTCCCGTTGGTCCGGCCGCACGGAGGTCTGCTCCGCCTTGGGGGGCCCTCATTCTGACCACACGGTGGTGGTGGTTTTCTGCTCCGCCCTGGGGGGCTTCCGCCCTGACCACACGGTGGTGGTGGTCTTCTGCTCCGCCCTGGGGGACTCCGGCCTCGACCACAAGTACGTGGTGGCCTTCTGCTCCGCCCTGGGGGGCTTCTACCCTGATCACACGGTTCTGGTGGTCTTCTGCTCCGCCCTGGTGGGCGCCACGTGAAGTCCTTCATGGACTTATGTTTTTCAATTTCTGGTGTGTTTTCTGTCGGTTCCCCTCTGTAAGCCTGGCCCTCCGTCACTCCCCCTGGACCTCCTCCGGTCCTCCTTCCTCCTGGTCTCCCTGTTTTGTGTTTACACTTCTGGTGTCTGTTTCCCATGTTACCTGTCTGGCCCTCCGTCCCTCCCCCTGAGCCTCCACCTGTCCGCCTCCCTCCTGGTCTCTGTTTTGTATCATGTCGTGGAGCGTCTGGGAGCCGCTCTGTAGAGGGGGGGTACTGTCACAGTGTCTGGGTTGTGTTCCCTGGGTTTCCACTAGATGTCCTCCTTTCCCACGGTGTCTGTCACTTTATGAACTGTCTGTTCCCTTATTTGGTCACCTTCCTCCTTGTTTGGGTTAATTGATTAGTTCCCACCTGTCTCCAGTTCCCTCATTACCTTCTGTGTATTTATACCCGGTCTGTCTGAGTATGTGTCACGGAGTCCTTGTTGAATGTTTAATTCATGTCCGTCAGCTCTTGTCCTTGTGTTCGTGTCTTGTTTATGTTTGGATGGATGTTTTGGTCTCGACCCCTGCCTGGACTGTTTACTCTATTTGGATTACCCTTTAATAAAAGACTTACCTGCTATTGGTTCTCTCTCCGTGGTTTCCTGTATCACCGATCGTGACACATACTTGTTCAATAACGTTTGTCATTACTTAAAATGTACCTTTACAAATTATTATTAACTTGTATTTTTAGTTATCTACATTTCTTCACTTCAGTTTTTCCACCCTGCATTGTGAATTTTCCAACAGAAAACAGATATTCCCTATTCCTGTCCTATCTAGAATTCCTATACCTTCTCTATATTCCTGAGTGTCCTAGTTTATTCAAACTCAATCTTAGTACCAATACAGTCAAATACTCACATCAGTGTGTTAATTGTACAATGTTTATCCTGCAGTAGTGGAACAAGCTGTTTCAAGTCTCCTAGTTCACATTCACTCAGATTCAGTTCTCTCAGGAGTAACGGGTTTTTACCCACAATTCCAGTCACATACTGACAGGCTTCATTAGCAGCAGGACCCAAAAACCTGCAGAAGGAAAGATCTAGTGAGATTCAATATAGTTTTTAAGAAAACATGGTGATTCTCAAACTATGTTAAATGATTTTTCTTGAATTAACTTTAATGCAACAGTGAATTAAAATTTCAATAAACAATTTAACTGCATATAACTTATTTTGAATTGTCTCACCTGAGTGTCTTCAGTTGACAGTTTGGCTCCTGTAGTAAATCATTGAGCTCCTTCACTCCTGATTGTCCAGGATCATTTCCTGTGAGATCCAGCTCTATCAGGTGTAAAGGGTTTGATCTCAGAGCTGAAGCCAGAGCTTTATAACCTTCTTCAGTGATACTGCAGTTAGAGAGTCTAGAACAGGAATTAAACAGTCTGATTATTCTAGAAATTACTTCTACATTAATGGCCCATGAAGTAAATCATATTTTGTTACTTGAACAGTAATTTGCAAAGCAAACTGAGAACTGAATAAAAAAGTAACCTTTAATATTTTAATATCAACACACATGAGAATCTGTAATATCTGGACTGCAGAATCTGGACTGTGAACATCCAGTTTACAGTCATTTACAAGGGTTAAGTTATCTAAAACTCTACATGGGTGAAAGTCTTTCATCTGAATGATCCTAAACATTCAAGTGACCACAAAATGGGGAAAAATAAAAAATATTAAAGTTTTGAAATGACCTAATAAAGGTCCACACTTAAACTATTGTTGTTATTGTTAAACTTAATTATCCATTCTGCTGGTCACAAAGTGGAAATTTGTCTTTGACACTAGTGACACATCCACATTAAAGGGTAAGTTCACCCAAATATAAAAATTATGTAATTAATTACTCAGCCTCATGTTGTTTCAAACCCGTAAGACGTTTGTCCATCTTTGGAACACAAATTAAGATATTTTCGATGGAATCTGAGAGCTGTCTGACCCTGTATAGACAGCAACGCAATTGAAATGTTCCCAAGTCCAGAAACGTAGCAAGAAGATCTGTGAATGAATCCATGTGACATCAGTGGTTCATCCACAATCATACAAAGCTATGAGAATACTTTTTGTGCGAAAAAAAAACACTTCATTCAACAATTACAGTCGTTAACAGAGCTGTATAACCTTGTTCATTGATACAGCAATTTGAAAGTCTACCATCATAAAAAATTAAATAAAAAAACATTTGAATTAATATTATAGTTCAAATTCATGACTGGTTTATGGTTTCAATTTATGTTTTTTTTTTTTTTACAGTGATTGATGTGGGGAGACTGTAAAAGGCCGCTGGGAAACGGAAGTGGCACAGAGAGAGACAGACCGAGGACTCGTGGCTGGTGGTCTGTGGAGCGGAAGATAATATTGCCTTAGTGCTGTGAATTTATGTTTACTTTATGCGTGTGAATGCACCGTTGTTTGAAACTGTGAATTCCTGAATAAATTACCATAACCCTCAGTCCCGCCGACTCCGACTTTTTTCTTTCCCCTAAATAACTTTATCACAACTATGTAAAGGCTAATATTTTATATTACCTACTTTTATATTTTTACATTTGTATTGGATTAAACACTTTTGTACATTCTTCACGTTTAATTGAAGCAATATGAATATGTCAATAATTATACTATACTGCTTAGGAAAAACAAATTAATTTGTGGAATTTCTTTTCAACTTGTTTTTAAGTCATCAATATATTTCACTTACATATTATTTATTTGAGTTTAGTTCAGTTTTTCGATGTGTTTGCTTTTATTTAAGTACAGTTAACAAATTTCCATTTTAATTTTAGTTAGAAACTGGTAATCTTAAATTTTCCTATTTCTGGAGGTGAAGACTTAAAAAATATATATTATCTACATAATCTGCCAATGTGCAATATTGATCACACTGCTGTGGTGTTGAGAGTAGCTGATGGTGAAATGTACTCACTTGAGTATCTTCAGCTCACACACTGGATTCTTTAGTCCCTCACAGATCTCTTTGACTCCTGAGTCCAGCAGACGACTGTTGTTCAGGTTTATCTCTTTCAGGGTGGTTTTGGAGGAGAGAACAGTAGCTAGAACTGAACAGATTTTCTCTGTTCGCTTACAATTACTCAGCCTGAACAGAATAAAACAGAATTAATTAATATTCAGGACAAATTCAACACACACCGGATCAACAGGCCTTTATATCTGATCTTTAATAATGATTAACAAGAGTTATTAATGTATAACATCACTCACTTAATTTTCTCCAGTTTGCTATGAGAGTCTTTCAAAAGAGCAGATAGTTTCTCCCAATCCAGATCTCCAATTTTATCTTCACTCAGATCCAGTTCTTTCAGTACTAATGGACTTTTACCTAGAACTTTAATGAGATAATCACATGCTTCCTGTGCAGCAGGACTTTTTAGAAACCTACAGGAAGACGATAATAATGTAGATCATTTTTAATTTCGCATAATGTTGTGTGTCTGTTGAATTCCTCTGGGTTATAATTTAATTCAATTCATGATATTCCTTTTCCACACCGGTCTATTTGACCCCTCTATTGTCATACAGCTGATTTCACATCTGTGGTTCAGTTTGAAATATTTCACTGTTTATTACCTGATGATCTTTAATTGACAGGAATCATCCTGTAGTAAATCATTGAGCTGCTTCACTCCTGATTGTCCAGGATCATTTCCTGTGAGATCCAGCTCTATCAGGTGTGAAGGGTTTGGTCTCAGAGCTGAAGCCAAAGCTGTATAACCTTCTTCAGTGACACTGCAGTCTGAAAGTCTACCAACATTAAAAAAAAACAAAAACAAAAAAAAAACATTTTAATTAATATTATGGTTAAAAATTCATGACTGTTTTATAGTTTCAACTTATGTGTGTGTGTTTTTTTTAGTACTTTAGGGCTACATATCACATATCAACAGATTGTTAATTATGTTTCAGGAATTACAATTATTATTATTGTTATTAATATTTTTACCAATTTGTCTATGAAATTGATCTCACTTGTTATTTTATTAAGAAATAAACAGGATATGGAGAAAACAGTTGATTACTATATACAGTCTAATATTGTATATTGCCTACTTTAATAACTTTACATTTGTATTGCATTAAACACACTTTTGTATTATTCTTCATGTTTAATGGAAGCAAGATGCCAAACTCATAATCAAATCAGTATCAAAACTCAGCATCACAAATTTGTCTTTGCAGTGCAGAGGAGACTGTATTTAAAGTTATTTACATATTTACAAAATAAATAACGGATAATAATTACTGTGTAGGCCTGCTAATAGTGTGATGCATTATTAGACATATAATACTATAATGCAATAAAGATATTAGAAAACCATTAGAAGCTTGTAAATAGTTTAATCTTTTCTATAAATTGTGTATATAAATCTTAAAACATAAAAAAATGTTTACTTTAGAGTGTTCAAGTGAGTTTAAGTATTTTGATTCTTGTATTTGAATGTTTGAATATTTGAAGAAGAAAAAAAAACACTTCATTCAACAATTTGTCTCCTCTGCATCACCCTGTTGACATTTTGGAGAATATCTGCTGGACCTACAGTATACTGTACTGTGTCAGCTGTGTCATGCCAGAACTGTTTCCTACATTGTTGTGATTTGGTCTGAACGGAAACAGCATATCGGCGTGACACAGCTGACACTAATCCATGATTATAGCAACTGGTTTATATGGGTTTGTATCTAATATGGGCTTGTATCTTCTATTCTTGTTTGACTCTTCAAGCAAAGCTCTTTTGTCTTTCCAATATTAAGATATAAAAAAACTACTATCAAGCCAACCAATAATGCTATTGATATACTCAAAATATGAAGGGCTATTAATTTCTTCCTGAGAGAAAACCAGTGCCTTATCATCAGCATAATTTATGATTGCGCAATTATCATCATCACACTGCAGTTCATTGATGTATGCAGAGAATAATATTGGAGATAATACACATCCCTGAGGTAGCCCAGTATTTAAAACCAAGCAGTCAGACATGACATTATTGATACGAACATGCTGTGGTTTTTTATTTATTTTTATTTTTTATTTCTTGATCCATAAAATCAACCAACTACTAACACCTAAATTTTGAAGAAACTTTAAAAGAAGGTTAGGTTAGACAGTATTAAAAGCAGAAATCCACGATAATTATTCTAACATACATATTTGACAAATCTAAATGATGTTGAACTTTATTTAAAAAAAAAAAAAAAGTAAGAGAGGCATCCACAGTGCTCCGATTGGCCGTGTGGCCAAACTTCAGGGGATTAATATGTAATGATTTGCAAGGATGGGGTAAAGGAAGAAGACCAGGGTCGGCGTACGGGGCTCGTGAGAAGCTTTATTTACAAAAATGAAAAACAATAAAAGAAACAGTCGCGGCAGGTGTGCGCACTTCGCAGCCATCACTCTACTGTACGTTTTCGGAGCCTTCTCGGTCCAGCACGAGTCCTTCGCCAGCTGTCGCGCTCCTTAAATGGTTCCCCACGCCAATCACTGCAACGAGATCCAGCTGTTGCTTGTTTCTCACCTGAACCACTTACCGCCGCTAGTCTCTTCACTCGCTCTCCCGTTGCAGACTTCGCTAAACCACGCCTCCCCCGCCACATACCCCCACCGCCCGACTCAGGCCGGGGAGCCATCCCCGTCCTCCCTCCCCCCATTCCTGGAGAGGAAGTCGGCCACAGCCATCTGCGCCCCCGGCCTGTGAATCACCTTGAACTTAAACGGCTGTAAAGCTAGATACCAACGGGTGATTCGCGCGTTGGTATCCTTCATGCGGTGGAGCCACTGGAGGGGCGCGTG
The DNA here is from genome assembly GCF_963082965.1 of Carassius carassius. Lineage (NCBI taxonomy): Eukaryota > Metazoa > Chordata > Actinopteri > Cypriniformes > Cyprinidae > Carassius > Carassius carassius. Next base: position 13,373,670 of record NC_081770.1, on the reverse strand, counting down.
GTCCGAGCAGAGGGTGAACTCCCGTCCCAGGAGATAGTAACGAAGGGTGAGAACCGCCCACCTGATGGCCAAACACTCCTTATCTATGGTGCTGTACTTAGTCTCCCTTTTTGAGAGCTTTCGACTAATGTACAGCACCGGGCGGTCCTCCCCCCCCCCCACCTCCTGGGACAGGACCACGCCCAGCCGCCTGTCCGACGCGTCGGTCTGCAAAAGAAAGGGGAGAGCAAAATTAGGAGAGTGCAGGAGCGGCCCGCCACACAGGGCCGCCTTAACTCGGGTAAAGGCCCGTTGGCACGGCTCTGTCCATTGGACCGTATCCGGTACCTCCTTTTTAGTGAGGTCCGAATAATGAGGAATAAACCTCCTATAATATCCCACCAGCCCCAAGAACTGCCTCACCTCCTTTTAGGTCTTGGGCCTTGGACAGGTTGCAATTGCTGCCGTCTTGTCAATTTGGGGACGCACCTGCCCGTGGCCCAAGTGGAAGCCCAGATACTTTACCTCCACCCGCCCAACTGCGCACTTCTTCGGGTTGGCCGTTAGCCCCGCCCGTCTCAGCGCCCTGAGGACCGCCCTAACATGCTCCATATGCCGCTGCCAGTCCCCACTATAGATGATAATATCATCCAGGTAGGCTGCGGCATATGCAGCATGGGGCCGCAGCTTTCGATCCATAAGGCGCTGAAACGTAGCAGGCTGACTTTTCTTTGGACATGGGAGATAAGGGGATCTGCCAGTATCCTTTGGTTAAGTCCAATGTCGAATAAAAACGAGCCGTGCCTAACCGACAATTCGCGGCATTGGATAAGCGTCAAATTTAGAAACTGCATTCACCCTGCGATAGTCTACACAGAACCATACCGAGCCGTCCGTTTTGGGCACCAAAACTATCGGGCTCGCCCAATCGCTGTGTGACTCCTCGATTACCCCCATCCCCAGCATGGCCTCTAATTCAGTCTGAACTACCTTTTTTTGTGTTCAGGCAATCTATACGGCCGGCTGCGAATTACGACACCCGGCTCTGTCTCAATGTGGTGCTGAATCAGGTCCGTACGACCGGGAAGGGGCGAAAACATGTCTGCAAATTCTACCTGCAACTGCGCGATGTCAGTGAGCTGCGAGGGCGAGAGGTGGTCCCCTCCTAGGGCCAGTGCGAGGGGTTTTCCTTTAATAATCGCTTCTGGCCCGAGATCCTCCTCCCCACTCACTACCGTCGCTAGCAACACTGACTCCTCCCCGCTCCATTTTTTAAGGAGGTTGAGGTGGTAGATTTGCCGTGAGTCGCCTCTATCCGTCCGTACTACCTCATAATTGAGATCTCCTATCCGCCGTGTGACCTCAAAGGGTCCTTGCCACTTGGCTAACAATTTGGAGCTAGAGGTTGGCAGTAAAACGAGCACTTTATCTCCCGGTGTAAATTCTCGCAGCTTAGCTCCCCGGTTATATAGCTGGCTTTGTCTGCCCTGGGCCCGGAGCAAATTCTCCATAGAGAGCCGCCCCAGTGTATGGAGTTTTGCGCGTAGGTCCAGGACATATTGAATTTCATTTTTGCTATCCGAGTGTCCGTCCTCCCAAGTCTCTCTCAGGACGTCTAGCACCCCCCGGGGCTGATCCCCTGGAGGCTTGGGGGACATCACGCACAGCGAATAAGAGGGGTTCTAGCCAACGGTCCCAATTTTTCGCGTCTTCTTGTACGAACTTCCGGATCATAGTTTTTAATGTGCGATTAAACCGTTCGACCAACCCGTCCGTTTGTGGGTGATAGACGCTGGTACACACCGCTTTAATTCCCAACAATCCGTACAATTCGCTTAACGTACGTGACATAAACACGGTGCCCTGGTCCGTGAGAATCTCCTTTGGGATTCCCACGCGGGAGATTAAACGAAACAAGGCGTCCACCACACTCTTTGCCGAGATGTTGCGGAGTGCCACTGCTTCAGGATACCGTGTCGCGTAATCCACTAAGACCAGCGCGAAACGGTGTCCCCGTGCGGATCGCTCTAACGGCCCAATCAGGTCCATACCAATTAGCTCGAAGGGGACCTGCACTAGAGGAATAGGGCGCAAAGGCGCTTTTGGAACGGCCGGTGGGTTTACCAACTGACATTCCTGACAAGACGCGCACCACCTGCGCACGTTCTCGTGAATGCCTCTCAATTTGGGATGACAATTCCTTACACACTATGCGTTCCAAACATTTTCAGAGAACTGGTGGGAGTGCAATTGGACGAAAGTCATTTAACAATTTTGCATGAGGTATTTTGGGTACAGGGATAACAATAGAATTCTTCCTGGCCAATGGTACAAAACCATAGTATAGAAAGATTTGAAATATTTTCTTTTGAAAACATATCTCCTGGGCCGGGAACCCACTCTCTGTACGGACCGTGTGCCCCTGCAGTGGCTCCACTGCATGAATGATATCAACGCGTGGATCACCTGTTCATATTCATGTGAAGATGAATTGGGTGGTGGGGTATGTGTCGAGGGGGCATGGTTTAGCGGGGTTTGCAGTGGGAGAGAGTGGTCGGAGACGAGCAGTGAGTACGTAGGTCAAGTGCAGAACTGCACTCACTTGTTTCTCTTTACAGTGATTGATGTGGGGAGACTGTAAAAGGCCGCTGGGAAACGGAAGTGGCACAGAGAGACACAGACCGAGGACTCGTGGCTGGTGGTCTGTGGAGTGGAAGATAATATTGCCTTAGTGCTGTGAATTTATGTTTACTTTATGCGTGTGGATGCACCGTTGTTTGAAACTGTGAATTCCTGAATAAATTACCATAACCCTCAGTTTTTTCCTCAGACTCTGACTTTTTTCTTTCCCCTAAATAACTTTATCACAACTATAGCCTAATATTGTATATTACCTACTTTTATAGCTTACTTTCATAGCATTTGTATTGGATTAAACACTTTTGTACATTCTTCACGTTTAATTGAAGCAAGATGAATATATGTCTATAATTATACTATACTGCTTAGGAAAAACAAATGATTTTGTGGTATTTTTTAATTTATTTTTTTACTTGTTTTTAAGTCATCCATATATTTCACTTTCATACTATTTATTTGAGTTTAGTTCAGTTTTTTCAATTTGTTTGCTTTTATTTAAGTACAGTTAACGAATTTCCATTTTAATTTTAGTTAGATCCTGGTTTCTTAAATTTTCCTATTTCTGGAGGTGAAGATTAAAAAAATATATATTTAATCTGCCAATGTGCAATACTGATCCCACTGCTGTGGTGTTGAGAGTAGCTGTTCGTGAAATGTACGTACTTGAGTATCTTCAGCTCACACACTGGATTCTTTAGTCCCTTACAGATCTCTTTGACTCCTGAGTCCAGCAGACGACTGTTGTTCAGGTTTATCTCTTTCAGGGTGGTTTTGGAGGAGAGAACAGTGGCTAGAACTGAACAGATTTTCTCTGTTCGCTTACAATTACTCAGCCTGAACAGAATAAAACAGAATTAATTAATATTCAGGACAAATTCAACACACACCGGATCAACAGGCCTTTATATCTGATCTTTAATAATGATAAACAAGAGTTATTAATGTATAACAGCACTCACTTAATTTTCTCCAGTTTGCTAAGAAAGTCTGTCAAAAGAGCAGATAGTTTCTCCCAATCCAGATCTCCAATTTTATCTTCACTCAGATCCAGTTCTTTCAGTACTAATGGACTTGTTCCTAGAACTTTAATGAGATAATCACATGCTTCCTGTGCAGCAGGACTTTTTAGAAACCTACAGGAAGAAGATAATAATGTAGATTATTTATGTTTTTGCATAATGTAGTCACAGCTTCCGTTGTGTGTCTGTTGAATTTCTCTGAATTGCAATTTAATTCAATTCATGATATACCTATTCCACACTGGTCTATTTGACCCCTCTATTGTCATACAGGTGATTACATATCTGTGGTTCAGTTTGAAATATTTCACTGTTTATTACCTGATGATCTTTAATTGACAGGAATCATCCTGTAGTAAATCATTGAGTTGCTTTACTCCTGATTGTCCAGGATCATTTCCTGTGAGATCCAGCTCTATCAGGTGTGAAGGGTTTGATCTCAGAGCTGAAGCCAAAGCTTTATATCCTTCTTCAGTGATACTGCAGTCTGAAAGTCTACCAACATAAAAAAAAACCTTTGAATTAAAATTATGCTTCAAATTCATGACTGTGTTATAGACCGATTATTATGTTATCAGAATTAAATTTTTTTATTATGTTTACAAATTTGTCTATAAAATTGATCTCACTTGTTATTTTATTAAGAGATAAACAGGATATGGAGAAAACGGTGATTGATGATATGGTGATTACTATATACAGCCTAATATTGTATATTACCTACTTTAATAACTTTACATTTACATTTATTCATTTAGCTGACACTTTTATCCAAAGCGACTTACAATTGCTATATATGTCAGAGGTCGCACGCCTCTGGAGCAACTAGGGGTTAAGTGTCTTGCTCAGGGACACATTGGTGTCTCACAGTGGATTCGAACCCGGGTCTCTCACACCAAAGGCATGTGTCTTATCCACTGCGCTAACACCACCCACTTTACATTTGTATTGCATTAAACATACTTTTGTATTATTCTTCATGTTTAATGGAAGCAAGATGCCAAACTCAGAATCAAATCAGTATCAAAACTCAGCATCACAAATTTGTCTTTGCAGTGCAGAGGAGACTGTATTTAAAGTGACATTTACATATTTACAAAATAAATAATGTATAATAATAGAGTGTAGGCCTGCTAATAGTGTGATCGAATTAATAGACATATAATACTATGCAATAAATATATTAGAAAACAGCATGCAAACAGTTTAATCTTTTCTATAAATTATGTATGTAGATCTTAAAACATAAAAAACTTTACTTTAGAGTGTTCAAGAGACTAAGTATTTTGATTCTTGTATTTGTATGTTTCTCACCTCAATCTCTCCAGTTTACAGTGTGAATCCTTCAGTACGTCACATAAGTGATCCACTCCTGCGTTTTTTAGTTCATTCTCACTCAGGTCCAGTTCTCTCAGGTGTGATGGGTTTAATTTCAGAGCTGAAGTCAGGATTTGACACTGTTTCAGTGTAATATTGCATCTACACAAACTGAAGGGAGAAAGAAAAAGAAAATAGGTAAGTTCAATGATAATCATTCAAGTTTTTGGAACATTTGCCCGTAATGTCCTACAGTAATTTGGCATTTTAAATTGACTCAGAAATTAGATGTGCATTACATATACCACAAAGTTTACATTTAAATAAAAAAAAACTGTACCTATACATAACTAACCAGCTGACAACTATGAATATACTAGATATAAATGTTTACCTATACATAAACTGAAAAATACAGACTATACGAATGCTTCACATAATACTGTACATGTGCAAAGAGAAACATCGTAAGTCAAGCAGCTGGCTGGGGAACAGTGCAGGATGATTTGTAGTGCATGAACATATAAACACATATTACTGAGACTTTTGTCAGATTATGTACACACAGCAGTGTGTGTGTGAAACGTGTCTAGTGCACATAGAGGAGAGTGTGTTACTACTACAGGATGTTTGTACAGTCATTGATGAGTCATGTTCTCAGTGATGGAAAATGACCACCTCAGAGTTACAGACCAGGCTTCACTTCCTCAAAAGAGGCAGTGTTCCAGTGCCTCTGCTTTGATCGAGTTCTCTTCCTGGCAGAAGTGGGGAGAAATACTTCAGGCAGTAGCTTGGATGGTCTGAAGATCACAGTGACAGTGACCCCTCAGAGGAATCAACCTTAGTGGGACCTTCACACCTCTAGCACTCTGCAGCCAGTCGAGCTGCCTGAGGAACGTGCTGGCCCCTCTAATAGGAGTGTACCAGCCGTATTCTCTGGGGCTCCTCTGTCACGGTGCATGAATCGGCTGTGTTCTCAGGTCCTGTGATTTGGTGTCTTTCATGTGGTTACATCATGCTCATTGGAATCAGCTGCTAATCAGTCCCCGCACCAGGTGTCTCACATTACCGTCAGCTACATATACTCACCTCATTCTCTCCTTCCTTGTCTGATAGTTGTTCCGGATGTTGGACTGTCTTGTTGGGTTGTCTTGGTCTTGTTCGTGTTGGATTGTTTATTTCGCCGTTGATCGTCACTGGATTGTATTCACCACGGGAGATTCACGCCACGTCATCACCAGCCATCAAGCCACTGCGCCATCCAGCCGAGAGATAACATCATCACCCACGGAGTTCATCATTGTCTTCACGGAGTTTGTGTTCACCGTATTTGTCGTCAATAAATATATGTTCACACTGCTTTTGCTTCCTATCACATTCATTGGCATCACAGAACTATCAGACCACTTATGGAAGCAGCAGGCTCCACCCCACTCACGGCTGAGGAGGCTTTACGTTCCTGCATCTCTCGGCTGGAGACCCAGGAGAAGAGCTCGGCGGATACGGGAACAGCGATCCGAGCTCTTGTGGCGCAGGTATCTGAGCTCACCCAGCGGATGCAGAACTGGCAACAACCCACTGCGCCAACCCCACCACCCATGCCGCCCGCCCACCAGGAACCATCCGGGGCTGCCCAGTCACCCGAACCCCGCCTTCCCCCACCAGAGCTTTACAGCGGTGAGCCAAACTTCTGCCGGGCTTTCCTCACTAGATGCTCCATGCACTTTTCATTGCAACCTCGCACGTTTACCAGGGGAAGGCGGCACTATGGGGCACGGCGGTATGGGAGAACCAAGATCCGTGTTGTGCCTCGTTCTCGGCGCTCTCCGCCGAGATGAAGCGGGTGTTTGACCGCGCGGCCACTGGAAGAGAGGCCGCGCGGCGTTTGACGGATCTCAAACAGGGGGAGAGATCCGTCTCAGACTTTTCTATCGAGTTTCGCACCCTGGCGGCGGAGTGCCGATGGAACAAGGAGGCGCAGTGGGACATGTTCCTGCATGGGCTGGCTGACCGTGTCCAACGTGAGATCTACGCCCTGGATCTACCCGCTGATCTCAACGGCCTCATCGATCTGGCACTACGGGTAGACGCTCGACTCTCCCGAACCGAGCGGTGGTGTTTAACCGCTCGGTTTCCCCCTGGGGAGGGACCTCCAGTTCGAGCCAGTGGCAACGACGCGGTCGGTCCATTCCAGGATCACGAACCCATGCAGGTGGGTCGAGCTCGGTTGACTCGGGAGGAGAGGGAGAGGCGGAGATCTCACGGCCTTTGCCTGTACTGCGGGGCGGCGGGACATTTCGCCTTTAGCTGCCCGGTAAAAGGGCCAGCCCGGCAGTAAGGAAGGGGCTACTGTCGGGTGGGATCTCCGCTATCAAGTCCTCGTTAAGATCTACCTCCACGCTCCTTCCGGTCAGGCTTAGATGGCATCGTCTGGACCTGCACTGCACTGCACTGTTGGATTCAGGGGCTGAAGGTAACTTTATGGATTCTACTTTTGCGCATCAAAATCATGTTCCCCTCCTCCCCCTCACCAGTTCTATTGCAGTCCACGCACTCAATGGTCAGACGCTTCCCACTATCACCACCATCACGGAACCCATCACTCTCACGGTATCTGGTAACCACCGTGAGAGCATCTCCTTTTACATCCTGGACTCATCCCACACACCCGTGGTCTTAGGACATCCCTGGCTCATCAAACACAACCCCCGGATTGATTGGCAGCTGAAATCGGTGTCTGAGTGGAGCATTAAATGTCATGAGTCTTGTCTTGTGTCTGCCTGTCCGTCTGTATCTGAGTCTGTGTTGCAGGAGAAGGCGGCGGATCTGTGTAACGTGCCCGCGGAGTACCTCGACCTGAAGGAAGTGTTCAGTAAGTCTCGGGCTGCTTCTCTCCCTCCTCATCGTCCCTATGACTGTGCTATAGAATTACTGCCAGGTACGTCTCCGCCTAAGGGCAAGTTATACTCACTTTCTATTCCTGAGAGAGAGGCTATGGAGAAATACATTTCTGATTCTCTAGCAGCCGGGTTCATTCGATCCTCCTCTTCTCCAGCGGGGGCGGGGTTCTTTTTTGTGGGGAAGAAAGATGGATCTCTGCGACCTTGTATTGATTACCAAGGGCTGAATAATATCACGATAAAGAATACTTATCCTTTGCCGTTGATATCTTCAGCCTTCGAGAGGTTGCAGGGAGCATCGATCTTCACTAAGTTGGACTTAAGAAACGCTTATCATTTGGTTCGCATCAGGAGGGGAGATGAATGGAAGACTGCCTTTAATACCCCCAGGGGGCACTTTGAGTACTTGGTCATGCCCTTCGGCTTGTCCAACTCCCCAGGTGTCTTTCAGGCACTCGTTAATGATGTGTTGAGAGATATGGTCGATCAGTTCATATATGTCTACCTGGACGACATATTGATTTTTTCTTCTTCTCTCCAGGAACATGTTCAACACGTCAGACGAGTGCTTCAGAGGCTGTTAGAGAATGGGCTTTTTGTCAAGGCGGAGAAATGCGACTTTCATGCACAGTCTGTTCCTTTTCTAGGGTACATCGTGTCAGCCGAGGGTATGCGCATGGATCCCGAGAAGATCAAGGCTGTGGTAGATTGGCCAAGTCCAGATTCCCGTAAGGCCCTACAAAGGTTTCTGGGGTTCGCCAATTTTTACCGGCGTTTTATTCGCAATTACAGCCAACTAGCCGCGCCTCTGACTGCCTTGACCTCTCCCAGAACGGCGTTCAGGTGGTCAGACGCAGCGGAAGCTGCGTTTGCCAACCTCAAACGCCGCTTTGTTTCGGCCCCCATCCTTGTTACCCCTGATCCGTCACGTCAGTTCGTGGTAGAGGTCGACGCGTCAGAGGTGGGGGTAGGTGCGGTGCTTTCACAGCGCTCACCCTCGGACGACATGATGCATCCCTGCGCGTTTTTCTCTCATCGTTTGTCACCAGCAGAGTCAAATTATGATATTGGTAACAGAGAGCTGTTGGCAGTCAAGCTGGCATTGGAGGAATGGCGTCATTGGTTGGAGGGGTCAGGGGTACCCTTCATGGTTTGGACCGATCATAAGAATCTAGAATACATCAGAACTGCCAAAAGACTAAACTCTAGGCAGGCTAGGGGGGCACTTTTTTTCGGACGTTTTGATTTTACACTTTCGTACCGCCCGGGTTCCAAAAACATCAAACCCGATTCTTTATCTCGAATTTTTGACCGCTCCGATCGCCCGTCCACTCCCGAGAGTATTTTTTCTGAGACACTTATTGTTTCTACTCTCAGTTGGGAGGTCGAATCGAAGGTAAAGACAGCCTTACATGGGGTAACGCCTCCGGCCGGTTGCCCACCTAACCGTTTGTTTGTGCCAGAAAGTCTTCGGTCCGAAGTTATCCAATGGGGTCATTGTTCCAATGTGGCATGTCATCCAGGGGTAAGTCGCACCTTACATTTGGTCAAGCAAAGATTTTGGTGGCCACTCATGGCTCGTGATGTTCGCAGTTTTGTTTTGGCTTGCTCAGTTTGTGCCACTGGTAAGACTTCTAACAGACCCCCAGATGGGCTCCTACAACCGCTGCCAATCCCTTCGAGACCCTGGTCCCACATTGCGCTAGATTTTGTCACCGCCCTCCCACCCTCTCTGGGTAACACGGTAGTTTTGACCGTGGTGGACCGGTTCTCGAAGGCGGTTCATTTCATCCCCTTGCCCAAATTACCTTCAGCCAAGGAGACAGCGGTGACAGTCATTGATCACGTCTTTCGGTTACATGGCCTCCCGATAGACGTGGTCTCTGACAGAGGACCCCAGTTTGTGTCCAAATTTTGGCGAGAGTTTTGTAAACTTCTGGGGGCCACTGTTAGTCTCTCTTCGGGGTTCCATCCTCAAAGCAATGGGCAAACTGAGAGAGCCAACCAAGATTTGGAGAGAACACTACGATGTATGGTCGCTCAAAATCCTTCCTCCTGGTGTCAGCAGCTGTCGATGGTGGAGTACGCACACAATTCCTTACCAGTGTCTGCCACGGGCCTGTCCCCATTTGAATGTATTATAGGGTACCAGCCACCTATTTTTCCCAGTCTGGAATCCGAAGTCGAGGTCCCTTCCGCTCACGCCTTCGTCCAGAGGTGCCGTCGCACATGGACCAGAGCCCGTGAGACTCTGGTCCAGGTGGGAGCGCGCACCAAGGCCAAAGCCGATCGCCACCGGTCGAGGCCTCCCGTATACGTCGTTGGTTCCAAAGTGTGGCTTTCTACCAAGAACATTCCTCTCCGATCCGTTGCTAATAAACTTGCTCCCAAATTTATTGGCCCGTTTTCTGTCACCAAGATCATTAGTCCGGTGGCAGTCCGCCTCAATCTTCCTCCAGCGTACAGGAGGATTCATCCCGTGTTCCATGTATCAAAAATTAAACCTGTATTTTTTGCTCGTATTAATCCGCCTGCCCCGGTTCCCCCACCGCCGCGGCTCGTAGACGGGGAACCAACCTATTCGGTCAATCGTATTCTGGACTCTAGACGGAGGGGACGCGGATTCCAGTACTTGGTGGACTGGGAAGGTTACGGTCCGGAGGAGAGAAGTTGGGTTCCTGCTAGAGATATATTGGATCACTCTCTTATTGATGATTTCAATCAACAGGTACAGGAGGCTGGGAACGTCAGGGGACGTTCCTAAGAGAGGGGGTACTGTCACGGTGCATGAATCGGCTGTGTTCTCAGGTCCTGTGATTTGGTGTCTTTCATGTGGTTACATCATGCTCATTGGAATCAGCTGCTAATCAGTCCCCGCACCAGGTGTCTCACATTACCGTCAGCTACATATACTCACCTCATTCTCTCCTTCCTTGTCTGATAGTTGTTCCGGATGTTGGACTGTCTTGTTGGGTTGTCTTGGTCTTGTTCGTGTTGGATTGTTTATTTCGCCGTTGATCGTCACTGGATTGTATTCACCACGGGAGATTCACACCACGTCATCACCAGCCATCAAGCCACTGCGCCATCCAGCCGAGAGATAACATCATCACCCACGGAGTTCATCATTGTCTTCACGGAGTTTGTGTTCACCGTATTTGTCGTCAATAAATATATGTTCACACTGCTTTTGCTTCCTATCACATTCATTGGCATCACATCCTCCCAACAATCGTGTGTCAATCGCTGCATCAGAGGGCCTCCATGGCAGTGACAATGCCTGAATTGGTTCCCGAGATTATACCTATGCTTGCCTGGGTTGCCAAGAGTGTAGGGCTCCAGTGGAAACCTCCACCATGTCCTGAGCCCTCGAGGTTGGACAATTGCTTTCTCGGGGTGGCTTGTGCTGGTTCTCAGCACCCCGCACCAATGCCTTTCTTCCCAGAGGTGCATGAGGAGCTCACTAGTTTGTGGACAGCATCTTTTACTGCCAAAAACCGGCCTGTGTTCTCCCTCAACACTCTCGACATTGGTGCAGCTTGGGGGTATACAGAGATCCCCCTAGTGGAGTGGTTGGTAGAAATGCAGTTGTGTCATAATACCACCACCATCTCCCCTCCTGGGCCTGTAGATACTCGTCTGATCTGACTGGCACTGCTTATGCGGCTTGTGGAGAAGCTGCCTCCACCCTACATGCTATGGCATTAATGCAGGTCCACCAGGCTAAAGCACTGAATGACCTGCATGAGTGGGTGGTCATGATCCAGAAGTTTTGAAAGAGCTCTGAACTGCAATTGACCTTGCGCTTCAAGCGTCGAAGGTCACCATGAGTTCTCTGGGTCATGCAACATCCGCGTTTGTGGTCCAGGAGCGCCATCTCTGGCTGTGTCTGGGTCCCAAGAGAGCACAGAGAGTTGTGGACATGCTGAGAGAATAAAAAAGTGAATAACATTACAGAGGAACGTGCTCAGTCAGTGTTGAACTGCTTAAATTCATTCAAAGGCAGGACAGCAGTCCCTTTAAAACAAAGGGTCCTGGTGGATATGGAAGCTGTAGTGGTTATCACACCACTGGGGCTGCTTCATCTAAAACCCCTTTAGCACTGGCTCCATGACTGAGTCCCATAGGGGGTGTAGTAGCACGGCACTGGCTTGTCACACCGGCCTGCCATCAAGTCTTTACCTTGTGGTCAGACCTTGCGTTTCTTCGGGCAAGATGGCCCCTGAAGTAGGTAAGACATGTTGTGTTACACATGGATTCCTCCACCACCGGCTGGGATGCCTTTTACAATGGGCATGTAGTCTTAGGGTGTTGACAGACCCTTATCTGCAGCAGCATATCAATTGCCTAGGGTTGTTAGCAGTGTGCCTTGCATTGAACCGTCTCAAAGGGTGCATATGAGGGAAGCACGGTCCATATGGACAACACTGTGACCACTGTGTACATCAACCGGCAAGGTGGTTTGCACTCCAGTTGCATGTCGCAACTCGCCCAGCACCTCCTCCTTTGGAGTCAAGTTTTCTTTATCTACTCCCTGAATGAGGGAACACTCAGCATGGATGCACTTGCACACTGCTGGCCGGGGGCCTGTGCAAATATGTGTTTCCCCCCGTAAGGGGGGGAAATAAACTGTGCAATGTCAGGGAGGATTAGAAGGAAGTCTTGCTCTGGCACAACTGGACCTGGTTCCTGGAACTGATGCTCCTCATGACAGCCCCACTTGGCGGATTCCTCTGAGGAGAAACTTACTCAGAATCGGGGCACCTTTTGGCACCTACATCCAGACCTCTGGAAACTCCATGTCTGTTGTGTTTCCCGGCAGACTTCTCTGCCATCCCAAAGGGGTAACCAAACACCTCTAAATCTTCCATGTGTACCTAAGCAGTTATGCACATGTGTAAATGCCACCTGAAACCTCCTTCTGGAAGGATAGGACTTCCACAACGCTCCTGTTCTAAATAGAATGAGTATGTTTTACCAGTAATGTCCAGTCTCAGTGAGTGGGTAGTGCTAAGAGAACAGTGACTGGCCTTCCTGCTGTGAGCCCTGGCTCGCAGGAGCAGCATCCATCGTGCATGTAGGGATCTACATGCAAATTGGATTCATAACAATGTTCAAAACATATAAGAAGCAAACACTTCCATCAACATCCCCAAAGCTTAAAGATCCCTACACCACTTCCTGAGGAAACATTTTATTCAGTAATATTAGTCAGTTTTGATGTATATGCTATTTAATATTTGATGATGACTTTTTTAACGTATGTATCTGCTACCTAAGTAATCACTTTCTGCTTCTTATTTTTATGTGGTTTGATCCAGAGATGTAATACTCTTTGAGAAGATGCATAATATAAACTATTATGCATCTAAGAAGCTACCAATGAAAACACAGATATGAAAGAAAAATGATGCCATATGTCTTTGAAAAACAAAAAGCATGTTGAATAGTAAGCAAATTTTATTTATATAGCACATTAAACATAGCAAAGCTATCCAAAGTGCTGAACAATGTAAAATAATAGTATTTTATTAAATAGTAATTAAAAGTGAGAAGGAAACACAGAAAAGAAGCAAACAAGACATATAATACAATAAAACCGCAATGAAGTGAAATTAAAATGCTAATGAGAAAAGGTACATTTGCAACCTCGATTTAAAAATGGTAATGGAAGGTGCAAGGCGGCAGTCTAGAGGCAATTGGTCAAACAGACGGGGGGTGGTGACTGAAAAGGCTCTGTCACCCTTATGCCGCGTTTCCACTGAAATTACCCGGAACATTTGTACCAGGAACTTTTTTTCCCAGGAACTTTTTTCCCCCCAGACCTGTTGCTTTCTGCGTTTCCACCACGGTGTAAAGTACCGGGAAGATTAGGCAAATAGACTGGTGACATAGGTCTGCGCGCGTTTCTCAATACAAAAGTACGCTGATTTGGACGTGCAATCTCGGTAGTGCGGACTTTGTGCATTTGACTCGGGAGTGTGATGTCCGCGACGACGGAAGTCCGGTAAAACTGCAAACAGCAGCATATATACTTGATAACTTCAGTCAGCTGACCATGGCTACTATTTTCCTCTCTGTATATTTACAATAAAACGAAATAGGATATCAAATACCACTGCCTCCTTTCGTTTTCATTTAAGCATAATAACAGCTGCAGCAATGTACTTAGTTCAGGGATTTGTGTATATATACACAGCCATTACAATGGAACAAAATATTATATAGATTTGCCTTTTTTATTTTCATTTTAACATATAGATAAATTGAATACAGACCAAAGATAACCTGTTAGATTTACCCAAAACGAGTTATATTTTATGTTTAACCACTAAAGAGACATCAGAGTCAGCGGCACACATCAGAAGGTCTAGCCGAGGAGAGGCTGCTTCTCGACAGATAGATGATCACTGAGCTCCCGCTGATCGCGTGGAGTTCACCGTCTCTGAGATCGGCGAAACACATTTTTAAATAGGTGCTGTATTTATAAATAAACCACAGATTTGAGTTTTAAACAACTACATTCTCGCCTGAAATACTTTTAAAATTACATTTCATGACACAATAAAACAGTAATATTTTGAACATGATCCGAATAAATGGTGGTTGAACTCAACCAATGCTGCGTGAACTCAACCAATCAGGATGTTTAGCGGCCAAGTCCCGCCCCCGAAAGTTCAGGAACTTTGAAGAAGTACCACCTCGCCAGCAGGGACTTTCTGAGGGGCATTTTTTTACCCGGAACTTTATTTAGTTCCTGGTTCCTGCGGTGGAAACACACCGAGTACCAAGCCAAAGTCCCTAGTTCCTGGGTAAAGTTCCTGCGTTGGAAACAGGGCATTAGTTTTCAAACGGGAACGAAGGACAGATAAGAGAGCCCTGTCAGCTGATCTTAAAAGTCTGGTAGATGGCAAAGGGATAATAAGATCTTAAAGATAAGATGGAGCTTGATTGTTAAGAGCTTTAAAAACAACAACAACAGAATCTTAAACTGAACTCTAAAATGGACTGGAAGCCAGTAAAGAGAAGGTAAAATATGAGTGGCATGGTCATATTTCTTTGCCCCTGTCAGCAGCCTTGCAGCTGCATTTTGTACCAACTGGAGGCATGAAAGCGATGACTGAGGAAGACCTGAGTAGAGTGAGTTACAACATTCTAAACGAGACGTAATAAAAGCATGAATAACCTTCTCTAAATCCTGAAAAGACAAAAATGGTTGAAGTTTGGAGATGACCGTAATTGGTAAAAAATGTTTCCTCACGACAGAATTAATTTGTTTGGACAAACATAATTCTGAGTCTATTATAACGCCCAGGTTTCTAACCTGTGAGGAAATGGAGGGGAAGTGGTTGCCTAGCTCCTTTATAATATCCTTTCTTATTTTTGGGGGACCAAAAACAATAATTTCTGTTTTGTTTTCATTGAGTTGAAGAAAGTTATGTGATAACCATTTTTTAATAACTGAGATACATTCCAGCAGTGGTTGAATGGAGTCACCAGCTTTTAGCGGGAGGTACAACTGTGTATCATCAGCATATAAATGAAAAGAAACATTGTGCTTCCTGATAATATCCCCCAAAGGGCGTATATATATATTTAAGTTAAAAAGAAGTGGTCCCAGAATAGAAACCTAAAGGTACTCCACTAACAAGTGGGGCAGATGATGAGGAAAACTTGCCTAGCTCCACAGAAAAAGACCTATCTTTGAGATATGAGCTGAACCATCATAAGGCTGTGCCCCTGATACCGATCAGATGTTCTAAACGGCAAATAAGAACATTATGATCCACGGTATCAAAGGCAGCTGTAAGATCCAGTAGAATCAAGTGGCAGCCATATTGCGCCAGAATGCCCACCACACACCAGCTTGTTGGTGGAGAGGAGATGAAGCCAATCAACAGATATGTGGATTGTTAGGAGGCCATGATGGTCAGAGTCCAATGGGTGAATTTTAGCCAGGATGCCGAGGTCACACTGGGATTGTTAATGACCACAGAGAGTCAGGACCTTAAAGCAGTTCGGAACCACAACAGTTTCCAAAGATGAGTTAATCAACACTTGGACACTGGGGCCCACTTACTGGAAAAGCTGCTTTTATGATCACAAAAGGAACAACATCCAGTGAGGAGTTAGTAGACTATAGACATGTCTATTAAAGAGACATGTTGAAAATGGATAAATAAAAATGGACTACCAGGTGAGTTCAAAGACAGGTCTGAGAGCTGTGAAGTAAAAGAGAAGCGAATAGCACTCACTTTGTCAACAAAAAATGACAAATTTCTCACAGAGCCCTGCCGATGGCTCGCTAGAGAACTGGGATTTCGGATTAATAACTGAATTCATTGTGGAGAATAAAGCCCTAGGTCTATGACCGTGTGCGGTAATCAGTTCTGAAAAATATTTTGAACTTGCTGACTTAGCAGCGCTCTGAAACTTAACCAGACAATCTTTAAAAATCTCAAGAGATACATTAAGAAGATCATGCTTCCATCTCCTCTCTGCTTTACGGCACGCCTGTCTAAGAGCGAGCACAGAATGAGATGAGAGCACAGAACAGCATAGATGAATTAGACTGTAATTTCACACACTGTACTTCAAACTATGAAAAAGTTTGAACAGAAACTGATTGAAAATTAAGTGATTGTTTAAAAACCATTGCAACCCCACCACCTCTACCAGCAGACCTTGGGATACTAATAAAACAACAGTTCGGTGGACAAAGTTCTTCAAAAGGTGACAACTCCCCAGCACCGACCCAAGTCTCAGTCAAGCACAAAATGTTCAGATCCCAACTAATAAAAAAGTAATGTAGAATGAAAGTATTATTGCAAAAAGACCCAGTGTTCACTAAGGCCATATTCAAAGGAGGCTGTGTTGACAAGTTCAGATCCAGCTAGATGTTGAGCCAAGTTCAGTTGGCAAAGATTTGAACAGTTCACTCCTCTTTGACGAATCTGTTAACGCGCAGGAGCAGAAAAAAATTGATGAGTGAAAAACCGGGGAAACCGGGAGATGTAAAGTATAATCCTGTGAACGTCGTGGCAGGTGAAGACCCTCCAAACTCATATTATCCAGAGAAAACTCCATCGAAGACTGCATGGAAGACGCAACTGCCCTTCTGATTCTCACACGAACACCACCACAATTACCTCTCTTCCTGTGGCGCTTCCTTAAGTGAGGAACATAGCACGTTAACGAGCGCACTCCAGCGTGGATTGGTTGAATGAGGATTGAGAGTGAAAATGTAGAACGGGACACAATCCAGGGTAATCTCCCATACGACTTTAATATTAATTGAAGCTTGGCGATCGTAGGCGAGCATTGAGACTGCATGGAACCAGTGCAAAATCATGACAAACGTAAGACAGAGAGATGGCAGGCCGGTTACACTGGCACAATCTTGGAATAACAGGAGAATACTGCTGAATAGCGCACACTGAAAGAAAAATAATGGATTGCATTTATAGTGGTTGCATTTTAATGCCTTGTATTTCCAGGGCTTGCATTTTTAGGTCCTGAAAGTTAAGAGTTTTTTTATTTAACATAGTTGTTTAAAATAAACTGCAGTTCTTTACAACTATAGGACATGAAGAGCTAAATAAACGTATCACTGAATCTAAACCAACAACATGTTTATTAGATCCTGTACCCACTAAATTACTGAGAGAGTTGTTACCTGTAGCCGAAGAACCGCATCTCAATATCATTAACTCATTGTTATCTTTAGGTCACGTCCCAAAACCATTCAAGCTGGCTGTTTTTAAGCCTCTTAAGAAAACTTGATCCTAGTGAACTGGCAAATTATAGGCCTATTTCAAATCTTCCATTTATGTCTAAAATTTTAGAAAAAGTTGTGTCTGCTCAATTGAGCTGCTTCCTGCAAAAATTATCTGTATGAAGAATTTCAGTCAGGTTTCAGGCCCCATCATAGAACAGAAACTGCACTTGTTAAAATTACAAATGACCAGCTTCTTGTGTCAGATCAAGGTTGCATCTCATTGCTAGTTTTACTTGATCTTAGTGCTGCGTTTGACACCATAGATCGTGACATACTCAGATCGATTACAAAACTATACAGGTATTCAAGGCAGGCTCTAAGATGGTTTAGATCCTACCTGTCTGATCACTTCCATTTTGTTTATTTAAATGGGGAGTCATCTCATTTATCACCAGTAAAATATGGAGTGCCACAAGGATCCTTCCTAGGTCCCCTTCTATTTTCAATATACATGTTGCCCCTTGGTAATATTATTAGAAAATACAGAATTAGCTTCCACTGTTATGCTGATGATACGCAGCTATATATCTCAACAAGACCAGATTCAACTTCTAAATGATCTAAGCTAATAGAGTGTGGGAACAGAGATTAGGACTGCCTATGCATAAAGCCCGGGATCTTGTGCAGCGCCCCTGCTTACCAGATCAAGAAAATATGATCATATTACCCCAATTTTACAGTCTCTGCACTGGCTACCTGTTAAGTTCCGTATCAGTTACAAATTATCATTACTTACCTATGTCACCGGTGCAGGCCGGGGCGGACTCGGATGACCAGCCGCCCCTGACTCCAGACGCCACCGTGAGGAGCCGATACCACAGGCACTTCAACAGATGGACAAAGGAGGAGGCAAGTAATTGAGTTTAAAAGTAACAATCTTTATTGAATAATAATCGACTTAAAGAAAGAATTAGCAACTCTCGTCTTCTCGGGCTATTTGACCGGAGTAGCCGCTGGGACGATTCTTCACTGTCTTCGGGACACAATGGTGCGATAGTGGCCAGGAAGGCTTACTCCACGGCGTTGTTACACATCTGTAGGACTCAGACGGTAAGTAACAGGTAATGCTTCTTCTCTCAACAGCAGATTATCTTATCAGGACGTGATGGGGAAATTGTGACTTTAAAACTTACTTCACAGCGTTGCTGCACATCTGCAGGACTCAGACAGTAGGTAGCAGGTAAGGTTTCTTCTCGTATCAGCAGATTCTCTTATCAGGACGTGAGAGGGGAATTGTGACTTTAAAACTCACTTCACAGCGTTGCTGCACATCTGCAGGACTCAGACGGTAGGTAGCAGGTAATGTTTCTTCTCTTAACAGCAGATTCTCTTATCAGGACGTGAGAGGGGAATTGTGACTTTAAAACTCCCTTTACAGCGTTGCTGCACATCTGCAGGACTCAGACAGTAAGGAACAGGTAATGTTTCTTCGAGACTTGTAATTTTCAGCCAAAGAGAGAGAGAGTTAACAGGAGCCTTCAATAAGGAATTACTTCACGACAATACTCAGTGGAAGAGAGGATAATACAAAGCATTACTTCACCATTTCAGTTGTATCGTTCTGGAATTTAGATGGGGACCAGTAGATCATTTCACAAGAATGAAAGCAGGCATTGGGAGACTCTTCTCAGCATAGCACACAGCACTCGTGTTCACTACAAATCCACAGCATTAATTCAGCGTGCATCAGGTAAGGCAAACAACTGCAAATCACTCACACAATAGGGCTGATCAAAAGCCTCGCTTCATCCATGCATTTCAATGGGAATATTCAACTCTCAATTCCTCTCCAGTGTATCTGAAACAGATGTCCTCCTCAACAGTAAATTTCACATTCACAGTCTTTTCTTCAAGCTCTACATTTGATTCAACGATGTAATTAATTCACTTATCTTTCTCTCTTCCTCTTCCAGCGCAGATCCGTGCAGCAGTTCAATCCAGTAATATTCCACAAGCGGCTCTAAACGACAGACTCCAATGGCAGTTCTTCACTTACACGAATTTCCAGGATTACAACGTCCAATGTGAGCGCTCAAAAAGGAGATCTTCTACCCCAAAACACGACGACAGAGACCCAGCCGAACCTGATCAACTGGACACCGACTGCCTTTTACCAACTCCAACCCTTCTCCTCTCTTCTCTTCTGAACGGCTCTTTTATCCTCCTCTTGTGAAGCGGAAAGCCTGTGCAAACGCCGTTCCTCTCTCTCTCTAAGGATGGCTGAAGCGAAACAGTCTTTCCGAAGCTTTGCGAGATCCCGAAGCGCAGATGTGTCGAAACACTGATCCGAAGCGTGATTCGAAACACCCATGTCACGTGACTATGACCAAACGAAGCCTCGAAGTGTTTCACTAATTGTTTCATCAGGTGTGGTCCGCCGAATCAGCGTTTGATTGGAACGGTCGGGAACAGACCACACAATCGCACATCTGTATAAAAGTAAAAATAAACGCATTTTGAACTCGTGGGTTTTTGTGAGAGGAGTTTGACTTTGAGATAGCGGATTTTTGGTGATATAGTGACATAGTGCGATTTGATTAGTTATAGGCAATTTAGACTTACATTTAAATTTACACAACACATTGACTGAGAGGCTAGAGACAGACAGAGTATACATATAGTGACACATTAATAGATACATAGATATAAATATATATAGACAGCTAGATTAATAGATAGATACATATATAGATAGATTATAGATACATATATAAATACATATATTATAGATAGATACATATATAGATAGATTATAGATACATATATAAATACATATATTATAGATAGATACATATATAGATACATAGATTATAGATACATATATAGATACATAGATCGATTCATATATAGATAGATAGATTTGGATAGATAGATAAAATGGAAGCTCCCCAGAAGAGATGCCGTACATCTGTGGTGTGGGAGCATTTCCATTTAGAAACCCCAAATAAAGTGAGATGTGTGTATTGTGATCGGCAGCTAGCCTACTGCAACAATACATCATCCATGATGTGCCATTTGAGGAGCACTCATCCTGCCATTTTGCAGGGTGCAGAGGATGGCATTCCCCCTGTACCTAGGCCTGCTACTGACACTGCTGGGCCATCTAAGCAAGTTATGCATTGTTTGGGATATAATTATAATTGAAATATAATTACAACCTTTTAGGACATTGTTTATAAAGTTTATAAGTTATATAAAGCACTGATTATAAACACTGGAATGTTTCCAAATAATGAACCAGTAGGCTATACTTTTAATAGATGTGCACTAATTGAAGCTGTATTTTTCCAATGTATTTGTCTGAAAGTATGTTTTGTCTTCTCTTTTAAAAGTCAGACAGAGGGAATTGGATGAGGCTCTTATAAACATGGTGGTGAAGGATCTGCAGCCCTTCACCATCGTGGACGATGAGGGATTCAGGGCATTTGTGAACAAGCTTGATCCAAGCTATGTCCTCCCATCCCGGAAGGTGCTTAAAATAATGGTCAGCGAACAGTACAACAAAGCCAAGGAGAAGACAATGGAGGACCTACAAAAGGACGAATTTGTTAGCCTTACAGCTGACATGTGGTCCTCCATTAATATGGATGGATATCTTGGTGTGACTTGCCATTACATAACACCAGAGGCAAAAATGGCAACTGTTGTACTGGGTGTAAGGAGGTTTTACCAAACCCACACAGCCCAGCATCTCATGGAGGCTAAAGCCCTGCTAATGGCTGAGTGGGGAATAACCTCCAAAGTTCAGTGCATGGTGACTGACAATGCATCTAACATGATCCTAAGTGCCCAGCTACTCCACCTTCGCCATGTCCCATGTTTTGCTCATACTTTAAATTTGATTGTGAAAAAGGCACTAGATCAAACCCCAGTCATCAATGAAATACGCCAGAAGGCCAGAAAGATAGTGGGGTTGTTCAGATCCAGCTGCAAAGCAAAGGACAAGCTTGTGGAGATGCAGAGCTTGATGGGAAGACCAACTCTGAAACTGATACAGGAGGTTGACACGAGATGGAACAGCACATTTGACATGCTACAGCGCTTGTATGACCAACGTGAACCAGTGGCTGCTGCACTTTCCTACTTAAACAATGATACTGCTCCCCTGACAAGTATTGATTATGACATTATTGAACAATCATTGTCAATACTGCAACCATTCAAACTCGCAACAACAGAGATGTCAGAGGAAAAGAGAGTGTCTGCTTCAAAGCTTATACCACTGTACAAGATGTTGCAGCACAAGCTTGCACAGAAAAAAGGAAATGCAACGCAGGAATCAACTGTTCAATTAGGTAGGCCACAATGACCATACTACCCATGTGATTGGCCATAACTGTCATATTATTGTCATTATTATAAATATGTGTTTCTCCTGTTTTGGCTCATAGGCTCACATCTGCAAGAAGGTCTGCACTCCAGATGTGGAGGTTATGAGAGTTTTAGAGCCTTGGCACTGGCTACACTGCTGGACCCAAGGTTCAAAAATGTGGCATTTGGAAATGCTGCCAAAGCCCAGGAAACTGAAAAGCATATCACACTGGAGTGTGCTTCACTGATGCGTTCAAACACAAATCCTGGTGAGCAGTTTCAGTCTGTGTTATGTTATGTAATCTGAATCATGTAATATAATATATCCTTCATATATGCCGTCAGTTTAGGATTTGTTACTAATTGCTGTTTTCATTTTTATTCAGACCCAGAAATGTCAACATCACACCCATCATCATCATCATCACCATCACCATCAACATCAACACCAGTAGAAACACAGGACAGTTTATGGGAACTTTTTGATACTCGCATCCATCAAACCAAGATGATACACAATGCTACAGCTGATGCCACAGTGGAAGTGAAAAAATACATCAACGATGCGTATTTGCCCAGAACTCATGATCCACTAACTTACTGGAAAGAGAGAGCAGTAATCTTTCCTCATTTGTATGTCTTTGCAAAAAAATATCTTTGTATGCCAGCAACAAATGTGTCCCTTGTGAGAGGATGTTTTCAAAGGCTGGTGAAATTATCTGTAAAAAAAGAAGTAGGCTAAGTCCTTCCACAGCAGATAAATTAATATTTTTGAATAAAAATCTCTAAAAAAGTGAGACATTGTGGCTTCATTTCTTTTATTAATATTCATTTTTCATGACCAAAATAACATTATGCACAGTGAGGAGCCTATAGGTTAGAAGCTTCACATATTAGAACATTATAATAATAAAAAAACAACACATTTTTTTAATGGCTCGTCAAGGTTGTTTCAGATCAACACCTGCAAGTGACCACTAGGTGTCACCGTTGAGACGGGTGTCGGATTGATTCGAAGCCTCGAAACAATATGGCACATTTGGTTCAACTGTTTCACGAGGCCTCGATTTTGCCATCACTATCTCTCTCACACCTGCCGTGTATCAGCAGTAATTAGGTAGGACAATGCCTCTGCTACACCCGGAACCGGAGTGTGGCGTTACACCAAAATAATCCCCTCGGGGAACATGGAAAAAGAAAGGTTCCGCTTTCCCAAGCATTCTGTCACCTGTGACACCTATAAGGCCCTAAATGGTTTAGCTCCTGCGTACCTAACTAGCCTTCTACCACGTAACAATCCATCATGCTCCCTAAGGTCACAAAACCTAGTAGATCCTAGGATAAGCAAAGTCCACTAAAGGAGGTAGAGCTTTTTCACATTTGGCTCCAAAACTCTGGAATAGCCTTACTGATAATGTTCAGGGTTCAGACACATTCTCTCTGTTTAAATCTAGATTAAAAACGCATATCTTTCACCAAGCATTCAAATAATGTATTGTGAGTGTAGTTGCATCTGATCAAATGCACATGCTTATTCTTTAGCTTGGGGTAAACTAATACATTTTACTTGTTGGAACAGCAGCTATGCTAATGATGTCTCTATTTGTTTCTATGTTTTGCCACAGGATTTAAATCCCGTGGTAACAAGGATTTACACAAGCTCCAGTCTGGATCCAGAACACCTGAGAAGAGATGATGCTTACCCCTCAGAGGACCCCAGATGATGCTGACCCTGAATCAACAAACAGAACTAACAAATATTGCTACAAGTGTGACTGCA
The DNA here is from genome assembly GCF_963082965.1 of Carassius carassius. Classification (NCBI taxonomy): domain Eukaryota; kingdom Metazoa; phylum Chordata; class Actinopteri; order Cypriniformes; family Cyprinidae; genus Carassius; species Carassius carassius. The sequence continues at coordinate 13,349,946 of NC_081770.1, read as the reverse complement.
TCATATAATAATTGCTGTTAATAATGTTCATTGTCTGGCTGACTACGTCTTGTATTCATTTTTCTGAAAAATCCTATCATACGTGCACAAACTGACAGTCACCACTTATAAGCTACTACTAAATATTGTAGAAAAGTTTCTTTGTAACGATTTGTATTGTAATTAAATATTCAATAATTAATATCCACCTTCCAGAGTTCACTTCAAAAATATTTAATCTGATTAAAAATATAATGTATAATATTCCACTGGCAAATTTTGTTTCATTATATTTCACTTTCCAAATTTGCTTCCACAAATTAAGTGGTAAAAAAACCTACACTTCAAATCAACATGTAAACTACTAAAAATATAAACTTTGACAAAAAGTAGTCTTTGAGGATGCCTTAATATACATTTTAATCCACAACATAATAAAAGTAAACACTTATATATAAAAACAACTAGGGAATTCACAATCCTCTCTATAGTGTCCTATACAGGAATCTAGTGATTACACCATGAAATTACAGTTTTGTTTTGTTTTTCTCACCAGGAGGTGCTATTCTGCCTTCAAAAACTGGGTTTGAAAGGCTTAGTCTCTATTCTAATCTAAGATTAATTGAAAAATAATTGTAAAACATTAGAAAAAAAAATTGTTGTACTATTTTCAATGGGACAAATTTATTATAATTATTGCATAATATTAATTAGCGCTATGAAATTCTCTCAAAATACAACATAAAAATATTATTGACCCTGAAGACCATGAGTGTGACTCCCAAATGAGGATCAAACAAGGGCTAAAGAAAACGCATTACGCGTCTCAACGCAATGACAGCAATTAAAAGGCCAAACTCAGGTGTTACTGATGAACTATATACAGGCAGATGAGGATATAAACTGCACATCAAACATTTCTTATAAAAAAAAAAAAAAAGAAAACACTTTACGTGGTCCATTGCCTCAAGACAGTGATAGTGATTAAATAAAAATATCAAATGGTTTGATATTTGCTGCATATTCGCCTAGGCTGCTTTAGGATCTGCAAATTAATCTCACAGTACAAAACGTAGTCCAATAATTTATTTGACTTAATGTTTACAGTAAATTAATAATTAACTTAAACTGACTAAATATATATTGCCAATAAGTCACCTTAAACAATAATTTCCCTAAGTTTGTACACAAATATTTGTTTAAAAAAAAAGAAAATACAATAATTCACCAATATGGGGTGATTATATATATAATCGATGATTATAAATAAATGTATAATGCAATATTGTTGATGAATAAAAACGAGACTAAAAGTGGTTTACAAAATAAAAACTATGCTAAAATGTCTCTTCATATTCGTTTACCAAAACGAGACAAAACTAAATATTATAAAGTTATTTTGTCTCATTTAGTCGCGTTATTATTATTATCATTATTATTTTGCAGTATTTCTGTTTTCTTTGTCTCACTTCAGGAGCTGCATCAGGTCACACTGCACAGATGCGGGTGACGTCACTTCCTCAAGCCCCACTCATGGCATTATTAAGACAACAACAAACAAAGTTAAGTCTGACACAGAGAAAGGGACTGATGGCCGGCCAGCCGGGGTTCATCTTTGGGAGAAAAAGAAGAAATGGCATTTGGAAAAACTTTCATTACACAGAAGTGGAAAACAAAATGGAATGTGTTGTGGAAAAAGATGGCGAGAAATACGGCCATAAAAAATCAAAGGAAAAAATACCTCGAACCTTAACCCTTTCACACGTGAGTTATTCTAGCTGGGACCCCGACATGAGTTTTTTAAGATGACCATTATTTTAGAATATATCACCTTATTGTTTCCATGGCGACATGTCATGCTTGTCATGTGACACAAATCAGCCACAATAGATCTGTATGACACATGGATCGCTTTTATTTTGTTTTTCCTGTTTTATTAAAAATGTTCCCAAAACATGCTCTCTATGGTATGAAATATATGATATTCCGATTCTGAAATATGTGCAAGTAAATATATTTGGTAGCTTAAACACTTTTATATTGACCGTGTTAGTTGATCTATACCGGGTGATGGGCACCACCATGTTAGTTAGCGCTGAATCCGAGCTGTGGGATTTACAACACTCAAATTCATCCTCTCCTCCCAAAAACACATAAAAGTAAGTCTCCGGTAAACTGGGAGAAGAGCAGAGTAAACTTTAGTTACCTACACAATTTGTATATGATCAATATGATAAAAAAACAAAAAAACATGTCATCAGATTATATTTGTAAGGATCATTATTGCCGTTTCCACAAATATTAGCGTATATTTTTACAAACTGTAAATGCATGTTTTTGTTAGTTCTCATGTGTATTTAAATGTCTGAAACTTTAATAATCATTAAATGGTTGAAAATACTGAATATGTGTGATAATATGACAAGCGTTCATTGCGTCCGATCTTGCTCTGCGCCAGCCAAAACGCGAAAGCAGATTTAAATTTAGCAGTTGATGACATGACGCACTGAAAGTTCTAATCACACCAGTGTGATTGTATGCTTCAGGGACCAGTCAAGACTGATCACACCGGTGTGATCATACTCGTCAAAGGGTTAAAGGGTTACTCCACCCCAAAATGAAACTTTTGTCATTAATCACTTACCCGCATGTCGTTCCAAACCTTTAAAAACTTCATTTGACTTTGGAATATAATTTAAGATATTTTGGATTAAAACCGGGAAGTTTAAGACTATCCCATAGACGATGAAAAGCATAATTAGAATAGTCCATCTGACATCAATGATTCAACCATAACATTATGAAGCAACAAGAATACTTTTTTGTACACAAAGAAAACAAAAAGAATGACTTTATTCAACAATTCCTCTCCTCTGTGTCTCTCCAAATCAGCGCAGCGCCATTATGGCAAATCTGAGCAGTATGCAGTCGGCACACGCTCTTATGTGTCAGCCGCGCTGCTCTGATGGGCTGTTTTCTTTCAGACCAGAGAATAAATACACGTTAAAAACTCATCCTTGTGGCCACCTGCATACTGCTCAAATTTGCCAGAATGGTACTATGCTGATTTGGAGAGACAGAGTAGAGGAATTGTTGAATAAAGTCATTATTTTTGTTTTCTTCATGTACTTCATGCTTGTTTCACACCATACAGCTTGTAGTGAATATGGTGCAAAAGGAACCCCCAATCCGAAGGCTGTTGGAGAAAGTGTGGCACTTAGTGAACAAACTTAGGAAATCATCTGTAGAGTATCTGACCCGAACCAGACAAATTAAAGAGTCGATCAGGACTGTGGATGAAACGCGAGCCGAATTCCTTAGAAAGGCAACAGGAGGTCATAAATCTTTCCTAGTGCCAAAGCAAGATAACCAACCAACTCTTTCACAGAACAGCTTTCAACATTAACACCACTAGAACAATTATTGACAATTTCAATTCAGAGAAGAGATTGTCAAATTTGGGGCAAGTAATTGAGATGCAACGCTGGACATCACATGTAAACCCATGAGAGTACTACACAAGATCCTTGGATTGACTTCCCCCAGCAGAACCAGACTGAAATTCCTGAAGGGGGTCCTTTTAACCTCTGGTCTCCACAGAAATCTTTGTCAAGAGAATGGCACAGAAACTGTCTTTTCTACATATATATGGACAAAAATGAAATCAAAAAGACTTATAAATGAATATCAGTCCATCGCTTCACTCCATATTCATTTATATGTAACCCACACATTTGACTATCATGTTATAATCACTTATTGTGTATGTCTTTTAATAACTATTGGATCGCTTAAGGATACATATTCATGTTTAGTGTGTACGTGTTTGAATCTGTTAGCTTGAAACAGTCATGACCATCAGTTATTTGTCAAATGTATCATATTTTTGTTATAGGAATCATGTCCAAAATTTGACCTTGCAAGACTGGGAAAATTCGGACAACGTGCTTGATAAGATAACATATGATTTATGATACCCCCGAGCTAAGACAATATCTGATTGGTCAAGACAACATTTGAGGTGTGGCCAACCGGCCAGTTTAAATACTCAGGACACCTTAAAATTCTGCTTTTAGCTTTGTTTCTGCTGTTAGTCATGCCTGCTTTTAGTTTGCTTTTAGCTTTGATTCTTAGCTTTAGCTTTTAGCCATGCTTTTAGTCATTACTGTTCTTTGAGCGCAGTTCCAGCGTCCTTTGGCCTGCACGCCTGCTGCTACGTAGCCACGATAAAAAGAAACACCACCTAGTCTCGTCAAACTTTACTTCTTTTCTTTTCCGTTTGAGAGTTTTGTGTTCTGAGTTAAGTTTGGTAACCGAGTTCAAATTCAACAAGCCTCACAACTCCGCATCTTCAGCCAACGCCCAACCACGGGCTTCCCAAGACATCACTTCAACGACTACTGAACTTCCAGCCAATCAGCAACATCGGGAAACCCCCTTTCAATGACAACTTTACACAGGATACCTCCAGACATTTGTACTGGTGTATCTAATATAATTTCAACCTCATTGAGGAACTCAATGCGAAGGTTAGTTAAGTGATTGATGGCTATTCATGTCTATGCAATTTCACCTATTGCTGTAAACTTAGGACTCCACATTTTCATTCTCTTAAACTCATTCTTCCCTAACGTTCAATCTTCCTGCAACTTGTATGAATGTCTCAGTGCGTGTGCTTATGTGTTAGATTAGTTTATATGTCTTAGATTTATCTAATAAAGCCTTATTCATATTGAAAAAAGAAATATCTTGTGTTTTGTGCTTACAAGTTAATGTCTTAAACTGCCGATCTTGTTACTGTGCTGATAGTGTTTTCACTATACTTTGGATATTAATATCCAGCGCAGATTTGATGTTAAACGGCTCGTTCAGTGAATGAGGGCGTCTCAGTGATCAGCCGTGAAACTGTGATTCTGTTCAAATTCCCTTTAAAATCTTAAATGATTACCTTTGAGCTAAATTGACCTGTTTCCCTTACACATCTTTCACCACAGAGCGGCTGGAGCAGAAGTGTGCTCTGGTTCTGATAAAAGACTGTCCCACCAGGTTGTCAAATTGATTTGCTATGATTTTGCGCTGACATGAAGTCAAAAGAAGCACCTCACAGCTGTGAATCCATGGGCTGGGATAGCCTGCAGCCCAGTGAGTGGCTGAAGAGAGGGATGCTGAGAGACCTTCTGCCATTTGTGGAGCACATTAATTTGCTTGAAAGTGACACTCAATCACTTTCCCTTGTTGTGCCAGCACAGAAGTTCCTGCTTCATGGGCAAACCTATAAAGATGCAGCTACTCTGTCTCAGAAGATGTTGTCCAGCATGGATAGGCGCTTTAGTGTATTTCTTGAGATAGCTGCTGACAACTTCTCACCACTTCCTGCAGCAGCATGCTTTGTGGACCCTTGTGTAGCTGAAACCCTTCTGGAAAATGATGACAACAAAGTACAGAATCTTGTCAAGAAAGGCAAAGGACTAGATCGCTCATCTTGTGCCCAGAGAGTGCAAGTACGAGAAGAGCAGTTGGCTGGTGATGAGCAAGTCGCAAATTAGGGTACAGAGGTTCCGGAGTTAACTCTCTCAAAATGGCGTAGATTTAAGTTCTTCTGTGCTAATCGTCCATCGAGGCCCAAGACAGCCAAGACAACAAACATTAGGCAGGAGATTTTAAAATATAAAGAGGGGCTGTCTGAGTCACACCAGACTGTTGCTACTGGTGCTGAGGTTGAGGAATCCGGCATTGATTATAGGTTAACTCAGTGTTGTTCCACTGCATTTCCAACACTAAAACCTCTGGCCTTGGACCTCCTGGCAATGCCAGCCTATCAGGTATTCACAGAGAAGGGTCTTCAGTCTAACTGGTTACCTCTCTTGTGTCCGCAGGAAAAGGGCTAGGACCATTTTGGAAAGAAGAGCTTTCCTCAAAGTAAACATGACTAAGGAGCAGTTAAAGGGGTCATATGATGCGATTTCAAATTTTCTTTTCTCTTTGGAGTGTTACAAGCTCTTGGTGAATAAATAAGATCTGTAAAGATGCAAAGACTAAAGTTTCAAATCCAAAGAGATATTCTTTATAAAATGTAAGGCTCGTCCACACCCCCTAAAACGGCTCGTTATAACACGTCCCCACATCTCTACATCACTATGTGGGAAGATTTGCATAACGCCGCCCAGATGTTCATGCAAAGAAAGAAGGCGTAACTTTTATTCTCATTGTAGTATTGTTGTTGCCATTACCGCCATGTCGTATTGACACTGTGTTAGAGGATACGACTAGAATTCATGTTTATATCATGTTTATAATGGTTTTTATGTTTATGTCTCGTTGCTCCAGCCAGAAAGGGCATCACAATATGTTAAGGGCCGTAACATTTCTGTCACACACTTGATGGATTCGGCCAATCACCATGCACTGGATAGTTGGCCAATCAAAGCACACATCACTTTTCAGAGCGATGAGCTTTGTAAAACTCGACACATTTCAGAAGGCAGGGCATATAGAGGAGAAACAATAATGTTTTTTTCTTTTTTTAACTGTAAACCGCATAAACACATTTCATTACACCAAATTCACAAAATAATGTTTTTTTAGCAGCATCATATGACCCCCTTAATGGTTGGCCTGAAGAGACATGCAAGAAGCATGCATGTACTATACACACACACACAGAGCATTTTTAATAAGCAACCTTTCCCATATCCATGCAAAAAAAAAAAAAAAACTCTACTGCTCTTAAATTTTCATTCTGATTTGGTTGTGAAGACTTCATTTTTTTTTTATTCTTGAACAAATATATTAAGTTAAGTTCAAGCCAACACAGTGTTAACAGCTTAAAGCTGAAGGTGTAGACTTTTAAGTTTGACAAATGTGGGTTTTATGGCAATCAAACCATAATTTTTTCTAATTTTCTATCTGTGCCAGGCACCAGAAAAAAAGAATATCTGATGTATAAAATATAGCCAAAGAGTAATGTGTACTGGACAGTTAAGATAACAAGTCTTAAAATAAAACATCCAGGAAGTTACACGTTTATGTAGTTGTTGTTGAGACTGCTGGTTATTTGTTTCAGTAGTTGACATGATTCAGTATTGTTTGTTCTTTTCTTTCAACGGATTCCACTGTATGCAGCCAGTGCTTTCCATCCCATTATATATTTCTAAGGTCCAAACTATTTGTAGTGTTATAACTTTTAATAGTTTTTATGATGCAAAATCTGACTTCGGTTAACAAGCAATACGAGTAACAGACACACACATTTTATTTGCAGTTTTTAGTATTTTATTGTAGCTCGATTATTGAAGCACCTTTTTTCTCTTTGTTAAACGTGAATATATACAGTACAGACCAAAAGTTTGGACACACCTTCTCATTCAAAGAGTTTTCTTTATTTTCATGACTATGAAAATTGTAGATTCACACTGAAGACATCAAAACTATGAATTAACACGAGGAATTATATATGGAATTATATACATAACAAAAAAGTGTGAAACAACTGAAAATATGTAATATTCTAGGTTCTTCAAAGTAGCCACCTTTTGCTTTGATTACTGCTTTGCACACTCTTGGCGTTCTCTTGATGAGCTTCAAGAGGTAGTCACTTGAAATGGTCTTCCAACAGTCTTGAAGGAGTTCCCCGAGAGATGCTTAGCACTTGTTGGCCCTTTTGCCTTCTGTCTGTGGTCCAGCTCACCCCTAAACCATCTCGATTGGGTTCAGGTCCGGTGACTGTGGAGGCCAGGTCATCTGGTGCAGCACCCCATCACTCTCCTTCTTGGTCAAATAGCCCTTGATGCCTTCAGTGTAACTCTACAATTACAATTTTCATAGTCATGAAAAAGAAAACTCTTTGAATGAGAAGGTGTGTCCAAACTTTTGGTCTGTACTGTATATATTTTTCTGGCATTGTCATGTGATGCTATGTTATTTATTCAGTTTAAATTTATGTGTACGTACTTCTATCATGTTTAGCTGGTAAAATAAATGTTGTAAATTCAAATAAGAGTGTCTTCCGTGTCTGGAATTGTTGTATTCTTTAGTCTATAAATTAGCAATAATATAATAAGATAAACTTGTTTGAAATGGGTTTGGCTAAAAGGAAAATGTTGGTTTGGTCTATACCACTAGGTACTTATACTATATTGACTAGTTTAATAATTATATTTTACTAGGTTAAATATAATTGCATTACTAAAAAGAGACTTAAATACAGTTTTCATTGACAAACTAGATTAAAATAGCATCAGTTTTTGTTGACTAAAACTAGACAAAAATAGTCATGGGTAATTCTAACTAAAATAAGACTAAAATTCTCAGAATTTTTGTTGACTGAAACTTGACTAGACTAAAAAGAGTATGAACGTGATTAAATCTAATAAAAACTAAAATGACAGGTTCACACAAAGACTAGACTTGTAACTAGTAACGTACTACAAAAAAGACCTATCTGACCTGTGGTAAATCACTATGAGCAATACAAGCTTTACAATTTGACACTGTTATTTTGCATGTTAAAAGTAAGGTTAGCACGTCAATGTTTTCTACTTATTAAATTTGCAGCATTAATTAATTAACTACTTTATGTCAATATAAAATAGTTGCATATTGTTAAAACTACACTGTTGGGTTAACCTGTTTAATCCCAAATTTTTCCCAGAAACGATAATATCCAAATGATGCGCCATTAGTAACCCTTTTAAATAAACAATCCTTTTTTTTTTTTGAAAAATGTGAGAAAAATGTTCCTAGATGGAATAAGGTGAGTATTGAATTAACATATTACTGCAGTCATAACAATGTTTATATATCTTAGCTCAGCTATTTTTAACATTTTGACCACATTCTAGGGTTATTATTATGCATAAAAACGCTTATGCAACATTGATAGTGTTACCGTTTGTGCTATTAAAAATTAGGAATAACTAATGTGGAACTGACGTTCCCTTTGGGTCGGTCAAGTTCTATGTTATGTCAGAAAGAGACTGACGAATGGGGATCTCGCCCAAGAGTTCAATCACCTTCGAGTGGTTACAAAATGAGCCAATGGTAAACAAAGTACCTTGGTCTGCGGAATTTGCATCGCGAGCTCTGCCCCGCAGAGCGGATATATAAGGAGCAGCGTGAGCAACTCCCACTCAAGCTTTTGCATCGGAGCCGAGCACATCGATTGCTGCTTTCACCGGAGTGGAAGTGCACCAGGAAGTGACCAGTTCATGGAAGGCACCTTCAATACCATGACTTAGGTGCCCTTGAGCAAGGCACTGAACCCCCAACTGCTCCCCGGGCGCCGCAGCATAAATGGCTGCCCACTGCTCCAGGTGCGTTCACAGTGTGTGTGTGTGTGTTCACTGCTCTGTGTGTGTGCACTTTGGATGGGTTAAATGCAGAGCACAAATTCTGAGCATGGCTCACCATACTTGGCTGAATTTCACTTCACACTTTTTTCACTTTAACTGCCCGAGACCGTTCTGTTGCTTCCTCTGCCTTCACTGCCCTCGATGGCGGAGAGGCCAAGGGGATTCCCCCAGTGGAGCGTTCTGTTGCAATGCAACTGTGTCAGCAGTGCGCCTCTGCATGACGTGGTGGTCCCAAGCTTCCCTCCAAGGCCTGTAAGTTCTCATCCAAGCTGCTGCCTCCACTCTGCCGCCGGCGCAGCCGCTTCAGCCTGCTCGTCACCGAGGGCGCTCCCCTGTGATCTCCTCCACTCCCGCTCGGCCACAGCAGCAGCCTTCACCCCGGCTGCAGCGAGGAGATAGCCGCAGAAGGGTGGCGCAGCCCATCTCTGTCCCTAAACCTGCAAAGTGTCAGGCCAAGCGGCGTTCCTGAGACAGGTGACCCCGAGTTGGGGATGTCAGCTCGTCAGGAGATGGTAGTAGGACCACTCCTTCCCTCCTCCTTTGATTTCATATTCTTTTTGTTCTGCCACTGGCCCCGCAGCCAGTGGTACCCAATCCTTCACTAAAAGAGCTGTTTCCTCTACCTCCGGGTCCCAAGAGGCAGCGAACGACAGTTGGCAACGTGCTTCCTCGCCGTCCTCGTTCTCCTCTCCCCTTGCCAGTTTCCATGCAGAGCCGGCTTGAAAGGACGCATACTTTCATGTCTCCATTCTTCCTCGACACAGACCATTTCTTCAGTTTGCTTTCAAGGGGCAGCCATTTCAATACAAGGTTCTCCCTTTCGGGTTGGCCCTGTCTCCCCGTGTCTTTACGAAAGCCACGGAGGGAGCCCTGGCTCCTCTCAGGGAAGAAGGTGTCCATATCCTCAACTACCTCAATGGCTGGCTGATTCTAGCTCACTCTCGAGCGCGGTTGTGCGAGCACAGGGATCTGGTGCTCAGACACCTCGCCCAGCTGGGTATTCTAGTCATCTGGGAAAAGAGCAAACTCTCCCCTTTGCAGAGGATCTCTTTTCTCGGTATGAAAATAGACTTGGTCACCATGTTTGTGCAGCTTACGAACGAGCATGCGCAGAGACAATTTGAGGGCAAGAGAGCGGTTCCACTGAAACTGTTTCAGAGGCTCCTGGGGCATATGGCATCCATCGCGGCAGTCATACCACTCAGGTTACTCCATATGAGACCGCTTCAGCACTGGCTTCACGAGTCCGCAAGTATGCGTTTCCCCCAGTGAGCCTTCTTGCACAGACGTTATGCGAGATCAGGGAGGACGAGGAGCACGTCCTCATGGTTGCCCCCTTTTGGCCCGGCTGGACCTGGTTCCCTGAACTTGTACTCCTCGCGACAGCCACCCCCTGGCCAACTCCTCTGAGGAAAGATCTTCTTTCTCAGAGACGGGGCACCCTCTGGCACCCGTGTCCCGATCTTTGGAACCTACATGTGTGGGTTCTGGATGGGTCACAGAAGGTTTAGGTACCTTGCCACCTCAGGTGGTAGCTACCATCACTTCAGCTAGAGCCGTGTCCACCAGATGTGCCTATGCTTTGAAGTGAAACCTCTCCATCACTTGGTGTTCTTCACATCGTGAGGACCCCTGGAGATGCCCGATCAGGTCATTGCTTTTCTTTCTTCAGGAAGGGTTTGAACGAAGGCTGTCTCCTTCCACCCTGAAGGTCTATGTGGCCGCTATTTCGGCTCACCATGACCATGTTGAAGGTAAGTCTCAAAGGAAGCATGATCTGATCATCAGGTTCCTGCGAGGGGCCAGGAGGCTCAATCCTCTTGGGACCTTGCAGTGGTTCTATCGGCACTACAGAGGGCTCCCTTCGAACCCTTGCTCTCAGTAGAGCTAAAGTTTCTATCATTGAAAATTGCGCTCCTGACGGCTTTGGCTTCGGTGAAGAGGGTTGGGGACCTCCAGGCATTTTCAGTTGACGAAGCGTGCCTGGAATTCGGGCTGGCCAACTCTCACGTTTTTATTGAGACCCCGGCCTGGGTACATGCCCAAAGTTCCCACCACTCCCTTTAGAGATCAGGTGGTGAACTTGCAAGCGCTGCACATGGAGGAGGCAGACCCAGTTCAGTACGTGCGCTTCGCACTTACGCACAGGACCTCAGACCATCTCTTTGTTTGTTATGGAGGCCAGCAGAAGGGAAAGGCTGTCTCCAAGCAGAGCTTATCCCACTGGATAGTGGATGCTATTGTCCTGGTTTATCAGGCTCAAGACCTGCCATGCCCCCTAGGGGTGAGAGCTCACTCAACTAGGAGTGTAGCATCCTCCTGGGCACTGGCGCATGGCGCCTCGCTAACAGAAATCTGTAGAGCTGCGGGCTGGGTGACACCTAACACATTTGCGAGATTTTATAATCTCCGTGTAGAGCCTGTGTCCTCCCGGTACTTGCCCCTTTGGGGCAGTAAGGACCTGCTCTGTGTTAATCTGCTTGTTTCGCCATTCCACTCCACGGACTGGATCAGTGCGCTATTCCCCTCAGGTGATTTCCTCAGTTCAGAACCCTGGGTTCCTCCAGCACTGTTGATATCCAGCACTTGCGTGCATGCCCTATCGCTCAGCCCTGTGTGGGACTAGGTACCTCCATGTGTTGTGATTCCCCTTCTGGGCAATCCCACATGTGTATGTCCACAGTAAATCTCTTCGTAGCATGTGTCTTTCCCTTGGCAAGCACCTTGCCAGCTCCGTCGTTGAAACTTCCACCCTGCAGGCTGGGTACCTCAGAGTTCATGTGTATCACCACCTTTTGGTTGATACGTGCCTTCGTAAGTCCTCCTACGAGCAGGCAGCCTGCTAGCATACGTCCAGCTGGAATATGCTACCCAGTGTATTCTGTGTCAGCTATAGGCCCTCACTCGTGCCGGCCTCACGATAGGGTGCCATCACTCACACGGGTCACTGGTAGACAGCCATGTGCCGTTTTGTAAGGGACCCCATTCGTCAGTCTCTTTCTGACATGACATAGTACGTGACAGACTGAAAGGGACCGTCAGTTCCGCATCAGTTATTCTGAAGTCTTAGGGTATTTTCGGGGCCTGGAGAAGTTTTGTCATGCCCTGACATTTGTGCTTTTTTCAGTTTCTTATAAATATCTAAATGGGTAAAGTCTAATCTCACTGTAATCAGCACAAACTGGGCTATAATATGTGAAATGCATGTATGTACATGATTGTGTTTTTGAGAAAAAAAAATATTATGCATGGTTAGTGAAAAACTAAAAATGTTAAAACACTTGAAAAAGGCCATAAAACACATAAAGAACAATGGTTCCCGGGATTTTTGAGAACTGGAGCTTGTAGCCTAGAATTTTTCTTTCTAAATTATGTGAAAATCATCTTGTTTACTCCCTCACAGAAAACAATATATTTATTTAAATTTTCTAAGACACTTTTTGTTGGTAAAAGTCATATGCAAGTAGGCGTCAACTACCATGAATATCATTGTGATTTACACCCGAGAAGACAAAGGCCCGCATAATGAGCTGCATAATGAGCCTCTCAGTCAGCTGTGCCACTGTGAGTGAGGAGTTACAAGAAAGAATGTGAGAACATTATATAAAAGTATATAATTTTATGTTTGTAGTTTATTAAGAATATATTTAATTATCCCACAACATAATTTAATATCCACTTGGGGGAGCAGTTAAACAGTTTATTAGAAACAATCAAAGCTGACTTTCAAACAAATTGTTTGGCATCATTACTCCAGTCACACAATCCTTCAGAAATCCTTTTAACAATCTTATTTTCTACAAAAAAAAAAAAACATTTATTGTTATTATTATTGTTATTATTATTATCATTATTATTAATGTTGAAAAGAGCTGAGAATATTTTTCTGGGTTTTTAGGGGGAATAAATTGAAAGAAAAGCATTGTTTTTACATTTGTTGCAGTTATCTATTTGTTACATTTATATTATTTACATCAAGCTTTTGAATGGTATAGTATTGTATATTGTTATTGACTTGATTATACATTTAGTCAGGAATTATAGTTTGGAAAAAGTATTTGGAAAAAGTCTAACTAGTGAAATGTTTACACGTTATGTGAAAACTAGTACAAGTATATAAATAAATAAAAAGAGACTTACTCATGTTTATGATCTCTGCTGAATAAAGTGCTTCATTCTTTTCTCTCTAAGGAAATCCATTTCTCAAATCCTCAACCACATCACATCTTTTTGGGTAGATTTATGTCTTATTCCTCTCATCTCGAAGCAAACAGTAAAATAAAAAAACTTGAACAGTCTCGCTGCTTTTTCTTCTGTTATGGGCGTATTCAAGCCACGCGCTTCAGTTTGAATCTGAATAGCGCGTTCAGCGCGGGGGCGTGGTCACATTAGATATAATGAAGGGAGACATGAAAAACAGACATCACGTTGTTTTCATATGGATTACTTTATCACAGAATATCTGTTTTCGTTGAGTATTCACGGAGATACAGTTCATTTTAATGACGTATTTGTAAAAGAAGATCAGCGCAGACAAAGGCTGCAGACAGCACACCTTGTTTGTTATCTTTATTTTATAAGTGCACAAAATTTTGTTGTTATTATGTCTGTATCCAAAATTGGTAGACCCTTTACAGATTCGATTGATGTATTGCTCTTATCTGTACGATTAAAACTGAAAGTGTAATTTAAGTTCTTTTCGGGGTTATCAGGAGAAAATGACTCAAAATGTGTATCCGCGTTAATCGACTCCAGAGGGTTAATAGCACAAACTATTACTACTTTTAATACGTCCCCTTGCCACATTGCTGTTCCGCTGAACGGCCGGGTCACTAGGCTCGGTTCGTCAGTGAAGACTTGAGTGCGACTTGCTCGCGCTTCTCCTTATATACCCGCTCTGCGGGGCAGAGCTCACGATGCAAATTCCGCAGACCAAGGTACTTTGTGTACCATTGACTCGTTTTGTAACCACTTGAAGGTGATTGGGCTCTCGGGCGAGATCCCCATTCATCAGTCTCTTTCTGACGTAATGTGTCGAGTGTCGTGATCCCGAAGCTCAGATGTTTTGAAACACTGCTCCGAAGTGTGATTCAAATCACTCATGTCAAGTGTCTAAAGGCTGATTTATACTTCCTTGTCGGACATACGCCATAGCATCTCCACCGTAGGATGTGCATCAGTTTTCATTTATATTTCTGCGTTGTTATCCATATCGACATGCAGTACACCTGCAAACCGCTAGTCTGCGGTGTCCAAGTGCGTGTTGCGTGTGTAAACCGCAGCGCCACGGGCAAAAGCTGAAGAAGAAGCAGCTCGTCAGCGAAGCATCAGTTGTGACGGCAGCAAATAAATATCAAAGAACGGATCATTTATTTAAAACTACAAAAAAGAGATGACAACGGAACAACAGAAAATGCCATTTTTCTCCCCACAAGGACTTGTACCATGGCAGAACAACTGTTTGTATGCCTGCGTACTAGCCAGATTTGTCAAAATGGCACAGAGGAGAGGAATTGTTGAATAAAGTTATCTTTGATTTTATGTTGCTTCATAATGTTACAGTTGAATCTGTCACAGGTCGGGTGGGCCAAGCTAGACTGCGCCCACCCCTGAACCAGGACCCCCTCGTGGAGCGTATCAGAGGGAAGAGTCGGAGACAGAGAATAAATTTAACAAGTATTATTTTGAAGTAAAAGCAAATTGGAAATCCTAATCTAAAATCTTCTTCTTTGTTGCCCTCAGGGATCGAAGGTGAACAGTGCAGCGACAGGGGACTCTCCCGCCCTCTTCTTCTTTGTGGACCCCACAGTAGATGGACGGAGAACAGGTGGGTGGTCAAGTAGGTCTTTCACAGGTGGGGATACAGTTGGGAAGTAAGGGGTCTGGTAAGTCTCCTCTGGTAATTAGGTACTTCCAACCTTCCTTCCTTCTTTCACAGGTGCAGAATTTGGGACGGATGGATATCAGTCAGGTACGTACACGGCAGATACACAGCCTTAAGGTGGGGATGTGTTTGGCAAGTGAGCGGTCCGGTAAGTCTCCTCATGTAAGTATGTAATTCCAACCTTCCTTCCTTCCTTCTTTCACAGGTGTGGAATTTGAGGTGAATGGTATCAGTCAGGTACGTATACGGCAGGTGCACGGTCTTACGGTAAGGTGGCTAGGGGAATCTTCCTTGGGAGAGGTGTGTTCAGGCTCTTCTACTTTCTTTGTAACACCAGAGCAGGGCCTTAGGCGGGTACACGGCAAGTAATTAGGTAGGGGCACACTAAATGGCGACTCCAACACGGCACACTGTTCCCACGCTCGCTCGCAGCGGGGGCGGGCACTTCTCCAATACCAGGGAGTTACAAGTGATAACGGACTCAAAGCCGACAAGGTGAATGGGGCTTCTCCTGACACAGACAGAGTGGATATTCCAGACAGAGCGTGCCAGCCTCACGTTCGTGACAGAGGGACAGTCACTTCTCTCAGAACAGGTGGGCTACAAGGATGCAGCAAACTTGAAGTCAACAGGCTGCGTGGGGCTTCTACTGAGACAGACAGAATGGATGCTTCAGACAAAGTATACAGTTCACATGCGTTGGAAGGAACGAACACTTCTCACAATACAGATGAATGGCAGGGATACAGCAGACTCGAAGTCAACGGGCTGAACGGGGCTTGTTCTGACACAGACAGAGTGGATATTTCGGACAGAGCGTGCCAGCCTCAGATTCGTGACAGAGGGACAGTCACTTCTCTCAGCACAGGTGGGCTACAAGGATGCAGCAAACTCGAAGTCGACATGCTGCACGGGGCTTCTACTGAGACAGACAGAACGAATGTTTCAGGCAAGTATACAGTTCATATGCATTGGAAGGAACGAAACACTTCTCACCATACAGATGAGTTGCAAGGATACAGCAGACTCAAAGTTGACAGGCTGCACGGGGCTTTTACTGAGACAGGGCATCTCTTCTCCTATTAGCGCAAACAGAGGGGTTAATTCAAATCCCAGATGATAATTCCTCAACATCCAGACAGTTGGAACAGATCAATGTCACAGAACTCTTACTTTCACAGTCAGCCAGCATAACACATGGAGAGTGCATGGCAAAAAGGAATGTATCTTCCACACACACGACAATTCCACTTCAAGTTATAATGTGGGGGAAAACATCAATTTTAGGCACTGCAAACTCACTTCACGAAGTGCAATATAAGGCCAGCACTCACGTTCGGGTCTCTGTCCGATCATCAATGCTGCTGAGGATGTTCTGGGATGTTTTTCTTCACAGACACAGGCAGAGTTCACATCACCATTTATAATGGAGGGAGAGATAAGAGATCGGTAATGAATCAATACAATCCACTCAGTGATATTTATGATCGTGATCCAAACACTCCAAACCACATCCAATTCAGTGTCGAACGCGTGCAATTACGAGACTCAGTTCTCAGTTACTTAGCTCCTCTCCAATGCAAACAGGGTATTTCACTCTCCTTCTGTTGTCCTCGAGTCCCTCATCAAGGCAACACTCTTCTCTTCATTCACCAGTCCTCCAATAACTGCTACCACCCAATAAAACGACTTTTCACGAGGGAGAAAAACCACCCTAACCGCCTCTCTCTCTTGCTTTTTATCCTTTCCAATGTTGACGAGGCCTCACCCAAACTCTCCGAGTAAATCCCCCACACCTGTTGCCAATCTGTCATTTGGGGTTGTCATGGCAACAGATGCACACACAGGCCTGGAGGCGGGGTTACACTCAAAGCGTCCCACCGGGAACACTGCTTCAGCGGGAATAAGTTCCATATGCCATTTGTCACACCGTGACAAATCACTGATGGCAAATGGAGTATTCTGACAATGCTTTTCATACTTTCCTGGACCTTGACAGTGTAACTTAATGAAGTGAAAGTGACGTTCAGCCAAGTATGGTGAATTCGTGCTCTGCATCTAACCCATCCAAAGTGCACACACACAGCAGTGAACACACACAAACCATGAACACACACCCGGAGCAGTGGACAGCCATTTATGCTGCAGTGCCCGGGGAGCAGTTGGGGGTTCCGGTTTCAGGGCATTACTTGAAAATTACCACTAAGTGTCACCGTAGAGATGGGTGTTGACTTGTTTCAAAGCCTCTGCACATTCGCTTCGACTGTTTCAATGTTTCATGAAGCCTCGCTTTTAATAATAAATCCATACCAGAGACATAAAGGAATCCAGGAGCAAAGAGTAGCACAACATGAAGATACAAACAGCAGTCACAGAACCAGGGGAGAACACCGGACATAAGTACTAATAGGCAAATTAGATAAGTAATAAACACGGGTGGAACCAAATTAAAGGGATGGTTCACTTTCAAATTAAATTTTGATATGTTTTAGCTTGCCTCAAGGGCATCCAATATGTAGGTTTCTTTGTTTCCGCAGTATAACCCATTTTGAAATTTTTAGGTCAAATCGTTCTTGTCTGTCAATTCTTGGATTATGCAGAGCTAGCCAAGGATACCCAAGGATCAAAGGGAACTTGGGAGAATTAATAAAAAAAACTGTATCACTTCTCTTTGAGAACCTACTTGAAAATGGAGGAATGTGGTGCACTGGCTTACCTGGCCAGAACCTAGGGGCCTTCCATCCAATGCGGTAACGGTTAAAGGATCATGGAGAGTGATGGGCTGAATCTTTAACTGTGTCACCAATGCTGAATCGATGAAATTTCCTGCAGCACCAGAGTCTATGAAAGCCATGAGCTCGTGATGTTCATTGCCCCAGGAAATTGAGACATCAATCAAAAGGCCCGAAGCTGCTGGTCGGGGGTAAGTAATTACTCTCGTCCCAGGCCCCCTCTTCTTGGGCGAGAGCTGCCTTTTCCCACCAGTTCAGGACAATTGGCCCGGAAGTGACCGGACTCACCACAGTACAGGCAACACTTATCTCTCATTCGTCTCTCCCTCTCAGCCTATGATAACCGGGTTCTTCCCGGCTGGATTGGCTCCTCAGGACACCCAATCAGTGAGGAATGTTCCACAAAACCGGTGGGGGTGTGGATCGCGGGTAGTCGAGTCTCATGATGATGTTCACTTTGACGATCTCGAATGCGGTTGTCCAGTCTGATGGCAACATCAATTAGAGACTCCAAATCAGGGGCTGGGTCTCTGTAGGCCAGCTCATCCTTTAACTCACGTGATAGAGCATGATGGAATGCAGCATTCAGGGCTCACTGATCCCACTCACTTTCTGCAGCCAGGGTGCGGAACTCCATAGCAAACTCTGCAACACTGCGGTTTTCCTCCAGCTATGAAGATATCACTGTAGGACGTGAGAGGAGACCTCCTCTCCCAGAGAGCTGTAACCCAATCCAGTGCCTTTCACACAAGAAGGGTTGTCATTTAAGCCACTCTGCTGCTCTCTGTAGGGAAACTGTTAGGCTGCAGTTGGAAAGCAAGAGTACACTGGGTAATGAATCCTCGACACCTCTCTGGGTTCCCATCATACCTCTCAGGGGCTGGAAGTCTAGGCTCAAGCAGGGGACCAGGTGGTGGAGCAGCACCTTGGGACTGGGCTGGCAGAACTGGAGCAATTTGATGTATGGACTGGGTTTGTGGGTCTGTAGAGGCTTGAGATATAGATTGAAGTCTCAGATGCTGCAGAATCTCAGTGAGGATCTGTTCATGCTTATGAATGGCTAGAGAGCTCAGATAGTATCCATTCCACATTGGAGGGAGGAGTCTGTTCTTCTGTTGGGTCTACTTCCATGGTTCAGTCTTGTTGTCACGATGGACTGGTATGAGGTGTCTGAGGTGGGTCTCGAACCCGGGTCTCCCAGTCAGGGTAAAGCTATTTCTTTACCTCTGGTCTACTGGGAAGAACAGTTTCTTAGAAGAACCATGTGCAGAAGGAAGAGCAAACTCAAAGGCTCAGGTAACTCAAAGGCAGGCAGTCTTTACTTGATCACAGTAGTAAAATATAAACAAAATATCAGTTACAGCTTTACAGCACAAAACAGTAAGGATGGCTGAAGCGAAACAGTCGTTCCAAAGCTTTGCGAGATCCCGAAGCGCAGATGTGTCGAAACACTGATCCGAAGCGTGATTCGAAACACCCATGTCACGTGACTATGACCAAACGAAGCCTCGAAGTGTTTCACTAATTGTTTCATCAGGTGTGGTCCGCCGAATCAGCGTTTGATTGGAACGGTCGGGAACAGACCACACAATCGCACATCTGTATAAAAGTGAAATAAACGCATTTTGAACTCGTTTGTTTTTGTGAGAGGAGTTTGACTTTGAGATAGCGGATTTTTGGTGATATAGTGACATAGTGCGATTTGATTAGTTATAGGCAATTTAGACTTACATTTAAATTTACACAACACATTGACTGAGAGGCTAGAGACAGACAGAGTATACATATAGTGACACATTAATAGATACATAGATATAAATATATATAGACAGCTAGATTAATAGATAGATACATATATAGATAGATTACAGATACATATATAAATACATATATTATAGATAGATACATATATAGATACATAGATTATAGATACATATCTAGATACATAGATCGATTCATATATAGATAGATAGATTTGGATAGATAGATAAAATGGAAGCTCCCCAGAAGAGATGCCGTACATCTGTGGTGTGGGAGCATTTCCATTTAGAAACCCCAAATAAAGTGAGATGTGTGTATTGTGATCGGCAGCTAGCCTACTGCAACCATACATCATCCATGATGCGCCATTTGAGGAGCACTCATCCTGCCATTTTGCAGGGTGCAGAGGATGGCATTCCCCCTGTACCTAGGCCTGCTACTGACACTGCTGGGCCATCTAAGCAAGGTATGCATTGTTTGGGATATAATTATAATTGAAATATAATTACAACCTTTTGGGACACTGTTTATAAAGTTTATAAGTTATATAAAGCACTGATTATAAACACTGGAAGGTTTCCAAATAATGAACCAGTAGGCTATACTTTTAATAGATGTGCACTAATTGAAGCTGTATTTTTCCAATGTATTTGTCTGAAAGTATGTTTTGTCTTCTCTTTTAAAAGTCAGACAGAGGGAATTGGATGAGGCTCTTAAAAACATGGTGGTGAAGGATCTGCAGCCCTTCACCATCGTGGACGATGAGGGATTCAGGGCATTTGTGAACAAGCTTGATCCAAGCTATGTCCTCCCATCCCGGAAGGTGCTTAAAATAATGGTCAGCGAAAAGTACAACAAAGCCAAGGAGAAGACAATGGAGGACCTACAAAAGGCCGAATTTGTTAGCCTTACAGCTGACATGTGGTCCTCCATTAATATGGATGGATATCTTGGTGTGACTTGCCATTACATAACACCAGAGGCAAAAATGGCAACTGTTGTACTGGGTGTAAGGAGGTTTTACCAAACCCACACAGCCCAGCATCTCATGGAGGCTAAAGCCTTGCTAATGGCTGAGTGGGGAATAACCTCCAAAGTTCAGTGCATGGTGACTGACAATGCATCTAACATGATCCTAAGTGCCCAGCTACTCCACCTTCGCCATGTCCCATGTTTTGCTCATACTTTAAATTTGATTATGAAAAAGGCACTAGATCAAACCCCAGTCATCAATGACATACGCCAGAAGGCCAGAAAGATAGTGGGGTTGTTCAGATCCAGCTGCAAAGCAAAGGACAAGCTTGTGGAGATGCAGAGCTTGATGGGAAGACCAACTCTGAAACTGATACAGGAGGTTGACACGAGATGGAACAGCACATTTGACATGCTACAGCGCTTGTATGACCAACGTGAACCAGTGGCTGCTGCACTTTCCAACTTAAACAATGATACTGCTCCCCTGACAAGTATTGATTATGACATTATTGAACAATCATTGTCAATACTGCAACCATTCAAACTCACAACAACAGAGATGTCAGAGGAAAAGAGAGTGTCTGCCTCAAAGCTTATACCACTGTACAGGATGTTGCAGCACAAGCTTGCACAGAAAAAAGGAAATGCAATGCAGGAATCAACTGTTCAATTAGGTAGGCCACAATGACCATACTACCCATGTGATTGGCCATAACTCATATTATTGTCATTATTATAAATATGTGTTTCTCCTGTTTTGGCTCATAGGCTCACATCTGCAAGAAGGTCTGCACTCCAGATGTGGAGGTTATGAGAGTTTTAGAGCCTTGGCACTGGCTACACTGCTGGACCCAAGGTTCAAAAATGTGGCATTTGGAAATGCTGCCAAAGCCCAGGAAGCTGAAAAGCATATCACACTGGAGTGTGCTTCACTGATGCGTTCAAACACAAATCCTGGTGAGCAGTTTCAGTCTGTGTTATGTTATGTAATCTGAATCATGTAATAAAATATATCCTTCATATATGCCGTCAGTTTAGGATTTGTTACTAATTGCTGTTTTCATTTTTATTCAGACCCAGAAATGTCAACATCACACCCATCATCATCATCATCATCATCACCATCAACATCAACACCAGTAGAAACACAGGACAGTTTATGGGAACTTTTTGATACTCGCATCCATCAAACAAAGATGATACACAATGCTACAGCTGATGCCACAGTGGAAGTGAAAAAATACATCAACGATGCGTATTTGCCCAGAACTCATGATCCACTAACTTACTGGAAAGAGAGAGCAGTAATCTTTCCTCATTTGTATGTCCTTGCAAAAAAATATCTTTGTATGCCAGCAACAAGTGTCCCTTGTGAGAGGATTTTTTCAAAGGCTGGAGAAATTGTCTGTAAAAAAAGAAGTAGGCTAAGTCCTTCCACAGCAGATAAATTAATATTTTTGAATAAAAATCTCTAAAAAAGTGAGACATTGTGGCTTGATTTCTTTTATTAATATTCATTTTTCATGACCAAAATAACATTATGCACAGTGAGGAGCCTATAGGTTACAAGCTTCACATATTAGAACATTATAATAATAAAAAAACAACACATTTTTTTAATGGCTCGTCAAGGTTGTTTCAGATCAACACCTGCAAGTGACCACTAGGTGTCACCATTGAGACGGGTGTCGGATTGATTCGAAGCCTCGAAACAATATGGCACATTTGGTTCAACTGTTTCATTGGTTCACGAGGCCTCGATTTTGCCATCACTACAAAACAGAAGGTAGTCCAATAGGCAACTGGAAAATGAAACTTAACAGGTCTACAACACAGGTAATACGTACTGGGTAGGTTCAAGACTGAACACAGCACAATGAAACTGCCAAACTTAAATAGGTCAAAGTACAGGTGGAACACATTAACTTAATGAGCAGTCTTAATTGAAGAGTTCACGGCAGTTAGTGCCACCTAGTGGCCTGGAGAGTTCTCTCATTAAGGTGCAGGGGGTGCCCACCAATGGTTGGGAGAGTAATTAATTTATCATTAACCATCAGTTCGTAGCAGTGAATGAAGATGTATCCTATCGATCACAAGTGCAGTATGGAGTACCTCAAGGCTCAGTACTAGGGCCGCTACTCTTCACGCTTTATATGTTACCCTTGGGAGATATCATCAGGAAACATGGTGTTAGCTTTCACTGTTATGCTGATGATAATCAGCTCTATATTTCTTCGCAGCCCAGTGAAACACATCAATTTGAAAAACTAATGGATTGCATAGTCGATATAAAAAACTGGATGACGAGTAATTTCTTACTGCTAAATTCTGAAAAAACAGAGGTGTTAATTATAGGACCTAAAAACTCTGCTTGTAATAACCTGGAACACTGTCTAAGACTTGATGGTTGCTCTGTCAATTCTTCATCATCAGTTAGGAACCTAGGTGTGCTACTTGATCGCAATCTTTCCTTAGAAAGCCACGTTTCTAGCATTTGTAAAACTGCATTTTTCCATCTCAAAAATATATCTAAATTACGGCCTATGCTCTCAATGTCAAATGCAGAAATGTTAATCCATGCATTTATGACCTCAAGGTTAGATTATTGTAATGCTTTATTGGGTGGTTGTTCTGCACGCTTAGTAAACAAACTACAGCTAGTCCAAAATGCAGCAGCAAGAGTTCTTACTAGAACCAGGAAGTATGACCATATTAGCCCGGTCCTGTCAACACTGCACTGGCTCCCTATCAAGCATCGCATAGATTTTAAAATATTGCTTATTACTTATAAAGCCCTGAATGGTTTAGCACCTCAGTATTTGAATTAGCTCCTTTTACATTATAATCCTCTACGTCCGCTACGTTCTCAAAACTCAGGCAATTTGATAATACCTAGAATATCAAAATCAACTGCAGGCGGCAGATCCTTTTCCTATTTGGCTCCCAAACTCTGGAATAACCTACCTAACATTGTTCGGGAGGCAGACACACTCTTGCAGTTTAAATCTAGATTAAAGACCCATCTCTTTAACCTGGCATACACATAACATACTAATATGCTTTTATTATCCAAATCCGTTAAAAGATTTTTAGGCTGCATTAATTAGGTAAACCGGAACCGGAAACACTTCCCATAACAACCTATGTACTTGCTACATTATTAGAAGAATGGCATCTACGCTAATATTTGTCTGTTTCTCTCTTGTTCCGAGGTCACCGTGGCCACCAGATCCAGTCTGTGTCCAGATCAGAGGGTCACTGCAGTCACCCGGATCCAGTACGTATCCAGACCAGATGGTGGATCAGCACCTAGAAAGGACCTCTACATCCCTGAAAGACAGCGGAGACCAGGACAACTAGAGCCCCAGATACAGATCCCCTGTAAAGACCTTGTCTCAGAGGAGCACCAGGACAAGACCACAGGAAACAGATGATTCTTCTGCACAATCTGACTTTGCTGCAGCCTGGAATTGAACTACTGGTTTCGTCTGGTCAGAGGAGAACTGGCCCCCCAACTGAGCCTGGTTTCTCCCAAGGTTTTTTTCTCCATTCTGTCACCGATGGAGTTTCGGTTCCTTGCCGCTGTCGCCTCTGGCTTGCTTAGTTGGGGACCCTTCATCTACAGCGAAATCGTTGACTTGATTGCAAATAAATGCACAGACACTATTTAACTGAACAGAGATGACATAACTGAATCCAATGATGAACTGCCTTTAACTCTCATTTTTGCATTATTGACACTGTTTTCCTAATGAATGTTGCTCAGTTGCTTTGACGCAATGTATTTTGTTTAAAGCGCTATATAAATAAAGGTGACATTGACATTGACATAATTACACGTGGTAGCAGACAGCGCTCCCTAGTGGCTTGGAGATTCATTACAAGAGGAGTCTTACAAACATGCACACAAAAAAATATTGAGGGCATGATTCGAAAAATGGCCAACTATAGAAAATGAATGGGAAAGGGAATTTTTTTTTTTGAAAATATAGATTTTTTTTTTGTACGATTTACAAATCCCCCACAATGTAAAAAAAAATTACACAGCAATGAAGGGGTGAAATTCTAAAACATCTAGAGTGCAAAATCAACACACCAACTCACAAACGCACGGAAACACACTTGTCTGTACACACACCTATGAACTGGTGTGACTGTAAAACTGCAACTATGTACAACCCGAATTCCGGAAAAGTTGGGACGTTTTTTAAATTTTAATAAAATGAAAACTAAAAGACTTTCAAATCACATGAGCCAATATTTTATTCACAATAGAACATAGATAACATAGCAAATGTTTAAACTGAGAAAGTTTACAATTTTATGCACAAAATGAGCTCATTTCAATTTTGATTTCTGCTACAGGTCTCAAAATAGTTGGGACGGGGCATGTTTACCATGGTGTAGCATCTCCTTTTCTTTTCAAAACAGTTTGAAGACGTCTGGGCATTGAGGCTATGAGTTGCTGGAGTTTTGCTGTTGGAATTTGGTCCCATTCTTGCCTTATATAGATTTCCAGCTGCTGAAGAGTTTGTGGTCGTCTTTGACGTATTTTTCGTTTAATGATGCGCCAAATGTTCTCTATAGGTGAAAGATCTGAACTGCAGGCAGGCCAGGTTAGCACCCTGACTCTTCTACGACGAAGCCATGCTGTTTTTATAGCTGCAGTATGTGGTTTTGCATTGTCCTGCTGAAATAAACAAGGCCTTACCTGAAATAGACGTTGTTTGGAGGGAAGCATATGTTGCTCTAAAACCTTTATATACCTTTCAGCATTCACAGAGCCTTCCAAAACATGCAAGCTGCCCATACCTAATGCACTTATGCACCCCCATACCATCAGAGATGCTGGCTTTTGAACTGAACGCTGATAACATGCTGGAAGGTCTCCCTCCTCTTTAGCCCGGAGGACACGGCGTCCGTGATTTCCAACAAGAATGTCAAATTTGGACTCGTCTGACCATAAAACACTATTCCACTTTGAAATAGTCCATTTTAAATGAGCCTTGGCCCACAGGACACGACGGCGCTTCTGGACCATGTTCACATATGGCTTCCTTTTTGCATGATAGAGCTTTAGTTGGCATCTGCTGATGGCACGGCGGATTGTGTTTACCGACAGTGGTTTCTAAAAGTATTCCTGGGCCCATTTAGTAATGTCATTGACACAATCATGCCGATGAGTGATGCAGTGTCGTCTGAGAGCCCGAAGACCACGGGCATCCAATAAAGGTCTCCGGCCTTGTCCCTTACGCACAGAGATTTCTCCAGTTTCTCTGAATCTTTTGATGATGTTATGCACTGTAGATGATGAGATTTGCAAAGCCTTTGCAATTTGACGTTGAGGAACATTGTTTTTATGCAAACACAATTTTTTTATGCAGTCTTTCACAGATTGGAGAGCCTCTGCCCATCTTTACTTCTGAGAGACTCTGCTTCTCTAAGACAAAGCTTTTATAGCTAATCATGTTACAGACCTGATATCAATTAACTTAATTAATCACTAGATGTTCTCCCAGCTGAATCTTTTCAAAACTGCTTGCTTTTTTAGCCATTTGTTGCCCCCCGTGCCAACTTTTTTGAGACCTGTAGCAGGCATTAAATTTTAAATGAGCTAATTAAGTGGATAAGTGTAAAATCGGGTTGTAAAATAAAATCAATAACTCGACTACAATGCAGAAAAAAAGTGGACAGCAAGGAAGGGGTTACAGTTTAAAACATCAAGAGTGTAAAACAGAAACATCCACACACACACACTCTCTTTCACACACTCACAGACACACAAACACAGAATTATACATACTCAAATGAATTGGTATGGATATAACCATATAGCCAAAAATGAGTCAGAAGACTAAAATAAGAGGTTAAAATCAGATCAGACGCAGAAGGTTTTGTGTAAAAAAAAATGCTTTCTGTGTTCAGGTTTGAATGTAGTAATAATAATGCAAAAACCTATACTTCAAATCAACATTTAAAACAACAAAAAATATAAACCTTGACAAAAAGTCTTTGAGGATGCCTTAATATACATTTAAACCCCAACCTAATAAAATTAAACACTTATATATAAAAACAACTAGGGAATTCACAAACCTGTCTATAGTGTCCTAAACATGAATCTAGGGATTATACCATGAAATTACAGTTCTGTTTTTCTCACCAGGAGGTGCTATTCTGCCTTCAAAATTTGGATTTGAAAGGCTTAGTCTCTGTTTTAATCTGAGATACTACATTTATTAAAAAATAATTGTAAAACATTAGAAAAAATACAAAATACAAAATAAAAATATTATTGAACAACACTATATTAGATTGATTTTACTGTAAAAAAAAAGTTACATTTCAGGTGTCTGGCCACTTTTGACCCTGAAGACCATGAGTGTGACTCTCAAATGAGGAGCACACAAGGATTAAATGTATAATGCAATATTGTTGATGAATAAAAACATGACTAAATGGGGTTTACAAAATAAAAACTATGCTAAAATGTCTCTTCATATTCATTTACCAAAACAAGACAAAACTATATGTTATAACGTTATTTTGTCTCTAGTCACGTTATTATTATTATTTTTTTTTTCTTGCAGTATTTCTGTTTCGTGAGTCTCACTTCAGGGGCTGCATCAGGTCACACTGCACAGATGCAAGTGACGTCAGTTCCTCAAGCCCCACTCGTTGCATTATTAAGAAGACAACAACAAACAAAGTTAAGTCTGACACAGAGAAAGGGACTGATGGCCGGCCAGCCGGGGTTCATCTTTGGGAGAAAAAGAAGAAAAGACATTTAGAAAAACTTTCATTACACAGAAGTGGAAAAGAATATGGAATGTGTTGTGGAAAAAGATGGGGAGAAATACGGCCATAAAAATCAAAGGAAAAAACACCTCGAACCTTAAAGGGTTACTCCACACCAAAAAGAAAAGTGTGTCATTGATCATGTACCCCCATATCATTCCAAACCTGTAAAAGCTTCATTTATCTTCGGAATACAATTTAAGATATTTTGGATTAAAACAGGGAAGCTTGAGACCGTCCCATAGACGATGAAAAGCTGCATCAGAATAGTCCATCTGCCATCAGTGATTCAACAGTAACATTATGAAGCAACAAGAATACTTTTTGTACACAAAGAAAACAAAATTAACGTCTTTATTCAACAATTCCTCTCCTCTGTGTCTCTCTAAATCAGCGTAGTGCCATTATGGCAAATCTTTCTTAATATGCATGTCTTGTGAAGGATTTGCAGCGCGTTTTATTATATGCATCTGTTGTGAAGGATTTGCAGCACTTCTGTTGTCAAACTGATGAAGATGTTTTTTTTTTTATTTGCTGGTGCTTTTTCAGTTTGCATGTGTTTTCTTAAGTTGCAGCGTGTTGAGCTATCTCGACCACCGTAGCTTTGCCAGTAGCCCAGATCAGCAGGGACATGCATTTATCGCATGAATTAAATTAGACAAGAAGTGTCTAAAATAAATGTGCACAGTTCAGCTGAATGATGAAGGTTACTTTGTATACTTTGCATATTAACAAACTGTACACTGAGACAAAATAAGCAGAACATTAATGACTGATAGAGTTCATGGTTTATCTGTCAATCAGATGCGCTCTCGGCCACTGATCTATGCTCGTGACGTAGTATTAATTTTTAATTATCATTAGCTGATAAAAATGTTTAAAAAAATAGTATTTTAGATGGTAATAAGATCAATGACGTCATGATCTATTCTGTCATGCAGTGCTCAAAATTGTGGACAAGCTAGTTCCACCATAAAATAATCTCTAAATCATATATATATATATAATTGAAAATAATCTTTTATCTCACAACTTTTGTAATTATGGATTTGGTGAATTGTGCTTCTGCGTTTTCTTTGTTTATTTTCGTGAATTTAAATGTGTGTAGCCTTTGTTGGATGTAGCCTTCCGTTTGAGAGATAGATAAGCTTTCTTGAACTGAAAAAGAGTCTGAATGAGGAGTCGATTCCACTTGATTGAATCGATTCCAACCTTTGGAATCTACTCTCGATTCCCAACGCTTCGGAATCGAGGAATCTATTCTTTTGGAATCGATTCCCAGCCCTCGCCTACAACGAACGACCTGTTTGGACTACAACCCTCTAGTTCCTGTAGTAATGATGTCACTAAAACAGTTTTTTTACTAACCCTACGCCCACATGAATACACAAAAAAGGGGGTGTGGTCTTGGTGCGCTCAGTCGGAGAAGAGGAAGAGTTGCGTTTGTGTTTGTCGACATGTCGTCGAAAAGCTGTTATTTTCATCTCGGAGTCCAATCATCTTTGTTTGGGCTTCCCATGGACGCTGTACTTAGAGATCAATGGTTACAATTTATGTTTAACTCAGTTCCCGAAAATTATAATCTACATGTCCTCAGCAAAATGTACTGCACATGGTTTTACATGTGGATTATAATTTTCGGGCACTGAGTTAAACATAAATTGTAACCATTGATCTCTAAGTACAGCGTCCCTGGGAAGCCCAAACAAGCCAAACATTTCCAGGAGGGCAGCGCATACTCAGCTGCTGTCACAATCAGAACTCGTTACGTATTTCTGAAGGAGAGACTTCATAGAACAAGGAAGTCATTAGACCATTTTTATGACAGTGAAAACAGTGGTATACAGATATTACACGCGAAACATGAACACATGTTATATTGCACACTGTAAACACAATCAAAGCTTCAAAAAAAAGCATGAAAAAACGGGACCTTTAAGTGATTCTCTTTCAAGTGTAGTAAGAGGTGGAATATAACGATTTAATAAGAAAGATATGCATCAAAATCTTGTTTAATTTGTGATTATTAATTTTATTATTATTATTTTAATTTATAGGCTTAATTATTGAGTGCATTTAAGACAGTAAAAATGTTTGTCATGAAATAGTTCATAAATGCCTTATTTTTAAATAACCTTTTACAGTTTTGGAAATGTTTGTGTACTATTTTGTTGATTTTATTATACTAAGCTCCAAACAGAGTTTGATGCATGCTTCACTGTTAATGTTATTATTAAATAATTAGGCCTATTATAACATTACATTCAGTTAGAAAAGAAATGACAACATAACCAGCACATTATTTGTTTTCTATCGCTTTTTACCTATATTCTTTTTAGCTTTTATTTTAGGCTATAAAACACAGGCAGCAGTCTCTTATCCTATTTGGTGATTAATGTAAAATAAACGCTAAAAAGCTGATCATGGTCTCATATGATACTATGAAAAAATAATGTATAATAAACAGAAATTAATCTGCCGGTGGCGGCGGAGCCACAAAGCCGTGAGTTTACAAATCCGAGGATATGGGATGGCGAAAGTGTGCGCACGGATAATGAATTCGTGGTTACGGTTTCAATTTTCTGAGCGCACGGATTGAAAATTTGTTTATCCGATGGAACGGTTCAAGAATTCGTGAGCACAGTTTATAAACTGAGGGGACGGATTGCAATACTGTTGCCACGGATTGTATGTTTTTCTCCTACAGGTGAAACATTGTTGAAAACATGCAGCCTGTCTCTACTGGAGTCGCCGGCTTTTCAGGCAGCTTGTTAGCATGATAACATAGATTTCATTTTTAAACAACATTTACATTTTTTATGTTTTCTTTTTATTGCATATGATTTATGGTTGTCAATAATAATAAAACAATTGGTGCTGAGTTTCTCGAAATTGATTCTGAATAATTCAGATTGCTTTCATTTATTTCAAAATGTTTTGCGTTATGTTGTACATTGTTGATAGTTTTCATAAGCTGTGAAAGGAACATTTTTAAGGGCTCAACACAACAGCTTTTATGATGCAGAAGCCACTTTAGTTTTTGATTCTGAATATATTATTCAGGTGTTTTGTTATTTATTTCAGATATCCTTGTGATATACAATATTCAGTTTGTGCTGGTCTGACTTAATCAAAATAGTGTTTAAAAATTACTTTATGTTTAAGCCAATTTTGTGTTTGTAAAGATCATAACGCATACAAGGGCATTAATGGGAACATTAAATAACGTTCTTTAAAAAAGTAACTAAAAAGTTACTTTTAACAGTAATGCATTACTTTTTGGTGTAAGTAATCAACAAAGTAATTGAGTTACTTTTTGAATTAAGTAACTAGTAACTGTAACTAGTTACTATTTCATAGTAACTAGCACAACACTGTATAAATATATATGCTTCCACCGATATTCAAACCTAAAGTGACAGGTTCTGACAACATGTCAGGTGTTCACACTAACCACTCCCCCAAACCATATGCTGAAAAATGGGTACAATATATGTTATAATTCGCTGTCAATGCTGTTTCAGGGCATTACTTGAAAATTACCACTAAGTCTCACCGTAGAGATGGTTGTTGACTAGTTTCGAAGCCTCTGCACATTTGCTTCGACTGTTTCAGTGTTTCATGAAGCCTGACTGACTGTCGACTATATAGATCTGCAGTAAGAAAGAAATTATAAAGAAAATGCAGCGTGTTGCGTTCTTCGGACCTCATTTGCTTGCATGTATATAGTTTGCATAATCATCAATAAAGTGAATTGTGAGATCTGTGTTCTTATATCACTGTATTTTTGCCCTGAGGTGCATTACGCATCGTTGGAAATTCTGGAGTGTGACTTATGAGGGGAACCCCAGTATTAGAGCACAGCATCACACAAGCCATGATACAAAGTTTACAGAAACTAAGCAACCGAAAGCAATATATGTCTTCCTCAGATGTAATGTTAGTTTTGTACTTCTCCATTGGGTAAAATAGCATTAGAATCTCCTTTGTGGTAGAGAAAGCTGCTAACATGTAAGCTACGGGAAACAGCAAAGATGTTGAATTAAACAAACTTGATCAGCTTTTCCACATGCTTATACTGACCCCTATAATCAAATTTCTATGTAGCACTTGCTACATTTCTGCAAATCAGATTTTGTGAATGAATGACTAAATCCGCCTGTTGCATTGGTCTTCATCAACAGCCGCTTGCAGTACCTGCTGGTGAGCAATTGACAGCAGCTGGAGATCATGCATCGGTGCTCTACTGCTATTCCTGCAGCTCCCGGATGTGCAATGGTGAATTTACTTACGAATTTTAACAAATGAATTGGTGGAAGCAAATTTAGAAAGTGAAATAAATGGAACAAAATTTGCCTGTTGAATATTATACATCTTATTTTTAAACAGACTGAATATTTTGCAAGTGAACTGCAAGATTAATATTAATTATTGAATTTTTAATTCTGAAAATATGAGTGAAATATTTTTAATTGAAATATTCAAATTTAAAGAGGTCATATGATGCTGCTAAAAAGCACAATATTTGGTGTAATGAAATGTGTTTATGTGGTTTAAGGTTAAAAAAGCACATTATTTTTCACATATTGTACATTATTGTTTCCACTCTATGTCCCTCCTTTTGAAACACGTTGATTTTTATAAAGCTCATCGCTCTGAAAAGTGAGGTGCGCTCTGATTGACCAGCTATCCAGTGCATTGTGATTGGCCGAATGCATCAAGCATGTGACAGAAATGTTGCGCACCTTAACATATTGTGAGGCCCTGTCTGGCCGGAGCAACGAGACACAAACAAAAACCATTATAAACATGAATTCTAGTTGTGTCCTCTTTTGGAAGGCAAAAACAAAGTAGTTTTGATTTCTCAACGAAACCGCACCCCACACTGCGGCCTTGAGTGAGTGAAGGCCGGAGGCCTAGAGTGAGCTGCAATCTAGAGTGAGTCGCGGCCTAGAGTAAGTGGAGGCCAGCTTGAGTGAGCGGAGGTGGGGGCGGGCTTGAGAATGGTGCGCCGGTGGATTCGACCAAGTAGCTTACGGCAACCACATATGACGACCCCGGGCTGGACTCTGCTTCATCCACGGTGAAAGGCAATCTACAGTGCAAAGTTGATGTATTTCCTTAGTGACCAGCACAGATCAGCTCCAGGCATGACAAAGCGGATATCATCCTCTTTTGGAAGGCCAAATAAAGTAGTTTCGCTTACACAGTAAAACGCACAGCATCTATATGACATGGCAGCGGTGGCAACAACAATACTACAATGAGAATAAAATGTACACCTTCTTTCTTTGTGTGAACATCTGGGTGGCATTATGTAAATCTTCCCACATATTGACATAGAGATGTGGGGCGTTTTAGAATGAGCCGTTCTAGGGGGTTGTGGAAGAGTATTGACTTTTATAAAGAATATCTCTTTGGATTTGAGACTTTAGTCTTTGTAACTTTATAGAACTGCTTTATGCACAAAGATCTTGTAACACTCCAAAGAGAAAGGAAAAATTTAAATCACATCACATGACCCCTTTAAATAAACAACTATGTTAATTTTCAGGACCTAAAAATGCAAGCCCTGGAAATACAAGGTATTAAAATGCAAGCATTGTTTATGCAATGGAATGCATTTTTTTTTCAGTTAGTGCTATTCAACATGCTTTTTGTTTCAAAGACAAATGGCATAATTTTTCTTCAATTCACAAAAGCTGGACTATTCTTTTAATGGCAGTGAAGCTTTGTCTCACAAAGTAAGTCAGTGGCAGAGAAAGAGTTAGGTGATAAAAGGAATATCAAGAAAACAGGTGATTACTGTGGGTCACACTGTTTTTTATGTTTTATGGAAGCAAGTGGGAATGTGTCAAACTTTAAAATATACTGCTTAACAAAAACAAATTAAGTTTTTAAGGTGATCTACAGGTGCTTCTCAATAAATAAGAATGTTGTGGAAAAGTTAATATCAGTAATTCAACTCAAATTGTGAAACTTGTGTATTAAAGTCTTTGGTTCTTTTAATTGTGATGATTTTGGCTCACATTTAACAAAATTCACTATCTCAGCAAATTATAATACTTTATAAAAAAAATGAATTGAATTTTTCGCCTTATGTTCATTTACTGTACATGTACTCAATACTTGGTAGGGGCTCATTTTGCTTTAATTACTGCCTCAATTCGGCGTTGTCACGATCGGTGATACAGGAAACCAGAAGATAGAACCAAGTGCGGGTAAGTCATTTATTAGGGGTTAATCCACAGAGAATAAACAGTCCAGGCATGAGTCGAAAACCAGAAGAGCAATCCAAACATAAACTAAACAAGAAGGGAAGGCAAGGCAAGGCAAGGCAAGGAAAGGCAAGGCAAGGCAAGGCAACGCAAGGCGACGGACATGAATTAACATCAACATTAAACAAGGACTCCGTAACACAGACTCAGACAGACCGGGTATAAATACACAAAAGGATAATGGGGAAACTGGAGACAGGTGTGGGAACAATCAATTAACTAAACAAGGAGGAAGGTGACCAAATAAGGAGACAGGAAGTGATAATATGATACACACCATGGGAACCGGAGGACACCTAGTGGAAACCCAGGGAACACAACCCAGACACTGTGACAGTACCCCCCCTCTACGGAGCGGCTCCCAGACGCTCCAAGACAGACACAGAACAGAGACCAGGAGGGAGGCGGACAGGTGGAGGCTCAGGGGGAGGGACGGAGGGTCAGCAAAGAAAAACATGGGGAACAGGCACCAGAATGTAAACACAAAACAGGAAGACCAGGAGGGAGGAAGACCGGAGGAGGTTCAGGGGGAGGGACGGAGGGCCAGACTAACAGAAAGGAACAGGGACAGAAATTAACACAAAAACAAAAAGCAAAAAACAACATGAAGCCCCCCAGGGCGGAGCAGAAGACCACCACGTCCTTGTGGTCGAGGCCAGAGTCCCCCAGGGCGGAGCAGAAGACCACCATATCCTTGTGGTCAGGGCGGAAGGCCCCCAGGGCGGAGCAGAAGACCACCACAGCCATGCGGTCAGGACCAGAGCCCCACAAGGTGGAGCAGACCTTCGTGCGGCTGGACCAACGGGACGACGAAACTCTGGTAATCCCCTGGTGTCATTACTGGACTCCAGAAGATTGGTGCTGGCCTGACACTGCTCATGAAGATCATTGGTGACTTGCCTTTGTTCATGAAGATCAGAGGTGACTTGCCTTTGTTCATGAAGATCAGAGGTGACTTGCCTTTGTTCATGAAGATCAGAGGTGACTTGCCTTTGTTCATGAAAATCAGAGGTGACTTGCCTTTGTTCATGAAGATCAGAGGTGACTTGACTCAGTCCATGAAGATCAGAGGTGACTTGACTCAGTCCATGAAGATCACCTGTGACTTGACTCAGTCCATGAAGATCACCAGTGACTTGACTCAGTCCATGAAGATCACCGGTGACTTGACTCAGTCCATGAAGATCACCGGTGACTTGACTCAGTCCATGAAGATCACCGGTGACTTGACTCAGTCCATGAAGATCACCGGTGACTTGACTCAGTCCATGAAGATCACCGGTGACTTGACTCAGTCCTTGAAGATCACCGGTGACCAGCCCTGACTCTGGAGGATCCGCGGTGACCAGCCCTGACTCTGGAGGATCTGCGGTGACCAGCCCTGACTCTGGAGGATCCGCGGTGACCAGCCCTGACTCTGGAGGATCTGCGGTGACCAGCCCTGACTCTGGAAGGATCACCGGAACCTGACTCGGCTCCGGGGAGTTCACCGGCACCTGACTCGACTCTGGGGAGTTCACCGGCACCTGACTCGACTCTGGGGAGTTCACCGGCACCTGACTCGACTCTGGGGAGTTCACCGGCACCTGACTCGAATCTGGGGAGTTCACCGGCACCTGACTCGACTCTGGGGAGTTCACCGGCACCTGACTCGACTCCGGAGGGTCAACTGGAACCTGACTCGACTCCGGAGGGTCAGCTGTGACTCTCATCCTGTGCAGCGGCGCTGGGCAAGCAGCCATCTTGGGCCATGACTCTGGACAGGTGGCCATCTTGTACTGTGGTTCTGGGCTGGCGGCCATCTGGGGTTGTGTCGCTGGACTGGCGGCCATCTTGTACTGTGGCGCTGGACCGGTGGCCAATTTGGGCATTGGCGCTGGGTTAGCGGCCATCTTGTGCTGTGGCGCTAGACTGACGGCCATCTTGGGCATTGGCGCTGAACCGGTGGCCAATTTGGGCATTGGCGCTGGGCTGGCGGCCATCTTGTACTGTGGCGCTGGGCCGGTGGCCAATTTGGGCATTGGTGCTGGGTTAGCGGCCATCTTGTGCTGTGGCACTGGACAGACGGCCATCTTGTGCTGTGGCGCTGGACAGACGGCCATCTTGTGCTGTGGCGCTGGACCGGTGGCCAATTTGGGCATTGGCGCTGGGTTAGCGGCCATCTTGTGCTGTGGCGCTGGACCGGTGGCCAATTTGGGCATTGGCGCTGGGTTAGCGGCCATCTTGTGCTGTGGCGCTAGACTGATGGCCATCTTGGGCTGTGGGGCTGAACCGGTGGCCAATTTGGGCATTGGCGCTGGGCTGGCGGCCATCTTGGGCTGTGGCGCTGGAACATTGGGCAATTTGGGCATTGGCGCTGGGTTAGCGGCCATCTTGTGCTGTGGCGCTGGACAGACGGCCATCTTGTGCTGTGGCGCTGGGCTGGTAGCCAGTTTGGGCAGTGGTGCTGGACTGGTGGCCATCTTGGGTTGTGGCGCTTGGCTGGTTGCCATCCTGGGCAGTGGTGCTGGGCTGACGACCACCCCACCGGAAGAGACCGAAGTGGCTGGGGCATCCCACCGAAGCCGATGCTGCAGGTAGCGCACAAATTCCCAGAATTCCAGTGTCTCTAACTGCGCCATCTCCTCCTGAGACACTGGATCATCCAGCCCGCCATTAAAATAGTCCTTTAGGGCCGCATCGTTGTAACCCATGCCCTCGGCCAGGGACCAGAACACCTGAGCCAGGGTCCCCACTTCATTGCCCTCTTGGCGGAGGGCGATCAACCGAAGATACTTGGCTCGCCGCTCCGCCATCTTGGCTGGGGAATGGAAAAACGACATACCGCTGGTTCCTAGAATGACGGAGTCCTTCTGTCACGATCGGTGATACAGGAAACCAGAAGATAGAACCAAGTGCGGGTAAGTCATTTATTAGGGGTTAATCCACAGAGAATAAACAGTCCAGGCATGAGTCGAAAACCAGAAGAGCAATCCAAACATAAACTAAACAAGAAGGCAAGGCAAGGCAAGGCAAGGCAAGGCGACGGACATGAATTAACATCAACATTAAACAAGGACTCCGTAACACAGACTCAGACAGACCGGGTATAAATACACAAAAGGATAATGGGGAAACTGGAGACAGGTGGGGAACAATCAATTAACTAAACAAGGAGGAAGGTGACCAAATAAGGAGACAGGAAGTGATAATATGATACACACCATGGAAACCGGAGGACACCTAGTGGAAACCCAGGGAACACAACCCAGACACTGTGACAGGCGTGGCATGGAGGTGATCAGTTTGTGGCACTTCTGATGTGGTATGGAAGCCCAGGATACTTTGACAGTGGCCCTCAGCTCATCTGCAATTTTTGGTCTGTTGTTTCTCATTTTCCTCTTGGCAATACCCAATAGAGTTTGGTCATTTAACCAACTTTTGGTGCTTTTGGCAGTGTGGGCAGGTGCCAAATCCTGCTGGAAAATGAAATCAGCCTCTTCAAAAAGCTGGTCAGCAGAAGGAAGCATGAAGTGCTCCACAGATCTTGGTAAATGGGTGCAGTGACTTTGGTTTGCAAAAAACAAAATTGACCAACTCCAGCAGATGACATTGCACCCCAAATCATCACAGACAGTGGCAACTTAACACTGGACTTCAGTCAAATTGGGCTATGAGCTTCTCAACCCTTACTCCAGACTCTAGGACCTTGGTTTCCAAATGAAATACAAAACTTGTTCTCACCTGAAAAGAGGAATTTGGACCACTGGGGAACAGTCCAGTTCTTCTCCTTAGCCCAGGTAAGATACCTCTGGAGTGGCTTAACAACAGGAATACAACTGTAGCCAAATTCCTTGACACGGCTGTGTGTGGTGGCTCTTGATGCCTTGACCCCAGCCACAGTCCATTTCTTGTGAAGTTCACTCAAATTCTTGAATCGATTTTGCATTACAATCCTCATAAGGCTGCGTTTCTCTCATTTGGTTTTGCATCTTTTTCTTCCACACTTTTTTCTTCCACTCTTAACTTTCCACCTTCCACATGTTAACTTTGTTATCAAGCTTGGATACAGCACTCTGTGAACAGCCAGCTTCTTTGGCAATTAATGTTTTTGTGGCTTACCCTCCTTGTAAATGGTGTTGTGAACTGTCCGATCACCAGTCTTCCCCATTATTGTGTAGCCTAGTGAACCAACCTGATAGACCATTTTGAAGGCTCAGGAAACCGTTGCAGGTGTTTTGAGTTGATTAGCTGATTGGCATGTAACCATATTCTAATTTGCTGAGATAGTGAATTGGTGGGTTTTTGTTAAATGTGAGCCAAAATCATCACAATTAAAAGAACCAAAGACTTAAAGGGTTGGTTCATCCAATAATCAAAATTATGTCATTAATAACTCACCCTCGTGTTGTTCCAAAACCGTGAGACCTCCGTTCATCTTCGGAACACAGTTTAAGATATTTTAGATTTTATCCAAGAGCTCTGTCCCTCCATTGAAACTGTGTGCTTATTAATGACAATTTTTATTATTTGGTGAACTAACCCTTTAAACCACTTCAGTCTGTGTGCATTAAATTTATTTAATAAACGTGTTTCACAATGTGAGTTGAATTACTGAAATAAATGAATTTTTCCACAACATTCTAATTTATTGAGAAGCACCTGTTTCACTTTCATACTAGTTATTTCAGTTTAGTTCATATTTTTGAGTTGTGTTTACTTTTATTTTACTGCAGTTAACAAATGATCTTCTTTCATTTTAGTTTTACTTATAAAACTGGTAATCTCATTCTTCCAACGTCTGCAGGAGATTGAAAAATATATAATATTCACATAATCAGCCAATGTGCAACATTAATATCATTGCTGTGGCATTTGATGTAGCTGTTGGTGAAATGTACTTACTTGAGTATCTTCAGCTCACACACAGGATTCTTCAGTCCCTCACAGATCTCTTTGACTCCTGAGTCCAGCAGATGACTGTTGTTCAGGTTTATCTCTTTCAGGTTGGTTTTGGAGGAGAGAACAGTAGCTAGAACTGAACAGCTTTTCTCCGTCAGCCTATCATTATTCAGCCTGAACAGAATAAAGTAGAATTAGTTAATTTTCAGCATATATTAAACACACATCAGATCAACAGCTCTTCATATCTGAAGAATCCTTATCCGGATTGATGGTGCCGAGGATGGCTGCCATGTTGCCAGTTCTGTCACAACATTGCAATATTCGTTTTGTCACAATTGTTTTTGTTTTTCACACTGGGAGTTGTCAGTCTCATTACTTACAACAGACAAACACTTCTGGACATTGGGTCCTACATCGCAAGTCATCGTAAACCGGATTTTGAGTTCTTCAATGCCGATGCTCTGTTTACCAACATGGCATCTGAGCCCTTTGTCTGGATAAGGGTATTCACAGACAGCGCATTCTCTTTTGTCTTGCCGTGCTTGAAATGTTTAAAAGCATTTAAATGAATAAGAGCGTGATCATATAATGTAAAGCTAGCCAACGGATGGCAGAAAATACGGATGCTGCGTTAATTGCGTTAAATATTTTGACACGTTAAACCAGACAAAAATGTATCGCATGCGTTAACGCGTTAACGTTGACAGCACTAGTTATCACTAAACATTTTTAGAATATTTTTAGAGAATGTTTAACTATCTTTTGAGAGAAGATTCCGGGAACATGTTTTTTTGGTCCAATAAATATCTCTGTCGTTGGATACGACAGAGATATTTATTGGACCAAAAAAACAGTACAAAGAATCAAGTAGACTACAGTTTACAACTAGACGGATGTACTGTTACTTCCTATACAGTCAAAAATCTGGCTGTTATATTTTGTCTTTTGAAAACCATATTTCCCATGTTACAAAAACAGCATTCTTCCATCTTAGAAACATTGCCAAGCTATTATATAATAATATTGTGGCGAGTGGGGCGGGGCCGAGGGACTTGGGAACAAGGAGTGAGGCCGGCAATGATTGGGCAAATCAGTGGCACCTGTGGCCCACCGCCGGTCTCGAGTCCCACATAGGAGATGGAAGGATATAAAACTGGAGCGACGACAGTGAAGGACGAGAGAGGACCAGGCCTGGGCTTTTAGTTGTGTTTTGATTTTATTTTGTGCGCATCAGTCATCCGTGAGGGGCTGGTGCGCTGTTTTGTTTATTTTGTGATTATTAAAGTTTCATTTGATTGTCCGCCGGTTCCCGCCTCCTTCTTCCCGATGATTATTAAGGGTTAATTCATTACAAATATATATAATCATATAATAATATATCAAGAAAATATGGTCATATTACCCCAATTTTACAGTTTCTGCACTGGCTACCTATTAAGTTCCGTATCAGTTACAAATTGGTATTACTTACATATAAGGCCCTAAATGGTTTAGCTCCTGCATACCTAACTAGCCTTATACCATGCTACAATCCACCACGCTCCCTAAGGTCACATAACACTGCACTTTTGGTAATTCCTAAGATAGCAAAGTACACTAAAGGAGGTAGAACTTTTTCACAGTTGACTTCCAAAATCTGGAATGGCCTTACTGATAATGTTCAGGGTTCAGACACACTCTCTCTTTTTAAATCTAGATTAAAAACATCTCTTTCGTCAAGCATTCAAATAATGCATCTCATAATTTGTGACTGCAGTTGTATCTGATCAAATGCTCATTATTATTCTTTAGCTTGGGTTAAACTAATTAATTTTATTTGGTTGGAACAGCAGCTACTCTCTGTGGTAACTAGGATTTACAAAAGCTCCAGTCTGGATCCAGAACACCTGAAAAGCGATGATGCCAACCCCTCAGAGGACCTCAGATGATGCTAACCCTGAAACAACATACAAAACTAACGAATATTGCTACTACTGTGATTGCATCATATAATAATTGGTGTTAATAGTTTTAATCATCTGGTTGACTACGTCTTGTATTAATATTTCTGAAAATTCCTGTCATTGCACATAAACTGACAGTCACCACTGATAAGCTATTACTAGATATTGTAGAAACGTAATTTTCTGTAAATCTGCTTTGCGATTATTTGTATAATAAAAAGCGCTACACAAATAAATGTAAAAAATCAAAATACAAATTCGTAATCTTTTATCCAAAACTGAAAATGTTGCTTCCGCTCTACAATGCCGTTCTTGCTCTGATGAAGTAAGTTTGATGTGTAGGGAGAATCCTCTTGTTAAGTCATGACGTAAGGACTGCTGTTTCCGGGTCCATGCCTCTACTCATTTCACTTGAGAATACTATCTCAACAGTCATTTATGAGCACTATTTAATTAATATTACATATTTAATCTAAGCATTTAAAAAAATGCTGTGCACACACAGTCTTTGTGCTTACAGTGTCTCGGACATTAATATTTTAGCTGTATCACTGTCTGGCCATCTGAAATTTCAGTATGGAGATAAAGGGGTTATAATTGTTCAGTATTACATGACATCCTGGGTGTATATTAGCACAGTTTGGTTTTTTCTTGGGGCCTCTGGCAGAGCGTTAGGACCCAAAAGTGGTGAAGCATGATGTCAGACATAACAACGTAGCAGATATTCTTAACCAATATTCAACTGTGAATCTGCTATGAGCAAGAGGTGGAAAACAATAAAGCCTTGCCCTTTATTCAATATTCTGTTTCAATTGGGTTAAAGCTAGAAGGGATACATATGTCGCTACTGGGCATGCGCATACTGTTCAACAATAATTCATATTTTTTGCATTATTGTAAGGGGTAGGTGTAGACGTCAATAAAAAACAATTCGTTTTTAATTAATTTATCATTGTTAGTTTCCTGCAGGAGCTGTTTCCCTTCTAGTCACAACCTATAACTTGGAAATGCATCATAACACTGAAGTCAGATGCAGCTTCCGATTCACGGGTACTTTTCCATTGATAATTTTCAAGGCATTGAAGTTAGAAATGCCTGTATCATGATCACTAATTCACATACTTTGATAATAAAATAGCATAGCAAAAAGTAGCTATTATCCACAGATCGTTTATGTGAATTAATATTTTTTGTAATTCATTAAATATCACCAGCTAAAAAGTAACTAGTAACTAGTACTCTTGAGTAGTTTTTGAGAAGAGTACTTTGTAATTTTACTTAAGTACGGTTTTGGCAGCAGTACTTTTACTTGTAATTGAGTATTATTTCAGCAATGTAACAGTACTTAAGTAAAAATTTTCAGTACTCTTTCCACCACTGTGCATGTCTGTACATGTGTACATTGTGTATAATATATACTGTATACCACTGTTAATTGTTTTGTTCTCATATGTGCAATGTCTGGAACATGCACCTGAGCTTTTCACGTCATTTACTTGTAAATGCTGCAGTGGCAATAAAAGTGAGTTGCTCACACATATGACTAAAAGTATTTTATAATTATAAACAAGAGTTATAAATGTATAACATCACTCACTTAATTTTCTCCAGTTTGCTATGTGAGTCCATCAAAAGA
The DNA here is from genome assembly GCF_963082965.1 of Carassius carassius. NCBI lineage: Eukaryota > Metazoa > Chordata > Actinopteri > Cypriniformes > Cyprinidae > Carassius > Carassius carassius. Next base: position 13,307,726 of record NC_081770.1, on the reverse strand, counting down.
GCAGAGAGTTTCCACCCATCCAGGTCTCCTAATTTATCTTCACTCAGATCCAGTTCTTTCAGTAATAATGGACTTGTACCTAAAACTTCAGTGAGATAATCACATGCTTCCTGTGCAGCAGGACTTTTCAGAAACCTACAGGAAGTAGATGAGAATTTTAGATCATGTATGTTTTTGCATTATTTTTGCCACAAAATTTGTTGTCTGTTGAATTTCTCTGATTTGCAATTTAATCAGTTTATGTCATTCCTATTCCTCACTGGTCCAATTTCTGTTGATATACAGCTGATTTCACATCTGTGGTTCAGCTTGAAATATTTCAAGTTTTATTACCTGATGACCTTTAATTTACAGGAATCATCCAGTAGTAAATTAATGAGCTGCTTCACTCCTGACTGTCCAGGATCATTTCCTCTGAGATCCAGCTCTATCAGGTGTGAAGGGTTTGATCTCAGAGCTGAAGCCAGAGCTTTATAACCTTCTTCAGTGATACTGCAGTCTGAAAGTCTAGAACAGGAATGAAACAGTATGACTATTCTAGAAATTACTTCTACATTATTTGCCTATAAAGTAAATTATATTCTGCAGACTGAAAGTCTAAAAAATATTTTATTCTTGCTTATAACATTAGTTATAATACAAATACACAACCAAAAAAAAAAATCTCAAATTAATTGCATTGTTTTGGAATCTCTGTGGTTTCAATATCAAGGTTTTAATATCAAGCAGCCAGTTAGACAACTAGTTAAAATTCTATGCAACTATTGTAAAAACAATATGCAACCACTGCAGCAACTTCAGTACACAAACAAGATATATAAAGTGAGTAATGTAACCACACAAAGGCAAATGATGTCAAATTGTCATTTACTGCAAAATTCAACCTGAGAGCTCAATTTATAAATCACTATTAGAAGACTACTGGTGTGGATCAAGGTAAGACACAGTTCATGCACTTGCTGACATTTTTACATACTTGCTCAATAACTTTTGTCATTACATCAAATGTACCTTTACAAATCATTATGAACTTGTATTTTTAGTTATCTACATTTATAGACTTCAGTTTTTACACCCTGCATTGTGAATTTTCCAACAGAAAACAGATATTCCCTATTCCTGTCCTGTCCTATCTAGAATTCCTATACCTTCTCTATAATCCTGAGTTTTCTAGTTTATTCAAACTCAATAATCTTAGTACCAATACAGTCAAATACTCACATCAGTGTGTTAATTGTACAATGTTTATCCTGCAGTAGTGGAACAAGCTTTTTCAAGTCTCCTAATTCACGTTCACTCAGATTCAGCTCTCTCAGGAATAATGGGTTTTTACCCACAATTCCAGTCACATACTGACAGGCTTCATTAGCAGCAGGACCCAAAAACCTGCAGATGGAAAGATCTAATGAGATTCAATATAGTTTTTAACAAAACATGATGATTCTCAAACTATGTTAAAGGATTTTTCTTGAATTAACTTTAATGCAACATATTTATGCTAAACAATTTAACTGCATATAACTTGTCTCACAAGTTTTGTCTCACCTCAGTGTCTTCAGTTGAAAGTTTGGATCTATTAATAAATCATTGAGCTGCTTCACTCCTGATTGTCCAGGATCATTTCCTCTGAGATCCAGCTCTATCAGGTGTGAAGGGTTTGATCTCAGAGCTGAAGCCAGAGCTTTATAACCTTCTTCAGTGATACTGCAGTCTGAAAGTCTAGAATAGGAATGAAACAGTCTGATTATTCTAGAAATTTCTTCTACATTATTCCCATAAAGTAAATTATATTTTTTTACTTGAACAGTAATTTGCAAAGAAAACTGAGAACTGAATACAAAAGGCCCAGTACCCTTCAATATTTTAAACATCAACACACATAAGAATCTGTAAAGTTGTGGCCTAATGGTTAGAGAGTTGGACTCGCAATCGAAGGGTTGTGAGTTCGAGTCTCGGGCCGGCAGGAATTGTGGGTGGGGGGAGTGCATGTACAGTTCTATCTCCACCCTCAATACCACGACTTAGGTGCCCTTGAGCAAGGCATCGAACCCCCAACTGCTCCCCAGTTGCCGCAGCACAAATGGCTCCCCACTGCTTCGGGTGTGTGTGTGTGTGTTCACTGCTCTGTGTGTGCACTTCGGATGGGTTAAGTGCAGAGCACGAATTCTGTGTATGGGTCACCATACTTGGCTGAATGTCACGTCACTGTAATATCTGGACTGCAGAATCTGGACCGTAAACATCCAGTTTTCCAGTCATTTACAAGGGTTATCTAAAACTCTACATGGGTGAAAGTCTTTCATCTGAATGATCCAAAACATTTAAGGGACCACAAAATGGCGATAAAAGAAAAAGTTTTGAAATGACCTAATAAAGGTCCACACTTAACCTGTTAGCCAGCACCCCCCATTATGGGACTCACAGCTGAAAGTGCTCTACCTAACTTATAATTGTAACAGTTTCCTATTACAGTGTGTTACAAACATAATTTTGGTGTCTTTGGAAAGAAGACACTTTGGGCTTTACTTTTTATTAACCAGATTTGATAATGCTCAAAAACATTAAAAGTTATAGACACTGAAGTGCCTTGATTTTTTTTTACCACACTTAAATATTTTTTATTTGATATAAAAATACATGAAATGAGTCCTGGAGCAATCTAGAAAAGTAATGGGTTGAAAGCCACATGTCTCATGAGTTTCTATTTCAAATCTGAATAAGATATCATGAAAAATCAAGCAAATATTCTTGCAAATATTTTTTTTCTGAGACTATGTCTAGACCCCTCACCCCCCAAATATAAGAAAATATATTTCCCAATAGTATTGAAGGTTTCTACAAAGTATTTTGTCAGTAAACATACCACTGCATAGTTTTTTTTTTTTCAATTATAAAGCACTAGACAGAAACTTAGACATCATATAAGTGATTTATTTGAGCACTAGAAAAATACAATAAGAATAATTTCAGTAAGAAAAATTAGAATAATAAGAAAAATAAAAAAAGATTTAACTTTGTTTGCCAATTACAGAAAATCCTGAGATTGCTAGAAATGCAGAATTTACAATGAATTACGACGCAAATAAGTGATGATGTGCTGATGGCCACTTATACAGATGGTAATAACACAAATGCGCCAAATATCAAATAATCCACTCTCTCTATTCATATAGACGATTTCACTTTGATAGCTGTGATCATGCAGTAATAGCGAGCTGATTGGGGCTGATTTGCACTCAAACAGATGGTAATCATGCAGATACATTCACATTCAACATAAAACACTCTCACACATATATAAAAATTGTTGAAAAATAAAACAAAGAAAAAGGCCATCTCTATAAGTTAAGCCTCAATCAGCTGACAGGTGCGTCAGAGTGTGGGGTGCTGGCTAAGAGGTTAAACCCCATTGAAATTCTGTGGTAGGACCTAGAATATACAGTTCATGTTGCAAAGTTAACAAATTACACTGAGCAGTTCTGCCCTCCTTTCTGTGGCAGACTAACCAGCTCTGAGTTAATTCCAAGTTGACTCAACACAGGATTGTCACAAAACTTACCTCAGTATCTCTAATTTGCAAGTGACATTCTTCAGCCCAATGCAGAGACACTTTACTCCTGAATCCTGCAGATTATTATTGTTCATGTTCAGCTCTTTCAGACTGCTATCTGATCCAAGAACTGTAGCCAGAGCTGGACAACTTTTGTCTGTTAGGTTACAATCATTTAGCCTACAAGAGAAATAAAGCACACCACAGAACTATTTACATGTAACATTTTTGTTAAAGGGGTCCTATGATGCTCTTTTACAAAGTCTTGATTTTGTTCTGGGGGTGTACTAGAACACGTAACTGAGAATCATATTTAGGTCAATACTGTTATTTGTTTGTGAACAAAATCTGCTGTAAGTGTGATCTATTTGAGCCCACTGAAATGCTTGAATGTAGACAATGCAGACACATCAATCGGTGTCTCTTCATTTTAGATAAAAAAAAGAAACATAAAATAACATAGATTAAATAAAATAACTCAAGCACGTTCAAATTCCCTGCTGCTGTAATGTTAACAGTTTTATTAAAATGCTACACATGCCCTATGTGACGTCTGTTTTTATATTATTTATCAACATTATACATTTTTATATTGTTTGGATTAACTAACGTTAGCCGAGTAGACAGATATAAATGTTTATTCATAACCATGTTTATTCATAGTCCAAAACATGTGCGCCAATCCATTTTTTTTTCATTGCATCTAAAAATGACTTTGTGCGTCACATTCACTTTGAGCACTCTGCGCAGAACCTGCCTCCCGCGTTGCTTCGCTGTGGACAATTTAAAGGTTGCGGTCACATTTTATACAGGAATTGTTCATTTAAATTTTTTTATGCTAACATGCAATCAAGGTCTTCGGCTACTATATAAGATACAAGTTCAGGCTACCATGCACTGTGACATTTTACCGTTTCAACTTATAAACTCCTTGAGATTTTAAAGTCAGTTTAATAGTATTGAAATTGAAGTTGAATCTAGTATAAAAAAGGTTTTAATTGCATAAATTATTTCTATGAATTAATAATATGTTAACATTACTTTTTCAACATTTAATTTTTTACGAGCTGTATTCGTTTTCTAAAAACCAAGCACCCACTTGTTTCTTTTTTAAATCTATTAATCGCTCTTATATCTCCTACAACGGGGAATTTTTTGTTCTTTTTTTTTTAGCAAGGTGCAACTGTCAGGGGAGTCAAAAGATAATTAGGCTACATCCTCATTAGAGTTGCCAATTAATTTCAGAAATGGAAAATAAGAGCTAATTGAGATTTTGTCTTTTATTTTTTTTTATAATGTTTATTCTTGTATAAAATAACTGTTTAAGAAAATAACGTAGGCTACAGTATAAGGGGTGATCCAAATATTTGTAATGATAATACATTTTTAATAATATATACCTATATCTGCCTGCAGTTAAAAAGTGATCATATCTGTTTTGCTTTAACAATATAGGCTACAATTATTCTAAATAAATATATAAATAAAAAGCCATTCGGCATGAGTACATTTTACCATTATAGAATTGGGGTAGTAATTTAGGAGGTGACAATACTGTGAAATTACAAATGGCATGCGATTTTAAAGCATAACAACTGAAGGTCTGAAATGTTAGGATTTGTACTTCAATATAATGAGGTCCAAGTTTAAGAATAGCCTACACTAGTTTTTATTTTTTTTCTATTTAACAGCATTAACTTACAATGAAATATGTCATTCTTCAGGTAGACTGAATGTTTTCCTGCCTTGCAAAATGTTGGGTTTATGATCAATGAGTTGTATCAGCTCAAACTGATTTTGTAAATTCAAAGCTGACGGTGAAGCTGCGTCAGTAAGCGCTCGCGCTCGCTGTGAAGAGGGAGCAGCTGACGGAGGATCCCACTTGGTTTTAAAGCCTTCCTCAAACGCCTAGATTCACAAATAACAATGATTTTCACAAAAATAATGATTTATTATCAATTGATAATTTGTTATTATTATTGTCTAGTTCAAATATTAATATGGGCTGCGAGAAAATAATGAATACAAAGACTAGCTACGGCTGCTGTAAGTGCGGGCATATTTCAACCCATTAACATGACAACAAAGCGCAGCAAGAAAACAGACCGAATTCAGTTCGGCTGGAGGGGGTTGGGTTTTTTGAGGGGGAAGTTCTGTATAGTATGTGGGGGTTGAGATAAAGGTGTGTATTTCTTGCTCTTTCATATGGACAGTGTCTTATGAGAGTTTCAAATTTGCAGAACAGGTTTACATACGTAGGACAAATGCCTGTCGCTTTGGTTTTAGAATAATGCTGAAGAAAGGTTTGATCCACTTTAAATGTTGACTACTGTATAGCGCAATATAGGTTATTAGTTATCATAACTTAATTTCAGAGGAAGTTGCCTTAACTAAAAAAAAAACTGTTGCATTAATTTTATTTGTTGTGTCAATACAATATTGTTTAGAGTGTGAAATATAAATTCTGTCAGAATGTAGCATATTCATTACCAATATATTGAAGCATCTCTTTATTTTTTTCTACATCCCAAACAGATTCCAGACATCAGTAGAGTATCCGTCTATAAACATGTTTTATAGGCTGTTTTAGATGGAGTTTTTGAAGACAGTATTTAATAGGTCTGCCCCCACGTAAGATTTTTCTAGTTACTAGTCGTTCATTTGTGAAAATTAAACTAATTGCAGTTTTATATTAAATTTACATCTATAAGCCATAATGAGCCTTAATATATTCTACGCTCAAGCAAATGCATTAAGTTTGCCAAAAAGCAAAGGCAGAAGTACCTTAATAATTGTGAAAAAGGAGACATTTTAATTATGTATTAATAAACAAATGGTTTCTTGTCTGCTGTAAGATGAAACTCACAGTGCTGGCTCTCTCTCCACATGGACGCGCCTTTAAACAGAAATACAACCTTCACAGATTACATAATGCTTTTGTTTTGAATTGATTTGTTTAAAAGTAGACATTTGAAGCTTTCTGTAGTTATATTTCTCATGTATGTGAGACACCCAAATTTTAAGTTAATTAATTATCAGGAGAACATTCAAGTGATTGAGAGGGCGCCTCCCTGTCATGCATGCGCATTAATAATTTTTGCACAAACATGAATATGAATAATAGTTCACATTTTGCATATGCATTACAAAGTAAATCATTTTTACATGCAATTATCCAAAATAAAATCAAACAAGATTTGTAATGAAGATAAAATATGTAGACAAATAAGAATTAATGCTGCATGTAGCACTCGCATCATGCAAATCATGCACTCTGATATTTTACACACCTGCATTAAAATGTGACTGAAATTTATTTAATTTTTTAGTTAAATTATATGAAAGCAAGTAAAGAAGGCTCCCTTTAAAATCACTGTCAATTAATAAAGCTCTTATTAACATTGTGTGTATTTTTATGATGAGAGAACTTGAGTTTAAATGTGAGAACGATTTATTAATCTGTTTATTCTTTTTTTAAGTTTCAAGGATTTCTCTAAACCATGCAGGTTAAATTTATTTGTTTCTTATTTTAATTAGGCCTAAGTAATGGGAGTGATACTGTACAGTGCCTCACATTTTACTAAAATATTAAATATGTATCTACAGTGTTTTTCTTTAATTTTCCCCGACTACAGCCGTCAAATGTAACACATAACTGAGGCAAAGCTGACGTCTATTTACGAAAATGTGCTTTGACACGCTTGTTTGATAACTTGTGGTTAAAGCACCACTCAACAGTCAAAAGCTGCAAATGCACTTTGCAGACTCGGCAGCGGCGGCACACACGGTGGTAGAATCAAAAGGAAAGGATGTGATGTTCATAACATGTAAACTACAGTAATAATCAAGAGTGGGAAGTGATGCCCTCTGGGGACATTTTTGCCAGGGGTGTTTTTACACCTCAGACAAGGTATGAGAAGGAAAAAATCATTATGAAAATGTAATATATATAGTGGTTATTTTCGGAAAATCACAAGTATTTTGAGCAGTAGGATTATAAAAAAAATCTGCTACTGTAAAATTAAATTAAGCAGCCTTTATAAAATTGCTAAATCTATCTTTCGGTACTTTTTTACTTAAGTACATAAAAAAAATTGAGTACTTTTATACTTTCACTTTTACTTTTACTGGAGGATTATTTTATTATATATGTCTGTACTTGACTCAAGTACTTGATTTGTGTCCACCACTGCCTTTTGGAGTGGACTTAAGAGTTCTGTAACTTTCTAGATCTTTTTTTTTTAATTTTTTACAAAAATATACACGCTGACTAAAAAAAGCAATTTCATTGATAAAGTAATACATTTAATAAATAATAGCAATCTTGATTAAAACAATAAAATGCAATGTTTATAGATTTAATAATAATCAATCATTCATTTAAAGTGCTAGCTCTATCATCTTAATAAATCTCTGGAGGATTAAATTAATTTTTGAATTACAAAAATATAATTCAACCATAAATGTATCATTCATTTATGCATGGTAAATGGTTAATAATCACTGTAGATCAGAGGTGTCCAAAACTGCTATAGATCAATGTAGAAAATCTATTTTTAAATGAGAACAAAACATGGCAAAATTTGAATAAATGACTTACAAAGCTCTTTTGGTAGTTTTGATGACTGCCGATAATCTAATGAGACACTCGTCTGATTTCTTGAATTTCTGAAGCTCAAAATCCTCCATCTCCTCCTCTGATGTTAACAACACAAAGGCCAAAGCAGACCACTGGGCAGGTGAAAGATCAGAAGTTGAGAGACTTCCTTCACTAAGTTGAGTCTGAATCTCTTTCACCAGAGTTTGATCATTCAGTTCATTCAGACAGTAGAACAGATTGATGGATCTCTCTGGAGACAGATTATCCTCTAGTTTCTGCTTGATGTACTTAACTACTTCCATTTTGCTCTGGTCAATGCCATCTTGCTGTGTTAAAAGACCTCTTAAAAGTAGACGATTAGACTGGAGTGACATACCAAGGAGGAAACGAAGAAAAAGATCCAGGTGTCCATTGTCACTCTCGAGTGCCTTGTCCACTGCAGTCTTTAGCAAATCAATCATGGCTTCATTGTTTTTTTCCTGTTCTGTAGAGTCTTGAAAAAATACACTTTTCTTGTTGATTCCTAGAAACAAATGTGCATAAAGGGCTGCAATGAACTCTTGAATGCTCAAGTGAACAAAACAGTACATGGTACCAAGAATGATCCCTGTTTCCTCTTTAAAGATCTGGGTACACATGCCTGAATACACTGATGCTTTAGATACGTCAATACCATAGGCTTCCAGGTCTGTGTCATAGAAGATCAGATTGTTTCTTTCCAGCTGATGAAATGCAAGTTTTCCCAGTGAAAGGATGGCATCTTTATCCCAGGAAACACCTGGTGTGTATTCTCCATCATATTTTCGTCTGCTTTGCTGAATTTGAAAGCGAAGAAAGTGTGTGTACATTTGTGTCAGAGTCTTGGGAATGTCTTCAGTATTTGATTCCTGCAGTGTTTTGGAGGCATCATCGACCTGATTGTTTTTCAGATCATTATTTATTCTCTCTTCCAAAATGTTCTGGAGAACAGTGGCTGAAATCCAGCAGAACACTGGGATGTAGCACATGATAAAAAGACTCTTTGATTGTTTAACATGATCAATGATTCCACTGGCCAGATTCTGATCAGTGAATCTTTTTTTGAAGTATTCTTCTTTTTGTGCATCATTGAATCCTCTAACCTCTGTAACCTGGTCAATACAGTTAGGAGGAATCTTACTGGCAGCTGCTGGTCTAGTTGTGATCCAGATGAGAGCAGAAGGAAGCAGATTTCCCTTGATGAGGTTTGTTAGAAGAACATCCAGAGAGGCTGGTAAAGATAGATCATGCCATGTTTCATTACCATCAAAGTTTAGAGGAAGACGACATTCATCCAAACCATCAAGGACAAACAGGACTTTGAAATAGTTCCTTCTTTTAAGGTTCAGTGTTTTTATTTCTGGGAAAAACTGACTTATAATACTGGTCAAACTTTGTATTTCTTTCTCCTTTACGTTCAACTCTCTAAAAGGAAGAGGAAATATGAAGCTGATATCTTGATTTCCTTTTCCTTCAGCCCAATCCAGAACAAACTTTTGCACAGAGATTGATTTTCCGATACCAGCAACTCCTTTTGTCAGTACAGTTCTGATCTGCTTGTCTTGTTCAGAAGCTTGAAACATCTTTGTGCATTCTACCTGTATCTCTTGTGATTCTTGATGCCTGGAAGTAACTTCAATCTGTCTTACCTCATGTTCAGTATTAACATGTTCACGACCACCCTGAGTGATATAGAGATCTGTGTAGATGTTATTCAGAAGTGTAGAGTCACCTTGCTTTGCAATTCCTTCAAACACACATTGATACTGATTCTTTAGGTTACTTTTTAGTTGATGAATGAAGAGCAGCTCATCTAAAAACCAGAAGAAAAATATAGATATTTGTAACAGGATTTTCTCTCCTATGTTAATTTGAGGCAATATGACAGATGGTCATGAGTCTCTTACCTTCTAGAGTATCAGCAGCTACATCTTGCTTCATATCTCTCAAGAAGTAGAGAGTGAGATCGAGAGCCATTTCATTGATACTGCATCTATTCTTATTAAAGTCCTCCACAAAGAATTGCATGTTCTCTTTTTGTAATATTTTCTTAAACTTCTCCAGCTCATTTTTCAGAAATTGGATTATTTTGCTCTCAAGGTCCTACAAAGTAAGAAAAAGAAGCAATCAATCAGTCGAGACTGCGTAAATGCTGGAGAGCACAAAAAGTGTTTGCTTAATAGCTTGTTTCTTTTCTAAGAAGGATTAATTAATTTACTGCTTATTTCTATTTTGTATTCTCATTATAATTTTTTTTTTCATTTTGGCTGCAACAATTTGAAATAAGAATAAAAGCCTTGGGCTAAAAATAAGTTAATTGTTAATTGTTAAAACGTTACTGCATTTAAATGGTGAATTGTCCTGCAAGAGTTTATATTTCAGTCCACTTTCTTTCCACCCTCACATTTAACAAGTTCTTCAAGTAAATTATTGTTGGCTCTCAACAACACTCTAACATCACATGCAGAATGCAATCCAAAACTGTAAACCTGTGTCCTATCTGCACCTTTGTGCTGATTTCATTCTGGCATTTGCTGATAAATCAGCTTTTAGTATATTGGGCTTGACTGAGTCCTGGATTTGTCAAGAGGACAGGAATAACTTCTCCTTCACAGTTCTTTTACAATGCTGATATTGTAACAACTCCTATAAAACTCCACATTAGAGCTGTATGATTAATCATTAAAAGATTGCGATCTCAATTCAGACAACCAAGCAATCTCATTTCTAAATGACAACGATTCCCTGAGTCTATTAAACCTTTGACAAAGTCTTAAAGGGTCATTCAAATATATATATATATATATATATATATATATATATATATATATATATATATATATATATATATATATATATATATATATATATATATATATACACACACACACACACACACACTTAAAGGGTCATTCAAATATATATATATATATATATATATATATATATATATATATATATATATATATATATATATATATATATATATATATATATATACACACACACACACACACACACACACACACACACAGTATCTCACAAAAGTGAGTACACCCCTCACATTTTAGCAACCATTTTAGTATATTTTCTCAAGGCACAGCACTATAGAAATTATACTTGGGTATATTTTAGAGTAGTCAATGTGAAAACTCTGTGTGACCCTGGCCACTGTACTGCAACTCCGTTTCAATCTCCTTATAGCCTAGGCCATCTTTGTGGAGAGTAACAATTCTAATTCTTAAATCCTCAGAGAGTTCTTTGCCATGAGGTGCCATGTTGGACATCCAGTGGTCTGTTTAAGAGAATTGTACTCAAACCAATCTTAACTGCTCTAATACAAGATAAACAAATTTGTATGGCCTCGAAAAGCAGACAAAAATATGAACATGATGAATTGGACATGCATGGTTAAATGGCGTACAGCTGTTGTAACTTAAGGTGTACTCACATTTGTTTCCAGCTATATTGACAATAATGGCTGTATGTTAAGTTATTTTCAGATAGTAAATCTTTACTGCTATACAAGCAGCACATTGACTACTCTAAAATATATCCAAATTGATTTCTATAGTATTGCCCCTTAGGAAGATATACTAAAATTGTTGCTTAATATGACCAAAGATGACAGTAAAAATAAATCTGCATCGTTTATCCTGTTGTTCTTTAATTCGTAAAATTTGCCACCTTTCATTGAAGGAAAATAATTGAAAGTGGGGGGAAATCACATTATGAAATAAATGTTTTTCTTTAAATAATTGCTGGCCAAAATTATTGGCTCACTTTTATGAAATAATTTTTGCAACCTCCATTTGCCAAGATAACAGCTCTGTGTCTTCACCTATAATGCCTGATGAGTTGGAGAACACCTGACAAGAGATCAGAGACCATTCCTTCATGCAGAATCTCTACAGATCCTTTAGATTCCCAGCTCCATGTTGGTGGTGCTTCTCCAGTTCACTCCATTCATTTTCTTCAGTGTTCAGGTAAGGGGATTGGGACGACCATGACAGAAGCTTCATTTTGTGCTGTTTTTTTTTTTGGATGTTTGTTTTGGATCCTTGTCCTGATGGAAGATCCAACCGCGGCCCATTATTAGCAGAAGCGGTCAGGTATTGATTTTTTATCTGTTGGTATTTGATAGAATCCATGATACCATGTATCTCAACAAGATATTCAGGACCTGAAGCAAAAAATTGGCCTACCTCATTAAATATCCAGCAGTGAGTTTTAACAGTGGGCATGGGCTACTTTTTATTCATGTGTTGACCATAGAAGTCGGTCCCTTTTGAAGTTCCAGTCCTGTCTGACAACAGAATGAGCTGGAGATAGTTTCTGGATGAGAGCAGAGGATTTTTCTTGAATCCCTCCATAACAACTTGTGGGGATGTAGGAGCTGTTTACTAATTTTTTTTAGGCTTTCAGAGACTCAAGACTCAATTACTAAATTAGAATGTCATGGAAAAGTTAATTTATTTCAGTAATTCAACTCAAATCGTGAAACTTGTGTATTAAACAAACTACTTCGGTCTATGTGCACTGAATTTAAGTCTTTGGTTCTTTTAATTGTGATGATTTTGGCTCACATTTAACAAAAACCCACCAATACACTATATCAACAAATTACAATATAGTGACATGCCAATGAGCTAATTTCTGTCAACTCAAAACACCTGCAAAGGTTTCCTGAGCCTTCAAAATGGTCTCTCCATTTGGTTCACTAGGCTACACAATAATGGGGAAGACTGACAGTTGTCCAGAAGACACACATTGACACCCTTCACAAGGAGCGAAAGCCACAAACATTAATTGCCAAAGAAGCTGGCTGTTCACAGAGTGCTGTATCCAAGCTTGTTAACAGAAAGTTGAGTGGAAGGAAAAAGTGTAGAAGAAAAAGGTGCACAACCAACTGAGAGGACTGCAGCCTTATGAGGATTGTCAAGCAAAATCGGTTATAGAATTTGAGTGAACTTCACAAGTAATGGACTGAGGCTGGGTTCAAGGCATACAGACGTGTCAAGGAATTTGGCTACAGTTGTCGTATTCCTCTTGTTTAGCCACTATTGAACCAAAGACAATGTCACAGGCGTCTTACCTGGGCTAAGGAGAAGAAGAACTGGACTGTTACCCAGTGGTCCAAAGTCTTCTTTTCAGATGATAGCAAGTTTTGTATTTCATTGTATTGTGTTGCTTGAAGTTGCTTGAAGTCCAGTGTTAGGTTTCCACAGTCTGTGATAATTTGGGGTGCAATGTCATCTGCTGGTGTCAGTCCATTGTGTTTTTTGAAAACCAAAGTCACTGCACCTGTTTACCAAGAAATTTTGGACCACTTCATGCTTCCTTCTGCTGACCAGCTTTTTAAAAATGCTGATTTCACTTTCCAGCAGGATTTTGCACCTGCCCACACTGCCAAAAACACCAAAAGTTGGTTAAATGACCATGGTGTTGGTGAGCTTGACTTGCCAGCAAACTATTGGAATCTATAGGGTATTGTCAAGAGGAAAATGAGAAACGAGACAAATGCAGTTGAGCTGAAGGACACGGTCAAAAAACCTGGGCTTCCAGACCACTTCAGCAGTGCCACATACTGATCACCTCCATGCCACGCTGAATTGAGGCAGTAATTAAAACAAAAGGAGCCCCTACCAAGTACCGAGTACATACACAGTAAATTAACATACTTTTCAGAAGGCCAACAATTCACAATTTTTTTTTTTTTTTTATATTGGATTGGATACTTATGAAGTATTCTTATTTGTTGAGATAGTGAATTGGTGGGCTTTTGTTAAATTGTGAGCCAAAATCATCACAATTAAAAGAACCAAAGACTTAAACTACTTCAGTCTGTGTGCACTGAATTTATTTAATACAAGAGTTTCACAATTTTAGTTCAATTACTGAAATAAATTAACTTTTCCACGACATTCTAATTTATTGAGATGCACCTGTAATCTCCCAATCAATTTTTAATTGATCCTTGGAGAGATTTTGGACACTCAAACTTTCCTCCTCACCATTCATTAGGACAATTTAGACACACGTCCTCTTCCAGGAAGATTTGTAACATCTTTAGTTGTTTGGAACTTCTGAATTATTGCCATGATGGTGGAAATGGGGATTTTCAATGCTCTAGCTACACTGTAAAACCCGACAAGTTAACTTAACTCAAACCGTTTGAGTAAACAGATTGCCTCGATTTAAACCATGTAAGTTTTAAAACTTTGCATTCAAGTAATTAACTGTGATTAACTAAGTGCTGATTGAGAATTAGTGATGAACAGCTGCTGTTAACAAACAGAATCACTGAAGAAAAGAGAAACACAAGAACTACTACAACTGACTTCAGACACAGTCTTAGATGAAATCAACTGAAATAAAATACATGAAATCTCTCAAGATCTGATTAAACAATCCACAAACAGCATCACCAGCTCCACTTATTAATAACCAGACTGACTTTATTTCTGTCAGACGTCTACAGAAGATCTTATTGAGAATGAACTAAGGTTTAGATGTTGATTTATTGTTTAATTTGAAGTAACCATGTTAGAGATCAGTGTTTGCTTTAGTTGGGCTCTTGACCCTTGATTTCTGTTTTCTCTGGCTGTTATAACCATGTTTTTCTGAAACATGTTTGTTGTATCTCAAAAGCCCAGAAAAATATCATGTGTTAACCTGTATCTAGGTGTAGGTTGTTATACTTTATATTGGTGATGATAATCATCAATTACTGAACTGTATGAAGTCTGATCTCTGACGAAATATGTGTTGTGTTATTTGATTGATTAGAGTAAAAGTGATTCTAAGAGCCAGTGGTTCTGTGATAATCAGTTAATCTGAATGACTTTTCAAATAATGTGGTCTTCTATGGTGTCAACTAGTCACACAAAGACATCAATAATCAGAATATGAACCTCAACAATGGTGACCATGAAAAAAAAAATGCTGCAGAGCATGCTGGGAGCCATGGATGAGTTTTGTACTACAATAGTACCCAGCATGCATTGCAGCATGTTTTTTTCGTCACCATTATAGAGGTTCATTTTCTGATTATTAATGTCTGTGTTTGACCAATTACTGGCAATGAAGATAAATGTATGTGTACAAAATGTTTAGAAAGTCAATTTTATATTAACTGATTATCACAGAGCCACTGGCTCTTAGTGTCATTTTTACTAGAACCACTTCAACTAATTACACAACATCTATTTCATCGGAGATTAGACTCCATACGGATCAATAACTGTGAATAATAATGAATAATTATCATCACCAATATAAAGTATAATAACCTACACTTAGGTACAGGTTAACACCTGATGATATTTCTTCTGAGCTATTGGTTTACAACAAATGTGTTTTAGAAACACAGTTATAACACCCAGAGAAAAGACTAAGACAAAAATCAAGGGTCAAGAGCCCAACTAAAGCAAACACTGATCTCTAACATGGTTACTTCAAATGAAACAATAAATCAACATCTAAACCTTAGTTCATTCTCAATAAGATCTTCTGTAGACGTCTGACAGAAATAAAGTCAGTCTGGTTATTAATAAGTGCAGCTGGTGATGCTGTTTGTGGGGTTGTTTAATCAGATCTTGAGAGATTTCATGTATTTTATTTCAGTTGATTTCATCTAAGGCTGTGTCTGAAGTAAGTTGTAGTAGTTCTTGTGTTTCTCTTTTCTTCAGTAATTCTGTTTGTTAACAGCAGCTGTTCATCACTAATTCACAATTATCACTCAGTTAATCACTTAATTACTTAATTGCAATGTACATCTTCTTTCAGCGAACTCAACTGAATTAAGTTCAGAGTACTCATAACTGTTAGTTTTTTCAACTTAAATGGTTTAAGGCAATCGGTTTCCTCAAATGGTTTGAGTTAACATAACTTGTCAGGTTTGAAAGAGGCTGTGTCTGAAGTCAGCTGTAGTTCCTTTCTCTCTTTTCTTCAGTAATTCTGTTTGTTAACAGCAGGTGTTCATCACTAAAGCTGAATTATCACTCAATTAATCACTTAATTACTTAATTGCAATGTATATCTTCTTTCAATGAACTCAACTGAATTAAGTTCAGAGTACTCATAACTGTTAGTTTTTTCAACTTAAACGGTTTAAGGCAATCGGTTTCCTCAAATGGTTTGAGTTAACATAACTTAAGGATATCTGTTTACTAAAACCATTTGAGTTAAGTTTACTTGTCGGGTTTTACAGTCAAGGCAATCGGTTTACTCAAACGGTTTGAGTTAAGTTAACTTGTCGGGTTTTACAGTGTATTTTCTTAGTCACTTTCTATTTTGTGAAACTTAATCTTTTGCTGCACATCAGAACTATATTCTTTGGTTTTACTCATTGTGATAAATGATTAAGGGAATTTATTTATACTCCTCTGAAACAGGAAGTCATGGCTGGACAATTTCATGTTCATGATCACCCTGCTGTGTTAAAAATATGCAAATATGATGATATGTTTTACAAAATTCTAGGTGTGCCAATAATTCTGGCCAATGTGTTTTAGAGAAAGACATTTATTTCATAATCTGATTTGCCCCCACTTTCAATTACCTTCCTTCAATGAAAGTTTAGATTTTTGCTAATCTTATGAACTAAAGATCAAACGGTTAGATTTGTTTTTACAGTCATCTTTGATTGTATTTAAAAAATGGTGCCAATAATTCTGACCACAACTATGTGTGTGTGTGTGTGTGTGTGTGTTCATTGGATATAATTAAACATCTATGAAAATGTGTTTTTCCTACCTTGAAGATCCATGGGAGATTGTCTTTGAAATTATTTTGTTTCCTGTCAGTCTGAAAGTCTGAATCTAGTGTCTCATATTGAACCCTGTTAAGAAATTAAATACTGAATTTCCATGAAAAATATCTCCCACATCTTTTTAACAAAGAAAAAAAAAGCATTTGGCGTACAAGCTGACAGCATTATTTAAGTATAGAATCTGGGTAACTATTTTTCTTTAGCTCATGGCAAAGCATTGTGGTACTGACTGAGGATGCATGGTTAATTCAACTAAAATTGTTATCACTGTATGGGCTTAGTGTAATTATCAAACTGCAAAAGACTATGATCTAATTGCATAAATATACAGTGTGCTGCACTGTACGTTTTAGAGTGAAGCACAGCAATGTGTTAATTTACATGTGCACAGCTTATTTCAGTCAGTGTCTCAGAGCAGCTTGGTCATTAGCAAAATATGGTTTCTCACAAACTCCAGCTCTGCATATTTTGTGATTTTAATGTGCATTTGAGAACACAAGAAGCACAAGGTGCAATTTTTCACATTCACATAACTATTTAAAGATATTTAAACTATATTTGCAATCATTTATCATTATATCATTTATCATTAATCGTTTTGTAAGTATTTATAAACCTGTTTTCAACTAAATATAGAAATGTAAAGGTCTTCAAAAAATAAATAAATAAAATTAGTATTATATTATATTATATTATAATTTTACTACAGTGGAAATCATGAAAATTTGTGTATGTAAATGTAATGTGTTACTTATTATTGAATAATAGTTGAATAATAAAAATGTAATTTTAATTGTATCACATTTTATAAGTGTGCAACAGTGAGAAGTGCTGTTTATGTTGTAATATATTTATGCTTGAAAACAAGCGACACATTTGTTACTGCAAAATGTCATGCCCTGCATGTTCATTAATTCAGTACATTAAATATATATATATATATATATATATATATATATATATATATATATATATATATATATATATATATATATTGCTATAAATAGAACATAACAAAATATGAATAAAGTTGAATTTTTCTATTTTTTCTTATGCTCTAAACAATGTAATGACATGGGAAAAAATACTAAATTCATAAAGCTTATTTTTTCTGGGTCTCAAATCATGTTCATTCTGACAGAGAAAATATTAATGTGCTCCCTAGTGGCTGCCTTTGTAAGTATATTATTGGAAAGAAGCTCCAGAATGAGCTTAATAAAGAGTAAAACAGCTAAAACATACATCATGTTCATATATTTAGTGAAATTCCATCACATAAACAACAACTGATAAATTAGCTACAGAGCAACATGATGTAAAACACATGCAATAATTCAATTAAATTAAATTTAAGTTTATTTGTATAGCGCTTTTTACAATACAAATTGTTACAAAGCAACTTTACAGAAAATTATGTTTCTACAATATTTAGTAGTAGCTTATATGTGGTGACTGTCAGTTTGTGCACGTATGACAGGATTTGTAGAAAAATTAATACAAGACGTAGTCAGCCAGAAGATGAACATTATTAATAATTAATAATTATTATATGATGCAGTCACACTAGTAGCAATATTTGTTAGTTCTGTTTGTTGATTCAGGGTTGGCATCATCTGAGGTCCTCTGAGGGTCAGCATCATCTCTTCTCAGGTGTTGTGGATCCAGACTGAAGCTTGTGTAAATCCTTGTTACAAAACATAGAAACAAATAGAGACATGCAATACCTTTTGTGGGATGATGGTGTTTCCTCACTAAGGTTTGGTGGAATATCACACGACCAATCACTCTTCACAGACACATAGCTGAACACATGTGAGTCTGATCTTTCCCTAACACAGACCAGAGAAAAAATAAATAAATAAATAAATAAAAACTTTAGTCTAATTCGAAGACATTTGATGTGATAAAATTCAGTATAACTGTAGATTTGTCTTTCTAAGTATTAGCAAATGTTGTATTTATGTATGTTTGCCTGTTCTGTCTTACCATGGTGAATTTATGCCCTCTAGTGGCTACCTGTGTAATTGTATTGTTGAAAAGACAGCTTATACTAAAGAATAAATCAATTTAACAGACATCTCATTCTGTGGTTTACGGTTTTATCCAGTCAAGTAGACTAATCACTAGGGTTGCCACCTTCAATATAGAGAAATAAGGGACGCCTGGGTGGGGTGGGGGTAGACACCCCTCGGGGCCTCGACGACCACAGGTCCGATAAGTGAAGTGTGAAGTGAAGTGACATTCAGCCAAGTATGGTGACCCATACTCAGAATTTGTGCTCTGCATTTAACCCATCCGAAATGCACACACACAGAGCAGTGAACACACACACACACTGTGAGCACACACCCGGAGCAGTGGGCAGCCATTTATGCTGCGGCGCCCGGGGAGCAGTTGGGGGTTCCTTGGGTGCCTTGCTCAAGGGCACCTAAGTCGTGGTATTAAAGGTGGAGAGAGAACTGTACATGCACTCCCCCCACCCACAATTCCTGCCGGCCCGGGACTCGAACTCACAACCTTTCGATTGGGAGTCCGACTCTCTAACCATTAGGCCACGACTTCCCCAAACGTGCCAGTGGTGGTAAATCACAACTTAAAACATGTTTTCATAAAAATATTAATTGCTAATGAACTTAAGTAATTGTATAAGGTGGCGTGAACACAGATTTTGGATAAAATTTTCACAGAAAATGAACACAGATTTTTGGATACTGTTTGCAGACAGTAACACCATCCAAACCACATAATAAATAACCGATCTATAAACATTTCTGAATTCATGTAAAACACACAATTTTTTTTATTTATTATTATTGGTAAGTTAATCTATTTTATATAGTCAATTGTTCATTCTACAGTAGCCTATTGAATAATGCAATCATTTAAATTAGTTAAGTTGTTTATTTGCTTCACTTAGGCACTATATTTGTATTATTAAATATATCTATCTTATCTCTTATTAAAATAATGCTTATGTGTCTGACTGTACACCTTAACCGTAATAAACAAATCGCAAACACTTTAAAATAAGGTTCATTAGTTAACTATATTAATTATCATTAACTAATAATGGGTGGGGTATCTGGAGCAGCCTCCGCCATAGACATATAAATACCTAGACGCCTCATTGGCCGCTCGACCGCACGTCAACGTCGCCGCCGTATTGGAGCGGGCAACTCTCATAACTCTCACGATAATAAAAACAGATCTCGGGGTGTTATCTTTCATAGGTAAGACTCAACCGTTATTTCTCGATGTTTTTTGGTCATTTTTAACATTATGTTGACAGCTTAATTAACCACTAGTGTCAGACTATTAATAGCGATATCGCTAACGTAGTTAGCAGTAAAAGCTGAGACTTTATAAAAATTCTAAGTTTAAATGAATTCTTATTTACGTTTATATCATAAACTAAATGGTGTTATGAGCACAATATGTACAGTGAGCACTTTGACTGTCTAGATTAGTGATGAAGCTAAAGCATCACTACCGTTACTTGTTTACAAAGATTAAGTGGTAACACTTTAGAATCATGGTCCATTAATGTTAGTAAATCCATTAATTAACATGAACAAACAATGAACAATACATTTATTACTGTATTTATTCATCTTTGTTAATGTTAGTTAATGAAAATACAGTTATTCAATGTTAGTTCATGCTAATTCAGAGTGCATTAACTAATGTTAACAAGCACAACTTTTGATTTAAATAATGCATTAGTAAATGTGGAAATTAACATCAACTAAGATTAATAAATGCTGTAGAAAGATTGTTCTTGCTAAGATCATGTTAACTAAAGTAGTTAACTAACATTAACTAATGGACCATTATTCTAAAGTGTTACCGATTAAGTTTATCATCACTTAATTTTAAGGATTTCATAGCTTTTCATAAAACTGTGAACTGATTTTATGTATTTTATTATTATTTTCTCTTCCCTTTTAGCCAGTTGCAAACAGGACAAGGAAAGCTGAGGAAAGCTGTTCTCTGCATTTCCAAGAGACAAGACTATACCTCCACAGACTAATGTTGTGTTTGTACTAAACCCAGAGCAGCCCTGAATGAATTTCTGCTCATAGTCCAACCACCCCCCTCTCTGTTTCTCTCTGTAAAGATAATTTTTACAACAATATAATTTAATATAAATAATATAATTACCTTATTAAATGTTTCTGTCAAATATTTGGAGGTGGATGTGCACACTGGTGGTGTTTGAGGAGATTCATCCTTCTATGTAAAGTGCTTGAGTGCCCAGAAAAGCACTATATTAATGTAAGGAATTATTAGTTATTAATAATTAAATAAAACCAGTTACCTCAGTCGATCACAATACTATAGACTGCATTTAAAAAGCTTTGCACAGGCTGTTTAATGCTGATCATGTACTGCGTGTGTCTTTACACAAAAACTACATGATGTAAATAGCCTAGAAATGAAAAACACAGGAACTCAAAGTCCAGCTGCAATATCATGATAAACTCATTGTGATGTTGTTATAATGATTATTAATTTTGATTAATATAAAGTTTTTTGAGGGGAGCATCTCATATTCTGGTCTGTGATAAACATAACTATACTTTGAGATTTTGTTGTACAAGGTAAACCTCACACACTCACACCCGAACATTCATATGTGTTAACAAAAACAAACCACTGATCCATTGACTCATTAATTGAATGAAATAGAAAATCTTGAGGGAAGCGGTGAAGAATTAATCTTTATTTGTCAGGTTTTGTCTTCACAACTAAACCACTCTATTCACAGAGAAAGACAGAACTGAAAACTGAAATAAAATGTGTATCTTGAGGATTTCTCAGAGGATTTTTTATTATATATATATATATATATATATATATATATATATATATATATATATATATATATATATGTGTGTGTGTGTGTGTGTGTGTGTGTGTGTGTGTGTGTGTACATGTATATATTATACTTAAGGAGCTCATTAATTAAACACAATTTGGAACTCATGTCCACAATTTTTTGTGTTCTGTCATTAGTTGTGTCTTAATTTGTTTAATAATTATTAAACTAATAGTATTTTAAAATTACATTTCACAATAATTTATTTTACTCTATAATTAACTATTAATTTATTCTTCATTTGGTCTATTCTGTATTATTCCACCCTTGATATTACATATTCTTCTTGCTATTATTAATCTATTGTTGTTCTTTTATTTATTATGGTATTATTCATATTATACATATAATTTGTGCTATTATAAATCTATTATATCACGTATGTTATTGTACTCGCTTTTCATATTATTCACTTTACTTCAAGTTGTACTACATATACTTTTTAATATCTATATTTTATTGTGCACTGTATCAGTGCATAATATTTTAATTTTCACTTGATGCATGAAGGCTCATCAGTTACATGTGTTATTATTTGTTGTGGAGTTTATCTGTAGGCTATAGAGTGCTATCAAATGAAAAGCAGACTACAAGTGTGACACTTTTTGATTTGTATGTACATGTTTTATTCAATTTTCTCAGTAATAGCAAATTATTCGTGTTTAAAGATGTATTATTTTGATTTTCTCCCAGTATTTCAAAGGGAATGAGCTGTGTTTTGACCTGAGACACAAGAAAGAAAAAAAATGTTGGGATTGAACACTGAGAAAGCAATAAAACAACTACATTTAATTGAATGTACATTCAAATTACATTACATGCATATGTCGCAGTTATACTAAATTAACATTAGAATTGTAAACCGAAAATAATCAACGAAATCAACAAGTGAGACAAATGTGAGCTTTCACAATACCTTACGAAAATTAATAATTTTCCAAACCTAACTAAATAACTGGAGGCAAAGTTTTTTTATAACTGCACGTAGAGCACAAACCTGAAATCGATTGATTAATGTGAATGTGAATATCGTGTAAACCGCAGCTCCCCGTTTACTTCCGTGTATTTTTAAGGCAGTCTTGCCCTCACTAACATGGCGGACGCGTTGACGTATCGCAGCAACGGCTCAGAGCGGCCAATGAGGCGTCTAGTTATTTATATGTCTATGGCCTCCGCCATTCTTTCAAATCGACTCTGTCAAGAGACCCGCTCTCTTCTGACTCTGATTGGCTGTGAACCTGAAACAAACCAATCAATCCACCGATGGCAGCGAGTATTACCCAATCAGGGGCAGAATATGTCTTCACAGAATGCCGGTGGGATAATATTGCATGAGATGCTGCATTGAAGACAACTCCGAAAATACGGGACAAACCCACGGGACGCGCTATTTTATTTTCAAATACAGGACGATTCCGTATTTTAAGGGACGGGTGGCAACCCTACTAAATCACATAAACCTTAGTGGAGAAATTAGCTAACAGAGCAATGTAATGTAAAACGAACAGTCACTCTTCAAAGACACAGAGCTGAACACGTGTGAGTCTAATCGGGTGCTTTCACAACTGTAGATCGATTGCTTTGTTCCAAAACAGGGATTAAAATTATTACAATGTTGCTTTTTATTTTTGTTGCAGTCCGCTTTCACACCGCAACGTTTCTAAACAGACCAAGGCTGCATCCGAAAACTTAGGCAGGTGACTTGCTGCCTTGCTGTCTAATCAGGCAATGACTTTGCAGGCAGCGTTTTTGCCCGAAGGCACCTCATGAAACGGATTACGGACAGGTTTCTGAGGCGGAGTAATGGTTTAATGATCTACAGCAAAATATAGAGAGCTTTGATGATAACCAAGTGGATATTTCATTACTGCAATATTAATTTCTGGCTAGAAATGACATAAAAAGTGGAAAACGTTGTTCAGAAACATACATTTACACACAAACTGACCACCGACCGCAACTTTCAGAAGTCATCTTTATTGTTTGGCTTAACTCTCACAGAATGGAACGCACGGGATTGTGGGATATCAAAGGCAGCAAAGGATACATCTATGCTGCCTTCAAAAACCGGCCAGATGAAGGCATCTCAGGAGACAGGAAATGAAGCTGACATTGATTTCGGACGTGCCTTGATGCCTTCCTACTTTTGGCGTCCTCCGAAGGCAGCATTTTTCAGTTTTCGGATGCAGGACAAATTTGTCAATACAAGTCACATGCAAGTAAACTGTTCTTTCATTGGTCAAAGTTCCACGGTTTATTTTCCGGGATTCCACTTAACTATCACTGCTGTCATCCGTCAGGATATAGAATGACTACAGCTTTGTGGGCTTTTTTTTAATTTTTTTTTATAGGTGTCGTTATATTAATTTCTAACGATTTATAATTGTTTTTTTGTTTTTTTTTTAGATTAGATTATACTTTGTTGTCATTATGAAGAGTACAAGTACAGAGCTAATGAAATGTAGTTAGCATCTAACCAGAAGTGCAAGAATATAATGTTTTATGTACATATAAGTGCAAAGTGAAGCTATGATTTACATAATGTACAGTGTTAAGCAGAGTATGTACAGAATATAAATAGGAATGCAATGTAGAGATTCTATGTACATTATTAATAGCAGCAATGGTTATATGTACATTATAAATAGCAGAAACGCAAGAACAGTGTTAATAAATACAGTTGGATGAGTGTGCAATAGTATTGTTAAGCAATGTATTTTATGCAAAGTAATCAGTAGTGCAATAATATTTTTATAGAAATAGTGTACTGTGTTATGTACAGTAACAACTTTAGTTTACAGTGTGATAGCTTGAACAATGTGTAGTCTGTGCAAAATATGAGTAGTGCAAATAAATGTATGTAAAGTACTGTGACCAGTGCAGTAAGAGAGCAGGTGCAGGATAGATTGGTTGTGTGGAGTTCAGAAGTGTCACAACCTCGGGGAAGAAGCTCTTTCTGAGCCTACTAGTGTGAGAGCATATAGGCTCCTGTAACGCCTGCCGGATGGAAGGAGGGTGAAGAGTCCATAGTTAGGATGATAGGCATCCTTGATGATGTTCTTGACCTGTCAAGGTGATAAATTATCAATTGTGATAAATGTTCTAAATGGTCGATAACTGAGTGCCGTTGATCCGTTGAGCAGTTTTCACCACCCACTGGAGTGCTTTGCGGTCAGATGCGGAGCAATTGCTCTACAGCAGTAGAATTCCACAAGGATCCTGGGACTCAGGTGAACTTTCTTAAGGCTCCTAAGAAGTGAAGGCTGCACCTTTTTGACCAAGGTGGTGGTGTTTAGGGCCCAGGTGAGGTCATCAGAGATGTGGATGCCAAGGAACTTGAAACTCGATACACGCTCCACTATGGCTCCGTTGATGTAGATGGGTGTGTGCATGACTCCTAGTCCGCCTGAAGTCCACAATGATCTACTTTGTCTTCTGGGTGTTTAGTTCCAGATTGTTGGTGATAAACCACAAAGCCAGGTGCTGCACCTCATCCCTGTAGGCTGACTCATCATCATCTATGATCAGACCTACCACTGTGGTGTCATCTGCGAATTTGATCATGGTGTTGGAGCCATAAACAGGAACACAGTCATGGGTGAATAAGGAGTATAGAAGAGGGCTCAGTACGCATCCCTGTGGAACACCGGTGTTCAGGGTGATGATGGAGGAGGAGAGGTTATCTAGCTTAACAGACTAAGGTCTGTTAGTCAGAAAATCTAGAAACCAGTTGCAGAGAGATGTGTTGATTCCAAGCTAGCTGAGCTTGGAGATCAGCTTGGAGGGTATCACAGTATTAAATGCAGAACTGAAATCAATGAACAGCATTCTCACGTGTGTATTTTGACTGTCCAGGTGGGTGAGGGCAGAGTGCAGTGCCATAGAGATTTGACCTATTGCGGCATAGGCAAATTGGAATGGGTCTAGTTTAGCAGGGAGACAGGATTGTGGAGTGCTTCGGTACTGGCATGATGGTGAAGGTTTTGAAACTATTGGAGACAGTTGCCTGGGCCAGATTTAAAATGTCTGTGAAGACCTCAGCCTGCTGCTCCGCACAGGCTTTGAGCACACGACCAGGTTTTCTGTCAGGGCCATCTGCCTTCCATGCATTTACCTTACGCAGAGTGGAGTAAACATCTGAGGTGGAGAGTGTGAGAGGCAGTTCACTGGGTTGACGCTCAGCTTTGAGTGAGATCTCCTCATTATTTTGATCACAATGAGCATAAAAGTGATTAAACTCATCAGGGAGGGAGGCAGAGCTGGAGGGGGATTACAGTGTTACATGGTTTGTAGTCTGTGATAGTTTGTATGCCTTGAAACATTTGCCGGTGGTCTGAAGAATTGAAGTGTTTTTCAATCTTTTTGTGTGTGAGTTTGGCCTGGCAGATACCCTTCCTCAGGT
The DNA here is from genome assembly GCF_963082965.1 of Carassius carassius. NCBI lineage: Eukaryota > Metazoa > Chordata > Actinopteri > Cypriniformes > Cyprinidae > Carassius > Carassius carassius. The sequence continues at coordinate 13,281,504 of NC_081770.1, read as the reverse complement.
TGGCTCTGGCTAAATGGTAAGCCTCCAAGAGGTGTGACTTTGTAGGCATCAGTCACATTAGTATATATGTGGTCCATATATTTTATGTCCCCTTGTGGTGCAGGAGACATTCTGATTCAATTTAGGGAGAACAGATCTTAAAGTGCAGTAATTAAAGTCCCCAGCAACATTAAGGCCCCATCTGGATGCAAGGTTTGTAGTTTGCTAATAGCAGCCCAAAGTTCTTTCATAGCCACGTTAGCATTAGCATCCGGCGGTACATAAACTGCAGCAGCAACAATGCAAGTAAACTCACGTGGTTGGAAGAATGCATTTGATAATTAGGAACTCCAGATCAGCAGAGCAGTAGGTATCAACAATGATAGAGTCTGTACACCATGATTTGTTTACATAATTGCATACTCCACCACCCTTGATTTTACCAGAGATTGCTGCTACTCTGTCAGCCCTGAATAAAGAGCGTCCATCCATATGGGCCACGCTGTTTGGGACATTGTTGCTGAGCCATGTTTCAGTGAAGAACATAACATTACAGTCCATAAGCCATTTCTGTGTGAGAGTCCAGATCTTTAATTCGTCCATCTTGTTCATCAGAGACCATACATTGTCAATAAATTCAATATCCACTATAGGGCTGCTACCAGTCAGATTAAATAATTTACAATGCAAATAACAACAATAACAACTGCAATTAATGATGTTATGAGATTAATGTTTTAAATGCATTTACTTCTTGTAAACTACCAGTAAGTGGCGGTAATTCACTTAATGAGTAAGTCATTCATTCATTCATTCAACTGATTGTGTTATCATGCTGGTATCTAAAATACATTCATGGACAGCTGACTCCTAAAGTTTCATATATTTTTCATATTCTGTGTGTTGGTCAGATAGAAATTAATATTTTCCAATAAGTTTAAATAGATTTTTGCCTTTTATTTGGCATTTTATCTTTATAAAGCCATTTTATTTCTATTAGTTTGCATGATCTTTTGAGTCAAATTATTACATTTAATAAATAAATTAGAATAATAAGACATCTGGGGCCCGTTCTTCGTACGTCGCTTATTACATCCGAGATCAAATGACACATCCAAGATGATATCATCGTGCTAATCATGATCCGGCTAATTGGGTTCTTCGAACACACCTGTTGTGTATGATTAGTATCGCTGGATTGAGTTATCTGAGATAAATGCGCGTTCATGTGTTGGCTTAAAAGGGGATATGTATCGATACTCGAAACCATGATCAGCAGTGCAGCGATTGGCTGGTGGCCAGACGGCAATGTAATGACGTCATATAATTTAAAACGACACCTGACGAAAAACTTGACAAATTTCTGGACTTTAGTAAAGAAACAGCCAAGCAAATAAAACTACATAAATGTTATAATAGATACATGAAACAGATAATAGATGCATGTTTTTTATTTTATTAGAATTTTTTTCATGATTCCCAATTATTTATATTCGCAATTTATAATAGTTGTACCGTCTTTACATTTTTATTTCAATGTAGAAATTATCTTTTTATTTTATATTTGGACAGATTTGTTACGTGACAGCATTAATGAAAGTTTCTTAAGGGTCAATATCATGTTATCTGCATCTCCTGCACTCCATCAAGCCACTCTTATAATAGCAGTCATCACTCAAAATAATGCACGACTCTATTATCTGTATAGCATGTGTGTAAGACTCTAATACAATTATGAAGTAATACTTTTATGACAAATAAATATTTCATTGAGTAAAACTGGATGTCTATAGTAGGCTGTTATGGACTACACAGCATTTTTATATTATTTTTAAATAATTTTTTAAATGATTATCATTTTAAATTATTGTCCCTGGATCAGTACGATACTCTTGTAATAAAGTAGCGGTGGTAGCAGACATATTTTGAGTATCAGTTCTGGTTGAAAAGAAGCGATCTAATCCTGTTTACGTGAAATAAGCCTGCTCCCGAGCAGGTTTAAGCTTACGGACCTGTTGCTATGACAGCAGCTCCGGGATGAGCTTCGAAGAACCAAACGATCCAAGATCATGCCAAATCGTCAACATTCAAATCCAGCTAACTGAGTTAGCGACGTACAAAGAACGGGCCCCTGGTCTGTTACCAAGCAAATGAAATTAGTAACAACAAAATTCATCTTTGCAATACAGACATAAGATGCAGCTGAAGTAGCATTTAGAAGTATTTACACACTGTTTAATGCAGACCATGAATGCATTTAACCTGCAGTTACAAATGCATAAATAATTTGATATTTTAATCATAAAACGGTGAATGCTGCTGATATTTGAAATGATTTAAAAAATGAAAAGACACTTTAAATCTGAAATTAAAACCACCAATAGGTGGCAGCAAGTCACTGTTGATAAGTGAGTAATTGAACAGAATAATTTGAACAGTTGATTTATTCAGGAACAAAATGCTGTCTTGTTGCTCAAAGACCCAAAACAGCACTGTGGCTTGGTTTGGAATTATTTTTGTTGGCGAAATAGTGTAAAAACAGGCACTATGGTGTCTGAAACATAAGTCTCTTAATAAAAGTTTGAGTTTATTGAACTGTTGTAAAAAACAAAAAAATAAATCAATATTATATTAGTATATGGTAATGTTTGGAGAGAAAAAAAGGCACTCTTCCTTGTGAAATTGATTAACTATATGAAGTTTTATAAATATACACATTTTCTACCCCCATGTTTAGAAACTGTGATCAGAATGTATTTTAATAGACTTCATCTATGATCATGCAGTCAAAGAGCGCACTGCAAATGCACACGCGCACTAGACTTAAGTAATGCATGCAATCTGTAGGTGTTTTGAAGGTTTTTCTGTGTGTGTGTGTCATGAGAATATTGAGCAAAATAGCTCAATTGTCATGGTGTTGCTTAACTATATCATGTTATGAATAAACTAAACATTCTTAATTTTTACCTCAGTGTGTTAATACTGAATTTATGTGTGCTGTAAAGCTGTAAAGAGACAAGTGAGCCAAGAATATTTAAAATTTTAAGACTATTTAAGGCCTTATATTAGGAAAACGTTAAGACATTTTAAAACTTTTTAAGGACCCGCGGATACCCTGACTGAAGTTGCACAGCACTACTAATAGCTAGCTAAATGCACGTCCGGAGGGAGTTGTGGTCGTAGCAGGAGACTTCAATCATGTAGAACTGAATGCAGTATTTCCCAAGTTTATCAAGTGCATAAATTTCCCGACCAGGTTCAACAATATTCTGGATCTGGTCTATACTAACATCTAAGGGGCATATAAAGCTGCCGCATCTCCACATCTTCTCATGTCAGACCACATCTCTCTGGAAATGACACCGGCATACAGACCTCTTTATCTACCGATCAAGACCAACTGTTAAAACCATACAGCTCTGGAGTGTGGAGGCTTCTTCACCACTTCAGGACTGCTTTGCATTTCTGCACAAACTCTGTCTTGCCCACTAAATCCATAGAGTGTTTCCTGACCAGAATCTATGGCTGGACTGTACGGTGCGGTCTTTGCTAAAAGCACGAGATGTTGCCTATAGGTCAGGTGACCTGCTGGCTTACAGAAGAGATGTATACCTTTACTGATGAAAGGTATACTGGCCAGAAACATTGCTGGAGTTTCCACCCACCAGGACTTTTTGAGCCACTGCCCTCAAGTACAGGACCATAAAAACACACACAAACACACTGAGAAACAGTTTCTTTATGAGAGCCATGGCATCCATTAGACCCCTTGGACTACACCTTCTGGCTAATGAAATAATGACATAATTTGCACTTTTTTTGTTGCAACTGTTGCTGTTTGTTATTTATTGTTGGTTGCTATTCATTATTGTTGTTGTTTTTTTGTGACTGAGACTAACCAGAAAGGCTTTCATTGTATTACTGTATGTACAGTGACAAAGTAAATTGAATTTATTCAGTCAAGTTCTATCACATTAAATTTTTATTGAAGAATTTAGCTAATGCCATGCTCTAATGTAAAATACCTTTTGGTACTTGATGGTTTTTCATCACTGAATTGTGGTGGCATGCCTATTGACTGGTCACTCTTCACAGACACAGAGCTGGACACATCTGATCCTGTTCTTGCACTAATGACACAAAGAACAGAGATAAAAAAAAAGCTTTACTACAGAAGGTTCCTTTGTCTCAGCTGAAGAGTACTGTTTAATTCAAATTATGTCTTGATCTGAGATTTCATCCCAAAAAATGATCAGGTCAGCTACATTAAAATCTAAACTGGTAAACAGTCAAGTGAAGCATTGGTTCATCACCCTGCACAATATCCATTTCACCATAAAACATATCCAAAATATATCTGAAATGAATTTATTCAGTCAAGTTCTATCACATTTACAACAGTGAAAACAATGCTCTAATGTAAAAAATACCTTTTGGTAGATGATGGTGTTTCCTCACTGAAATCTGGTGGTTTACCTCTTGAACAGTCACTCTTCACAGACACAGAGCTGGACACATCTGAGCCTGTTTTTACACTAATGACACTAAGAACAAAGAGAGATAGAGAGAGAGAGAGAGAGAGAGAGAGAGAGAGAGAGAGAGAGAGAGAGAGAGAGAGAGAGAGAGAAAGAGAGAGATAGAGAGAGTGAGAGATAGAGAGAAAGAGAGAGAAGCACATGTAGATTATGTTATGCCATATTACTGTATTGTATTACTTAGATGTATATTTTGCCTCTGTAAATAATACCATATTCTATTTTATTTCTTACTTATACATTCACATACACTCATTCACTTTGCACTACATGGTTAATGCTTTTTATATATTTTATTATTACTATTATTCTTTTTCTTTCTGTAAATACATATGTGCACTATTTGTAAGCAGCCCAGCTGCAACTGCTTTGGCAATACAAATGTACAGTTTTTGTCGTGCCAATAAAGCACACCTAAATTGAAATTGAAATTGAGAAGCTTTACTACAGAAGGTTCCTCGGTCTCAGTTGAAGAGTTTAGTTTAATTCAAATTATGTCTTCGCTGAGATTTCACCCTAAAACTGATCAGGTCAGCTACAATAGAATTTAAACCGGTAAACAGTCAAGTTTCCTCACCCTGCATAATATCCATTTCACCATAAAACATATACATCAGATGTTCAGCCAACAGTCTGTGGGTGTGACATCTGAAGCTGAGATTGTTTTCCAACTGTCATATTTTTGTAATTACTTCATTCTGTCAAGTGTGTTGTTAAAATGATTTAGTTATATTCCCAAAACATCTACAGTCATGATGGAAGCACTTTACATGTGCCATGTCAAGCCCTGATTGCCAGCCATATTTTTATGTACTAAGGTATAAAATTCCAAATTTTTTAAGTTTTCTATGCACATAATGTGCACACTGATGAATATCCAGCTGTTGTTTCATTTTCAATACAACTGTGATGCAAGATGTCACAAGAGAAAGAATGTGAAATGAGAGAGTGAGTCCTTAAAAAAGCGTCAGCTTGAAATACAATACGAGAGACATGAAAGAAGTGATGGCTAGAAATACATGGATCACTCTTCTCATTCACCATTCTATTCCATGATATCCGGAATGCTGAATCCCGACAATTTTCAAGCGGCAGCTGAAAACTCTTCTTTCCATGCTACTTTACTACATCCTAAAAAAAATATATATATATATTTCTCTTCATTTATTTCATTCCCCTTCTAGCTTTTACTTATTTGAACAATGCCTGAAACTTGGTATTACGAGCACTTCCTGTGTCTGTTTCCCTCTAAAAGTAGAATTTCTTTTAAGTATTCCCAAATTGTAAGTCGCTTTGGATAAAAGTGTCTGCAAAATGACTAAATGTAAATGTTACACTCTGTTGCTACTGATGATGCAAATAGTTTTATAAGAAAATATCAGACTTAGGAATGTGGTGACTGACCAATCAGAATCTAATATTTTAATCATATTAAAGTCATAATATTAATTTAAGAAAATCATCACTGTTAAAAAGGTTGCTTTTTAAAATGATTCTCTGAAAACAGACTCAGTCTTACCTCGGTTTCTCTGAGAGACTCATCTCAGACAGAGAGTCCTTTTCTTGCTTCTCTGACATACTGCAGATAAACTGGAAATGTAAACATCAGCAATGGTGTCGGTGTTGACAATCAGCTTCTCTGTATGACTGGAGATGATGATATCTTACTGAGATGAACAACATGATAGTTGATGATGAAAATTTGAGAATGTTGAGTTAGCAACAAACAGGGTATTTAAAAATAAATAAATAAATAAAAAGAACAAATATAGTGTGAATTTGCAATGTATTGTAATCGCTATATTTCAACAGATTAACAGAAATGCTTCCATCTCCTCACAACATATAAATATGAAGACAATTTTTGTGGGAACAAACATGACAGCACAGCATTAAAAACGTTTTAAACTTACTTTCAGTATTTTCAACTGTATTTTTTTTTTCTGTTTTAGTTCATGTCCACAATATATTTCATTAATCTATTATAAAGAAATAAATTATGTTAGATTAATTAATTGGCTTTCTTTTTTTTTTTTTGTGATAAAATTCTTTATTTTTACCCTGCTGAAAAAAACAAAAACAAAAAAAAAAACAATAGAAACCATTACATAAATTCTAATGGTTTCTATTACAAAACCATAACAAACCATCAGAAATTAACCATTAAAACCATTATCAAATGGTTTTCATTACGTAGTGTGTTTTGGGAATATTCCATTAGGATTTATTGGTTTGTATAGGTTTCCATTACAAATTTGCATTGGTCACGATTTGTACATAAAGGTTTCCATATATTTTGTATTGGTTCTGATGGTTCCATTACAAGTTTGTATTGGTCTTTATTTGCACATATTGAATTGTTTCCGTTGCAGTTTTGTCAAGAATTACGTCAAGAATATCATTTTTATTTAAACTACATACCAACCTTTCAATAGATAACAGTTCAGGTTGTTTTGCAAAGAATTAAGAATATACACCTAAAAACAAAATGATTCACAGAATACTCAACATAGCTGGAATTAACACAAAACCTTGACATTACTTTTTTTCTATTGTTATTGTTATTCATTAATGCATTATAGAAATACAGTAACTCTGAAATGCATTTGTGGCTTCATTGTAGCTGGCTTAGACCTGCAAAAGAGAAGGAGAATTCATTAGCACAATGTACCACTTAAACCACATTACCAGTATGTGAGATTATCCATACATATATTTTTATGGCAATCTCAGAAAAGTTGCAAGAACTTAGTCATTGACAAAACATCCACTTTTGTCCATTACTCATTTTATGTTCATGAGTAAAACAACCAGTTTGTTTTGTTCAGCATCATGTTCAGGGGTATGGAAATGTAAAGCCAATGTTTCCTACAGTAACAGACTAAAGTGAAACACTCTTGAACATATTTTAAAACAATTACACTTTAGAATAATGTTCCATTAGTAAATAAATGTTAGTTGTTCCATGGTCTGTCTGAATACTGGATTCCTCTTGGAATACTGGTTCCAATTCAGTTTAATCAGTTCCATACTCATGTGCTGCTTTAATAGATGCATGTATATTTTTGCTGTTTTTGAAGTAATTAATTGTTTGCAGAGAGAGAAACGCAGACAGTCTTTATATTTTCTTCTTGTTATTTCTTCTTTTCTCTTGTCATTAATTATTGCCCGCTGTGTTGAATATCTCAATGGTTTAGGTGTCGTTCAGTGTTGTTTGTTCTTATGATTGAGTGAATAAATGTGTCCCTGCAGCACAGAAGCAGTCATAAGTAACAGGTATATTTGTAGCAATAGCCAACAATACATTGTATGGGTCAAAATTTTAGATTTTTCTTTCATGCCAAAAAACATTACGATTTTAAGTTAAGATCAAGTTCCATGAATATATTTTGTAAATTTTCTACCATAAATGTATCAAAACTTATTTTTTGATTAATAATTTATTAAATTAATGCTTTGCTTTTGACTTTAAATATTTTTCGCAATAACGGTATTTAGATTTTTTTGCTCCCTCAGATTCCAGATTTTTTTTTTAATAGTTGTATCTCATACAAATATTGTCCTCCTAACAAACCATACATCAATGGAAAACTTATTTATTATTGATATAAAAATCTAAATAAAAAAAAATAAAAAATTACCCTTATAACTGGTTTTGTGGTCCAGGGTCACAAATAGGCTTGAATAATTACATTGTCTACTTTTTATGGTACATAGTCTCTATTCACTTAAGAGTCATATTAGATAAGAGGTTGTAGCAATTCCATTCGGATATGGATATGTAAATACCTACCACTGACAGTTTTATCTGGTTTATGTCACTGATCTTCTCAGCCAGGTATTTCTGTACACTTAGGAGGCATTTATTTCCTATTGCCTCTTTTCTTCAGCTTCTGAGACAGACACTCTTGTTTCGAACACACACACACACACACACACACACACACACACACACACAAACACACACATAAACAAAAATGTAAACTCAAGAACTGATGGACTAATCTCAGACTTTAAATCTGACCACTCTCAATTGGAAATTAAGTAGCATATGTGACCTGTGCTGGCAAAATAAGTCACAATGACCAAAAATGAGTTATTTTTATTGTATTATTCTCATTAAAAGTCCTTCAAAATTATGTATAATTTGTTGAAATCTGACAAAAAAAAAAATAAAAAATTACTGAGCTACACCCGTTTGAAGTTGAAAGAGTTGGCAAAGTCAATTTTGAGAAAAATCTGGTTAAAGTTTTCTAAAGGTTCCAAAGCAAAATCACAGAGCAACATTGCATCTTTTCCTTTAGTTCTTTTCTTAATAATAATTCACTTTTTTATTTTACATCTGAACGAAAGCATTCAAGTAAGAAAAACAAATAATAAAATCTAAAATCCCTTTATTGTGATCATTACAATGAAATTAATTAAAAGCAGTTCAATAAAGAGCAGTGAGTGACTGTCATTCTGTGTTTATTTATCATGATATATATAATTGTAATTTGAATGTCAGATTGAAATGAACACTGTTATTAGAGTAGTTAATTGTTAGCATAAGTGCGGCTAATAATAATAATAATTAAAAAAATTAATAATTAGCATGTTTTTGTGTTTTGCTTTGGTACTGAAATTGGTACAGAGTACAATGGATTTTCACTGGTACTGCTACCGAATACTGAAATTTTGGTACCGTGACAACACTAATAGTTATTAAAACTGAAGACCTCGATTAATGTGTTCAGGTGCACTGCAGGTTGGAGCAAAACTCTGCATGTAAGTGGACCTTAAGAGACAATGTTGAGATCTCCTGCAATATGTTCTGAACATGCACTATAAAGAGACAGAATGACTTACAACACTGGTGTCCAGTCCTGGGCTGAAGGATCAATGTTCTGCAGAGTTTCTGGTGATCCTTGATCAGCTGCCCAGGTCTGCTTAACTGGGGTTGGAGCTTAACTCTGAAACTCTGAAATTGAAAGAGAAGACAACCAATATTATGATGTTAAAAAGTTCAAGTAAAAAAAAAATTGATTCAGAAATATGTGCAACATCTGAAAATGCACAAAGATGAGAAGAAAGCTATGCTTTTATTGGGAACTTTCAACCCACAAAAAAGAAGCAATATTAAGTCACAGATAAATTTTTATTTATACTTATTAATATTCTTGAAATATGTTACAGTTGCCTTGTGGTTTATTAATGATTTTCAGTCTCTGAAATAGAAAAGAACTATCAGTGATGAATGGCACCATACATACATCATATGTAATATTTAATAAGAGTTCTAACACTGTGTCTACATTGGACAGCACAACAAAATACAACAGAGCCTATTATAATCAGTAATACTCTCTATACTGGATGTGGCACATCATGACACAACAAATAACTGACAGTAAATGGATGCTTTGTTCTATTTATGATGTACTGGCAAAAAGTTCTAATTATTTTTAACAGTCACTTTGTCGCATCCAGTGTAGACACGGTGTAAGAGTGTGTAGCTTGGAGATATAGAATGGGAATCTACATCATTGTGCATTGCATTCTGGATATACAATACAAATCACCAAAGGATAAAAATGCTATTTACATTAATATTTTTAAGAGCTTTTTGCACTTAATTAGAATGGACTAATATTTGAATCCCTTGTGTTATTAAAGTTTGTGGTCAGTTTTTTTTTTTTTTTATTTTATGTTTCTGAAATAAGTATCATGTTCACCAAGAAAACTGCATTTATTTGATCATAAATAAAAACAGGGTAATGTTGTGAAATATTATTACAATTTCAAATTACTGCTTTCTATGTGAATATATTGTCAAGTGTAATTTATTCTTGTTTTCACAAAGCATGATTTATGAAGGATTATGTGATACTGGAGACTGGATTAACGATGCTGAGAATTCAGCTTTAATCACTTTTTAAAACATACTGAAATAGAAAATAGTTATTAAAAAAAATGTAATTTCACAATATTACTATTTTACTGTGTTTTAATCAAATAAATGCAGCAGTGGTGAGCATAAAAGATTTATTTCAAACACATGAAATATCAGACCCTTATTTTTGAATGGTAGTGTATGTTTGAGGTATTGCTTACTATTCATGGTTCATAATGTCTAAAAATGTTCTACGACAGGAGATACGACTCTAGAGCACAGCCATCAGCATGGACGAACATAGGAACATAAGCATAAGCATACTGTCACTGTACTGGCTTTCCAATGTTGTTGCCGTTGATAATAGGAGTAAGCAAGTTTAGAACGCGTACAAACAGAGTCCATGCAGATGGATGTAGATGCATAACAAATGTCAAATTTATTCTGGAGCTCCATTAAACATGATCTCAAATTCTTTAAGCCTCTCTTTGTTCCAATGTACAAACAAAGCCATATCTTATGGTCTGCATACAAGTAAGAATCTACTTTCATGCGGTCAAAAACGGTGTGCTTCCCAATTACCAATGCACACACTTGTTGCTCAGGTACTCTAATTAAACATAGCCACAGCACCACCCAGTGGACAAAAACATCACCATCCCCAAAATGGCTACACACCGGCCCCTTAATTGATTATGACATATTGACATAATTACAAGTTCCTACAAAATGGAGCCATGCAAACAAATTAAAACTTTGTACCAATGTATGTAGAGGACAATAAAAACACTCAAAATATTGAAGGCCCTAATTTAATCTGCTTCTAATAAAAGGCAAAGCTGGCTAATTAGACGTTCTAAGATGTTACTTTTAGTTTGAACTAGGGATGCAAACAATTAATCCATTATCGGTTAATTGTCGATAAGAGATTGATCGATTAAGGCTATCGATGATCGGTTAACTGATTTAATGTCGGGCTGCATGCGGCTCAATGCAGAACACGTGCGAGCGGCAGTGAGAGACGGTGACCGTATATAAATGCATCATCATTAATTCACAATGTACTAATTAAGCTTTTAATGTGATGTAAACTTTAAAAGTACATCTAAACAGAAACAACACAACAGTTATTCAACATGAAAAGCAATAGAAATGTAGTAACTCCGTAAATTTCATCAGATAACTGTGCTTTGCGGGGTTGCGGGACACAGGACAGATAGTCAATTCATTCCTACAACTTGTTAATTAGTTCCTGCTAAGACATATTAATTTGTGGCAATTGTCTACGTTTCCTTAATTTTGTTCCCTAAATAACCCATGATTTAACTGAAATAAGGGAACAAATTAATAAATCGAACAAATTCTTAATTCATCTTTAATTTTCATGTTTACCGCACACAGTAAGAGATGCGATTAAAAGTGAAAGATCATAAAATAAAACTGCAAAATTAGAGGGTTGTGAAGGTTTATGAAAAGAAACCGGCAAACCAGAACAAAAGCACATTAATAAAGTCTATATCTCGAACAGCATCTAGAGGCACATTAACGATCTCATTTAACGATAACATTTTCCTAACCCTGCAAAAAAAGTTTATATATATATATATATATATATATATAACTTTTTTTATAAATCTCCGCAGTTTCGATCATGCCGGACCCTGGAACACACCTATATTCTAGCGATTCAAACTTACATCGCAGTCTGTTCATTATCAAAATAATAATAATAATTATTATAATTATTATTATATAATAATAATAATTATTATTATATAATAATAATTATTATTATTATATAATTTCGTGCGCGTTATACTTTCACTTTTTAACAGTGTTGGGAGTAACGCATTACAAAAGTAATGTATTACAGTAACTTTACAGCATTACTTTTTGCTTTAACGCAGTAATTGCTTAATGCATAACTTACATTTCACAGGTACATTCTCCATCTGTAAATGTAAAAAAAAAAAAAACAATGGAAATATTCCCATTTTGTTGTCAGAAGTGCATGATCTTTTGCTTTAGCGATTCTCCGCTACTCTCCACAGACTTCAAGAACGAGCGCCGCTGCGCGCATGGGCGCCAAACAGACTGAGCTCAGTGAAATAGAAGCACAATAATTCTAATGTATACATTTTTCTGAACTATTTATGGTTGGACATTAAATGTGACATATGTAGAATTTTAGATCCTATAGGTTATATAACCTATAAGTGTATTTGTATCATAGCACTAACTGTAAAGTGTAATGGGGTAATCGAAATAGCCTCTAAATAAGATAAGAAAGAAACAAATGTAAAAGAAAAACTTCCCAAATGAGCTTAGTCTACATAAATGACACTTTAAATTGGCATTTATCAACAGTGCTTGTGGAGGTTTTTTTTGGGTTTTTTTGGGCTGCGGCTCGACGTCGGCTTCCTCATCATTTTGTTCTCCCTCTTCTCTCACGTCTACTGCACTTTCCTATCAAAGATGACCATTTCTTGAACTCTTTAAAATTTGGGTCAGGGTCATCACCCCAGGCAACATGTCCATGTGTGCCCCACATGGGATTTATTTGGGCTTTGTGGGTGTCAACTGGGCATGGGCTCAGAGTGGGCACTTTGATGGGCTGAATGTGGGCCCCAGCTTGGATACGGTTATGGGCCCCAGTTAGACTGCCCATTACTGTTTATTTGTGGGTCCCAGATGGGCCACATTTGGGCTATATTAGGATATATTTATATTTTTATATTTTCTTTTTTTTGCAGATTATTTATTTCTATGCAGTTATGGTTAGCTACATAACCCTAACAATTAAATTGATTTAATTGTATGTATTTCATGTTATATATCATTTAGGGTTATATCATAATGTAACAATACAAGATTATTTATTTTATGAATAATCCTATTTTATTTTATTTATAAGTAAAGTATCTCAAAGGGTTTTTTCTTCTTATTGTGATGGGAGTGAGATGAATGCATTTTTGATCTACATTTTAATGTATATGATTGGTCCATTGATCATGTGATTTTGTATTATGCTTGATCTTTTAACACGTCTGTTGATTGACTAATCAGTAACCTAGTGTCATAGGTTGGTTACAAAAAGGGGTGAAGACTGTTGCCCTTTAAGACCGTGCTTGAGAGACTGACAGGTGTCTCGTTTGGATTGCATCACTTACGTGGAAGGCGGCGCCCTGTCAAGTGTTGTGTGCCGTTGCTGGCATCTGAGAAGGAACACAAGAGCAGTGATAACCATAGACAGTAAAAGAAATGGACACAGCGACCCCATTGGAACTCAATTGAGACAAGTGAAGCCCATTTTTAGCACTTCCGTTTCTGACGCGCAGACTCAAACGAAGCTTGACGACGTCAGCAACCTGTCTGACAGATGTAAATCTTCTAGTAGCTGTGCGTGCAAACTGCCATCGTTAATCTTGCAGAGACGGCGAGCTTGAGCGGGGAGTTCTTTGGCGTGAGTGAACAGGAGTAAGTATTCTGATTAATTATTTTGTATAGTATTTTAAAAGCTTCTCCTCCTGTCTGTACGGTAATGCGACAGAGAGTCGAGTGGTTATGACGCAATCGTTATTTTTACAAAAACTGTTTATACGGGGCCATAATGTAACATAGAAGGTAATGGAGCCCTTTATACATTGTCGTGTATCTTTAGAAATAAATAATGAACAAACGGAGTCTTTAAACGCCTCAGATGTAAAGGTATTAGCTGTCAAAGTGACGCCAAAATGAATGGGAGTCAATAGGAATGCTAACGCAAGTGAAGTTCTGCTACAAGATGGCGGCACGCGGCCGACTTCAACTTCCAGTCGACTTCCTTGCCACCTGGTGATAACCGAACATTTTACGGCTGTGCCGAAAACCGTGATTTGAAGTGTTGTGAAGACGTAGAGCAATCACAGGCACAGCTCTTGGAGACGAGTGAGTCAGCGTGTGTTTGGAGTCGAGTGCATCAGCGGTTGACTAGCAGAGTAACCACGTTTGTACAACTGTTTTGGAGACGAGTGAGACGGTGACGGAGGGTTTGTGCAACGCTGGAAATTGACTAGACTGGGTAGTGGGCGCTGCTACCCAGTCATACTGTGAGTACAACCCCAGTTTGAAGATCGTTTGATGGATGTTATTGTGACCATTTTCGGCATCTAATTCCTAATTAATCGAGACTAAGAACTAATTGCCAGTGTACCAGCCATAGGTCTTAGTTTTCCTTTTTTGTAGTGGTGACTTATTTGGTTGCAATGTATATTGGTTGGTGTGGGTATTTGTGTGCACAAGTGAGAGTGGTAGTAGGCTACGTTAGCTCTTGCTAACATTGGACTGGAGATACTGGTAGTTGTTTCTTATTTCTCTCTAGTACACAACTGGCTGGATCTGTGGAGACCTATGTGTGGTGGGACCAACCCGGGACATTCATTCAGTTGACCATAAAGACGTCATATCGGAGTGTGCTGAGGACTACAGCTTTTTAATACTTGTTTTAATATCTAGATCATCCTGATTTTATGGTAATAAAATATTTTGTAATTCAATCTACTACTGTTGAGTGTCAATCGTGCCCAGCCCTCAGTCAATAATTGAATTGGGTAAACTTGGGTCCTAGGTTTTCGTTAACAACCTAGGTGGCGTAGTCGGCTACTTTTATGTAAGTGGGGTTTAATACCAACAGTGTTGGTGGTAGAAAGTATTATAAGAACAGCCCTTGAACCATCCCCCTTTGTGCCACGCCACATTATAATCTGAAAGCACTTGAGTTATGCGGTCATTGATACATGCGATGATTGGCGTGCGTGTCTTCTCGCCCTTTCTCATTCAAAAAAAAAAAAAAAAAAAAAAAGGTTGCTACTCACCACTTCAACACGGTCTGCGCCTGCGTGTCAATGGATAAACTCTCTTCAAGTTTCAATGCTTTTGAATGTTTCTGCGTGTAACGCAAATGTCCATATAACGTTTTTACTTCCATAAAAACGCTTTTAATGTGAGTGCATACAGCACGTCTGCTTCATAATAGATTAAAAATACTATCTTTGTGGGCAAACATCTTGGATGTACCAGTGGAAAATAAATGGTGTAAATATAAAAGTTTGAAGAGTTAATGTGCTTAATTAGAGAACACATATCAGCTGTTTCTCATTTAGAAGGATGCGTGCTCCGGAGGTCCTCTCAAAACATTTCTGGTTAGCACGGCTTAATTGATAAAACAAATGAGACGACTCTAGGTTTTTTAAAGACAGTTACTTTATTTGGTCACCAAACGGGCCTTGATAGAGTTGGATCTCCGTCGTGTTGCCAGATCCAGATATTATAAGTGTCTTTTTGGAGAGCATAAAAAAATTTATAGGTTACAGAATTAAATATACCAACTCTGGTCATGAAGAATGCTATGGTATTTCATTCAGTTTGGTAGTAAACCTTTTACAAAAATCCTGATAAAACATTCAAGTTCTTATCATCCATATAGCAATGCTTTTCAATGAACGTTATTAAGGAACTAAGCATTGTTGCATGAATAATAAATGTATCCACATCTAACATGTAGTAAAGTATCAAATTGGGATAAACTAAAATAATGTCTGATTTATTAATGTCCATCCCCCTAAAACAGACAGCACGTTTTAGGTGTTAGTCATTTTTAGGTGTTAGCAAACATCTCCCCGATGCGATGGCATGACACCATGACAGATTTATTGTGAAGATGAAAGCCCACAAGAGTGTGGTAAGTTAACTTTATAACTTTTATTCTGATGATGTTTGCTAGATATAAAGCTACATTATTTTTATAAAAATATATTGAGAGCGAACTCTGTCAAGCTGTGCTAACTGGCCTTTTCCTCCCGCAGTGCGGCTGTCAGACCAGAGGGGAGACTCGTCGTATAGTCCTTTTACTTGCTCACTTTCCCAGTAAACTAGGCCATACTAACTAGCATTTCCCTCCCACAGTGGTGCTGACTGACCATCATGAGGCAGACGGGAAGAGTCGTCTCCATAAAGAAGACCATTTTATATGTTTTGAGATGATTCTCTGAATATTGTTGTATAGTCTTACTAATTAAGTACATGAACTCTTCAAACTTTTATTTTTATATTTACACCATTTATTTTCCACTGGAAAAATGTGTTATCTATGATTTTACTTGTAGGTTATTTGTATGTTCATTGTTGAAATATGGTTAATATTCTGGTAATTCTGTGTTGTTAAAGTTCAGCTCTGAAAAATAAAAGATGAATCATGAACAAAGCTGTTGGTGTGAAGCAATAACTTGTGTTTTTGAATATATAACAAAATAATAAAATAACAGTACTTTTAAAATTACATTTCTAAACTGAATAGTGTCGCTTTTAACTTGTTCATATTACCTTTAGTAGTATAACTTGGGCAAAAATATGAAGTACTGGCACAACTTAATTATAACCACACATGCTTTTTAATGCTTTTGTAAATGTTTTAGTAGTATTTTAAAATAATTGCCTTTTCTGTTTTTCTTTCTTTACTGTCTGCACAGACCCAGGAATAATACCATTTCATCCTGTTCTGTTAAAGTATTTTTGTATTAAGACTTTCTATGAAGCCCATTTTATACATTATAAGGGTATTCTTAAAGCATTATAAGCAGTGTTGGGAACGTTACTTTAAAAAAGTAATTAGTTATAGTTACTCACTACTTGTTCCAAAAAGTAATTGAGTTAGTAACTGAATTACTCTATAATAAAAGTAATTCGTTACCAGGGAAAGTAACTATTTGTGTTACTGTAAAAAAAAAAAAAAGTTGCTATATGTCAAAGAATTATTATTTTTTTTTTAGCAGTTTTCACAAGTCAGTTGAAATAAGTAGAACAGACAGATGTTCGTACATAACTTTCGAGATTTATTGCACATCAACAGACAGCAAGAGTTTTATCCTGCACTCTTTGTAAGAAAAGTGTTTTTGGCCACTAGCTTTGCAGATGCGTGTGTCACACATTACATGCACGTTCTTGCCTTTGACTACAATGAATTTGAAGTAGTGCTTATATCTCCACCTTGAAAATGCCAACTTTTCATCGGATTGCTCCTGACTCGCCATCTCTGCTGCTGCTGCCAATCTCTGTTTAGCTGTTGCGTGAGTGTGACTGTGTGTGTTTGGCACCGCTGGCGCGTGTGTGTAAAAACACTGGCTCTGATTGGCTACCATGAAACAAATGACTCTGCCTTAGCCAATCATAATCGCTTATGTCTTTATTAACCCACCTGCTCACTCGCTGTGTGAGCCAGGGGTGCGTTCGGAATGCATATTAAATCAATGCATAGTAACGCGCCGCATTTTACGTTCAGTAACGTTAACGGCGTTGTAACGACGGGAAAAGTAATTAGTTAGATTACCCCGTTACTGAAAAAATAACGTCGTTACCTAACGCCGTTCTTTTAAACGCCGTTATTCCAAACACTGATTATAAGGAATGCATTATAATACAACTTATAATATGTTGGATCATCTCATGAATATTATATATATATATATATATATATATATATATATATATATATATATATATATATATATATATATATATATATATATTAGTGGTGGGCATAGATTAATTTTTTGATATTGAATATATATAACACTATTTATTAGTAAATAATTCAAATATATCCTTCCTATTTCCCCCTGACACATTAATAGTAATTACTTTTGCCGATGCTTTGTGGCAAGCTTAAGCCTATTGAGTGCATTTGAATGCAGAACTCTTCAGCTGTGCTGCGGGACAATAAACACTGTCAAGCCACTCTTGACAGTAGCGGTAATATATGGTCTTGTGTCGTGTCCACCAGCGCAGCAATTTTGTTCATCACTAATTGATGGATGTCTAAAATATACAAATAATGAGAAGCCTAAAACAGGAAAGTTAGCCCGAAGCCAGGTCCGAGAGCTGTAAAAATGTTGGCTTGAAATGCAGGGCTCTAGACCAGCCTAAAAGTTTATCTTGTAAAACTTTTTGTCATCATAACAACAAACGGATTTATTGATTCTTATACATTTATTGAGTTTTACACAGTGTATCAACTATGACTATTTTAGTCATTCAAACGACAACAAGGGTGGAAAAACAGTAATGAATTAAAACATAAAATTTGACAAACAACATAAAATGCAGGCCAGTAGCGAGGCCCTCTAAGGGTGCAAGGCCCTGTGTGGTCGCACATTTCGCACAGCCCTTGCAACGGTACTGAGTGTGAGAGCTGCATGGCTTGTTGGACATAGCAACAGTAACTAAGTAGGGTGGGGTCAATCATAGCAATTTAAGATCAAATCAGATTCACTCCTGTAATGGGTAAATGTGATTGTCACTGTTCTTTCTGCTTTTAACGGTCCTGCAGGTGGCGCTGCGGGCTCATACAACGCTCTCAGCACTATTCTGTCCATGATGTTTTAGAAAACAATATTTTCACAGTTTATTTAGTTGCTTAAGGCAGGGGTGTCTAAACTTAGTCCTGGAGGGCAACTTGCCCCACATGTCCTGCAGAGTTTAGCTCCAAATCTAATTAAACACACCTGAACTAGTTCTTCAAGGTCTTACTAGGCAACCTCCATAGAAATTTCCAGACAGGTGTGTTGAGGCAAGTTGGAGCTAAACTCTGTAGGACACCGGCCCTCCACAATTGTATATACAAAGGTGCAACATTTGTTCATGATTTCACATTTTTGATTCGGGTGTATACATGTGTTTTTCCCCACATTCACTACAGCAGCTCTGTCCAAACTGTGGGCATATGGGTTTCTTTATTTTGTGATTTGTAGAATAGGATTTGTGCACCTAAGATTTTGAAATGGTGTTACTGTTGTGTTGTGTTGTGTTTGTGAGAGAGAAAGAGTAAATAAAACATTTGCAACTCCTAAAAAAATCTTTTGTGACTTCAGTTTACTGATACGCATGTGTGACCATTCTTTACAACTGTAAATTCCACTGTCACAGGTGTTCAGTTTTGCTATAATAATACCTTCACAGAACATGGTAGTAGTCAGCCATCCATGCAAAAGTAGAGAGGTCAGTGTAGTGTACTGTAGGTACAGCTGTCCAGGCCAACATCTGACATCCTGATGTCTTCAACTGGGATCCCAGAAAACCTGCAATAAAAATAGTACAGTTCAAAACATACATATACAATATAACATGGCTGCCCAATCCTGTTCCCGTACTGTGACATTGTCATGTTTTCTTTTTCATATAATTTTCATACAAGATTAATGATGCAAAACATAAAAACCCCATACATTTACAAACCTGATATGAATAAATACAAGAGTGGAAAACCATGTTTGTTCCATAGGAAAGCCTTTTACTGATGAGCTGTGAAGTGAATTTTTTGAGAAGTTCCTCCCTAAAGTAGAGAAGAAGACATTGATAACACAGTCAACAACAACTGTTTTTTCATAGTGGGTCACTTAATAAAATCAATATTTTACTTTTTCAAATCTCATTAATAATGAAAGACATGTAACAGCATTTTAGGTTAATTTACAGTCATTTATATTTGCATAATAAATACATACTCAGTCCCAAAGTGCTCTTTAGTAAACATGTTAAAAAGATGTCCAAACTGATTAATAATTTAATAGTAGTTGACTTGTAGTATATAACAGTTACAAAAATATCATCATGAGATGTTTGAGTGTAAAAGAACAGTGAGAATACAGAGGGGGAAAACACAGCTAAACCCTCCATCTATATTTTCTCAAACAAGTCAAAGGAGTACTAGTTCCTGTTCAAAAGTTATAGTGCACAGGACACACAAATAAGACATGCAGTCAACCTTTTGCATCATCTGGCAGAGTTTTGCCTCCAAATAAATGGTGATATTTTGGTACATGTTATTCAGAGAACAGGTAATCATTGTTCATTTACATATATTACCAACACTGTAACAATACAAAGCTGGTTGAAAATCTGTGAATTTACCTTTTAGTGCAATGATTACAATATCAGGATAATATTTGGCAGCTTTGTATGTTCATCTATAGTTGTCATCATCTGAAGTCATCGTGAGTGTTGGCGTCTTCTGAAGGCTTGATCCAAACTGTGACTGGCATAATCTCTGGTAACCTTGGGATGGATATTCTGAGATAGAAACAGGAAACCAAAAGGAGAAAGATTAGCATAGCTGCTGTTCGTATTATTTCACACAAAATATGATTTATTTCATCATATATAACTGTAGTGCATGGTTATGAGATGTGTTATGTGTGAATTATGTTCAAATGTAATTGATCGCAGTGATCTAAGCTGAATTTTTTGAATAGTGGTTTTATCTCTGAATATACAAAACCGATTCCAAAAAGTTGGGACACTGTACAAATTGTAAATAAAAATAGAATGCAATGATGTGGAAGTTTCAAATTTCAATATTTCATTCAGAATACATCATAGATGACACATCAAATGTTTAAACAGAAAATGTATAAGTTTAAGGGAAAAATACATTGATTTTAATTTTCATGGCATCAACACATCTCAAAAAAGTTGGGACAAGGCCATGTTTACCACTCTGTGGCATCCCCTCTTCTTTTTATAAGTCTGCAAAAATCTGGGGACTGAGGAGACAAGTTGCTCAAGTTTAGGAATAAGAAGGTTCAAGTCAAGTCTGCTTTATTGTCAATTCTTCCACATGTACAGTACAACTGCAGTGACTGAGTGCTGAGTGCTGATAACAACTTGGGTTGTCCTTGTCCTGTTCAGTCCGGATGACATGGCGTCCCAGTTTTCCAAGAAGAACTTCAAGTTTTGATTCGTCTGACCACAGAACAGTTTTCCACTTTGCCACAGTCCATTTTAAATGCCTGCGCTTGTGGATCATGTTTAGATATGGCTTTTTTTTTTTTTACCTATATGCCTCTTATTGCTACCTGTCCCAACTTTTTTGGAATGTGTAGCTTTTATGAAATCCAAAATGAGCCAATATATTGCGTGACATTTCAAAATGTCTCACTTTCAACATTTGATATATTATCTATATTCTATTGTGAATAAAATATACGTTTCTGAGATTTGTAAATTATTCCATTCCTGTTTTTCTCACAATTTGTACAGTGTCCCAACTTTTTGTGGAATCGGGTGTGTAATAAAATGTAATTTATTTATATTTTAAATAGACCCTAAACCTCTGAATCGTAGTGTACACATAAAAGTTTATGTGGCTGTGGTGGGGTGGGGGGGGGGGGGGGGGGGCAATGGGATCTTCAGTGAGGTCTGCAAGGTGGAAAAAGAGACTGGACTGAGAGCTTGTGCATGCTTCTCCCAAAAGCAGTGAGATGAACCACACCCCCTCACCACAGTTTAAAAAGTTTAGTTGGGGGAAAAAAAAACACGAAAGAAATTCATATTTTATTCAGCAAGGATGCATTAAATCGATCAAAAGTGAGTGTAATTTTTATTTTTTTATTTAAATGCTGTTCTTTTGAAATTTCTATTGATCAAAGAATCCTGAAAAAAGCTTTGGTGAGCACGAGATGTCTTTTGAAAAACAAAATATCTTACTGAAATTTTAACAATAGTGTATATTTGAGGTTAACTTACTAGCCATATGGTTAACTGTTCTTTGTAGATGGGGTGCAGCTGGCCATTAGCACTGAAGAATCTAGGAACATTCTGTAAGCAGTTTGTCACAGAGACAACCATATTTAGTATACAATGCCAGTTTTATTAAAAGGAACCAACCATATTTAGTATACAATGCCAGTTTTATTAAAAGGAACCAAGCTAAAGCAGAGAGGAAAAGAAAAAGAAGACAATACAGAAAACTATATCTTAAAATAACAGCATTTTTCTTCTAGGTTTACTTATTTAATATTGCACATACTGCTTACTTATGGAAGTCTCAAAGACTTCTTAAAATTTAAGAAGCTTTCCCTGTTCTTCTCCCATGAGAAATTGTGAAATCTTGGAGCTTCCCCTGTTGCCAAGTTTTTTTTGTTTTTTTTTGGTCCTGGAATCAATAGTTAAATAGTTAATTGTTAATATTTGTTTACCATGAGAGATCAAAAAACATGATTCAGTTTATTATCAATTAAACTGACAATAAAACTGGTTCAAGGACATTAAACCATTTATATGAAGTAAATTCAAAAGAAGTGGGTCAAGAAACAAGCAAGAGAAGTGTCGGGGACAGTTGTATGTAATAACTGTGATTTTAGGGACAAAACTTACCGAAAGCAGTGAAAACAGCAGCGAGAGTCAGTGATTCCCTGCTTGTCAATTGTTGTGTTGGTGCCCCGTTTCCATGGCAACTACTACTCCATTCCAGTGTTTGAATGAGACTCCAGTGTTCAACACACGCCCATTTAAACGTGTCAAAGTCACACAGAATTTACATGAATAAACATATACCATATATGTGATGAGTGGGGCGGGGCAGAGAGCCGTGGGAACGGATCGAGGCCGGTGGAGTGATTGGGAAATGAGCAACACCTGCGACACTCACCGGTCTCAAGTACCACAGAGGAGATGGAAGGATACAAAACAGGAGCAATGACAGTGAAGGATGAGAGAGGACCAGGCCTGGACTTTATTTTGTATTTTCCTTTTGTTTGTGCAGTCTTCAGTGAGGGGCTGTGAAGCTGTTTTGTGTTTATTTGATTGTCCGCAGGTTCCCGCCTCCTCCTTCCCATGATTATGAAGTTTTTATATTGTTACACTATAATA
Source organism: Carassius carassius (assembly GCF_963082965.1). Taxonomy (NCBI): domain Eukaryota; kingdom Metazoa; phylum Chordata; class Actinopteri; order Cypriniformes; family Cyprinidae; genus Carassius; species Carassius carassius. Next base: position 13,258,437 of record NC_081770.1, on the reverse strand, counting down.
AACATAATAATTTTATAATAAATAAAATAAACATAAATAAATAACTTAAATATAGTAACATTTTATTAAATAATAAATTATTAAATCATCTATTATTTTTCTATTATTTTGACTTGTTTTATTTTGTGTTCATGGTGTGTGTGTGTGTGTGTGTGTGTGTGTGTGTGTGTACCTGGTATTTATCATGTTATGAGGATCAAATGTCCCCACAAGCATAGTAGGCCTAATACCAGATACATTTGGACCTTGTGGGGACATTTTTTAGGTCCCCATGAGGAAACAAGTTTATAAATCTGTCAGGACAGGTTTAGATTTTTTTTTACATTTAATAAAAAATGCCTACGATGTTTTATTCAGAATTTAATTAAAATGTCATGCTTGACAAGCAGCCACACAAAGAAAGCCAACTACTACACTATATCCACCTTTTTCCTCAATGAGGAGAATAACAATGTGCATGGTAAATGGTAAAATTGTTTGCAACACAAACCAGTGTGTTCTTATTTAAGATAACATATTCAAATAGCATGATAGGACACATCAGTTGTCAATGTCAAGCAGCAAAACAAACTGTTGTGTAACTGTACAGTTACATCTAAAAATAGCTGGACGCAAATGAGACCGGTCTTGTACCGAAATCTGACTCCCCGGACAAATCGCACTCCACTTCGCGTGCACGCGCGTCACGCAGTTGAACGCAGTGCTTGCAGTTAAACCTCCAGAGGTTTATTTTTTCACAGTTGGCACCAAGAACGAACATAGAAGCGTCGTCTGATTAACAAGCAGCTAACGGATGCAAAAACGCCAACTGGGGAAGGTCGTCAACGGAATTAAACCACAATTTCCAAAGTAAAAGTGACGTTTTACACTGAAATGATTAATTTCCACACCTTATCTCGCAATGCTCTTCCCATATTTAATCACATTTAGTTTGTTAAACTAGGATGAATTTAGTTCTCGTAAAATATTATTAATAATAACATCTAGGTATTATTAGTATCACGCAATATTTATTGTACGATCAGTATTTATTATTTGACCGTGACTTTGTGTACTGGTCTGTGACTCATTTTACTGAGTTTTTTTGTTGTATTTCTGCATTAATTTTGCTGTATCGTAAAATCATTTTATGTTTTAGTAGATTTTGTATAATCTCCTATTACTTTGTTTAATTTTGTTTGTTTCGTTGCCTCTTTGTCCTGGTTTATGTTTGAAATGATTATTAAAAATACTTCAACAAAATTAGGCCTGCGTATGACCCAAACAAAACCTTTATTTTTTTCTATTTAAATAATTTGATGACCAGGGACGTGCACAGACATTTTGAGGGGCAGGGGCTCAAGTGAAATAAAGGGCACTTCTCATAATTAGTTTTTTTTTTTTTTTAAACACAAAAGTATATATATATATATATATATATATATATATATATATATATATATATATATATATATATATATATATATATATATTAACGCAATTCTGACTTCCTTTTAAAAAAAAATAATTAAAAAGTTAATTAATTTTATCTTCCTCAAACTCACGCAATTGTTTCATTTTCAAAAGATGTCTACAAAATAATCAGTTCACAGAAACCATGGTCTCCTTAGTATTCACTAGGTTTATAGACCAGCAAAGGGAACCATTCCACAATGTGCATGTTTTGAAAACATTTTCTATGCTACTAGTTTCATGTATATATGAAGAGTTCAGATGCAAAAGCCTCTAAGTGCCATCTGAAATTTTCTTATGAGCTTTTTTTTTCAAGCTCGTATTTATGTTCAGTAATTGAACTTAAATGACAATTAATAGGTAATTTTCATTGCCAGTAATGTGAAATAAGTGAACGTAAACATACAAGCTTGATAAAAATGATCATTATTGAAGGAAATTTCAGATTCAGGATTTTTCATCTGAACTCTTCATATTTAGAATAACCTAAATAACTGCATCAAACAGAGGGGCGTGTTTTACTAATAATTTGTGTATTTTTGAACAAGGCACTACATCGTTTTAATTATTTTGGTGTTATCAGAATACATAACACTTTAAAATTAAACTTACCAAAATAATTGAGTAAAAATTCAATAAAAGCCAATGTCATGTATGTATTTGTGGTGGTATGGAATACTATTTTATAAAGGTTTCGAGGAAATAAAAAAAGTTAAATTACTTAAATAGTTAATTTATAAATATTGTTATTTTTAAAGTTTAATGTTAACTTATTTCTACTCAGTTTTATTTATTAATGTACCAGATGCAGTTACTCAGATTTACTACATTTTTTAGAGTGTATCCTCCATCTGTTTGCATCTGTAGATTTCTTCTAAATTCACCAATTTAGATTTCTAAATTTCAGGGGGAAAGACTCTTGATGTAAGTCAATAACTGGGGACGTTCTGTATGCAAATTAGGCGTCAACTAGTTAAAATGCGCACATTTGCATCTAATTGACAGGGAAATGCAGGTAAATAGGATAAACAAAATAACTAAAGCATATCACCTGGTGGTGTGTATGCTTATTTTATTAACTTATTTTATTACATGGTTTGGTTGAATTCCAATGTACAGTCGTGACCAAAAGGTTTGAGAATTACATAAATATTAGTTTTCAAAAGGTTTGCTGCTAAACTGCTTTTAGATCTTTGTTTCAGTTGTTTCTGTGATGTACTGAAATATAATTACAAGCCCTTCATACGTTTCAAAGGATTTATCGACCATTACATGACATTTATGCAAAGAGTCAGTATTTGCAGTGTTGGCCCTTCTTTTTCAGGACCTCTGCAATTCGACTGGGCATGCTCTCAATCAACTTCTGGGCCAAATCCTGACTGATAGCAACCCATTCTTTCATAATCACTTCTTGGAGTTTGTCAGAATTAGTGGGTTTTTGTTTGTCCACCCGCCTCTTGAGGATTGACCACAAGTTCTCAATGGGATTAAGATCTGGGGAGTTTCCAGGCCATGGACCCAAAATTTCAACATTCTGGTCGCCGAGCCACTTAGTTATCACTTTTGCCTTATGGCACGGTGCTCCATCGTGCTGGAAAATGCATTGTTCTTCACCAAACTGTTGTTGGATTGTTGGAAGAAGTTGTTGTTGGAGGGTGTTTTGGTTCCATTCTTTATTCATGGCTGTGTTTTTGGGCAGAATTGTGAGTGAGCCCACTCCCTTGGATGAGAAGCAACCCCACACATGAATGGTGTCAGGATGCTTTACTGTTGGCATGACACAGGACTGATGGTAACGCTCACCTTTTCTTCTCCGGACAAACCTTTTTCCAGATGCCCCAAACAATCGGAAAAGGGCTTCATTGGAGAATATGACTTTGCCCCAGTCCTCAGCAGTCCATTCACTATACTTTCTGCAGAAGATCAATCTGTCCCTGATGTTTTTTTTGGAGAGAAGTGGCTTCTTTGCTGCCCTTCTTGACACCAGGCCATCTTCCAAAAGTCTTGGCCTCACTGTGCGTGCAGATGCGCTCACACCTGCCTGCTGCCATTCTTGAGCAAGCTCTGCACTGGTGGCACTCCGATCCCGCAGCTGAATCCTCTTTAGGAGACCATCCTGGGGCTTGCTGGACTTTCTTGGACACCATGAAGCCTTCTTTACAAGAATTGAACCTCTTTCCTTGAAGTTCTTGATGATCCTATAAATTGTTGATTTAGGTGCAATCTTATTAGCCACAATATCCTTCCCTGTGAAGCCATTTTTATGCAACGCAATGATGGCTGCACGCGTTTCTTTGCAGGTCACCATGGTTAACAATGGAAGAACAATGATTTCAAGCATCACCCTCCTTTTAACATGTCAAGTCTGCCATTCTAACCCAATCAGCCTGACATAATGATCTCCAGCCTTGTGCTCGTCAACATTCTCACCTGAGTTAACAAGACGATTACTGAAATGATCTCAGCAGGTCCTTTAATGACAGCAATGAAATGCAGTGGAAAGGTTTTTTTGGGATTAAGTTAATTTTCACGCAAAGAAGGACTATGCAATTCATCTGATCACTCTTCATAACATTCTGGAGTATATGCAAATTGCTATTATAAACACTTAATCAGCAACCTTTCCAATTTCCAATATTTATGTAATTCTCAAAACTTTTGGCCACGACTGTAGAATGCGGTCTGTTATAACCAACAGACCGCTGTGCGGAGTATAACAGACCGTTGCCATGAAAAACAGAGCGTTGCTATGGACTCACAGGATTCTAACCGTAGAGACGGAGCGGACTATTTTCTTTAGCGGAAGCAATACAATCGGGTTTAACAATCGGGGGAGAGGGAGAGGGAGCGCTTCAGAACTCCTGACCTAATATTTAGATACTATATTTCAATAAATATATTTGTTTGACAGGGAAGCTGTGTGCAAACAGAAATATATATTATTTTTCAAAAATAAAAAAAAAGCCTAGGCCTAGGCCTACTGCTGATTTAAAAAGTAAAATCCCAGTGCTGTCATAATTATAATTTTTATTATAAATTAGTTTGGGTCAAAATGATTTTCTTTTTTTCCCCCTGAAAATAGGCTACTAGATAATGTTATTACCCTGGACTGAAACTTACTGACTTGGTTCACACATTACGTCTCAAAATCAAGACATTTATGATTAATGGGGCATATGAACAACATGACCAAAAAATAAATACAAAAACCAGTCCTAAATTAAAGCAAACAAGTTGATAAAAAGATATAGGCTAATCCAATATTTAATTATAATGTAACATAATGGGAGATTTTAAGCAATATCTGCAGGCTGGATTTTTTTTTTTTTTTTTTTTTTTGAACGGGAACACCACAAGTGTGACATTTTGTATCATTTTGTATGAAAATAGAATAATTAAAAAAAAGTTTAAAATTTCAAAACAAACGTCCTGGTAAAACAAGTACACTATAATGATAAACGATGCAAATTTGTAAAAATAAAATTGTTTAATATTGATAAAATCATTCTCGAAAAAAAAAGAAAAGAAAAAATGTAGTGACGAGGGGGGAAACATTTAGAAGTATTATTCGTTTGCAGTGAAGCTTTTCGACAAACGTCATGTTTTAAATCCATGAACTTCAAACGTTATCTATATCTCCAGCAGCTTCTTAACGCTCCGGAATAAAAACAAGACATACTCTAATTCGCTTCACATTCCTGCTGTTTTAACAAATAACTGTAATCGAGGAGGTATTAAAACTTACCTGCAGTCTTGTGCACTAAGATAAGAATTTAGAAGTATTTGAAACTTTCTCGATGTGTTTGTCTTTTGCTGCTTGTCACGTGGCACGATTCCAAAACAAATTCCAGTTTCTGGAAAAAGATTCGGCGTGAACTGCTTATATATTTCTAGGCTATGAGAAGGATTAACAGCAACGGCAGCCACTTTTACGTCTTCCTTTTCCAGGCCTTTCCCTAAGTTATTGTCTCGCGGTGCCAAACATAAATCACAGTTTCGCAGTTGAAGAGGTTTAACGGTGCGCGATCACTGCAGTGACAGAGCCCCCCTCAATGCTGCAGTTTTAGGGGGACAGAGCATTAAGTGACATGACACCTGACACATGTCAATAGACTGCGTCATGTGTCAGTTGCTTCGGTGTGTGTCAAGCCTTCGGTAGTGACTGACACCTGCTGCTGGGTGTCGCTGCATAATGTAGATTGCGTGACACACGCACTTAATGGCAGAAGGATATTGAATTAATTAACGACTTATTACTTCGCGGAGTTAACAAATACTGAGTTCCTTTATTGAGGGTCTTATGCTCCTTAATGTGTATTTTTTTTATTGTAAGTTTAATTCCAGTAGCCTGCTTTGTGCAATGCAGTCAAATAAGTAAATACGAGTTTTTATTTATTTATTTAATAATGGCATTTGACATGACATTAATGACATTGACATTAATGGCATTTAATAATTGGAATTTGACGATGACGTTGGAGCTGTGTGTGCCTGCACAGTCGTGTACAGTAGGCTACAGGAGTGGATATGTGAGTTTGATTAATTAATGTCATACATTTTATGAAGGCAGGTTAAGTACATATATTGTAGACCTTCTTGACAAAACCAAGAGTAAATGCCATTTCTGTGACAACAATTACATTTGAATATTGAGTCAGAAAACATAATTTGAAGTAGGCTTCAAATATCAATAAACTAAGCTACAAATACAAATAGATACTTGTTTCTGCCAGGTCTTTGAAAGGTGTCACCATGCAACCTACAAAACAAGAATAACAAGTTGGTGAAACAATAATTTTAATTGGTTATGAGATCAGTTATAGCATGATTAATAATCATATAATAACATCCTAAGCTCTTACCTTATTTCACCAGATGTTGTTTGTTATGAATTAACCTTAGTATTCATCCGGAAGAAGGAGGCGGGAACCGGTGGACAATCAAAAACATTTTAATTACAAAAATAAACACAAAACAGCACACCAGCCCCTCACGGACGACTGATGCGCACAAAATAAAAACCAAAACACAACTAAAAACCCAGGCCTGGTCCTCTCTCGTCCTTCACTGTCGTCGCTCCAGTTTTATATCCTTTCATCTCCTATGTGGGACTCGAGACCGGCGGTGGGTCGCAGGTGTCACTGATTTCCCAATCATTGCCGGCCTCCCTCCTTGTTCCCACGTCCCTCGGCCCCGCCCCACTCGCCACATTGTTCAAATGCATTTTGCCTTTGTATAATCTTGCCACATTTAAAACAATACCAGTGCCTTTTTTTTATCGTTGTTTTTTTTTTTTTTTTTTTTCACAAAAGCATGGTACTGTAAAAAGAACTGGAAGCGTAAAATGCCAATAATTTTAATACAACTAATATTAAAATTAATAAAACAGTTACAAAAGCAAAACATGCTCACCAAAATCACCATCTCTAAGGTGCACAGCATATTTAAAATGACTTTTTTTGTAGGAGCTCTTCTGATCCAACCACATCCTGTCTGCAAAGCTGACATTTTTTTCCTTCATTAGCCTTAATAAAGCTAATACAGTATTTGAACATTTGAGGACCTAAGGGAATGCAGCAATACAACAATGCACCTAAATAATACATAATTGGCAAAAAAAAAAAAAATATATATATATATAAATTTAATTATAAAGTTATGTTTATATAATTGCAATTATACATCAAATTTACAGTTTATATAATATATTATATAAATTATATAATGATAGTTTATTACATTGGTATACACAAGCATACCATTTTAAAAATGCTAATATGTGAGCACTGCAGGCCTACTGTATACTTAACACTACAATATATAGAGTAGGCCACTAACGCTGCAAATTATATATTTATTAATAATCAATTGGCACATGTCACACATTTTATTGACACAGACCACTCTCCACTGACACATGCCACTTGAAAACTGTCCAATTTCCATTGGCATGTGTCAGTGGAAAATGGCATGTGTCTAGTTTTAGTGACACTTTTAGTGACACATGCCAAAGTTTTAGTGACACTTTTAGTGACAAATGCCACTCTCCACTGACACATTATTTACACGTTTATTATATGTTTTTCAAACATGATGTCAGTGTGTGGCACTGTATTTGAGTGGCAGATGACACTGAATGTTGCGCAATAGCCTACCAGTGCTTTTGTATGTGGGTGATCACGCAGACTACCAATTATTCCATACACAGCAAAAAAATAAAAAATTATCATGGATCATGAATACCGTAACACTTGTATTCATTACTGTTATCCTTTATTTGTGTTTGACACTATGTGCACATCGTTAGGTGTCAGTATAAATGTAACATTGGTCAGTGCCAGATTATCATATGACTTTAATATTTTATATAGTAATAATTATGTATAAATGAAATGTAATTCAGTTTAAATTTAAAATTGCATTTAGCACATGCTTTTATCCAAAGCGACTTACAGTGCATTCAGGCTATCAATTTTTACCTTTCATGTGTTCAGTGTTGGGAAGGTTACTTTGGAAATGTAATAGGTTACAGATTACAAGTTACCCTGTTTAAAATGTAATAGTAGTGTAACTTTTTCAATTACTTTATTAAAGTAATGTAACTAATTACTTTTTGATTACTTTTCTAAATTTGTAAAAATTAAAGAATAATAAATAAAAGCATATGCATCAACTTAAATACAGTTATCTAATAAGCATGTGACGTATTCTGTGTAATAAACTCCAGAAAAATTTGTGTTTTTTTTAAACTGCTGTCTCTGTATATGATGATAGTTTTCTCAAAATAAGTAAAATGCACATGAAGTGACACAGAGCAGTTCTAGAAATTATGTTTATGTGCTCGTGTACTCCTCCTATATTGAGGCGGCAGAGGTTGAAAACACTGCGAGCTTCAGTAGGCCTATGTGTGGTAAATGAAACCATGTCTTTGCCATTAATTTACAGGAGGGGCGGACTGGGAAAAAAATTCAGACTGAAATATTCAAACTCATACAAACAAATTCATGGACAAAACTATTTTTTTTGTATGGACCTGACATAAAAAAGGTTTAAATCTTTAATTTGGGGACATGCAAAATAATTAAAAGTTCTCTCCTGAACTGCACCTTCACTTCCATTTTTCTCTTCAGTCTCTTTATTTTGCCCTGTTATCCATCTCTCTCATGACTTTAATACTCAAGATTGAACAAAACTATACAAAACTATACTTTACAATACAATACTCTACAATACTACAATTTCTTTATAGAAAAATCCTAATACTGTACATGAGTCATGTTTTTCCCTTACAAAAAATTACCATGCTTTTATTAGCCTATATAAAAGTAAAATAACCTTGTTTTTTTATTTATTTTTTTTGCAAATGGATTTGTATTTATTTTTAAATAAATCCATTTGTAAAATAATTTTACATTTTTGGTTATCACAGTTAAACAATAGTAACCATTTTCTCTGGATTTATAGTTAAATATTAAAATGTTAATTTTCGTAAGGGTTGTGTTGTTGTCTGTCGTAGCTCCCCCTAAGGGAGCGCGCGAGTCATGACTAACAATTCATGATTTATTAGAGATTTAATTATCAAATGGCGGATTCGCAAATGATCGCTTTAGTACATTCGGCAGGCAATTATACAATAATGATATTAAATAGTGGGGCAAAATCGGCTGCCAGGCCACCGGCAATTGTCCCGGTTCTCCCGGTGTCCAGTCCGTGCCTGATTTCCACAGACACGCAGAATGTGCAAGTCATATATTGCATTTTTGGGGCTTTATATTCACAGACACTAGTCGATGTCATGTTTTGATTCGAGTGTAATGACTTACTTTTGATTTAGTCATCCGAAATGTAGCATATTCCGTCCGCGTTAGGCATTTCATTTTTATGACTGGATTCTATGAACCAGACTGTATTTCTGCATCCCGGAAATTATTAGGGTGGTATGTCTCAGAATAGTCAGTGCAATTTGGGAAATAAATCAGTTAAATCTGTATGTGGATGTGTGTAAATATTCAAATGTAATCCCCTTTGTAATCGTTAAAAATTTCATAAGTAACTGTAATTTAATTACTCATTTTTTCTTAGTAACTGTAACTAATTACAGTTACAATAATTTTGTAATTAAATTACGTAACGCCGTTACATGTAACTAGTTACTCCCCAACACTGCATGTGTTCCCGTGGAATCAAACCCACAACATTGTGCTTGTTAACACAATGCTTTACCACTTGAGCTACAGGAGCACAATGTTTTTTCACAAGTTTATAATTGTAAACGTTTATTTTATTTCTTAAATGGCCTCTGCATAGTCTCTATATTATTATATAATTAAAAATGATACAACCAAACTGTCAAATCTATGCAAAAATGAAAAAAACTTGTATTCACGTATTTGAATGCATTGCACAAAGCAGGCTAATGAAAAAAAAAAAAAACCTTGCTATGAAAAATACACCTTAAGAGGCATAAGACACATTTTAATCTCAATATAGGAACTCAATATTTGTTATCTCCGCGAAGTAATAACTCGTTAATTAATTCAATATCGTTCTGCCATTAGGTGCGTGTGTCACGCAATCTACATTATGCAGCGACACCCAGCAGCAAATGTCAGTCACTACCGAAAGCGTGACACACATCGCAGCTGATGTGCAACTGACACATGACGCAGTCTATTGACATGTGTCAGGTTTTAGTGACACATGCCACTGTCCAATGACACATGCCACTGGAAACCGACATGTGTCAGGTTTTACCCTGATAGCATATACTTCCGGGCCTTATCTGGGCTAAATATGGCACCTATGGCTGAATTCTGGCAGTGGCAGTCCCACACACATCAAGCTGGTTTTAGTGTCAGTTCTGGCATGTTGCGTGTGGGCCAGATCCGGCCAATGTGTGACAAACCGGTTTTAGGTTGAGTTCTGGCTTGTTGTATGTAGGCCAGATATGGCCTATACCAGGTAACCAGATGTGCCATTTTCTGAAGACACATCCTGGCAGATGTGTCTTACTTTGCCAGTCAGTGGTTATAAAACTATTTTGAGTACTGGACCCCCATAATATTTCAGGACATATACACACACACACACATATATATATATATATATATATATATATATATATATATATATATATATACATACATACATACATACATATACACATACACACACAAACACGCACACATTTATTTGTCCTATACGGACCTGTTATAAAGCTGCAATGTAATAAAAATTTTTGTTGGTGAATGTAGCCTGACCAGCTAAAACCAGCTTGACCAGCTAAAAAAAAAGGTAATATCAAAAAAGGTAAAAGAGGTAATTAATTATTTTTCTTTGAAAAATAACATGAATCCCTTATATTTATATACAAATATAGTTGGTATCTTCTTAGATTCTGTGAGATTAGATTCTCTTATATTCAGCAATCAGGATGATTTCTGAAGGATCATGTGACTCCGAAAGCTGGAATAATGGAGCTGCAGCATAAGAGGAATTGTAGATTTACAGTTTTTACTGTATTTTTTATAAATAAATGCAATTTGATGAGTATTAAAGATTTCTTTCAAAACCATTTATAAACTTTACTTTGAAAGCTTGAAAGTAACAGCATCTTTAATTTCAGAAATATCAAGTTAATAAACATTCCTTCTCTTCCACTCAATTTTAAGACTGGTTCCTCTGTGTCAGTGTCACTCTTTTACTCAAAGGGTCAAATATGTTTAGGTCTGTTGTTCTCACTGTTTGCAGTAAGAACACTGTTTGCAGCAAGGTTACCTGCATTATCTAACATGGATTAATGGTGAACAATACCTCTATAGCATTCATGTTAATTTCAACATTTACAAAATAGTTTTTTTAATTAAAATTTAAATGATTACACTTTCAATTGCTATCAGTTTAACACATTTATTTGAAGCAAATAATTATTGGGGAAAAAACAACAACGCTTTCAATAAACCCTGCCTGGCCCAGTATGTCATTTTATATTGCATGTACAGTAGCTGCTGCACATGGTTCAGGACATCATGTGGCCCATGACATTTTGTTAAATGACCCTAAAATACAAGATAAGAGGGCAAATGAAGCCCCTCTATGGGTTTTTGTCTTACATTTGCATCATATCTTGTAGTTTAACAAGAGCAAGATTGCTGTTTTCCCCAAATATCTGCAAATGTGACATTGACTGTATACAACAGTTCAATAAACAAGACGTTAATATTGTGTTACAATTTACACTAAATATTGTCAGTACTGTTGCAAACAAAGCCACAGCAGAACTGTTGTGCCTTTTCAGGAAACACATAACAAATCAAGGGAGCCAATGATTCAATGACCCATTCATAAAGACCGTCACTTGCTTTGTTTCTGAATGAAGCAGCCATCAGAAACAATAATTTGATGAAATAAAAAAACTGAATGGCTCACTCATTAAGACAGTGAATTGCCGCCACCTGCTGGTGGTTTGGTTTATATTCAGAGTATTATTACAATAAATGAACAAATAAAACTATATTAATTGCATTAATCAATATTTAACAAGTAATTTGCTTCACAAACCTCAGCTTTAAAAATCACCTAATTTTAAGCACAAATCAATACACTTTCAAGCTAAATCTTTGTGTAGAAATATATACTGAAATAAATACTTTTGAAAATAAAATAAATGTGTACATACATTTAGCCTATATTACACAATTAACACATGGCAGTTATTTTTATCATTGTTCTCCATCTACAGTAACTAAAATAATTATTGACCCATGATCAAAGCTAAGCTCATCATTATTTGTTTATTTGATGGGCTGTTTACTTTTAATACTCCACATTAATGTAACTCTGGCGTTGAGATAAAAATGCCTCTGGCTTAAACAAATGAGAAAATAGTATTATAAAGTGCAGTACTATTAGTATTAAAAGTAATGTAACATTTGACATTTTGTGAAATACTCACATCAGTGTGTTGTTTACAGTGTTTATCCTGCAGTAGAGCAGCGATCTGATTCACTCGTGTGTCTCCTAGTTCATGTTGACTCAGATTCAGTTCTCTCAGGAGTAACGGGTTTTGACCCACAATTCCTTTCACAAACTGACAGGCTTCATCTGCAGAAGGACCCAAAAACCTACAGAAGAGAAGATGAGGAAGTAGATTCAATTCAATTCCATAAACTTGATCTAATGAAACTTAGCACAGGGCTCCAAACAAAAAAATCAAGTAAAGAGCAATTTGCTCCTATAAGAAAAAAAACTTGATGATTACTAAATGATTTTTTTTAAGGTTCCACAGAATAAACGTTTTATTTATATGATTTATTTTTTACAAATATTTTAACCTTTCAATTATACAGTCATATGTTTATATCTCATCTTTTTTTTGGCGTTTTAAGCATTTTAATCCATCTTGTAGATGACCTGGGAACTAAGGTTCACTTAAAGTGGGAACTAAATGTCTTTTCCAACTTTAAATATACAGTCACACATCATTTATTACATTTATTACATCTGTACCAAAATCATGGACCTTAAGCATCACTTGGCCACTGAGTGTAGTTTGGGCTCCTCCTCCATACATCCTGTAAATCTTGTCATACACAAAAATAAAGGTGCTTCATGATGCCACAGAAGAACCTTTTTTTTTGTCTAAATGGTTTCATTAAGAACCTTTACCATCTGAAGAACTTTTACATTTCACAAAAGGTTCTTTGTGGTGAAAGAATGTTCTTCAGATTATAAAAAGGTCAGAAAGACTGAATGGTTCTTTGTAAATCCAAAATGGTTCCATAAAGAAACTTTTAAGCACCTTTTTTTTTTGAAGAGTGTACTGTATGTCTTTCACACTTTCAGCCTGTTTTTCTTATTAGTAAAATGCAATTTTGTGAGTTGAGTCATGTAGATAACAGTTTAAGTAAAATTATTAAAATGCAATAGCATATAAATATAGCAAAATGCTCCTCTTTATAGTTATTTTTTTTTTAGCTGACTGATGAGCTTATGTTTTTTCAGGTGAATGTATATTACGTTGCACTTGCAAAGTTTACAAGCTTTACATGTTTTCTGCAGTTTGAAACTGTTGTACTGTAGGCTGTCTTATAATGACCCTACCCTACCTTTTGATGTTAATTCATGTCCATTATGTACTCTAGTAGTAAAGAGAAAGATATAATAGGTTCACATGCTGCTTGAACTGAGGCAGTAACTCGCGATTGCACCAGCCATTTTAAAGAGCACCAAATTTATAGTTATTATTTGAGTTTCATAATGAATTTGGAAAAATGTTAAAGCTGATACTTTGTTGATTATAAAGTAACAAAGCACAAACTTTTAGCAAAAACTGTACGGCAAGTGCGCTTCAAATAATGAAGTTCATGCATTAACATAACACAGCATAGAACTAAGACCTTGGCAAGAAGAAGCAATATTATGAATGATTATAAATGAGAATTGTTTACGATATTGTCAATATCATCACAGCTGACAGCTGTTGCAGTTTGTTCAAGTTGTGCACAAAATAAATGCTGTTTTTCTGCACTTTTTCTTCAAGTCTCCATTTAATTTATTTGCATTTATCAGGTGTCCATCAGTGCTGCTACGGAGGAGGAAAACAAACACAGTCCATTGGTGTGACAATGCTTTTGTTCTACTGACAACTAGCCAAATAGACATGGAAGGCTCACTTTAATGCATGCAGTAGAGATAGCAGGTTGTTGCAGACCATTTTCTTTTGCATGCTTCAGCTTTACATCTTTGGTGTAAACTCACCTTAACCAAACTCCCCCCAAGAAAAATATTGCTTTAATCAAAATGCACCTGTACACGACTTCCGGTTTCGATATGAGTGAGTAGCACACCCAAAAATGTAATATAACATTGCCAGAACATCTTTTCAGCAATTGTGAACATTGTTAAAATTATAGACTTGCATCCTAGAAACTACTAGACCAGTGGTTCCCAACCTTTTTCATCTCGCGGCCCACACAACCAAACACATATGTTTGCGCGGCCCACTGCAAAAGAATTCACTGACCCCAGAAGCTAGATTATTAACTGTCTTTATTGAATGAACTGGCAATGAACAGAAAATAACTCAGGCTGGCATCGCTTGGCACAACTGCTGTTGTTCTGTAAAATTAACTGTTCTGTTGTGCTGTTTTTTTCAGCAAAGATATCTAAGATAAATTAGCGGTTTATTCTTAAACCAATCAGCGAGCTCAAATAGTGGAAGCATAGTTACAGTTTAATATTATTTTTTTCTTATTTAATTCTATATATGAAATTATGTTATTATATTATGACTTAGACATTTTTACATATATGATCAATATTAGGCTTTATCTGACACTGACCTTGTTACCCCAAAGGTAAAAAAAAATAATTAAAAATTAGTTTTTACCGAAGATCTTTAAGTTTGTTCTTCCTTTCCTTAAATTCAAGATCATCTTTTTTACTGCAGTGATTTTACCTCAAATTTTTGGGTGGAGGTAATTAATTATTTTTCTTTGAAAAATAACATGAATTCCTTATATTTATATACAAATATAGTTGGTATCTTCTTAGATTCTGTGAGATTAGATTCTCTTATATTCAGCAATCAGGATGATTTCTGAAGGATCATGTGACTCCGAAAGCTGGAATAATAGAGCTGCAGCATGAGAGGAATTGTAGATTTGCAGTTTTTACTGTATTTTTTATAAATAAATGCAATTTGATGAGTATTAAAGATTTCTTTCAAAACCATTTATAAACTTTACTTTGAAAGCTTCAAAGCAACAGCTCTAACATTCATTATAACACTCACAGATAGTGTTCAAATTGAAATCTGTATTGTTTTCTAATGTTTTAAAAGAATTATCTTCTGCTTAGCAAGGCTGCATTTATTTGTACAGTAAAAAATGCATAGCTGATTCAAGAAGGGGGTGTCAAAGTAGCCAAAAATATGATTTTAATTACTTAATTTTAAGTTAAATTGTGCTCTGTTGGCATACTGTCTGCTAGATTGTTAAAAAAATGTTGGGTCTTTAGTAAGAATTTTTAAATTGTTGTTTTGTAGTTGATTATTTTTTTTCTTTGAAAAGCTAGACAAAACTGTAAAAAGCACACTTCCAGAATAATAATAAAAAATATTCTGGGCACCATTGAATCCACTGTATGGAGAATCCACTTAATTTCTTGTCGACTGATGAAAGAAAGAAAGACCTCTTGCATGACAAGGGGGTGAGTAAATTATTGGTAAATTTTGATTCTGGTAGTGAAGTAAACCTTTAATACGCAGGATCTCATTGGTGTTCAGCTCATCATGTGATCAGCTGCTAAATTCAAATCTGCTTTTGTGTTTTTCTTGCTACTGAGTCAGAGATGGACGCAATCAGCACTTGGCATATATCAAAACTATTCAGTGTTTTCAACCACATAATGTTTAATTTAAGTTTCAGGCATTTAAATTCATAAAAGTATTAACAAAATATACATTTCTACTTTGTAAAATAGTACACACTGTCATACGGGTAAGCGGCAAAAACGATCCTTATGAATCTAATTTGACAACTCGTTTTATTGATATCATATACAAATAGTGTAGTTAACAAGAAAGTTTACTCTATTCTACTCCCTGTTCACCAGAAACTTACTTTAATGTCAGGAAGAAGGAATGAATTTATGTGATGTTATTCCCACAGCTCAGATTCAGCACAAACTAACATGGCGGCAGTCATAACCTGATATAGATCAACAAATATGGTATGTTATCATTAAGGTGTTTAAACTACCAAATACATTTACTTACATACATTTGAGATGGGTATATCAGATATTTAATAATATAATTAACACGTTTATGAATATTTTGAATAAAACAAGAAAAAAGCTCTGTCACTATTCAGCTTAAGGCCATATAAATGCTTGGGCCTGCCCTGAAACACACACACATATGCACACGTATATTAGATATGTGAACTGAAATATTCTATGTAGTGATACCAGATTTTTGTTATGTTCTTCTTTAACCAACTAACAAACAAACAAATAGAACAAATAGACTTTATCTAACGTTACCTGTCTAACTGTGAATGTCCAGTTCAAACAACTGTCGATTTCACATCACAAAAACAACAGCCTAGAGAAAATAGGGGAAACCTACAGTATTTATTTTAAATAATACTTCCTTAATCGTCATGTTTTAAAATCCATGCACTTGAAAATATTTAAGTAATTTCAGTTTGGAGTAGCCTTTCATCCCCCAGGACTAAGTAAACGTCTCCTTCAACTTCATATTTAAATCATACTTACAACATGAAAATAAAAAAAACACTTAAGTTAGATATTTAGAAGTAGGCCTTTCTGTCATGTAGGGTTGTTGTTTGTCTCGCGGTGCGACTCCAAAGCAAAGTACAATCTCTGGTAAAAGATTTTCTGTCATTAGACTCCTGTGTGTTTGCAGACTTTGGTAATGATTTACAGCGATGACCGGCCGTTTTGACGTCCTCATTTGCCATAGTAGTATGATGGTAAATGGTAAATGAACTGCATTTATATAGCGCTTTCAACAGACCACATGGCCATCCAAAGCACTTTACAATTTGCCTCACATTCACCCATTCACTCACTCATTCATACACCGACTGCGGTGTCAGCCATTCAAGGCGCCATCCAGCTTATCGGGAGCAGCTGGGGTTAGGTGTCTTGCTCAAGGACGCCTCAACACTTGGTCAGGTGGAGCCGGGGATTGACCCACCAACCTTCCGGTTTGCAGACAACCTACATGAACCACTGAGCCACTGCTGCCCCAATTATGATCCTACATGACCATAAGTGGTGTATTGTAATGAAGTAATAATACGTTGTTACAGTACTTACGTTCATTTCACATTAAAGTCAACTCTGGGGTGTGCAATGCAGCATTGTCTGCAATAATATGGTAAGTTTTGTTGTAATGATGTGCAATCTGACATTATCAAGTATTTCACCAAATCACACAGTGCATGCACATGATTTATTAGTCTATTAAAACTCAAAATCACAGATATTCTAAATCGTAGATGGCAAAAATGCTTCTGCATTTTATGGTTATATAATTGAATATAGTTAACTTAATCTATATCACACTAAGAGAACAATTTTTTCTGGAAATATCAGCTTGAACACATTTAATAATAATTTTACACAAGTTCAGTAAAGCAATAAGTGACTTACATTTTAGACATAATATTACTTGCTTTTTCTCAATTTTGCTAATGAAAATAGTTCTAAACAAAGGTTTTAATTTAGAATTTGGACTACCTTTTTCATGTTTTCAATTATTTCAAGTTTATATTAAAAACAAAACATTATTTATCCATCTGTGACTGCAGGTTAAATGCATCCATGTCCCCTCTGAGATACATAAACTGTAAATACACCTAAAAACTTTTTCAGATGCAGATACCAGAAGTGCTTTCTTATGTTGGAATGAAAGACAATAAATACAGATGAAGTGATTATTATTCAAAAATACAAAATGGATAAAAAGAGTTAAACTGAACAAAATCTTTCTAGCCAAGCTGTGTATGAAAATATTTTATATTTATTTGCTTCATTTACATTTTGCATTTACTTGTACTTGTACTTTCAATACTTAAGTATGTTTAAGATATAAAAAAAAGAATATATATATATATATATATATATATATATATATATATATATATTTTTTTTTTTTTTGTACTTAAGTATAATAAATATCAAATACTTAAATACGTTTACTCAAGTAATATTCTAAATGGTTACTTAACCTTCTACCAAAGTCATTTTCTGGTAAGAAATCTGTACTTTTACTTGAGTATGACTTTCAGGTACTTTATACATCACTGATGACCACTGAGGTGAGCGCTGATGGACTGTGGCTTAGATATACACTGTTACATTTGTGGCTGTGATAACTTGAAATATTTAGAAAGGTTTTCCAGGATGGAGATCAAATCCAGCGAGTACCATTTTCTCTTTCTCTTTGTTTATTTCATTTTCGTCTTTCATTGTCCCTGGATTTTGGACTATTCTCTAAAATGCTGGATATTGATGTCTGACAAATTGTTTCAATTATTTATACTATTAATGCATGTTCCACAGGTTCTGCTTCTTAACATTAATCGATGCATAAACCTGTTTTTATTTTTTTCCATGGAGTATTAACTGGCATTGATTAAAGTGTTCCTTTCTCAGATGTGTGACCCATTCAAATAATTGAGTTCATGGACTGATGGAATATTTGTCAATATTTCTGATAGAGAATTTTTTTATTTCATGAATGTAATTTATTTTTCTCAGACCCAGTAGATATTTTTTTCCTCCTTTTCATTGATACAGTCAGGACTGCTGGTTACATGAGATCAGTTCTTTTATGCTGAAGTTTCTTGAGGTTAACAGGTCTTGCAGTTTTGCAAATGGAATTGTAAATGCATTGCCTCCCTAACTCCTATACATATCTTAATACACAAATATGCACTGCAAATTAAAAATATTTTTGAGGCCAAATGCACATGAATATTCTTTCATATGTATAAAATATATTTCTGGCCACCTTCTCTAACTAGTATTTGATTACGGCTGATGGTCATGAACATACTTCACATGGTGTGATGTACAACTGACATAAGATAAAATCAAAATAGTTTCTCTGTTTACAGCAAACACATCTTTTGTCTTACATTAGAAAATTTAGTTTATGTGATTTTGATACATTATATTACCAAAAATACAATTATATATATATATATATATTTGATATATATATTTGATCATTAGAATCCGCTCTGTTCTGATGATTGACTCTTCACTTCACTGCTCCACCTGTGAATAAAACAACCAACAATAACCAATATCAATATCAAATATCATTCCTGCACATGGATGTTTATATATATCTATATTGTATATATATATATATTCTGACACAGTGCTACAAGTTTAAGCTTTAAAACTGCTAAAAGCATTGATTTAATTTTTCTTTTTTGTCCTGATATTTAAGAAAAGAGTACACAAATATATAATGAACATAATAGATTCTAGGTACAGACGTCACATCATCACACATTAATTTATGCTCATACTATAATGAGGCTCTTCTGAAGATCCTCACCTGATAATGAAGCTCCTTTTCATTTCACAGGTTTCTAAGATTTAGACCAGGATGTAAATTGCATACCAGTATGCTTTGTAGCAGCTCTAAACAAAGGCTGTTCACGGTCCTGTCTTTAAGGGGAAATTAAAAGAGAAAACAATCAGTGTTGGCTGAAAAGGATTGCAAATTAGATACTATATTTATATTTAAAAAGTAAAATGAAGTCTCAAATTAAATTAAGATTTTTAAAGTTAGTTACACACACATATATCTAAAACAATATTTAGGTTTTAAATATAATCCATTTAAAACAATGTAGGTTCAAATGTTATCATGACCGCAGAAGAACCTGAGTCACTGTAAAGAGAAACACATGCTGATGAGTTTGTGGTTTATGTGATTGATGATAAGTGGGATGTGTGGGGCGGGGCCGAGGGACGTGGGAACGAGGAGCGAGGCCGGTGGAGTGATTGGGAAATGAGCGACACCTGCGACCCACCACCGGTCTCGAGTCCCACGGAGGAGATGGAAGGATATAAAACTGGAGCGACGACAGTGAAGGACGAGAGAGGACCAGGCCTTGGCTTTATTTTATGTTTTGGTTTATTTGTGCGCATCAGTCATCTGTGAGGGGTTGATGCGCTGTTTTGTATTTATTTTGGAATTATTAAAGTTTCATTTGATTGTCCGCCGGTTCCCGCCTCCTTCTTCCCGATGATTATGGAGTTTTAATTATTACAATAAGCAAATACATATGATATTTGTAATTCAAGTGTCAACCGTTGAGTGAAACTTTCACTATTTAAAGCTATTTGTCCTCTAGCTCAAACATTGCTTTTATTGGTCCTAGTAAATAATGTTAAATAATGTGAATAATATTTCTTGTACAATGTAAAAAATTATAACAAAAATTTTAGTTTTAAATGTCATATTTGTTCTGACACGAACTCTTCCAATAACGATTAATACAAAATTATTTTGACATATTTTTGAAAGATATCCCATGTTTTAAAGCTATATTTAGCTCTCTTTATTCCCACAAAGAGATATTTACTCACTTTAGTTTACAGTTTGAGCCTCGAAGCACATCAGTGAGCTGCTGCTTTGAGTCTCCAATCATATTGTTTGACAGATCAAGCTCTTTTAGAAACTGCAGTGCTTTTGTGTTTGTCAAAGACTGAGTTAAAGCAGAAACGTCTGTAATGCCACAGAAATTTAGGCTAAGAAAAGGCAAACAGAAAGACAGAATCATAAAACAAAACATAATTAATCCTTTTAAACAAACTTTAAATGAACTGATATGAATCTGATTTAAACTATGTGCTTTTAAGAATTATGATGTTCCTCACCTCAATCTCTCCAGTTTACAGTGTGGATCCTTTAGTACATCACATAATTGACTCATTCCTGTGTTTTTTATTTGATTCTCACTGAGGTCCAGTTCTCTCAGGTGTGATGGGTTTGATTTCAGAGCTGAAGTCAGGATGAGACCCTGCTTGTATGTAATACTGCATTCACTCAAACTGATGAAAGAAAAAAGAAAATACAATGATTCAGATCCACATTAAGCTTGTGTGAGTTATATGCATCATGTTACATTATTTTAGCTGTCATTACTGTCTTCTTTCACAGCAAATTTGTCAGATCTCCATACATATAACTACTATAAAGTATAATGCTTCAGAGTTTAATGTTCTTTATACTGACACACATACTGAACAATCAGTAGCTAGTTAGCTAATATACATTTTCAGTCTTTCTTAAGATGAGGAAATGCCAGATGGTGTATCTATAAATTATGTGATATGAGTCTGTTTTCTTTATTTAACAATGAACTTTAACCACACCGTAACTGTTGTTCAGTACAGGTGCTGGTCATATAACTTGAATATCATCAAAAAGCTGATTTATTTCACTAATTCCATTCAAAAAGTGAAACTTTTATATTATATTCATTCATTACACACAGACTGATATATTTCAAATGTTTATTTCTTTTCATTTTGATTATTATAACTGATAACTAAGGGAAATCCCAAATTCAGTATCTTAGAAAATTAGAGAATGTGAAAAGGTTCAGTGGTGCCACACTCTAATCAGCTAATAAACTCAAAACACCTGCAAAAGCCGTTAAATGGTCTCTCAGTCTAGTTCTGTAGGCAACACAATCATGGGGAAGACTGCTGACTTGACAGCTGTCCAAAAGACGACCATTGACACCTTGCACAAGGAGGGCAAGACACAAAAGGTCATTGCAGAAGAGGCTAGCTGTGTGTCCAAGCACATTAATAGAGAGGCGAAGGGGAGGAAAAGATGTTGTAGAAAAAAGTGTACAGCTGAAGTCAGTGTTTCAGGAACCAATACGCACAGACGTATGCAAGACATGGGTTTCAGCTGTTTTATTCCTTCTGTCATGCCACTCTTGAACAACAGGAAGCGTCTCGCCTGGGCTAAAGACAAAAAGGACTGGACTGCTGCTGAGTGGTCCAAAGTTATGTTCTCTGATGAAAGTAAATTTTGCATTTCCTTTGGAAATCAAGGTCCCAGAGTCTGGAGGAATAGAGGATAAGCACATAATCCACGTTGCATGAGGTCCAGTGTAAAGTTTCCACAGTCAGTGATGGTTTGGGGTGCCATGTCATCTGCTGGTGTTGGTCCATTGTGTTTTCTGAGGTCCGGGGTGGTGTTGGCGCCGTGGATAAGACACATGCGTTTGGTGTGAGAGACCCGGGTTCGAATCCACTGTGAGACACCAATGTGTCCCTGAGCAAGAGACTTAACCCCTAGTTGCTCCAGAGGCGTGTGACCTCTGACATATATAGCAATTCTAAGTCGCTTTGGATAAAAGCGTCAGCTAAATGAATAAATGTAAATGTAATGTCCAAGGTCAACGCAGCCATATACCAAGAAGTTTTAGAGCACTTCATGCTTCCTGCTGACTGTGACTAACTTTATGGAGATGCAGATTTAATTTTCCAACAGGACTTGGCACCTGCACACAGTGCCAAAGCTACCAGTACCTGGTTTAAGGACCATGGTATCCCTGTTCTTAATTGGCCAGCAAACTCGCCTGACCTTAACCCCATAGAAAATCTGTGGGGTATTGTGAAGAGGAAGATACGATATGCCAGACCCAAGAATGCAGAAGAGCTGAAGGCCTCTATCAGAGCAACCTGGGCTCTCATAACACCTGAGCAGTGCCACAGACTGAACGACTCGATGCCACGCTGCATTGCTGCAGCAATTCAGGCAAAATGAGCCCCAACTAAGTATTGAGTGCTGTACATGCTCATACTTTTCATGTTCATACTTTCCAGTTGGCCAAGATTTCTAAAAATCCTTTCTTTGTATTGGTCTTAATTTATATTCTAATTTTCTGAGATACTGAATTTGGGATTTTCCTTAGTTGTCATTTATAATAATCAAAATTAAAAGAAATAAACATTTGAAATATATCAGTCTGTGTGTAATTAATGAATATAAAATACAAGTTTCACTTTTTGAATGGAATTAGTGAAATAAATCAACTTTTTGATGATTTTCTAATTATATGACCAGCACCTGTAAAATGATACTGTGACAAGTGGGGCGGGGCCGAGGGACATGGGAGCGAGGCCGGGGGAGTGATTGGAGATGAACTACACCTGTTCGACCCACCGGTCTCGAGGCCCATGGAGGAGATGGAAGGATATAAAACTGGAGCGACGACAGTGAAGGACGAGAGAGGACCAGGCCTGGGATTTTAGTTGTGTTTTGGGTTTTATTTGCACGCACCAGTCGTCCGTGTCTCGCTACTGGCCGCCCACGATGTGGAGAGACGGCTGCCGTCCGTGAGGGAGCGGAGGAGTCGGCGCCGTTCGCCAGGTGGCCGGAGACTGCTGCCTCCGCCGGAACGGGGAGGAGCAGGGAACGGGGGACTCCTGCCGGCTGCCCAAAACCGGAGGAGCCGTCGCCGTCCACCGGGCGGCGGAGGAGTGTCGTGCCGTCCGCCGAGGGCCGTCCAGTGCCACCGCCAGGCACCGCGGAGGAGATCACCCAGCTGGTGGAGGGCCGAGCAGCGGTGCGTCTGGGAACCAGAATTTTTATTTTTTTTCCCTCTCTCCCCTCTCTCGTCTCTGTCGCTCCTCCTTCCATCTCCTTTTCTCTCGCCTCGTCTGTCCTACCCCCAGGTTCCCGCAGGTCCCCGTGAGCGGCCCCCCCGGATGGAGGGGGGGGGGAGTAGAGCGCAGTCTCGGGAGTACCCCCCGGCCTGCGAGGGGCGATGGGGGTATGTGACGAGTGGGGCGGGGCCGAGGGACATGGGAGCGAGGCCGGGGGAGTGATTGGAGATGAACTACACCTGTTCGACCCACCGGTCTCGAGGCCCATGGAGGAGATGGAAGGATATAAAACTGGAGCGACGACAGTGAAGGACGAGAGAGGACCAGGCCTGGGATTTTAGTTGTGTTTTGGGTTTTATTTGCGCGCACCAGTCGTCAGTGAGGGGCTGGTGCGCTGTTTTTGTGTTTATTTTGTTATTAAAATGTGTTTGATTGTCCGCCGGTTCCCTCCTCCTTCTTCCGGATGAATATGAAGGTTAAATCATTACAGATACTAACTCTAGTTTCTCCAGTTTGCATTGTGTGTTCATCAGTAGATCACTGATGTTTTTCACTCCAGAGTCTCCTAGTTCATTCCTGCACAGGTTCAGTTCTCTCAGGTGTGATGGGTTTGATTTCAGAGCTGAAGTCACAGCAGAACAACCTTCATCTGTCACAGCACAGTATCTTAACCTACATTAAGGGAAATGAGAAAATAAATCACACTTCATTCTGTTCCATTAATATAAAACATTTTTTTCTTGTATGCGAATATTCTTCACCTCAATCTCTCCAGTTTACAGAGTGAATCCTCCAGTACATCACATAAGTGATTCACCCCTGTGTTTTTTAGTTCATTTCTACTGAGGTCCAGTTCTCTCAGGTGTGATGGGTTTAATTTCAGAGCTGAAGTCAGGATGAAACACTGTTTCTCTTTAATACTGCATTCACACAGACTGATGATAAAAAAATTAAAGGCAAAGAAACAAAACACAATTCATAAGTAAATACAATACAGTAAAATTATAGAAAAAAACAAATTACACCATCTACACAATGTACACCGATAAAATCATTTATAATAAGTGCTGCAATATTCCATTGAAAAAACAAAGAATTTTCAATTTTGTTTTCATGGTGAATTTAAGAAACTAAACCGTTAATCACACTGTAACGTCTGTACAGTATAATGACACTGACTGTAGTTTCTCCAGTTTGAATTGTGAGTTCATCATTAGATCACCGAGGCTTTTCACTCCAGAGTCTCCCAGTTCATTCCCACTGAGGTCCAGCTCTCTCAGGTGTGAAGGGTTTGATTTCAGAGCTGAAGTCAGTGCAGAACATCCTTCATCTGTAATATAACAGCAGCTTAACCTGCATTAGAAAGAGAGCATAAAAAGAGAAAAGAAAAGTAATTACAATTAAATAATAATAAAAAAACACAGACAGAGGAAGAGGGTCTGAGTGCCTTTGGATAAATTCTTTCCATGTTTTTACCTTCAAAACAGAAAAACAAATAAACCTTTCATTTATCACACATTTGACTCTTCTTTTTTTGGTGTAGGTGTTTGTTCTGATCTCTGATCTCATGCATCAAGATCAAAAAAGCTTTTAAACCATTAAAAAAGCAACAGTTATACAGGGCCATAACCAGAGCTGCTGCCATCATTCTGGTGTGTGTGTGTGTGGGGGGGGGGGGGGGTTTAGATATTTTAAATTATCTTTTCCCTTTAACATACGTCACTAAGTGATCTTCCAGAACACATCATCAGTGATGTTTCCTGGGATCATCAGGTGTTTTCGAGTCCTATAGCCGGTGTTACCTTCTCCCCAGCCTTGATAAAAGTTATAGTCTTATTCACTGAAGGTAAGAACTTGCACTGAATGATCCTGCTGGAGATGTTTTCTGCAATGGCCTTCTGGATTTTGTCATAATGTCCGCGATAACACTCCCACTCAGTGCTCTTTGACAACTACTGAGGATTTGGTCCAGAGTCCCTCTCATCAGGCACAGAGAGCAAGCTGGTGACTCTGCCTTCTCCGAGTTGAACAAGTTGCAAGGGCATGGTAGTACATTGTATTCAACCGGGATTAGGAACTTCATTCAGTCGGGCTCGGATTTCAAGAGACCAGCCCAAGTGACTTTGCACTCCACCATTTTTTTCCACCTTGTCTAGGCTTCCTGGTGCTGCATCTCCGTCATCCTGGTGGCCCTCGTTTCCTTGGGTGATACTTGTACCTCATTTTGGAGATGTGACCTCCTCCTTGCCTTGTCATGGCAAAATGTCATGTCACTTCCCAGGCCTGTTCTTTCTTAAACCATGGTGCCTACCAACACCCCTTTGCTCCACACTTGATTCAGAAACATGTCATGACCTCAATCACGGCCTGAGTGATTTTTGGTCACATGACTTGTGGTACTGCAACTGTAGCACCCCCCCCCCCCCCCCCTAGGGCCTCATTTATCAATATAACATAGAGATGAGCGCAGAACCATGCACACAGATCAACATACAGCAGAGTTCATGTGTTATTCATGAAACATCTGTATGGCCCCAATCTCATCGTACGAAAGATCACGTTAATAAATGTGGTGGCAGAAAACAATAGTCATTTGAATATTACGCCCCTAAAAACACCCAGGTTTAGAAGCCCCGACTCTAGAGTTTACAACAAAAAAAACCAGCCAAAAAGAGAAAGTAATCTCATGAAAGAGAAACTGATCTTACTCCAAAAACACCCGTTAACCTTGTAATTGCAAACAATTAGGCTACATTAATTTATGCAATTTATATGTAGCTTATATTAAAATACTGGTAAATATAAACAGCATATTTAGCTCTCCTCACTTGATAACACATATTTAAAATTTTACGGCATTCACAACAGAATAAGAATGAAAAATAAGTAGGCCTAGTTGTAAAATAATATATTACACTATAAATTAAAACATAAATTAGGCTATAGTGGCATTTATTATAAATGGCATACAAAAACTGAAACAGCATTAGGCTGAACACCAGGTCCTAATTTTTTTATTAAATACTAATAAATATATGTCATATACCACAAGAATCCAAATGTCTCCATTCTTGACACATTTTTTTTTGAATAATATTCATTATGTAGCCTAAACATGGCTTTATACTTCATTCATGCACTAATATCTGTTTAAAATCCTACAAATTTGCAAAAATGTTTGTATGGGCACTGCATGCTGATTTTACAGTGGACCTTTTTTATAATAAACTTTTATGTTTGGTTGACTGCATTTTAGTTTGTTGACCAATGGCTGAAATGTAGATCAATACTAGAAGTAATGTTGTTTAGTTTGCCTGTGTATATATAAAGAAAAATACAATAAAATGGATTAAGAGCGTCACAAAAAAAGCGAGTAGCCTATACTTGTTGCACAGTTTTATTTATTTATTTTTTTTTTACCTTTTGTTAATTGGTTAATTAAATTATAACCTATTAGCTATATATTTTGTGTGATCCTATTTATTTTAATTCTTCAGAAGATTGCTATGTTTGTATATCTAAGCCTTGGACTTACCAGGCCTGATTTGACCACTGCAACTTGCCAAGCTTCTAGCTCTTGCTATATACAAAACATTTTAAATAAAACATGATTCACAAACAGCTACATGCAGTATGTTGTGTAAAATCAAATGATCTTTAATTATATAGTGCATTGTATAATATAGATTGTCAAAGCAGCTTCAGAAACATAAAAACAAACATATAAAAACATAAGTCAAATGAAATCAACGAAAGTGATCTTAAACAATTTGATTCTTGTATGTGAATGTTACTGACCTCAATCTCTCCAATTTACAGTGTGAATCCTTCAGTATGTCACATAAGTGATTCACTCCTGTGTTTTCTATTTTATTTCCACTCAGGTCCAGTTCTCTCATGTGTGATGGTTCTGATTTCAGAGCTGAAGTCAGGATGAGACACTGTTTCTCTGTAATACTGCAATTCCACAGACTGAGGACAGGAAGTAAAAAAAAATAAATAATAATTTTGTCATTACAGATATTTCTCATTTGAAACTGACAACTCAGAAACTACCAATATCTAGCATTCAAAACATGAATAAATGCTCTAAAAATATATCGCTCTTTGTTAGTTTAATTAATACATTAATTACATTTAATAAATGAGTCAGGAGTTGATAAGAAATGATTATGACTGTGTATATAAATCTTCAGTGAAGAAAACTCTGTGAAAAGTGAAATTGAATGACAGGAACTAAACACTTCAAAGGATTGTGGCCAAACAACACAAAACTACTGCAGCATTGTGACAGCAAAATTCAAAATGCAAAACACAAATATCAAATATTTACCTTACAGACCCTGTTTCCACAAAAAGCAACCACAAAGAACTTTGCAAATCTATGAAAGAGCTGCCATTCCAACAACTTTAATCAGACACCAGTACTAAAATGTGAAGAAAAAAACGGAAAAATCACCAGAAAAATCACCTGACCTGAATATTATCAAACCACTGTGGGCAGTTTTGGAGTGAAGCATGAGAGACTGATTCCATCTGTATCTGAAGCAACTGGCAGATGATTTTATAGACAACCTTCAACTCAATACTAATCAAATGTTGCATGCATTAATTCTAAGAAAGTTGGTGTCAAACTAGAGAACAGACAACAGGAGTAATTCTGAATCTTTATTCAAGTGGAATTCACCAACCAACAACACAATACATCATAACAGATAAGGTTACCATAACAGTTACTCTGTTTTCTTTAACAAGGTGGTAAATGTCAAGGAATGATGTCATATGATAATAGATGCATGTGGTTAATATTCAGGTGATGTTGAAAGAAGGGGAGGTGTTCCAGGATCTGGTACTGATAGTACAGCTGAGTCAGTGTTAGAGGCAAATGGTGGTAAAACACTTTAATTTAATATCACCTATTTCCCATGTGTCCACATTATTTTGGCCAACTCCTGTATAATCTGATACATTGATGTGTAAAGACACAAAATGATCAGTCTGTGCAAGAAACTGAACAGTATTTATATTGTTTTTTTTTTTTACCTCTGATTCACGCAATGTCTGAACTATTTGAATTCTCTTAAGCACATTCTCCTGTGTGCATTCTCCAGCAGGGGTATTCTTCTTCTTCTTGCTTTATGGTAGATCACAGACTTATAAATGCATTACCACCACCTAGATCTCAAATGGACCATTGACACTCCTAATTGAGATTGTAGATAGAGTGTCAATGGTCCACTTGAAAGATATGTGACGGTAATGCACATATACCTCTGCGAACCCCTAAATGATCCCTGGGTGTTCCAGCAAAAAAAAATAAAAAATAAATAAATAAAATGCCCACTGCTCGTGGTGTGTTCATAGTGTGTGTGTTCACTACTCACTGCCGTGTTTTTGCACTTGGATGGGATTAATGCAGAGCACAAATTCAGGGTATGGTACACCATACATAATTTCACTTTCAGTGTAATGTTGGAGGAGCACTGAATTAGTTGGCTCAGACTGGTATCATAAGAACATACTGTATACACCAGAGGTTTGGGTCAGACGGGGAGTGTGTAAGATGTCCAAAAGTGAGTTTTGACTGAGTACTTTGTAGATCTATGCTGTTTAAGGCTCAAACTTTTTCAAATGTTTCTGTACAATTTGGTGAACTGGTTCATCTACCGCTTGAAAGTTTGAGAACTATTTAGGATTTTCTATATTGTAATTTTGACATGATTATTTTATATGACTCAAAACATAATAAAAATTATGAAAGTAGACAAAGAGAACACAAACAAACAAATGAGACAGACATGAGGCGGTATTCGGTAATGCGATATTTTATGGTAATGAATATGCACGATATTGTTATCGTGGGGACTTCTAAATACCGTGAATAGCTATATATAACAAATTATTCAGAATTTGGAATGCATCTTAAAAGTAGACATTTCTATAGATATCTCTCTCATGTCTCTTCGTTCGTTGAGTATTCACTGAGTTACAGTTCATTGTAATGACGTATGTCTAAATGAAGAACACAGCAGACAAAGGCTGCAGACAGCACACCTTGTTTGTTATCTTTATTTTATAGATGTATTGTGACCTCTTTTTTTAACTAAATTTCAATTAACCGCAAGAGGAAAATTTCATACCGGCACATCCATAGAGATAAAAATATTTTCTTTGCTGTTCATTTATTGGGAAAAAATATCCAGTGTAACATAGAGTATCTGTGAGTGGCAAAAGTATGTGAATCTTTGCATTCAGTATCTGATCCAACACTCTTTTGCAAAAATTACTGCAGGTAATGTTTATTTTAACTGCTGATCAGTCCTGCACAAAATCTTGAAGGAGTTTAAGACCATTCCTCAGTACAGAACCACTTTAGATCTATGATGTTAGTGGGTTTCCTGCTATTAACTGCTTGCTTTCAGGAAAAAAAAATCAGATTATGTTTTGGTTCATATTTATGCAGAAATATAGAAAATTCGAAAGGATTCACACTTTCAAGTGCCACTATAGCTCACTAAAAATAAAAAGGGCAAAATAATGATTTGAAATTAAAAGATCTTAACCATTTGCCTGAGGCTATGAATTACAGTAATAATGCTGTAAGTAATGATCAGTTTCTTACACAGATTTTTTAATTCTGAAAAACAGGCAACTGCTTTTCTGTGACCAAATTAACAGAAAAAAACACACCTGTGTGTTTATAGCACAGGTTTTTTTTTCAATCTATCACTTATTTGAGGAGTTTTCTAAACACTGGAAATAATCTTATAGCTATGTTAGCATATGTGTACAGCAGGACATGTAGCCTTTCAAGTATACTCTATTTGCTATTTGAGGTATACATGAACACAGGCGGTCGACACATGAGTTACAGCTTTTCCTACTTTTAACCAGAAGTAATGACTGACAAAAATGTCTTTGTAATCTTTTAAACTAAAGTTGCTGCTATAGCAAAATGTGGCTGTCTATTGTTGTTTTAGTCTCCACTATTTTGTAAATGTCATTGCTCTGAATCTTTAGCTAGGCTTTCTTGTTTGAAACAACAGACAGAGACAATATTGTGGAACAAATGATTAGTGCAAAACAAAGTCATGCAAACAGTCAGATTTTAATTGTACATGTTTATAATTGCCTGTTTAATAGTTCATTCTATGTGCCTTGTTGATTTTGTAAAGTTGGAGCAGGACAACTTCATAACACCTGTTTACTAGTAGTCATGTAACATGTCAAATAATGTAAAATACTCACGTCAGTACGCTGAGTTTACAGTGTTTATCCTGCAGTAGAGCAGAAATCTGACTCACTCGTGTGTCTCCTAGTTCATGTAAACTCAGATTCAGCTCTTTCAGAAGTAATGGGTTTTCACCCTGAACTTCAGTCACATACTGATAGGCTTCATCTGCAGCAGGACCCAAAAACCTGCAGAAAATAATTTAAAGTAGGATTCAATTCAGTGTGCATTATATATATATATATATATATATATATATATATATATATATATATATATATATATATATATATATATAAACACACTACGATTATCAAACTGTCACTGTGCAAGAGGGATGGACAAGGAGATGCTGGAGAATACTTAATCTTGGAATTTAATTTCACAATCAACTAAGGCTAAAACTCAGGAATTCAAGTATGACATTTGTACAACAACATTTACCAGCAGATAGAGAACTAGGGACTGGGAACACATTAAATACACAGACACCAATGGGACACACCTGGGAGCAAATTAACCAATTGATGAAATACAGCTGGGAATGAATTCACATGATGAGGACAGGCACAGGAAGGACCAAATAAGGATTACAGGAATATACATGTGACAGATCGCTGGAGTGCACTCTGGGGCTGGAGCCAACACTGGAGCGAGCTCTGGGGGTGACTGGAGATCTGGAGTACTTCCTGGGCTTAACAGGGAATCAGGAGCCCTTCCTGGGCTTAAAGGGCAATCAGTAGCCCTCCCTTGGCTTACTGGGGACCAGGAGCCCTCCGTGGGCTATAATCAGGAACAGGAGCACTCTGTGGGGTATACTAGGGAACAGGAGCCCTCCTTGAAAGCAGGCACAGCAAAGTGCTTTTAAGGAGTTAGTACAGGAGTGAATTTTTGGGGTGGAAGGCTTGCCACATTAGCAACCACCAGGCTTGGGTGAGCGGCGAATGGCAGCAGGCAGGAGAGTTGAGTGACTCTCAATCCTTGGCAGAGGTCTAAGGAGGAGCTTTGGAGGATTCGGGGAAAGTGTGGAAGGAAAGGATATGTTGAAGGAGCTAGCTTGTGGTGAGTTGGAGTGTCCACATGCTTCCGCATGAGAGGAGGATGAGGATCCTCTGCATCTACTAGGAACTTAGAACCATGCATCTCTAATAACGTAATTAACAAAATCCACTAAGGGTCTGTGGCAATCGTCTGGAGTCAGGAATTTAAGCAAAGTATCATATTTTAGGTCACATCCAGAAGCAGTCTGTATATTTATTCCTATAAATACATAGACACCAATGGGAAAGATCTGGGAGCAATTGAAGTAATTAATGAAACACAGTTGGGAACAAATGAGGAGGACAGGCACAGGAAGGACCAAAATAAGGATAACAGGAACATACATGTGACAGAAATTATTTTTGTGAATGAAAGCTGTAGCTACTTTGAACAGTTTTACTTTGAACATTTAAATACATAAACATTGTTTTGAAACGAAAGTCAAAAAGGCAACAATTATTCAAGTGAAATCAATTTTACTACAAACATCGGAAGACTGAAATGTCCAACAAAGCAAAAGTTCACTAGATCACGAGTCTCCAAAATGAAATTACCATCTCAAGATCCTTCTGGGTTTTAAGCAGATAAGACAGGGTAGCAAATAGATAATTAGCTTGTGACTATGTCACATCAAATTTGTCCATGATAAATTTCCAATGTAATATTTGTTAACATCTTACCTCAGCTTCTTTAGTTGACATTTTGGATCCTGTAGTAAATCATTGAGCTCCCTCACTCCTGATTGTCCAGGATCATTTCCTGTGAGATCCAGCTCTATCAGGTGTGAAGGGTTTGATCTCAGAGCTAAAGCCAGAGCTTTATAACCATCTTCAGTGATTCTGCAGTCTGAGAGTCTAAAGTATAAGAATTTAAAAAAAAAAAAAATATATATATATATATATAACTAATAAAATAAATAAATATCAGTGTATGTTTTTTATATCTTAAAACCCCAAATACACTACTTAGATGGCAGGCCTAGGGACAGAAGCATGCCTCTTCATTTTCCTTATTTTACTACAGTTATTTTTAACTTTGAACAAAAGATAACAACATTATTAAACTCCAATGGTGTTTTATAAAACTCACCTTAGTTTTGTGAGTGTGCAGTTTGTGTCTTCTAATCCGCTCTGAAGTTTCTTCACTCCTGAATCCTGCAGATTATTGTTGCCCATGTCAAGTTCTTTCAGACTGGAGTTTGATCTCAGGACTGTAGCGAGAACTAAGCAGCTTTCCTCTGTTAGACCACAATTGCACAGCCTAAAATGAATGTGAGAGGAACCATTTACAAATACAAAGTACTTGATTCCACTGTTAGGGGATTCCCGAAAATTGATTTTGTTTACCTCATTTAAGATATTTTGAATGTGTAATAAAAATGTAACTAAATATGCTCACTGTAGTGTTTTAAGTTGACAGTGTTTATCCTGCAGCAGAGCAGCGATCTGATTCAATCGTGTGTCTCCTAGTTCACATTCACTCAGATTAAGCTCTCTCAGAAGTAACGGGTTTTTACCAACAATTCCACTCACATACTGACAGGCTTCATCTGCAGCAGGACCCAAAAACCTGCGGAAAGAGGAAATATATTGGCATACATTGATTATTTTTTTTTTTCACAAGCTAAATATGGTTTTTTATATAATTTTTCAGCTAAACTGGGCTTATGTTCATATTTAATCTCAATATTTTCAAATTCATTTTGTGAAAGGGTCTTAAGTCAGTTACATTCTCTTTAAGCTACAATGGTTTTAAAACTATTGCACTTAATTATTTTAATATCACTCACCTCAGTGTCTTCAGCTGACAGTTTGGATTCTGTAGTAAATCATTGAACTCCTTCACTCCTGATTGTCCAGGATCATTTCCTGTGAGATCCAGCTCTTTCAGGTGTGAAGGGTTTGATCTCAGAGCTGAAGCCAGAGCTTTATAACCTTCTTCAGTGATACTGCAGTCTGAAAGTCTACCAACATTAAAAAAGTAAAATTTGAATTAATATTGAGGCTCAAAATCATGACTGTTTTATAGTTTAATTTTATTTCTTATGTATTTATTTAGTAGTTTAGGGCTACAGATCACATATCAAAAGATTAATATGTATGTTTCAGGAATTAAACATCCAGATCCAGATTTCAAGTTACAGTAGCAGTTCAGACAGTCACACAAAAAGTAAGAATGGAAAGATAAAGAGCCAACACATGGGATTAATTGGTGTAGATCATCTTTTTCTCCCTTTTATGACATTACGTCTTCTAAGGTGCAAAATATTGAGGCCCCTTTACCCAGTTTGGATGTGTATCATTCTAATTGGTCAAGAACCCAGCGGAGCTGCTCTCTGACAGCATCTCTAGGACACTTCGCTCCAAAAAGTTTGAGTCACACCCAAAGCAGTTATTGTAAATTAATTGATCACAGATAATAGTTTTGATGTACTCTGCTTGACTGAAACCTGGCTAAAACCAAATGATTATATTGGTCTAAATGAGTCTACTCCACCTGTTATAAGCATAAGCCCCGTCAGACTGGTCGTGGGGGAGGTGTTGCAACAATATATAGTGATATTCTCAATGTTACCCAGAAAACAGGATACAGGTTTAACTCATTAAAAATACTTCTGCTTAATGTTACACTGTCAGATATGCAAAATAAATATATTGTGTCTCTTGCTCTGGCTACTGTGTATCGACCACCAGGTCCGTATACAGAATTCCTAAAAGAATTTGAGGATTTCCTCTCAGACCTTTTGTTTACATCTGATAAAGTGCTATTCATGGGAGATTTTAATATTCACATTGATAATACAGAGAGGCCTGTCAGTCAGATTTACAGATGTGAATTCATCAATCTCTACCAAAATACAAGTAATAAGCGGGCGGTGAACTGTGTTAAGAATAGAGTGAACTTTATAGTTACTTACAATAAGTGTATCTGATAAGAATACACTTATTGTAAGAATAAAAAACATCTGCAAATTTAATTTGAATGGATTGTTATTGTTGCTTCCATAGACATGTGCATGTATTTTTCAAACTCTAAATGTATTGTTTTACTAGTATTTATGTGTATTTAAATGCCTGAAACCTAACATTTGTATTATGTGGTTAATAATACTGCATAGTTGTGATAATATGACAAGAGCAGTGCAGTCTCTCTCTGGCTCAGTGCCAGCCAACATGCGAAACGCAGTTTGAATTTGGCAGTTATGTGACGTCACGGAACGTTCTAAATCCCATATGTGTTATATATTTACATTTGTATTGCATTAAACATTTGTATATTCTTCATGTTTAATGAAAATATTTTGAATATACGCCAATAATTATATTATACTGCTTAGGAAAAACAAATTAATATGTAGTATTTTTATATTAATTGGTTTTGAAGAGTTTAGTTAAGTTTTTCTGTTGTGTTTGCTTTTATTTTAATACATTTAACAAATTTAGATTTTAGTTTTAGTTAGAAAACTGGTAATCTTACATGTTTTCCTGTTTCTGGAGGTGAACAGATTAAAAATATCTGTATATTATATTTCCATAATCTGCCAATGTGCAATATTGATCTCACTGCTGTGGTGTTGAGAGCATATGGTAAAATGTACTAACTTGAGTATCTCCAGCTCACACACAGGATTCTTCAATCCCTCACAGATCACTTTGACTCCTGAGTTCAGCAGACAGCTGTTGTTCAGGTTCAACTCTTTCAGGATGGTTTTGGAGGAGAGAACAGTACCTAGAACTGAATGGCTTTTCTCTGTCAGCTCACAATTATTCAGCCTAAACAGAATAAAACAGCATTTAGCGTACACTTAAATCTTTTGCACATAATATACATGTACATACATGGAACACAATACACTACTTATATTTATATTTATATACACATACACTTATTTATCCAACACACATACTTAGCGTACAGTTAAAACTTTTCCACATAATATACATGTACATACATAAATGCTCATTTTAATATACCTGCCATACATTGTCAATTTGTATATTGTCAATCCTTACCCACCTATTTGTATTTTTTTGTATTTTTTATTCCTTATTGTGTTTTTTGTTATTGTGTTATTGTTATTTTGCACTGCGGAGCTCTGTCACGAAAACAAATTCCTCGTATGTGTGAACATACCTGGCAATAAAGCTCATTCTGATTCTGATTCTGATTCTGATTAAGTAATATTCAGGACATATTCAACACACATCAGATCAACGGGTCTTTATATCTGATCACACGCGACTGCCAATCTTTAGTAATGATAAACAAAAGTTATGAATGGATAACATCACTAACTTTATTTTCTCCAGTTTGCAATGAGAGTCCACCAAAAGAGCAGAGAGCTTCTCCCAATCCAAATCTCCAATTTTATCTTCACTCAGATCCAGTTCTGTCACAACTAATGGACTTTTACCCAGAACTTTGGTGAGATAATCACACACATCCTGTGCAGCAGGACTTTTCAGAAACCTACAGGAAGAAGATAACAATTTAGATCATTAGTTAGTTAATTTAGTGTTTTTATATCGAGGCATAGGCTGTGACCAGCTAATGTGGTCAGCTGTCAAATAGCTCCAATCACTACCATTCTCCTATTAGACACAGGACATATATACATGGCACTACTGCTCGGTATGCATGCTCAAATGGCTTGCAAGGCTCAAACTGCTTGCAAGAGCTATCGCTTGCTCAGGAACTAATCATATGGCGAATCCATCTCCATAGGAAGCTTTAAATCAGGATTTTTTTTGGCAGGATTCCCACTGAGTAGCCTATCTCTCCAGATTTCAAGTTGTCAACTTAAGCAAATTTGCTTAATGATCATGCTCAATGATATGCTGTTGCTCAGGCTAACTGGTGTATCGATAAGTGCTTGATACTAAATGTACAGATTGTAAATTTAGCTCATATCAATGCTAAAAGTTATCTGGACAAGGTCTTATGCTTTTGCCTAAATTCGAGTACTAACCATATGCCGTACTGCTTCAAAGGGGCATGTTGATCTTTTTAGCTGTTATAAAAGAGCATCCTTCGGTACTTCTATCTTCCGTAAGGGGATGCTGCCACACTCTATGCACTTCAGAAGGTCTTTGCTTAAAGCTATCAGGTTATTTGGATTGCTTGCTTGTTTGAGTGTCCAGTACCTTATCTAGTGTCCAGTACCATATCGTGCTAGACCTGATGTTGCATAAGCGGGATTTATGCTTTTGCTGGCTTCCCAAAAGGTCAAGGCTTTTTACTTGTTGCGTTCGCCATCATATGGGATCATTTGGGATCATATGGGTTCTTGAAATCCTTGAAAATGCTCAAGACAAATTTAATGCAGTGATTTCAAGGTTTAATAATAAAAAAAAAGCTTGGATTTAGATAAAGTGCTCGAAAATGCAGTGCATTGGTTCATAATTAGCTTTCTTACTGAATAGTTAATCATTGTTGTTCATAAAAAAGCAGCTCCTAAAATCAGTGCATGTGGCTGTAGTGTGCTCTTTATTATCACATGCCCTCAGATAGAGGAGAGGGAAAGAGGAGAAGAAAAAAAACATTGCCAGAGGTTGCTGCTTCAGTCAGCGATGGCTCGAAATGACAAATTATGGTAAACCGAAAACTAAATACTTAAGCAGCACCCTGTTAAGTCTGCTTGGTTGTTTTCCATATGAAAGTTTCGCTTTGAACATATAAAGGTAAACAAAATGCCCCCTGCTCAGTTAAACTAAATCTTAATATTGTCGTAATTAAAGAGAAACATGAAAATGAAGGAAAGTGTTATTGTGGTATACATTTAAGATCGAATTGCAATGCATAGAATTTTTATGTAAGGTTCACCAGCATTAGGGTAGGTATTATTGGCATTATAATTAATCACACACGGCGTTGAATGCTACAGTTGTGTTCAGATCATGCACTCACTGGACTGGACTCTCTTTGAATATCGTCATCATAAACAGTGGAAACAATATAAACAAAAATTAATTTGTGGTGTAGTTCGTGAGATGCAGTGGAATCATCAGTCATTAATCAGGAATGTTTGTTGCTCGGTTCTGCATGTTCAAATCCCAAATGAGTTAACCATCTTGTTTTATGCTACTAAAATTACCTATTGAAGGATGTATAAATATTACATGTCATTCCCCCACCAAAAATATAATCAACATTAATCGTCACTTTGACTAAAATCTAAGGACATTCAAATGTAAGGACGTTCATACAAACTGTTTGAACCGGTCCAAATGTGCCACCTGCTGGCAATTTGCAGATTTGTTTGGAACAATGCTAATTGCTAACGTGCCTTCAAAAATTTACAAAGTAAGGTGTGTCTGTGTTGTATCTGTGCATGTGCTTTAACTAAAGTAAGATTATGTATGTAAACAGTTAATTTACCAAAGTTGTAAAGTGCTGGAAAATTGAAATGTCCTTGGAAGTGCTTGAATTTTACTTTTGAAGGTGTAAGAACCCTTGTGTACTATTCTCTGAACAACAGGGGGTGACGAGGAGTAATCGTCCTCTAAAACCATTGGGAATCACTAATGTTAATTTACTGGCAGCATCCGAAACTTTAGGCAGCTGAGTATCAGGCATTCAACTTCACGCAGCACTGTGCAAAACTATCCCAATCTGACTTGAAGCAGTGCATGCCGGTTAGAAATTTTGTCCGACATGAGACTGCGCCGATGCCACAAGACTGTCACGTGTGGCATCAAAGTATCGCGAGAGCTTTTTGAGAGCAGTTGGCTGACTCAGCCGCCGCAGTTTCTCCAGAGCGACTGCAGGAGCGCTGATGATGACACAGCTGCTTCA
Source organism: Carassius carassius (assembly GCF_963082965.1). Classification (NCBI taxonomy): domain Eukaryota; kingdom Metazoa; phylum Chordata; class Actinopteri; order Cypriniformes; family Cyprinidae; genus Carassius; species Carassius carassius. The sequence goes on along the minus strand of NC_081770.1, from coordinate 13,219,730 downwards.
CGATTGGCCAGATTCACCGCATGACAATGATCACGTGTGTTTCGGGGTTTATTCAACATTTGCAGTTCCAATAAATGGCCACAAATCTATGTTTTTAGAATGGTAAAAGTTTTTTTTTTTTATGCAGTCACAATGTGTCACGTTTATTATACAACACAGATAAAAGCTTATATACCCCACTGTATTAGTATTGAAATAATATATAACAATTCTTGTTGAACTTTAGTCTTGAAAATATGTTGCTGTATTAAGCAGTATATAAAAAGTGTTTCTTTTGCTCATTAAAACGTTTCTAAACGTCTGTGTGTTTGACAAATACTGCATTTTATTTACTTTATCTGTGATAAAGTATGCAAACACCGTGTGAGTGTCACTAACGGGAGAAGAAAGTGTCTGGCTTGACATGTCTGTTTTCAACTCCACCCCGACTGCAAGCGGCTGCTCTCGTTGACCGCCATCCGTAGCCGTGCTTCAAGTCGAATGCACCCCATGACTTGCAGGCAGCAAAAGTCACTTCATGAACTGATTTTGGACAGGCTTCTGAGGCAGAGTAATGGTATACAGCATGATCTACAGCTAAATATAGAAAGTTTGATGACTAAGTGGATATTTCGTATTAAATGTACATTTACAAAAAAAATAAGATAAAATAAAAAATAGGGCCTGCTATTTTCACCCGCTGGAGAGAACACTCTTTGCTGCTCTAACTGTAGGGGGCTGCTGTTCTATCCCTCAGCAAGGGACGAACACCCTTCAAAAAGAAAAGGGCCTGCTGTTTTTTCCCCACTGAAGAGAACACCCTTGCTGCTATAACTACAGGGGTCTACTGTTCTACGTTGCTTTATGTCAATTTTTTTTTTTAGCAGTTTTCTCAAGTCAGTTGAAATAAGTAGAACAGACAGGTGTTCGTAAATAACTTTTGATATTTATTGCACGTCAACAGACAGACAGCAAAAGTTTTATCCTGCACTTCAAGTATTATCTTTGTAAGAAAAGTGTTTTTGGCCACTAGCTTTGTAGATGCGTGTGTCACACATTACATGTACACATTACATGCACGTTCTTGCCTTTGACCACAATGAATTTGAAGTAGTGCTTATATCTCCACCTTGAAAATGCCAACTTTTCATCGGATTGCTCCTGACTTGCCATCTCTGCTGCTGCTGCAAATCTCTGTTTAGCTGTTGCGTGTGTGTGTGTGTGTGTGTGTGTGTGTGTCTGTGTTTGGCGCTGCTGGCGCGTGTGCCGGCATGTGTGTAAAAACACTGGCTCTGATTGGCTACTATGAAACACATGACTCTGCCTTAGCCAATCATAATTGCTTATCTCGTTATCAATTAACCCACCTCCCTACTCGCTGTGTGAGCCAGGGGTGCGTTCGGATTACATAGTTTATTAAATCAATGCATAGTAACGCACGGCATTTAACGTCCAGTAATGTTAACGGCGGTGTAACGACGGGAAAAGTAATTAGTTAGATTACCCCGTTACTGAAAAAATAACATTGTTACCTAACCCCATTCTTCTAAATGGCATTATTCCAAACACTGATAACTACTGGAGCTTGCTGTTCTATCCCTCAGCGAGGGAGGAAAAGAAAGGGCCTGCTGTTTTTCCCACTGGAGAGAACACCCTTTGCTGTTTGACTGCTACTTAAATTAAAGAGGCGCTTGCTATTCTTCATTAAGACTATCTCAACAACATTGTCTTTTCTCTTTTGCAGGAATGGAACAAGGATGGTTTTGGGGGGATGGGGTTCTTCTTCAGGCAGTAATACCTCCCATTATGTTTGGGGGGGGGGTAATTTTTCTGATATTATCGATCAATCTTATCAGATTATTTAGATCGTTCACTTTTATTTTAAATCCGTGAGTGCAGTGCTCCTGCATTGCGTTAGCACTCATTAGCTTGTCATTAGCATTTTCATTTGTACCTATCGCTGTTTTTTATTCTCCTCTCCTCTCTTGCTCCAGTTTTTCACAAGTTCATCAAACAACTATGGTAAGAATATTTCATCGAGCACTGTGAGTAATGGCTTCTCCTGCTATTTGCACATCTTGCCGCATGTAAAGTTTATCTATCTATGTCGGCGATGAGGGATTCACATGTGATAAATGCAGAGAAATGGTTAGGCTGATAGAGAAGATTTCAGAATTAGAGACACACATCCAAACTTTAATTGAGGACAGTAAGAATGTTAGGGCTCTAGATAGGGCTTTGGATGCGTCTAGCTCAGGGATTCCTGTACATTGTTCTGTTCCTGCAACAGAGGCCCTGCAGCAGGGCACCTGGATGACAGTGAGGCAGCGTAGTCGTGGGTCAAAACACCACTCTTCTGTTCTGATCAAAACATTAAACAGGTTCTCCCCACTCAGTGATGCACCCACTGAGAAACCTGATGAAAGTGCTCTAGTTATTGGCAATTATATTATACGGAACGTGAATATAGAGACACCAGCCACCATAGTCAAATGTTTACCGGGAACCAGAGCGCCTGACATATTGGCAAATTTAAAAGTGCTGGCTAATGCTAAACATAAATACAGTAAGATTGTTATTCATGCTGGCGTTAACGATTTTCAACTTTGCCAGTCGGAGATCACTAAAAATAATATTAAAGAGCTGTGTGAGCTTGCAAGCATGATGTCAGACACTGTAATATGCTCTGGTCCCCTTCCTGCTTACCGTGGTGACGAGATGCATAGCAGATTGTTATCACTCAATGGCTGGATGTCTAAGTGGTGCCCGCAGAATAACATAGGTTTCATAGACAATTGGACAAGCTTTTGGGGCAGACCTCCAGGGGTGGCGCCACTCTTCTCTCTAGAAATATGGCACATAGTCTTAGAGTTTGTACTTGACTAACTGGGGCCCAGGTCAGGAAGCAGACAGACTGGCTAAACCGAACATCTGCTAACTGCCTCACGTCATAGAGGTCAATTAATTCTCAGCACATAGAGACTCTTTCACCTAGATATCACACTATAGAGACTGTGTCTGTTCCTCGAACTACGTTTAAGAGTAATAATTGAGGTTCAACAAATAGAAAACAGATGCAATATGGATAAACAAATGATAAAGCTTGGCTTATTGAATATCAGATCCCTTTCTACGAAAACACTTTTTGTAAAAAATATGATCACTGATCATAATCTAGATGTGCTCTGTTTTACAGAAATCTGGCTAAAACCTGATGATTACATTATTTTAAATGAGTCCACCCCCAAGATTACTGTTCTAAACATGTGCCGTGTCCAAAAGTCAAAGGGGGAGGTGTTTCTTCAATTTATAACAATGTTTTTAGCATTTCTCAGAGGGCAGGCTTCAAGTATAACTCGTTTGAAGTAATGTTGCTTCATATAACATTATCCAGAGAAACAAATGTTAATGATAAATCCCCTATGATGTTTGTACTGGCTACTGTATACAGGCCACCAGGGCACCATACAGACTTTATTAAAGAGTTTGCTGATTTTACATCCGAGTTAGTTCTGGTTGCAGATAAAGTTTTAATAGTTGGCAATTTTAATATCCATGTTGATAATGAAAAAGATGCAGTGGGATCAGCATTTATAGACATTCTGAACTCTATTGGGGTTAGACAAAATGTCTCAGAACCTACTCATTGTCGAAATCATACTCTAGATTTAATACTGTCACATGGAATTGATGTTGACGGTGTTGAAATTATGCAGCGAAGTGATGATATCTCAGATCATTATTTAGTTTTGTGCAAACTTCATATAGCCAAAATTGTAAATTCTACTTCTTGTTACAAGTATGGTAGAACCATCACTTCTACCACAAAAGACTGCTTTGTAAGTTATCTTCCTGATGTATCCGAATTCCTTAGCATATCCAAAACTTGATGATGTAACGAAAACTATGGACTCTCTCTTTTCTAGCATTTTAAATACAGTCGCTCCTTTACGCTTAAAGAAGGTTAAGGAAAACAGTCACCGTGGTATAATGAGCATACTTGCATCCTAAAGAGAGCAGCCCAAAAAATGGCGCGCAGCTGGAGGAAAACAAAATTAGAGGTATTTCGTATTGCTTGGTGGGAAAGTAACCTATCCTACAGAAAAGCATTAAAAACTGCTAGGTCCGATTACTTTTCTTCTCTTTTAGAAGAAAACAAACATAACCCCAGGTATTTATTTAATACAGTGGCTAAATTAACGAAAAATAAAGCCTCAACAAGTGTTGACATTTCACAACATCACAGCAGTAATGCCTTTATGAACTACTTTACTTCTAAAGTTCCCCTGAGGAACAGTTCCACTCATTCTCTACTATAGGAGAGGAAGAATTGTATAAACTTGTTAAATCATCTAAACCAACAACATGCATGTTAGACCCTATTCTATTTAAGCTCCTAAAAGAGGTGCTTCCAGAAGTCATAGATCCTCTTCTGACTATTATTACTTCCTCATTGTCATTATGTCATTAGGATATGTCCCCAAAACCTTCAAACTGGCTGTTATTAAGCCTCTCATTAAAAAAAAAAAAAAAAACCACAACTTGACGCCAAAGAACTAGTTAATTATGGACCGATCTCGAGTCTCCCTTTTCTGTCCAAGATACTAGAAAAGGTAGTATCCTCACAATTATATTTCTTCTTAGAGAAAAATGGAATCTGTGAGAATTTCCAGTCAGGATTTAGACCGTATCATATTACTGAGAGTGCTCTCCTTAGAGTTACAAATGACCTGCTCAATTCATAGCAGTGAATGGAGAGGTACAGTACAGACCAAAAGTTTGGACACACCTTCTCATTCAAAGAGTTTTCTTTATTTTCATGACTATGCAAATTGTAGATTCACACTGAAGGCAACAAAACTATGAATTAACACATGTGTAATTATATATGGATTTATATACATAACAAAAAAGTGTGTAAAAACTGAAAATATGTCATATTCTAGGTTCTTCAAAGTAGCCACCTTTTGCTTTGATTACTGCTTTGCACACTCTTGGCATTCTCTTGATGAGCTTCAAGAGGTAGTCACCTGAAATGGTCTTCCAACAGTCTTGAAGGAGTTTCCCGAGAGATGCTTAGCACTTGTTGGCCGTTTTGCCTTCAGGCTGCGATCCAGCTCACCCCTAAACCATCTCGATTGGGTTCAGGTCCGGTGACTGTGGAGGCCAGGTCATCTGGCGCAGCACCCCATCACTCTCCTTCTTGGTCAAATAGCCCTTGATGCCTTCAGTGTGACTCTACAATTTTTATAGTAATGAAAATAAAGAAAACTCTTTGAATGAGGTGTGTCCAAACTTTTGATCTGTACTGTATCATATCGATCACAAGTGCAGTATGGAGTACCTCAAGGCTCAGTACTAGGGCCGATACTCTACACGCTTTAAATGTTACCCTTGGGAGATATCATCAGGAAACATGGTATTAGCTTTTACTGTTATGCTGATTATACTCAGCTCTATATATTTTTTTTTTTTCGCGGCCCGGTGAAACACCCCAATTTGAAAAAACTAATGGAATGCATAGTCGATATAAAAAAACTGGATGATGAGTAATTTCTTACTGCTAAATTCTCAAAAAAAGAGGAGTTAATGATAGGATCTAAAACTCTGCATGTAATGGCCCTAAATGCTCTGCATGTAATGGCCCTGAATGGTTTAGCACCTCAGTATGTGAAGGAGCTCATGTTGCATTATAATGCTCATGTTGCATTATAATCTCCCACATCCGCTGCGTTCTCAAAACTCAGGAAATTTGATAATACCTAGAATATCAAAATCAACTGCGGACGTCAGATACTTTTCTTATTTGGTGCCTAAACTCTAGAATAACCTACCTAACATTGTTCGGGAGGCAGACACACTCTTGCAATTTAAATCTAGATTAAAGACCCATCTCTTTAACCTGGCTTAAACATAACACACTGATATGCTTCTAATATCCAAATCCGTTAAAGGATTTTTAGGCTGCATTAATTAGGTAAACCAAAACCGGGAACACTTCCCATAACACCCAATGTACTTGCTACATCATTAGAAGAATGTCATCTATGCTAATATTAGTCTGTTTCTCTCTTATTCCGAGGTCACCGTAGCCACCAGATCCAGTCTGTATCCAGATCAGAGGGTCAATGCAGTCACCTGAATCCAGTACGTATCTAGAACAGATGGTGGATTGGCACCTAGAAAGGACCTCTACAGCCCTGAAAGACAGTGGAGACCAGGACAACTAGAGCCCCAGATACAGATCCCCTGTAAAGACCTTGTCTCAGATGACCACCAGGACAAGACCACAGGAAACAGATGATTCTTCTGCACAATCTTACTTTGCTGCAGCCTGGAATTGAACTGCTGGTTTTGTCTGGTCAGAGGAGAACTGGCCCCCCAACTGAGCCTGGTTTCTCCCGAGATTTTTTCTCCATTCTTTCACCAATGGAGTTTTGGTTCCTTGCTGCTGTCGCCTCTGGCTTGCTTAGTTGGGGTCACTTCATTTACAGTGATATCATTGACTTGATTGCAAATGAATGCACAGACACTATTTAAACTGAACAGAGGTGACATCACTGAATTCTATGATGAATGGCCTTTAACTGTCATTTTGCATTATTGACACACTGTTTTTCTAATGAATGTTGTTCAGTTGATTTGACTCAATGTATTTTTTTTTAAAGCGCTAGTTAAATAAAGGTGACTTGACTTGACAGCCAAAGATAAATTGTGTTCAATAAACTCAAGTACCTTGGCTAAGTGGTCCTGTCTGAAATCCAGCCCAGCATAGTTCAGTCAGGCCACGGAGGCATAGGCTGCGACCAGTTGATGCGGTCAGAATTCATTTCATTTTATTCCTTTTTCACACTGGTCTATTTAACCCTCTATTGTCATACAGGTGATTTCATATCTGTGGTTCAGTTTTAAATATTTCAATGTTTCAGTGTATATTACCTGATGATCTTTAATTTACAGGAATCATCCTGTAGTAAATCACTGAGCTTCTTCACTCCTGATTGTCCAGGATCATTTCCTGTCAGATCCAGCTCTATCAGGTGTGAAGGGTTTGATCTCAGAGCTGAAGCCAGAGCTTTATAACCTTCTTCAGTGATACTGCAGTCTGAAAGCCTAAACAACATCTCATTAGTTTGTATTTTACATTATTTTAGGTGGATAATAATACAATGCCTGTATTTTTGTCAAACAAACAGCAAACCACTGTCCAATATATTTTTATTCTTGAATTGAGGGCGAGATTTAATCTTTAAAGGGGAAGATTTTTCTAACCTCAATAAATGTACATAATATTTTATGCCAAACTCAGTATCAGATTTGTATCAAAACATCAGCATCACAAGTTTGTCTTTGCAGTGCAGAGGATTCTCTAATGTCTGCATCTAAAGTGACATTTATAATAGACAATAATAACAGAGTGTAGGCCTGCTAATAGCGTGATGCATTATTAACCCTCTGAGGTCTAAGGGTATTTTTGGGGCCTGGAGAAATTTTGTCATGCCCTGACATTTGTTTTTTTTCAGTTGCTTATAAACATCTAAATGACTAAAGTCATAAAATCTCTGTAATCAGCACAAAATGGGCTATAATAATATGTGAGCAGCCTGTATGTACATGATTGTGTTTTTGAGAAAACAATGCTTATGTGCGGTTAGTGAAAAACGAAAAACTTTAAATAACTTAAGGCCATAAAAAAAAAAAAAAAAAAAAAACAGAACATTGGTACCCAAGACTTTTGAGAACTGGATCTTGTTGCCTATAATTTGTCTTTCTAAATTATGTGAAAATCATTTATTATTATTAGTATCATTGTTATTATTATTGTTATTATTATTATTATTATTATTATTTCTTATCTTTTGAATAAATTGAAAGAACAGCACTGTTTGTTACATTTGTTACATTTACATTTATTTGTTTATATTTATATTATTTACATCAAGCTTTTAAATGGTATAGTGCAGTGGTTCTCAACCCGCGGCCCGTCATGAATTCAAATGCGGCCTGCACCATATGCTGAATGATAAAAAATAAAAAAAACTTTCAGTTTTACAATTAATTGTATTTTATACATTAAAAAATGTAGGCTACCAATGAAATATATGCTATATCCTAATGTTTTTATGTGATTTTTTTTTTCATATATTATTTTCAGACATGAGCAGACCTACTCACATTACGTTACACATTTACGGAAAGTATAACATGCTTTACAATCGCAACTTCTTTGTGCTGTTACTCCTTTCGAGCTGAATCTCACAAAATTGGTTAGCTCCCGACAGCACCAGGTGTTTTATTTATGGGGAGTAGAATTATTGATTTATTTCAATGAATGTAATAGATTAGATATCATAATATTTAGGCTATAATATTATAAATCAGGTTGGTTTGTATTGGTGACGTAATATGTAAATTATATGAGTGCGGCCGGCGGGACTTTCACTTGGACCATAGTGCGGCCCGCTGGAAAAAAAGGTTGAGAACCACTGGTATAGTGTATATTGTTATTTAAACTTCACAATTTTTCACTTTATTATACATTTAGTCAGGAATTATAGTTTGGAAAAAGTCTAACTAGTAAAATGTTTACACATTATGTGAAACCTAATTAAAGTATATAAATAAATAAAAAGAGACTTATGCTGCGATCACACCAAACGTGAATAGAGCATCAGATTCACGTCTACCGCATCTAGTTTGCCACTCGACCCTTTTGAATGCATTCACACGTCTAGAGGTAAATAGATGCATGTAGAAAGCAAGGGTTTAAAGCGAAATTGAGGCATGTTTGAGGCAAAATCCGCTTCTTGTGCTTCTTGCAAGTGCTAGGCGGTTTGTCTGTTTGCAAGATGGCTGATGTTGATCGAGCATTCGGGGCTTTTCCACTTTTTCCTGCACACGTCCTCTGAATAAACACATTATCTTGTTAGCGAAAAGTCGCTGTAGGCTATATTAGGGGGAAAATAGTTGTAAAAAACAGTGGCAAGGCAGTGGGTCGATAAACGTTTATGTGACTCAAAAGTTAAATGTGTATTTACAACACACTCTTCCAAGTGAGGTCATTTTTATTCATGTCTCTATAGAAATATGAACGTGTGTCATATAGCTCCGGTTAACTGCTCAATGACAACATCAGACGTACCTCCATGTTGAATGAGTGACTCCTGAGCAGGCTCCTGATTGGTTAACGCAGCGCGAATTGACGGCAAAGTTCACATTTTTCAACTCTGGTGTCAGACGTGAATTTGCATAAAACGTGCAAATAAACAAAAAGCACTCATTCGTGCCACAAGACCTCCAGACGCACATAAACGCATCTTTACATTAACTTAACATTGAAATAATTTGTGCCAGACGCTCTATTCGCGTTTGGTGTGAATGCAGTATTACTCATGTTTATGATCTCTGCTGAATAAAGCACTTCATTCTTTTTTTCTGAGGGAAACCAAAACTCAGATCCTGAGGTAATTCTCATCACATCTTCTTGGGGTGAATTTTGTCATATTCTTCTCATCGCGAAGCAAACATTAAAATAAAAAACTTGAAGAACAGTCTCGCTGCTTTGTTTTCTGTGGTACAGGCGTATTCAAGCTGCACGTTTCAGTGAAACATTATAGTCTCAATAGCGTGTTCAGCGTGTGGGCGCGGTTGCATTAGAGATAATGAAGGGAGACGTGAAAGACTGGACATCGCGTTGCTTTCATATGGATTACTTTAACACAGAATATTTATTTTCGGTAGCACTTATTTAGTTTAAAAGTAGACATGTCAAGCTTTCTATAGATGTATCTCTCATGTCTCTTCATTGAGTATTCACTGAGTTACAGTTCATTTTAATGACGAATTTCTAAATGAAGATCACCGCAGACCAAGGTTGCAGACAACACACCTTGTTTGTTATCTTTATTTTATGAATTCAAAAAGTTTTGTTGTTATTATGTCTGTATACAAATAAAAGATTTGATTGATGTATTGCTCTTATCTGTACGATTAAAAAAAAAGTGTAATTTAAGTTCTTTTTGGGGTTATCAGGAGAAAATGCCTCATCACGCGTATAAGTGTGAATCGACTCCAGAGGGTTAAACACATACTACTATAATGCAATAAAGATATTAGAAAACAGCATGTAAATAGTTTTAATCTTGTCTGTAAATTGTGAATATAAATATCAAATCATCAATCAGCTACATTTTTTGCAAGTGTAAAAATCTTTTTTACTTTAGAGTGTTCAAGTGACTTTAAGGATGCTTTCACTCTTGGTTCGCTTGCCTGGTCCAAACCCAAGTTTGATTGCTCTCCATGCCCACACTAGACTGCCTTCATATTATTTCATTTGGGTCCAAACAGCAGTTCGTTTGTGTCAATTTTGCACCCGAGTTTGGAAGACAGCGTTCTCATCATCCAAACAAACCGAACTCTGATGTCAATGAAACCCAGGTGTGCAACAAAATGCCAGTGTGAAAGCAACAAAGTCTTTGATTCTCGTATGTGAATGTTCCTCACCTCAATGTCTCCAGTTTACAGTGTGAATCCTTCAGTACGTCACATAAGTGATTCACTCCTATGTTTTTTAGCTCATTCTTACTGAGTTCCAGCTCTCTCAAGAGAGATGGATTTAATTTCAGAGCTGAAGTCAGAATGATACATTGTTTCTCTGTAATACTGCATCTACACAAACTGAAGAGAGAAAGAGAAGGAAAATATGTCAATTTTATGATAATCATTCAAGGTTTTGGAGTATTTGCTTGTCATGTGTGAATAATTTGTCATTTTAAATTGACTCAGAAATTACCACTACAAGTGCATTACAAATAACACAAAGTTCGTTATTTTGTTATTGTTACATCTGTTGTTTTTTTCTGCTCATTAACTGTACAATAAGGTATAATTTGTAAAAATTGGTAAATAAATGAAATTGCATCATAATGTTAATAATGTTACTAATATATATATATATATATATATATATATATATATATATATATAATATAAAGTTGTATCTGATAGAAGTTTAAAAATAAGAAGTAAAATGAACAAACAACTGTAATTATTATTTAACATTAACATTAAAAATGCTATAAAAATACATTGCTAATTTTGAGAAAGAAGTTGTATTACAGGCAAATGGTGTGAAACACCAGAATAAAATATTGAATTTTCCCCACTTGTTTACAATATTTTGTCCAACCCCTGAATGTGCACTTAAATTGAACTTATAATTACATTTTCAGCTGAAAACTGTTTCTTTAACTCAACTAGGAAGAAATCTGTGTATTTATAGTGAATGTGTATTTTAGTGATTTTTTTTGTGATGCTAAGGGAAAAATTGCACTGACTTGAATGAGAATTATCAACTACTGTAACATTACTAGTAGCTATTAGTAGTGACATGTGAAATGTTGTAAGATACCCACATAAGTGTGCTGAGTTTACAGTGTTTATCCTGCAGAAGAGCAGCAATCTGAATCACTCTTGTGTCTCCTAGTTCACGTTCACTCAGATTAAGCTCTCTCAGGAGTAACGGGTTTTTACACATAACTGCAGCCAAAAACTGGCAGGCTTCATCTGCAGCAAGACTCAAAAACCTGGAGAAGGGAAGTTGAAGCAAGATTCAATTTAGTGTGCAATATATTACAAAACATGTTAAGATCTAACATTGTTTGTAATGAGAGCTCTTGTTAATCTTAACAGTTTTGTTTTAAAAAAAAATTCAATAAACATCTCATGGCCTGAACCAGTTTGGTTCAGAGGCTGAGGAGCTTGGAAGCACCAGATAGGAGTGGCCTCTGCTATCACTCGAAGGCAACTGGGAGCTTAGAGCTGATCTTGACCACCAGTTGAATTTCCTGCAGCAGATCACTGTAACCTCCCTCTGGCCAGGCATCTTGCTCTGGTCTACTATCACAAGAACGGTCTTCATGGTTGAACTGACTGTTCCATGGGAAGACAGCCTGGAGGCTGCTTTTGAGTGGAAGATGGAGAAGTACACATATCTCTAAGTCACATGCAAAGAGGAAAGTTACAGTGCTTTCACCTATCCAGTGGAAGTTAGCTGTCGAGGCTTGACTAGTACCTCGACTCAACTGCTCTTGAAGTCTCTTGGTATCAGAGGCACCAAGTTATAAAAGGCATTGATCATTTTGAACAATTTGTGTACCTTACTCTATTAGGGAAATAATACATCTATAAATAATTCACATGCATATAATTTATTTTGTATTATTTAATCATCTCTCACCTCAGTGTCTTCAGTTGACACTCTGGATCCTGTAGTAAATCATTGAGCTCCTTCACTCCTGATTGTCCAGGATCATTTCCTGTGAGATCCAGCTCTGTCAGGTGTGACGGGTTTGATCTCAAAGCAGAAGCCAGAGCTTTATAACCTTCTTCAGAAATACCACAGTTTGAAAGTCTAAGGAAAAGAAGTTTGAAATGACCAATTATCTAATCAGATCTATTATCTAAAATTAATATCAGTGAAAGAGTTTTATAATATAAAACCTCAAATATACTACATTTATTTTCTCTTCTGACGGATAATGTTTTACTACACTAAAAATCTTTACTACAGTAATGTAACCTTTGAACAAAAGATAATAACATTATTAAAACCAAACAAAGGGTTCATTGAACTCACCTGAGGTTCTCCAGTGTGCAGTTTGTATCTTCTAATCCATTTTGGAGTCTCTTCACTCCTGAATCTTGCAGATTATTGTTGCTTAAGTCAAGTTCTTTCAGAGTTGAGTTTGATCTCAGGACTGTAGCAAGAGCTGAACAGCTTTCATCTGTTAGACCACAGTCACACAGCCTAAAATATTAAAAAGGAGAGGTATATTTACAAATACAGCATGACTGACTATTTGATGCCAGTATTAAATGATTCCTGAAAAAAACTAAACTAAAACTACTCACATCAGTGTGTTGAGTTTACAGTGTTTATCCTGCAGTAGCGCAGCGATCTGATTCACTTGTGTGTCTCCTAGTTCATGTAAACTCAGATTCAGCTCTCTCAGGAATAATGGGTTTTTACCCACAATTCCAGTCACATACTGACAGGCTTCATAAGCAACAGGACCCAACAACCTGATGAAAGGAAATATACTGATATAGACTGCCATATATTTTATTTTCAAAAATCTTTAAAATGCATTTAAATCATTCCAAAGATTTTATAAATGTATTTTTTACCAGTTGTATTCTCTTAAGCTAAAATGGGTTTACGACTATTGAATGTTATTATTTTTGTAGCATTCACCTCAGTGTCTTCAGTTGACAGTTTGGATCCTGTAGTAAATAATCAAGCTCTTTCACTCCTGATTGTCCAGGATCATTTCCTGTGAGATCCAGCTCTATCAGGTGTGAAGGGTTTGATCTCAGAGTTAAAGCCAGAGTTAGATATCCTTCTTCAGTGATACTACAGTCTGAAAGTCTACAAACAATAAAAAACAAGAAGTTAAATTAACATTGTAGTTCCCTTTCAGTCAGCCACTGATTATGTTTTTTCTTTGAATCCATGGAAAGAAGGAGAAAGCACTTAAAGGGTTACTCCACCTCAAAAAGAAAATTTTGTCATTAATCACTTAACCCCATGTCATTCCAAACCCATAAAAGCTTTTGTAACCCAGGCTACTAGTAAACAAATAAGTATGTGAGTTAATCGAAAAAGGAACAGCTGAGAAAAAGGAGAAAAAGACTGTTTTAGACTGAAAAGAGAATCACCCAATCACACATTGCGCTGCAGTGACTGACATTTCTGTGAGCCAATGGCAGCAGCGCATCAGGTTGCGCAAGTCCCTCTTTGAATGCGAGCGGCAGATGAGAAAAAGCAAGCCAGAGAATGCAGCTGTGCGGAGTAATCTCCAGAAATTTCCCGCATTTAAGCTAAAGTGTCAGTGAAAAGAGACCAGATAAAATAGAGTTGAATAATTTGAAAGAAACGTTGATAAGCTGTCATCGGAGCGAGAAGAGGACGAGTAAAAGAAATAGTGACTGATGCAGACCAACGCAACTTTAAAGTGCTGCGTATTAACTTCCCTGCTTGAATTTAGACTATTTTCTTGCCTTGGCTGGGTTTTTTGTGAGAGACTGTGATTCACCATCAGAAGTTTTCCTGTTCCATATCGGACACACGAGACGCAATAAGCGTACACATACGGCGAGCCACCCACGGATTCATTCACTTGTTGAACTGTGCTCATCAGACCTGGTAGGAGAATTCCTTTCCTTTTGTTGTGTTGCTCTTGGACAAAAAGAGCCTGGACTCATTGCGGACTGTTTTTTCCTTCTTTTTTTCCCTCCGAATCCTCAACTAAAGACATTTAACTTTGAACTGAAAACCAACATTTTCGTGAACTGAGTCAATTGATTCTGTTCATCTGAATCGATTCCACCAATTGAATCTTGAGCATTTGATTCACAACCTGAAAAGAATACTACAGTTTTGAGGGAAAAAAGTGTTTATTTGAATTTGAAAAGTGAAAACTGAGAATTAATTCTGTACATTGAATCAAATTGACTGTAAGAATTCTGAGTATTCAAGTGAATGCATTGTTTTTGTTTGAGAATATTGCTTACTGTTTCCTTGAAATATTGAATTTTTCCAATTATTTTATTTTATTTTTATTTTATTTGTACAAAGAGAATAATCTGATTTACATTGAGTCGAGCTGTTAAAGTTGCTCATTCAAGTACTTACAAAAAGAGTGTGGAGAACAAATATTGTCACCATTGCTAATTAATTAATTTACATTGTGATTTGCATATTTCAAACAACAAAAGAACAAAAAGGAAAATATAAACACAAAGTTGAATCATATAAAATACTCTGTTGATAATTCACCACCACTGTGCTGCCCTCCTCTCTCCAGTAGTCGCACCTATCTTCTGATCCTTTGGCCCATAGTGAAATACTCACCAGTGTGACACGCCACACGCTACAATTTGGCGAGCCAGCCAGGAGACCGGGCGCAGCAGCGACTGAGGTGAATAGTCATTGAGATAAGCACGTGCAGAGAACCTGACAGAAATGGATGTTGTGGAGCGAGAGAACGTTAATGTGCAAAATGCAGTAATTGTCAGTGGCTTAACTCAGACTGAATTGGATCAAGTCCTAGAGGCATACCTTTTGAGGTTCGGCTCTATACGATGCAACTTGCTAATTGACGACCCACACTCTGAGTTTCATCGGAATGCAGTAGTTGAGTTCTCGCACAATTCTGCCATGTGCAGCCTCGAGCCCCATCTGCCACTGAATATAGTAAGTCCTACTGATCCAGACACTGTGTTTTATGTGCGCACACTGGGTAGCGTTTACACCCCCACTTCCTGTAGCGCCACAGAGTGCTTGAAGAAATTGCAGGCAATAGCCAGTGCCAGTGGAGAATCCCTACAACATATACTTGAACGGGAGTTGACAAGAGTGAGAGCTGATGAGTCACCTAGAGTAGAGCCTGAGCTAGAGCATCGCCCTTTAGAGTCAAATCTCCCGACATGTGCGACCAGCACTCCCCAGCGGTCAGAAGGGTGTCAGTCACCGTCTGTGCTGAGAACAGAATCCAAAAACCCAGTCAAGGAAAGCATAGACACTGCGTCGCCTCACTGTTCAAACGACCCTGATGTCAGCTCTGCTGAGACGATATCCTTGAAATTTCCCATGACTGCTGTGCACCCCCCAGGCATCCAGAGGGTAGTAATGGAACACGTTGTGAGGACGAGCGATCCAGTGTCCCCCGACAATGCTTCATTTCGCCTGAAAGCTTTCTCTGGAAGGAGCCCTCGTCCAAACAACGAGCCGGATTTCGACACCTGGCGGGCAAGTGTAGATCACCTGTTGAATGATCCATCCCTTCCTGAATCATACAAGACACGCAAAATTCTTGATAGCTTGTTACCGCCTGCTTCAGACATGATTAAGCATGTGAACCCGAACGCTCCATCATCAGAGTGTCTTAGGCTGCTGGAGTCCGTCTATGGGTCGGTGGAGGACGGAGACGAATTATTAGCCAAGTTCATAAGCACCCTGCAGAATCCTGGCGAAAGGTCGTCCGCCTACCTCCACAGATTGCATGTAATTCTGAGTGCTGCCATCAGACGGAGCGGAGTTGCAGAGAGTGAACGAGACCGTTGTCTGTTGAGGCAGTTCTGCCGTGGCTGCTGGGACAATGCCCTGATAGCTGATCTGCAGCTTGAAAAGAGAAAAGCAGACCCACCTCCTTTTGCTGAATTAGCCATTCTCATCCGTACAGCGGAAGATAAGCAAACATCAAAGGAAGAGAGAATGAGAAAGCATTTGGGTATCAACAAGCACCCATCGGCTCCCCTTAAACTGCGAACAGTAGCACACCAACAGTCTGCTTATTCTTGTGGTGCATTGGAGGACACTACTGATTCTTCGGCCCTCACCACTCCCAATCAGAAAATCTCTAAACAGAAGAGTAAATAGCAATGCCCTGAAATGCTTGAAGTCGGTGCTCTAAAGAAGGAGATTGCTGCTCTCCAAAGCCAGGTTGCGGCCATCAGAACAGCTGCTAAACAGGAAGTGAAAGAACGAGCTCAAGTAAGTGAACTTCAGGAGTTGAAAGGACAGATAGCGGAGCTGAAAATCCAAGTCGCTACCTCAGATGCAAAAAGAAACCGATCTGAGAGATCCCCTTATCTGAGAGACCAGAGTAGATCCAGTGTCAGAAAAGTCGACGGAGATGGTAATGAGAGGCCAAAGTATGCAGGAGTGAGCACCAACCGGCCCCGTCCATGGTATTGCTTTCGCTGTGGAGAAGACGGTCACTTAGCAGTCAGCTGTGAAAATCCCCCGAATCCATCTAAAGTTGAAGAGAAAAGATGTAAATTGAGAGAAAGACAAGCTGAATGGGACCTCCAAAATGGAACCACCACAGTGCCTTTAAATTAAAGTCAGTCTCTGTCGCAGGGCTGACGGGGACTGAGAAAAACGAACATTGCCCTAAGCATCAACGAGTGTTTGACAAGCAGGCCGACAGCAGAAACTCCTTGAAGTTACCAGTAGGACTGGTAGGAATGAAATGCACTGCACAAATTAAAGTCGAAGGGAAAGAAGTGAACTGCCTGTTAGACACAGGATCACAGGTTACAACAATTCCTCTGTCTTTCTACAAAAGTCACCTATCACAGTATTCCATGCAACCGTTGAACCACCTGTTAGAGGTTGAAGGAGCAAATGGACAGGCCGTTACCTATCTAGGATATGTTGAATTGACTCTCAAGTTTCCGCAGGAATTCCTAGGAGTTGAAGCTGAAGTTCCAACATTGGCCCTAGTGGTTCCAGACCTGACTCATGCACCCCTAATCCTCATTGGCACCAACACGTTGGACGTTCTGTATGCTGATCATGCACAAGCGACCATGCCCCAAGTTAAGTCGTATTACCATGGGTATCGAGCTGTCATAAGAGTCCTTGAAGCAAGACGACAACGAGCAAGTACAAGTGTCTTAGGCCAAGTAAAAGTGAAGGGAGATATGCCTGAAGTTATAACAGCTGGAAGCACTGTAGTCTTCGACGGCTGTGTCAACATCATTGGACTGCTGTCGGAGACTTGGGTGGCAGTGGAACCATCAACATCATCCTTTTTGCCTGGCGGACTGCTAGTGGCTAATAGTTTGCACTCCTTACCGCCAAAGCGCAACGTCCAGATACCAGTAGTAGTGAAGAACGGAACACAGGCTAATTTAATAATCCCTCCAAGAGCAGTACTGGCTGAAATACATGCCATCCAGAATGTGATTGAAGGAAAACAGCCCATGAGTATCCCACAGTGCAAAGCAGCGAATCCTTCACAAGTCATTGTTCCTGACTTCGGTGACTCTCCCTTGTCATGTGAATGGAAGGAGCGGATAACGGATCTAGTGAACTCCATGCCAGATGTTTTTGCACTACAAGAGTTAGATTAAGGCCACACTGATAAAGTGAAACACCGTATCAATCTTAATGACAACACACCCTTCAAGCAGCGTGCTAGGCCTATCCACCCGCAAGATGTGGATGCAGTAAGAAGGCATCTCAAAGAGCTCCTCGATGCCGGTGTCATAAGACAATCTGAATCCCCATTCGCTTCCCCCATAGTAGTTGTAAGGAAGAAAAATAATGATGTGCGCTTGTGTATTGACTTCAGGAAGTTGAATTCCCAAACCATAAAGGATGCATATGCTCTGCCAAATCTGGAGGAAGCCTTTTCTGTTCTAACTGGATCCAAGTGGTTTTCAGTTCTTGACTTAAAATCTGGTTTCTACCAAATTGAGATGGAAGAGGCTGACAAACAGAAAACAGCGTTCGTATGCCCATTGGGGTTCTGGGAGTTCAACCGAATGCCCCAAGGGATCACAGCTTCGGACTGAAGCTTTCTCGTAAAAAGTGCAAGTTCTTCCAAACGTCAGTCCGATATCTGGGCCATATAGTGTCAAAGAATGGTGTCGAAACAGATCCATCCAAAATTGAAGCCCTCAAGACCTGGCCAAGGCCTGGAAACCTTAAAGAGCTCAAGTCTTTTCTCGGATTCGCTGGATACTACAGAAGGTTTGTCCAAGACTTTTCCAAGATATCAAGACCCCTCAACGACCTTACTGTTGGTTACCCCCCTCTGCAGAAAAACCAGAAACGAAGCCCAAAAGAAAGAACACAGTACCGAGATCCTAAAGAGCAATTTGGAGAACGATAAACTCAGGAATGCCAAAGTGCCTTCAACACTATCATGGAGAAGTTGACCTCAGCTCCAGTCCTCGGATTTGCAGATCCCAGCCTTCCCTATGTCCTGACTACGGATGCGAGCACCACTGGACTTGGAGCCACCCTTTATCAAGAACAAGAAGGACGAATGAGAGTAATCGCCTTCGCCAGCAGAGGCTTAACCAAGAGTGAAACGAGATATCCAGCACACAAACTAGAGTTCCTTGCGCTAAAGTGGGCAGTTACGACCAAATTCAGTGATTATCTGTATGTAGGAGAGTTCACTGTGATAACGGACAGCAACCCACTCACCTACATTCTGACATCTGCTAAGCTTGACGCGACAAGCTATAGGTGGCTGTCCAGCCTGTCGACGTTCAACTTCAAGATTCAATATCGGGCAGGAAAGTTAAACCAAGATGCAGATGGACTCTCAAGACGTCCACATGACAAACCTCTGGATGACTTTGTCTCTCAAAAAAAGTGTGAAAGAATCAAGCAATTCACCCTCCACCATTTAGCAGAATCCGACCAACCAACAATTCTGCCAGCAGCGGTGAAAGCTCTCTGTGAAAGACACCAAGTGTATCAAAGGGTTACTGATCCTGGCATGTCGTACTTCCAACCTACTGTGTTTGAGTCGCTGTCTCTCTGCGTTGGCGCAATACCTCAAGAGTTCCAGCAAGAGGCCGCTCATGGTCTTCCAGTTCTCCCCCAGATGTCTGAAGAGGAGCTAAAAGAACACCAAAGAGCTGATCCAGAACTCAAAGTTGTTATCAAGTATCTTGAGTCTGGTAAGAAACCAGTTGGAAAAGTAGAACCTGCGGAAATATCCTTATGGCTAAGAGAGTGGAGCAGATTCGAATTCAAGAACGAAATGTTGTTTAGAAGGAGGCAGGACAGAGGAAGTGTGCTATATCAGTTGGCGTTACCAGTGAATCTCAGAGAGATGGTGCTAACAAGCTTGCACAACGACATGGGTCATCTAGGGATAGAGATAACCCTGGACCTTGCTAGATCCCGATTCTACTGGCCAAGGATGGCGACAACTGTGGAAGCAAAAATAAAGACCTGTGAGCGCTGTGTGAGGCGGAAGACTCCTCCTGAGCGAGCTGCACCCCTGGTGAATATAGTGACAAGCAGACCTCTTGAGTTAGTCTGCATGGACTTTCTGTCACTTGAACCTGATCGAAGTGGTACAAAAGATATTCTAGTGATCACCGATCATTTCACCAGATATGCTGTAGCAATACCTACCAGAAACCAGAAAGCTGAAACTGTGGCCAAATGCCTGTGGGATGACTTCCTAGTCCATTATGGATTCCCAGAGAAACTCCACAGTGATCAAGGGCCTGACTTTGAGTCAAAACTCATTAAGGAGCTGTGCACCATAGCAGGAATACGTAAAGTGAGAACGACACCATATCACCCTCGTGGAAACCCTGTGGAGCGTTTCAACAGGACTCTGCTTCAGATGTTGGGCACCCTGGATGATAAAGGAAAGACCTGCTGGAAAAGTTTTGTAAAACCATTGGTCCATGCATACAACTGTACTCGTAATGACTCAACTGGGATCTCACCATACGAGTTAATGTTCGGGAGGCAACCCCGGCTGCCAGTCGATCTGGCTTTTGGATTACATGCTGAAAAGTCATACCAGTCTCACTCAAGTTATGTAAGAAATTTGAAAGATCGACTGAAGGAGAGCTACAGGGTAGCAAGAGAGAATGCTGCAAAAGTAGCTGTGCGCAATAAGCGGAGGTTTGATGAGAGAGTGGTTGCTTCATTCCTTGATGTTGGCGATCGAGTTCTGGTGAGAAATGCTAGACTAAGAGGAAAGAATAAGTTGGCAGATAGGAGTTTACGTCGTGATCAAGAAAGCTGGTGATTTACCTGTCTATACTGTTCAACCTGAAGGCAAGGATGGGCCACTCCGCACACTCCATCGCGATCTGCTACTACCCTGTGGATTTCTGCAAGAGGAAGACAAAACTGAGTCAGTAAGACAGAAGAAACCCTGCAGGCCCAGAACACGAACAAACACTGGTTCAAGAGAGTCTGAAAGTGAATTCCAGAATTCAGAATCTGAAGATGACTTTCCAAGTTACATATCTGGATACTTACCAACCATTGAGAGCACAATTCTTTCCAACCATAGACCTGAGGATCAGTCAAAAACTGGGGTTACGTCAGAAGTTTCGCCTGAAGCAAGAACTGTGATTAGTACAAGGGCTGAACATCCTACTTCAATGAAAGAACAAGAGAACTTACCTGAATTATCTGATCCAGGTGATGTAGATGAGAGTCTGCTTGATGAACATGAAAAAGAAAACCCACAAATGATGGATCCTACAGGAATGGATAGGAGTAACACACAAGTGGAAGATGAACAGCAGAGGAAGGAGTTGGATGAACCCTCTCCTAGTGTCTCCAGTAAAGTGGATGAAAGGAATAGTGTCTTGTCGCAGGATGGAAATGTCAATTCAAGGACCCCCCAGGATAACTCAAAGGATACTGGCCAAAGCCAGGAAGATGCACCTAGACGCTCACAGAGAAACCATGAACCGCCAAAAAGACTGCATTACCCTAAGTTGGGAAATCCTCTTTCTCTGGTTGTACAGTCATTGCTGCAAGGGCTCAGCACAGCCTTTACCATATCATTGGATGAGCCTGATTCTCTTGGAGATACCCCTCTAGGAATGTATGGTGGATATCCTTCTGCAGTGACTTTGCAGCCTAAAGGATGCAGCGGGACCTGCATATCTTCTAAGCGGGGAGAGTGTAACCCAGGCTACTAGTAAACAAATAAGTATGTGAGTTAATCGAAAAAGGAACAGCTGAGAAAAAGGAGAAAAAGACTGTTTTAGACTGAAAAGAGAATCACCCAATCACACATTGCGCTGCAGTGACTGACATTTCTGTGAGCCAATGGCAGCAGCGCATCAGGTTGCGCAAGTCCCTCTTTGAATGCGAGCGGCAGATGAGAAAAAGCAAGCCAGAGAATGCAGCTGTGCGGAGTAATCTCCAGAAATTTCCCGCATTTAAGCTAAAGTGTCAGTGAAAAGAGACCAGATAAAATAGAGTTGAATAATTTGAAAGAAACGTTGATAAGCTGTCATCGGAGCGAGAAGAGGACGAGTAAAATAAATAGTGACTGATGCAGACCAACGCAACTTTAAAGTGCTGCGTATTAACTTCCCTGCTTGAATTTAGACTATTTTCTTGCCTTGGCTGGGTTTTTTGTGAGAGACTGTGATTCACCATCAGAAGTTTTCCTGTTCCATATCGGACACACGAGACGCAATAAGCGTACACATACGGCGAGCCACCCACGGATTCGATTCACTTGTTGACCTGTGCTCATCAGACCTGGTAGGAGAATTCCTTTCCTTTTGTTGTGTTGCTCTTGGACAAAAAGAGCCTGGACTCATTGCGAACTGTTTTTTCCTTCTTTTTTTCCCTCCGAATCCTCAACTAAAGACATTTAACTTTGAACTGAAAACCAACATTTTCGTGAACTGAGTCAATTGATTCTGTTCGTCTGAATCGATTCCACCAATTGAATCTTGAGCATTTGATTCACAACCTGAAAAGAATACTACAGTTTTGAGGAAAAAAAGTGTTTATTTGAATTTGAAAAGTGAAAATTGAGAATTAATTCTGTACATTGAATCAAATTGACTGTTTGTAAGAATTCTGAGTATTCAAGTGAATGCATTGTTTTTGTTTGAGAATATTGCTTACTGTTTCCTTGAAATATTGAATTCAAATATTCCAATTATTTTATTTTATTTTTATTTTATTTGTACAAAGAGAATAATCTGATTTACATTGAGTCGAGCTGTTAAAGTTGCTCATTCAAGTACTTACAAAAAGAGTGTGGAGAACAAATATTGTCACCATTGCTAATTAGTTAATTTACATTGTGATTTGCATATTTCAAACAACAAAAGAACAAAAAGGAAAATATAAACACAAAGTTGAATCATATAAAAGACTCTGTTGATAATTCACCACCACTGTGCTGCCCTCCTCTCTCCAGTAGTCGCACCTATCTTCTGATCCTTTGGCCCATAGTGAAATACTCACCAGTGTGACACGCCACACGCTACACTTTGTTCGTCTTCGGAACAAAATTTAAGATAGTTTGCATGAAAACCGGTAGACTTGAGACTGCCCCATATACTGCCAAATAAATAACAGTGTCAAGGTCCAAGAAAGTATGAAAAGCAAAGTTTCAAGCCATTGCCTTGTTTTCTTTGTCTTGTTTTGTTACTTTGGATTGCCCATTTGGATTTTGAACTTGGACCATTGCCATGTGTTTTGTGTATGTTTTTCTCTCTTCCCTGACCATTTCATGTTTCTGAATTACATTTATGTCTTGCCCTTGGATATTCCTGTTTGCTGGTGTTTGGACCTTGACTGTTTTGAGCATGCTCTGTTTTAATAAAAGCTCAGACTTGGATCTACAACACTTTCTGAGTCCTGCTGTTACAGAATACTTTGCCTACTATGGATCCAGCAGCTTTTCAAACACAGATTACCTTGGACCCAGCATCACACCTTGTTCACCTCTGTCAAGGTAATTGCTCAGTTGGGGATTATATGGAGGACTTTTGTGAACTTTGCTATAAGATAAACTTCAATGAAAATTTCATGAAAGACATTTTCCATTATGGTTTACACAAGGACATACCATGTTTAATCTCGCGCAATACCCCACATTGGACTCTTGAGCAGTATATAGACTTTTTTCGTTGAGAGGCTCTGCATTCACTGTGGGTGTTGTGGATGAGGGACCCTGCAATCCTGCAGTTGCCCCCTTGTCAGTGTCATCATGTCAGGAGCAGTTTATGCCACACCTGAGCCTATTACCACAATGGCTGCCTGTGTTATGGACCAACCACTAATGTCAGTGCAAGGAGCTAGCATCAATAGGGCCTCATCACTGGTATCACAGAGACTGTTCCCTTGAAATCATTGATTCCTGTTATGGCAGTTGCCATCATCTGTGTGTGTGTGGGCTGCACATTGAGGCCCCAGAGGCCTCTCCTGCCCATATTTTTTTTACAAAAAACCCTGGTGCCTAAAGGGTTTAGAATATATATAATATCCCCATAATCAGCCAATGCGCAACATTAATCTAATATCTGTGGCATTTGTTTTAGCTGTTGGTGAAATGTACTAACTTGAGTATCTTCAGCTCACACACAGGATTCTTCAGTCCCTCACAGATCTTTTTGACTCCTGAGTTCAGCAGACAGCTGTTATTTAGGTTCAGCTCTTTCAGGATGGTTTTGGAGGAGAGAACAGTAGCTAAAACTGAACAGCTTTTCTCTGTCAGCCTACAATTATTCAGCCTAAACAGAATAAAAAATCATAAGTTAATATTCAGCATATATTTAACACACATCAGATCAAAAGCTTTTCATCTCTGCTCACACATGTGACTGACAGTCTTTTATAATGATAAACAAGAGTTATAAATGCATAACATCACTCACTTAATTTTTTCCAGTTTGTTATGAGAGTCCATAAAAAGAGCCGAGAGTTTCCCCCCATCCAGGTCTCCTAATTTAACTTCACTCAGATCCAGTTCTTTCAGAACTAATGGACTTGTACCTAGAACTTCAGTGAGATAATCACATGCTTCCTGTGCGGCAGGGCTTTTCAGAAACCTATAGGAAGTAGATGAGAATTTTAGATAATGCGTGCATTATTTTTGCCACACGATATGTTGTCAGTTTAAATTCTTAGAAACTTCAATTTAATTCAGTTCACGTCATTCCTATTCCACACTGATCCATTTGTCTGGTTTATCTGATAATATACAGCTGTTTTCACATCTGTGGTAGAGTTTTAAATATTTCAAGGTTTATTACCTGATGGCCTTTAATTTACTGGAATCATCCTGTAGAATATCATTAAGCTCCTTCACTCCTGATTGTCCAGGATCATTTCCTCTGAGATCTAGCTCTATCAGGTGTGAAGGGTTTGATCTCAAAGCTGAAGCCAGAGCTTTATAACCTGATTCAGTGATACTACAGTCTGAAAGTCTAAAAAAAAAGACTTATCACATTTTTATAACTTATAACATTTTCTTGCTTATAACATTAGTTACAATACAGGTGCATCTCAATACATTAGAATGTCATGGAAAAGTTCATTTATTTGAGTAATTCAACTAAAATTTTTAAACTTGTGTTTTAAATAAACGAAATGCACAAAGACTGCATATTTTGCATCTCTCCTTTGCCTGACACACCCATTTCAGGTCTTGTCTCTACTTCAGGGCTGCGTTCAGCCCCGACAAAACGTTGCACAACGTTTTTTAAACAGAAACAGTGATGTGTTGAACACACTGTTCTGATGACGCAAGAGTTGCAACTATGGCAGCTGAGAAGGCCATTCTTTGTGTTATTTGTGTTTCTTACCTAATTCAGACTAAAACACATCTATTTAGCCTCACATACTGACTTTATTTGTAGTTCATACGGTTTTAATACCCTGTATTTTCTTTCTCATTTTTAGGAAAAGCACTTAATTACCATTGTTTATTTCTAAACCAAATGTCATACACTTGCAATGAAGCTAAACATATAAACAACTACATCATTTTGTTTATTTTACAATAACACTTACGACAAACATGTCTTCTAATATCATCAGTTGTTGCGTATACTGAGCTGCAACGAACACATTCGTACATTATTTTCCTTGAAGCCATTGTGCGAGTTCACTTTAATACCGCATGCTTTATATACATGTTGCTGCTGATTGGACTGCAGTTCTGACACACCCACCAAACAAGAGAAAACGCATCTCAAACCCCATTGCACACCGGTGCACGCCGTTTCCAGGAAACATGACGTTCAACCCGGAAACCGTAGCAAAACGTTGCGCACCGTTTTTAACTTGAACATGCCCCAGGTCTTGCCTCTACTAGTAGAGTCTCTACTAATGAGCTGATGAGCGGAATCAGGTGTGTTTGATTAAGGAGACATGGAAAACATGCAGAGTTGGGGGGCCTCCAGGATTGTGGTTGGGAGCCTCTGAGGTACTGTAGATAACTAGTTAAAATTCTTGGCAAGTTTTGTAAAAACAAAATGCAACCACTGAAGTAATTTCAATATGCAAACAAGATACAGTCAGTGATGTAATCACGCAAAGAAAAATGATGCCAAATTGTCATTTACTGCGAGATTCAACCTGACCGCCCAATTTATAAATTACTATTAGATGACTACTGTTGTGGATAAAGGTAAAACAAGGGGAGTGTTCTTGTACTTGCTGGCATATTTACATACTTGCTCAATAACTTTTGTCATTACTTAAAATGTAACTTTACAAATTAATATTTCCATGTGTATTTTCATTTATCTACATTTCAACACTTTTTTTGTGAATTGCCCAACAGAAAACAGATCTTCCCTATTCCTATCCTGTCCTATCAACAATTCCAATACGTCTCTATATTCCTGAGTTTCCTAGTTTTTTCACACTCAACAATCTTAGTACCAATGCAGTCAAATACTCACATTAGTGTGCTGAGTATACAGTGTTTATCCTGCAGTAGTGGAAAAAGCTGTTTCAAGTCTCCAAGTTCATGTTCACTTAGATTCAGTTTTCTTAGGAATAATGGGTTTTTACCCACAATTCCAGTCACATACTGACAGGCTTCATCTGCAGCAGGGCCCAAAAACCTGCAGGAGGGAAGATTAAGTGGGATTCAAAATAGTTCTTAACCAAACTTTGTGATTCTCAAACTATGTTAAAGGATTTTAATACAACAGTGAAATAATATTTCCATAAACAATTAAACTGCATATATATTATTTTGAATTGTCTCACCTCAGTGTCTTCAGTTGACAGTTTGGATCCAGTAGTAAATCATTGAGCTCCTTCACTCCTGATTGTCCAGGATCATTTCCTGTGAGATCCAGCTCTATAAGGTGTGAAGGGTTTGATCTCAGAGCTGAAGCCAGAGCATTATAACCTTCTTCAGTGATGCCGCAGTCTGATAGTCTAGAACAGGAATGAAACAATCAGATTTTTCTAGAAATTACCTCTACATTATTTGACCATTAAGTGAATATATATTCCTTATACAGTAATTTGCAGAGCAAACTGAGAACTGAATACAAAAGCCCAAGTCAAGTCACCTTTATTTATATAGCACTTTAAACAAAATACATTGAGTCAAAGCAACTGAACAACATTCATTAGGAAAACAGTGTGTCAATAATGCAAAATGATAGTTAAAGGCAGTTCATCATTGAATTCAGTGATGTCATCTCTCTTCAGTTAAACAGTGTCTGTGCAAGTAACCTTTAATATTTGAAACGTCAACACACATGAGAGTCTAATATCTGGACTGCAGAAATCTGGACTGTAAACATCCAGTTTACAGTAATTTATAAGGGTTAATTTATCCATTACTCTACAGGGGTGAAAGTCTTTCACCTGAATGACCCAACACATTCAAAAGACCACAAAATGGTAGAAAACAAGAAAATGGAAGTTTTGAAATGACCTAATAAAGGTCCACAGTTAAATCCCATTGGAATGCTGTGGTAGGATCTAGAATATACAGTTCATGTTGTAAAGTCTACGTAGAAATTCCACGGAGCTAAATCAGTTCTGCCCTCCTTCCTGTGGCAGACTAATCAGCTCATCACAGGATTGTCACAAAACTTACCTCAGTATCTCTAATTTGCAATTTACACTCTTCAGTCCAATGCAGAGATGCTTTACTCCTGAGTTCTGCAGATTGTTATTGTTCATGTTCAGCTCTTTCAGACTGGTATCTGATCCAAGAACTGTAGCCAGAGCTGGACAGCTTTTGTCTGTTAGGTTACAATCATTTAGCCTACAAGAGAAAAAAAGCACACCATAGAATTAGATACATGTAATATTTTTGTGAAATACAAGCATTGCATTTATACCTATTATTTTTATATGAACAGTAAAAATTCTGTGAGTAATGTGAGCTACAATGATATTACTCTTCACAAACTAGTACTTTTTGTATATTAGAGTTTCATTTATATAGTCATACATTTAATATACAGGTCCTTCTCAAAAAATTAGCATATTGTGATAAAGTTCATTATTTTCCATAATGTAAAGATAAAAATTAAAATTCATATATTTTAGATTCATTGCACACCAACCGAAATATTTCAGGTCTTTTATTGTTTTAATACTGATGATTTTGGCATACAGCTCATGAAAACCCAAAATGCCTTTCTCAAAAAATTAGCATATTTCATCCGACCAATAAAAGAAAAGTGTTTTTAATACAAAAAAAGTCAACCTTCAAATAATTATGTTCAGTTATACACTCAATACTTGGTCGGGAATCCTTTTGCAGAAATGACTGATTCAATGCGGCGTGGCATGGAGGCAATCAGCCTGTGGCACTGCTGAGGTGTTATGGAGGCCCAGGATGCTTCGATAGCGGCCTTAAGCTCATCCAGAGTGTTGGGTCTTGCGTCTCTCAACTTACTCTTCACAATATCCCACAGATTCTCTATGGGGTTCAGGTCAGGAGAGTTGGCAGGCCAATTGAGCACAGTAATACCATGGTCAGTAAACCATTTACCAGTGGTTTTGGCACTGTGAGCAGGTGCCAGGTCGTGCTGAAAAATGAAATCTTCATTTCCATAAAGCTTTTCAGCAGATGGAAGCATGAAGTGCTCCAAAATCTCCTGATAACTAGCTGCATTGACCCTGCCCTTGATAAAACACAGAGGACCAACACCAGCAGCTGACATGGTACCCCAGACCATCACTGACTGTGGGTACTTGACACTGGACTTCAGGTATTTTGGCATTTCCTTCTCCCCAGTCTTCCTCCAGACTCTGGCACCTTGATTTCCGAATGACATGCAAAATTTGTCCAAAAGTCCAGTGCTGCTTCTCTGTAGCCCAGGTCAGGCGCTTCTGCCTCTGTTTCTGGTTCAAAAGTGGCTTGACCTGGGGAATGCTGCACCTGTAGCCCATTTCCTGCACACGCCTGTGCACGGTGGCTCTGGATGTTTCTACTCCAGACTCAGTCCACTGCTTCCGCAGGTCCCCCAAGGTCTGGAATCGGTCCTTCTCCACAATCTTCCTCAGGGTCCGGTCACCTCTTCTCATTGTGCAGCGCTTTTTGCCACACTTTTTCCTTCCCACAGACTTCCCACTGAGGTGCCTTGATACAGCACTCTGGGAACAGCCTATTCGTTCAGAAATTTCTTTCTGTGTCTTCCCCTCTCGCTTGAGGGTGTCAATGATGGCCTTCTGGACAGCAGTCAGGTCGGCAGTCTTACTCATGATTGCGGTTTTGAGTAATGAACCAAGCTGGGAGTTTTTAAAAGCCTCAGGAATCTTTTGCAGGTGTTTAGAGTTAATTAGTTGATTAGGTTAATAGCTTGTTTAGAGAACCTTTTCATGATATGCTAATTTTTTGAGGTTTTCATGAGCTGTATGCCAAAATCATCAGTATTAAAACAATAAAAGACCTGAAATATTTCAGTTGGTGTGCAATGAATCTAAAATATATGAAAGTTTAATTTTTATCATTACATTATGGAAAATAATGAACTTTATCACAATATGCTAATTTTTTGAGAAGGACCTGTATATTAGCATTCTTGATTAAAAAGATAACATTTAAGTTTTATAGCTTTAATAATAATCAATCACACATTTAAAGTGCTAGCTCTATCATCGAAATAATAAGTGTCTTGAGGATTAAATGTGAGGATTCATTTCATTTTACTATTAAAAAAATATATAATTCACCCATATAAGTATAATAGATTTATACATGGTATATGTTTAAGAATAATTGTAGATTGGGGACGTCCAAAACTAGTAGAAAAATTCATTTTTAAATGAAAACAAAACATTACAAAATGTAAATAAATGACTTACAAAGCTCTTTTGGTAGTTTTAATGACTGCTGATAATCGAATGAGACATTCGTCTGATTTCTTGAATTTCTGAAGCTCAAACTCCTCCATCTCTTCCTCTGATGTCAACAAAACAAAGGCCAAAGCAGACCACTGGGCAGGTGAAAGATCAGAAGATGAAAGACTTCCTTTACTGAGGTGGGTCTGAATCTCTTTCACCAGAGTTTGATCATTCAGTTCATTCAGACAGTAGAACAGATTGATGGATCTCTCTGGAGACAAATTATCCTCTAATTTCTGCTTTATGTACTGAACTACTTCCTTTTTGCTCTGGTCACTGTAGTCATACTGTGACAACAGACCTCGTAAGAGTAGTCGATTGGATTGGAGTGACAGACCAAGAAGGAAACGAAGAAAAAGATCCAGGTGTCCATTGTCACTCTCGAGTGCCTTGTCCACTGCAGTCTTGAGCAAATCAATCATGGCTTCATTTTTGTTTTCCTGTTCTGCAGAGTCTTGAACAAACACACTTTTCTGGTTGATGTCTAGAAACAGATGTGCATAAAGGGCTGCAATAAACTCTTGAATGCTCAAGTGAACAAAACAGTACATGGTACCAAAAATGATCCCTGTTTCCTCTTTAAAGATCTGGGTACACATGCCTGAATATACTGATGCTTTATATAAGTCAATACCACAGGCTTCCAGGTCTGTATCATAGAAGATCAGGTTATTTCTTTCTAACTGATGAAATGCAAGTTTCCCCAATGAAAGGATGGCATCTTTATCCCAGGAAATATCCGGTGTATATTCTCCATCATACTTTCGTCTGCTCTGCAGGATCTGAAAACGGAGAAAGTGTGTGTACATTTGTGTCAGAGTCTTAGGGATGTCATCAGTATTTGATTTCTGCAGTGTTTTGGAGGCGTCATCAGCCTGATGGGTTTTCTGATCATTATTTCTTTTTTCCTCCAAAATGTTCTGGAGAACAGTGGCTGAAATCCAGCAGAAGACTGGGATGTGACACATGATAAACAGACTCTTAGAATTTTTAACATGATCAATGATTTCACTGGCCAGATTCTGATCAGTGAATCTTTTTTTGAAGTACTCCTCCTTTTGTACATCGTTGAAACCTCTGACCTCTGTTACCCGGTCAATATAATCAGGAGGAATCTTACTGGCAGCTGCTGGTCTGGTGGTGATCCAGATGAGAGCAGAAGGAAGCAGATTTCCCTTGATGAGGTTTGTCAGGAGAACATCCAGAGAGGCTGGTGATGATACATCAGACCACGTCTCATTACCATCAAAGTTCAGAGGAAGACGACATTCATCCAATCCATCAAGAATGAACAGGACTTTGAATTTATTCCTTCTTTTAAGATTCAGTGTTTTTGTTTCTGGGAAAAACTGACTTATAATACTTGTCAAGCTTTGTGTTCCTATCTCCTTTAAGTTCAACTCTCTAAATGGAAGAGGAAATATGAAACTGATATCTTGATTTTCTTTTCCTTCAGCCCAATCCAGAACAAACTTTTGCACAGAGACTGACTTTCCGATGCCAGCAACTCCTTTTGTCAGTACAGTTCTGATCTGCTTGTCTTGTTCAGGAGCTTGAAACATCTTTGTGCATTCAACCTGTATCTCTTGTGATTCATGATGCCTGGTAGTAACTTCAATCTGTCTTACTTCATGTTCAATATTGACCTGTTCACTACAACCCTGAGTTATATAGAGATCTGTGTAGATGTTATTCAGAAGTGTAGAGTCACCTTGCTTTGCAATTCCTTCAAACACGCATTGGTACTTATTTTTTAGGTTACTTTTTAGTTGATGAATGAAGAGTAGCTCATCTAAGCACCAGAAGAAAAATACAGATATTTGTATCAGAATTGTCTCTCCTACATTTATACAGTAAGAGGCAATATGACAGATGGTCATGAGTCTCTTACCTTCTAGAGTATCAGCAGCTACATCTTGCTTCATATCTCTCAAGAAGTAGAGTGTGAGATCAAGAGCTATTTCCTTGATACTGCATCTATTCTCATTAAAGTCTTTCACAAAGTATTGCATGTTTTCTTTTTGTAATATTTTCTTAAAATTCTCAAGCTCATTTTTCAGAAATCGGATTATCGTGCTCTCAAGATCCTACAAAACAAGGAAAAGGAGAAGCGTTAAATCAGTGGAGACTGTGTAAGTGCTGGAGAGCGGAAAAAGTGTTTGTTTAATAGCTTGTTTCTTTTTGCTAAGTCAGCTCTTAGTATCTTGGGCTTGACTGAGTCCTGGATTTGTCAAGAGGACACCGCAACCACTGTTGCTCTATCTAATAACTTATCTTTCTCTCAAACCCCCCATTAGGTTGGGAGCAGTGGGGGTACTGGTCTTTTAATTTCTAATTACAGGGAATATTCAACTTACTTTTATGTGGTAATAGTTCTTTAGAATGCAGTGCTTATACTGCAACAACTCCTGTAATACGCCACGCTGTAGTAATTTATCCCCCCACCCCAAGGTCAATTGGGCACCTTCATAGAGGGGCTGGGCGGGCTGGTGTCCTCATTCCCTGATTATGGCAGCCCACTTGAAGCCATCAGCAACATTCCTCTAGAGAAGTCTTGGAAGACTTCTATTCTCTCATAGCCTCATTTGATATTCAAAGGAAGTGTATGTATGTATACAGTACAATGCCATAGAAAGGTTATTGCCCCATTCTTTCCTTTTTGCATATTTGTCACACTTAAAAGATTCAAATCATCAACCAAATTTCAACATTACACAAAGATAAGACAAAGTAAGTAAAAAATGTTTTGAAATATTAATTTCATTTATTAAGGGAAACAAACTGTCCAAACCTGCCTGGCACTATGTGAAAGTAAATAGCCCCTAAATCTAATAACTGGTAGTGCCATTCTTTGCAGCACCAGCTGCAATCAAGCGTTTTTGATAACTGGCAATGACTCATTCAAATCGCCGTGGAGGAATTTTGGCCCACTCTTTTTTGCAGATTTGTTTGAATTTAGCCACATCGGAGGGGTTTCAAGCATGAATGTTTAAGGTCTAGCACAGCTTCTCAATTGGATTTAAATCCAGACTTTGATTTGGCCACTCTAAAATCATTATTTTGTTTTTCCTTGAGCCATTCAGAGACTTGCTGGTGTATTTGGGATCATTGTCCTGCTGCATAACTCCAGTGCGCTTGAGCTTGAGGTCACAAAATGACAGCTGGACATTCTCCTTTAGGATTTTCTGATAGAGAGCAGAATTCATGGTTCCATCAATTATGGCAAGCTCCTGAAGATGCAGCCCCAGACAATCACAAAACCACCACCATGGTTGACCGTCGGTATGATGCTCTTTAAATGAAATGCTGTGTTGGTTTTACATTAGATGTAATAGGACACACACCTTCCAAAACGTTTAACTTGTCATATTAGTCCACAGATATTTGCCCAAAAGCTTTTTTGTACTTTTTGGTCAGCAGTATCTTTTGCCATGG
The DNA here is from genome assembly GCF_963082965.1 of Carassius carassius. NCBI lineage: Eukaryota > Metazoa > Chordata > Actinopteri > Cypriniformes > Cyprinidae > Carassius > Carassius carassius. The sequence continues at coordinate 13,186,663 of NC_081770.1, read as the reverse complement.
AATTCCCCCATTGGTGCCATTTTTGCCCAGTCTCTTTCTTATTGCTGAATCATGAACACTTAAGTTAATTGAGGCAAGTGAGTCCTGCAGTTATTTAGATGTTGTTCTGTGTTCTTTTATGACCTCCTGGACGAGATGTTGCTACACTCTTGGGATAATTTTGGTAGTCCATCCACTCCTGGGAAAGCTTAATACTGTTCCAAGCTTTTTCCATTTGTGGATAATGGCAGTGACTATGGTTTAGTGTAGTACCAAAGCCTTAGAAATGGCTTTATAACCCTTTCCAGACTAATAAATGTCAACTATTTTGTTTCTAATCTCTCCTTAAATTTCCTTTGATCATGCCATGATGTGTTGCATGCTTCACTTCTCTTCTACTTAAGTGATTTCTTGATTCAACAGGTCTGGCAGTATTCGCATTGGGTTTGGCTAGTGAAATTTAACTCCACTTTCTAAAATAATGTGGTTAATCAGTTATTTCATGATTTAACAGGGCGGGGCAATTAATTTTTCACGTAGGGCCAAGTATCTTAGACATTTTTTTTTCCCTTAATAAATTAAATCATCATTTAAAAATGAAATGTTGTATGTACTTGCATTATCTTTCTGTAATAATAAAATTATGTTGATGAGCTCATTTTTTTAAACTGTGACAAATATGGTAAAAAAAATAAAGGGGTCAGTGGTGGGGTTGGACTCGGGTGGCAGGAAAAATAGTCCAAGCGTAAAAGTTTTTGTGTACATAATATATGTGTGTGTAATATTATATTATATATATATATATATATATATATATATATATATATATATATATATATATATATATATATAGAGAGAGAGAGAGAGAGAGAGAGAGAGAGAGAAAGAGAGAGTCACAGACATGGTGCAGAGATCAACATAAACGCAGTAGATCACCAGAGAAATATGTCTACTCTACTTTTAGGCTATGACCTTCAATACCAGACCCTGATTAAGGACAAAATGAAGACTAAGGGGGCTTTCACACCGGCAGTTTAGTGCGGAACAGGGCACTGTTCGCATGAAAAGTCACTAATGTGAACGCTGTAATCGGACCCTGGTGTGCACTGGGGTACCAAACCCGAGACTACCTGGAGAAGGTGGTCTGAGCTCAGTTGCTCCCGAACTGTGGCGCGGTTCGCGTGAATGTGCAAGCAACACGGACTCGGGTGCGATCTTGTTCAGGAAGTAACGTATCCTTCACATGCGTAACACTGTCGATATCATTGTTTCCTCAACACACGAGAGAGCCGAGGTTGATTCCACACACTCCTAAAAGTCAAAATTAAATTAATTAAAATGAAATAATAAAAATTTATTATTATGCTGTGCATAATAGCACCAAAATAACTTAAAATTACAACTATGCTCAGTCGCGTTGTGTTCTCCATGCATTTTCCGCGTGCATTTGCGATGACGTAAGGTGACTGCAAACACACCTGGGTTCGATCAATTGAGTGTGAAAGCAGACAAACACTGCAGGCGGTGCAGGGAACAATCGCGCTCAGGCTCAGACCGCAGCAAACGAGCCCAGTGTAAAAGCCCTCTTTAATATAACAACTAAACAAGCTGCACCTGAACAGATTAATCAACCAATTAGTAGCTAGAGAAACTAAACAGGCAATGAACTAATGGGAGCATGAACTAATTACCAAACTGAAAACTGCTCACATTATTAAAATAAGAAAACAAGACACAGATCAAAACAGATAAAAAACATAACCATACAAGCACACACAAACTCAGAATGTGACGTATATATATATATATATATATATATATATATATATATATATACACACACACACACGTTAGGGCTGGTAATTTAACGTGTTAATTTGATTAATTATGGAGAAAAATAACGCATTAAAAATATTTTACGCATTTAACGCACTTACCCCGCCCTAGACCTATGTGGATCATCTGTCATTTCATACAGTCTATTGATGACTAACATGAGGCAGAGCAACAAGTTACTGCATGATGGAACCTAGAAAATGTCCCTCAAATTCAAGATATTTAGATCATTTTAAATGCCCCTGTTTGAAATTTTGTCTCATATTTACATCACATAGTTAAGAAATATCACACGAGCAGTAGGCTAAGTGCAATATCACGTGAGTGCAAATGTGATACTCATCTTATACAACAACTCATTAAGAAGTTAATATTGTGTTATTTTAGACACAATGTTGTCTGTTTTGCTCAATTTTGCCAACCAAAATATAAAGACAAATCAGAACTGCTCATCCCCGAGCATCCACAGCAGCATTTAATTTCTTAATCCATGTTTTGAACGAATTGGGTGAACCGTTTGGTGAGTTGAACCATTGGCCAGTCGTGTCGGCTTTGAAATAATGCTGCACAGACCGACCAGTGTATGACCGATCAGTGTATGTATCAGTACCATGAGAGCGATTCAAAAGCACAAGGAATCTCTGCTCTCTGAGCTCTTGTGGTACTTTGATGTCACACACCGGTCGGTCTGATGGTGATGACCCACTTAACAAGCCTAATGATTCAATGAACCATTCATAAAGAACTCTTAACTTTACTCCTGAATGAATCAGCCATTTGAACGAATCAAACAATTGAATAAATGACTCGATGACTTAATCATTAAGACATTACCACCACCTTCTGTCACGGTGCATGGATCGGCTGTGTTCTCAGGTCCTGTGATTTGGTGTCTTTCATGTGGTTACATCATGCTCATTGGAATCAGCTGCTAATCAGTCCCCGCACCAGGTGTCTCACTTTACCGTCAGCTACATATACTCACCTTATTCTCTCCTTCCTTGTCTGATAGTTGTTCCGGATGTTGGACTGTCTTGTTGGGTTGTCTTGGTCTTGTTCGTGTTGGATTGTTTATTTCGCCGTTGATCGTCACTGGATTGTATTCATCACGGGAGATTCACGCCACGTCATCACCAGCCATCAAGCCACTGCGCCACCCAGCCGAGAGATAACATCATCACCCACGGAGTTCATCATTGTCTTCACGGAGTTTGTGTTCACCGTATTTGTCGTCAATAAATATATGTTCACACTGCTTTTGCTTCCTATCACATTCATTACCATCACAGAACTATCAGACCCCTGAATCCAACAGTGCAGTGCAGTGCAGGTCCAGACGATGCCATCTAAGCCTGACCGGGAGGAGCGTGGAGGTAGATCTGAACGAGGACTTGATAGCGGAGATCCCACCCGACAGTAGCCCCTTCCTTACTGCCGGGCTGGCCCTTTTACCGGGCAGCTAAAGGCGAAATGTCCCCCCGCCCCGCAGTACAGGCAAAGGCCGTGAGATCTCCGCCTCTCCCTCTCCTCCCGAGTCAACCGAGCTCGACCCACCTGCATGGGCTCGTGATCCTGGAATGGGCCGACCGCGTCGTTGCCACTGGCTCGAACTGGAGGTCCCTCCCCAGGGGGAAACCGAGCGGTTAAACACCACCGCTCGGTTCGGGAGAGTCGAGCGTCTACCCGTAGTGCCAGATCGATGAGGCCGTTGAGATCAGCGGGTAGATCCAGGGCGTAGATCTCACGTTGGACACGGTCAGCCAGCCCATGCAGGAACATGTCCCACTGCGCCTCCTCGTTCCATCGGCACTCCGCCGCCAGGGTGCGAAACTCGATAGAAAAGTCTGAGACGGATCTCTCCCCCTGTTTGAGCCCCGGATGGTTCCTGGTGGGCGGGCGGCATGGGTGGTGGGGTTGGCGCAGTGGGTTGTTGCCAGTTCTGCATCCGCTGGGTGAGCTCAGATACCTGCGCCACAAGAGCTCGGATCGCTGTTCCCGTATCCGCCGAGCTCTTCTCCTGGGTCTCCAGCCGAGAGATGCAGGAACGTAAAGCCTCCTCAGCCATGAGTGGGGTGGAGCCTGCTGCTTCCATAAGTGGTCTGATAGTTCTGTGATGGTAATGAATGTGATAGGAAGCAAAAGCAGTGTGAACATATATTTATTGACGACAAATACGGTGAACACAAACTCCGTGAAGACAATGATGAACTCCGTGGGTGATGTTATCTCTCGGCTGGGTGGCGCAGTGGCTTGATGGCTGGTGATGACGTGGCGTGAATCTCCCGTGATGAATACAATCCAGTGACGATCAACGGCGAAATAAACAATCCAACACGAACAAGACCAAGACAACCCAACAAGACAGTCCAACATCCGGAACAACTATCAGACAAGGAAGGAGAGAATGAGGTGAGTATATGTAGCTGACGGTAAAGTGAGACACCTGGTGCGGGGACTGATTAGCAGCTGATTCCAATGAGCATGATGTAACCACATGAAAGACACCAAATCACAGGACCTGAGAACACAGCCGATCCATGCACCGTGACACCTTCTGGCAGTTTTAGTTTATTATTTAGAGTATCATTTAATTCAAGATATGATTTCATATTTTCATAGTCATAATAATAAAATTAAGAAAATAAATTATTAAAGTTATAGTTCACCCAACCAAAAATTACAATTCTGTCATCATTTACTCACATGATGCCAAAAGAGTAAATGTAATACATTTTATCAAACAAAATATTTCTTGCTGAACCTACTTTTTGTAATCTCTGTTAGATGCTTTGCACAACAATTACCTTAAATTATCTTTTCAGAGTAATTTCTCCAAAGTTGATGTGCAATTAATTAGATTAATCACCACATCAATGCAATTAATTAGATAAAAAAATCTTAATCGCTTACCAGCTCTAATGTGTGTACATACATACATACACACACACACACACACACACACACACACACACACACACACACACACACATATATATATATATATATAAAGTTAAACATTTATGAAAATGTGTTTTTTCCTACCTTGAAGATCCACAGGATATTGTCTTTGAAATTCTTCTGGCTCCTGTGAGTCTGAAAGTCTGAATCTAATGTCTCATATTGAAACCTGTAAGGAAATGAAATACTGAATTTCTTGGCAAAATATTAGAGATATCGCCATGCATCCTTTTAACAAAAAAAAAGTATTTGGTGTACAAGCTAAAAGCATTATTTAAAGGGATAGTTCACCCAACAATGAAAATTTAATGCTTATCTACTTAACCCCAGGGCATCCAAGATGTAGGTGACTTTGTTTCTTCAGTAGAACACAAACAGAAATTTTTAAGTTGAACCGTTGCAGTCTTTCAGTCATATAATGGAGGTGAATGGAAATCACTGCTTCGAGAGTGAAAAAAACATACACAAACAAAACCATAATTAAATCCTGTGGCTCATGACTATACTTTGATGTGTAAAGACATTAAACGATCGGATTGCATGAAAATAAAAAGTATTTATATTGTTTTCTTACCTCTGATTTTCTCAGAGGTGTCTGAACCGTCTGTCCTGAGCACATCCTGAGTGCAGGGTTTAATTTGGTGTTGTTTGTGATTTTTTTTTCACTCTCAAAGCCCTAGTTTCCATTTACCTCCATTATATGACTGAAAGACTACAATGGTTCAACTTAAAAATAGGTTTGACTGAGGCTGCATGATTAATTCAAATAAAATTTTAATCACCGTATGGCTTAGTACAATTATCAAATTATATAAAACTATGATTAACTATGACTAATTGAATAAATATACAGTCTGATGCACTCTATGTTTTAGAGTGAACCACAGCAATGTGTACATTTAAATGTGTACAGTTTATTTGCGTCAGTGTCTCATAGCAGCTTGGTTCACAGTTAAATATAGTTTCTCACAAACTCCAGCTCTGTAAATTTGACTGTGTTTAATGTGCATTTGAAAACACAAGAAGCACAAGGTGCAATTTTTCAAATTCACATAACTTCCAACATTATGGACAGATATTTAAACTAAATTTGCAATCATTCATTGTGATATATTTTATTATTAATATTAAGTATTATTATTATTATTATTATTATTAAGTATTATAATTGTATTACTGTGGAAATATAAACTTATTATTTTATTTATTTATTTATTTAATTGTTATTATTATTTTGGTAAATTTTACACAGGGATGCCCCCTAAAAACACTTCTGAAATGCTTTTTTTCCAAGTTCATAGAGCTCAGCATGTTCATATATAATAATAACAAAATCAGATTTAGAGATTCATTGTGCAGTGTTGTTGGCTTCATTGATTATAATAGGAGTTTTCACTCCATCAATAAAAATGCAGCATTTCATTGATTATAATAGGAGCGCTCATTTCTTGTTTTTGTATATAATATAAATGTCATGCATGTAACTGCACATTTCAAGGTTTCGATTTGACAAATATATTTAAATATGGGACTGAATCCAAAACTGCAATGATCTACTACAGTATCAACTATGCTGGCATGATTAACAATTTACTAAAATGTTCCTAGGATGATTAGGCCTTGATTAGAATGTTGCTAGAATAACTAGCAAGTGTCAAGCATGTTGTTAACATGATTAGCAAGTCACTAGCATGTCGTTAACAAGTTTCTAGCATGTTGTTAACATTATAAACAAGTGACTACCATGTCACTAGCATGTTGTTAGCATGATTATTAAGTGACTAGCATGTTAATAGCACAATTAGCAAGTGAACTGAATGTTGCTAGCATAACTAGCAAGTGACAAGCAAGGCTAGTTTTAGCTGTATTTTCAGTAGGGATTTTTTAAGCACTGCTATGGCAGTAGACAGGTTAAATACACCATAATTCTAATTGTATAAAAGTTTTCACCCCCTCAACGAAAGTCTAAGGGATTTTTGGTGGTTATGACTGCTTTAAAAGTCTAGGAGGAGATACATTTTAAAATTTGGTCTCAGAAGAAGAGGAGGAAGAAGAAGATGATTAAATAGGATTTCAGTAAGTTTGTTTTTTTCAAGCCAACTTAACTAATAGATCTGCCACTTGTTCTATGTAATGTGTTACTTCTTATAGTAAGATAGCACTACTTATATATTTCAGTGATAGTAATTGAATAATAGTTCAATAATAATAAAAAGCACTGAGAAGTGCTGTTTATGTTGTTTATATATTGATGCTCGAAAACAAGCAACATTTGTTACTGCAGAATTTCACGCCATGCTCATTAATTCAGTTATCCACTTATTTTGGGAAGTCGTGGCCTAGTGGTTAGAGAGTTTGACTCCTAACCCTAGGGTTGTGGGTTCGAATCTCGGGCCGGCAATAACACAACTTAGGTGCCCTTGAGCAAGGCGAACCCCCAAATGCTCCCCGGGCGCAGCAACATAAATGGCTGCCCACTGCTCCGGGTGTGTGTTCACTGCTCTGTGTGTGTGCACTTTGGATGGTTAAATGCAGAACACAAATTCTGAGTATGGGTTACCATACTTGGCTGAATGTCACCTAAGGTATCAGTTTTATATTGATAAGTTATTAGATTCTGGGATCATAATGAAGCCAACATTTTGGTATTGAGCTAACCCTAATCAGCAGAATATGGTAAAACCATGTTTCCAATGCAGCAACAATGGAATATAAATAAAATACATCTCAAGCATTTCTTTTAATGAACATTAGATTAGATTTGAACATATTGTTAACTCTTAGTCACACTAGGGCTGTGGCGATAACCGCAATATTGTAATACTATTGACAAGCAAACCGCAGAGGAAAGATAGCAACCGCAGAAACCGCGGCAAACCGCAGTGTTCAGTTTTATTTTATTTATTTATTTATTTATTTTATGAGGCTGTGGCCTTTTTGGGTTTTTTTGTCACTGTGCATTCAATCTTAAATAAATTAATGATAAATTAATCATACAATATGGTTACAACTGTAATTTTCTCGCGAGCCATTGTAGCTTTATGGTGCTTCGTTTGTTTTGAATAGGCCAGCTGAAACGATGGGAGGCGCTCGATCTGGTTCCAAAACCTAATGTCACGTCGCCAGTTTGGAAACATTTCGGCTTTCAACCCAATGAAAAGGGCAAGCCAGCGAATATAGATGAGCCGATATGCAAAATTTGCCGCAAAAAGGTTCCTGTGACGCGGCAATTATTTGAGGTCATCGGGACATTCTAAAACGCTTAACGTGAAAAACGCTTTACGTGGTTTAATGTACCAATACAGTGAAATTAACAGACAAAACTCACTAAACATCATATTAATAAAGTATACTATCTACAAAAAATCAGATGATCCCTGAATATGAATTCAACGCGTTTAATAACACGTTAAGCCTTTTCCTCTCATAGAAAACCATCATAAGGCTTAACATGTTATTAAACGACTTGCATTCATAATCAGGGATCGTCTGTTTTTTTTTTTGTTTTTTTTTTGTACATCGTATACTGCTTTATTAGTATGATGTTTAGTGAGTTTGGTTTTTAAAAATCACTGTCTTAGCACATTAAGCATTTTCTTATAACAGTTTTCTATGAGAGGAAAAGACTTAACGTAAATGAGTTGGATTCATATTCAGGGCTCATCTGATTTTTTTATAGATAGTATACTTTATTAGTATGATTTTTAGTGAGTTTGGTCTGTTAATATCAATGTCTTAGTACATTAAGCCATGTTAAGCGTTTTTCACGGTAAGCGTTTTAGAGTGTCCCCTGTCATCCAGCGCAGCTGCCCCCTCAAGCATCAGGTCGCGGAGCAACATCAAAAAGAACAGCTGAGACCGGCCGACAGTTAGGAGTAGCTGAAACCTTTGAGAAATCTGTAAAATACAGGCGTGAAAGTAACAGGCATACCTGCTGAAGTCACGGATAACCTCCGCGTCAGTGCCCATACCCAAGAGAGCGTGAGCAGATAATGAGCTCACGCGCTTTCTGGATGAGGAGTGCATCGACTCCAACTCGAATCCACTGTCCTGGTGGGCCAGGTGTGACGCGATAATCAGTCTAGATTTCCACTGCTGTCCAAAATCGCACGCAAATACATGTAATACATGTTAGAACTCTTTGATTTCTTAAAAAAAAAATTTGTTGGAAAACGCATGTTCTTGTTGCTGTTTGGCATTTAACAATAAACAAAAATGTTTTAAAACATGTCCCTCAGTCAGTTAAAAAAGCAACAATATATGCTACATAACTCACAGATAGAGCTTTGTATGCAGCAAAATCAAGATAAATTAGGTATGTAAAAAAAAAATAAAAACAGCGGTAATACCGCATATCGCGCTATTGAGCCACCCATAATAACCGCAGGGGAAATTTCTTAACCGTGACAGCTCTAAATCACACTAAAAAAAGAATTTGCAAAGAAAGATTTATTGTTAATTGTTGTTTTCCTGATACCACACTGAGCAACTCTTCAGAGTTTTTTCTTTTCTCCAGATGATCCATTCACTAAGCATACTTGGCTTGATATACACACACACACACACACACACACACATTTTCTTAAAATAATAATAAAAACATAACATAATAAACATAACATAAACATAATAATTAAATTACATTCTAAACAATACAAATAATCAATAATGGATCTATGTAGTGACAATCTGTATAAAATGTAAAAGGCAAAAAGTAAAAAGGCAAATAGTCGATGTAATTTAAATGTTATAGAACACATTATTGAAATGATATTCTGTGATATGCAACAAAGCATTGTTTCTTATCAATGTCAATACATGCCTGGTTTGGTCGTGGCTTTTCAGCAGCAATATATTTTTGCTGTAGTGCCAGACAGTGGATATAATTGCCATTACACACTCTATTCAATGAGAGGTTTAAAGACAAACAGCCAAAAATGGGGTTTGGCGAGTTTTAATTACAGTAATTTGATCACCAAAAAAGGTCAACTGTGCGGTTACAATGCATCTTAAAGGGTTAATGAATAGCTACTGAATCTCAACTTTAAAGAGATCATATGATGCTGCTAAAAAGAACATTATTTTGTGTATTTGGTGCAATGCAATATGTTTATTTTGTGAAAGAGCTTATGTTTTTATATTCTGTTTTATTAAAATATTTGTTTTAATTTTTCAGCACATTGTTTATTTCCAGACTTGAATTTGATTTTGAATTCCAGGTTTCGGTTTTGAACGATGTTTTTAGAGAAACACATGAAATATCTTCTAGTACATGCAGTTCTTCACTACTGAAGCTACTAATCAAACACAACAACCACAACAAATACACTACCTACTGTACAATCTGACAGAGAAAATGCTCATGAGCCCCCTAGTGGCTTCCTGTGTAAGTATATTATTGGAAAGAAGCTACCATCACATAAACAATAATTGAGAAATTAGTTAACAGAGCTATATAATGTAAAACACATGAAATACCTTTTGGAAGATGGTGTTTCCTCACGTAAGTCCGGTGGATTGATAAGTGACCCATCACTTTTAACAGACACAGAGCCTAAACTTTCACTAACACAAACCAGAGGAAAAAAAATACTTCAGTCTCATTTGAAAAGATTTAATTATACATAGGCCAACAAGGAATTTGTTTTAGTGTCACAAGCTTCCAATACACAGAGACAACACAAAATACAGCTAATAAAAAAATAAGATGTGAATAAAATACACATATGTATAAATTAGAGGTGGGCATAGATTATTTTTTTTAATCTAGATTAATCTCACTGTGATCTTGAAATTAATCTAGATTAATCTCGCTGTGATCTTGAAATTAATCTAGATTAATCTCACTGTGATCTTGAAATTAATCTAGATTAATCTCACTGTGATCTTGAAATTAATCTAGATTAATCTAGATTAAAATGTCTCATTCGAATTCTGCCGAAAGCATTCAGAATATGTGTGTTACCCAAATAAAACTAACAAACAGTAAGTCTTTGAGAAGGGGTTTATCAAGCTAGGTGGTGCATTAGAAAAGGGGCTCATCTCCTGTTTCCAAAATGCATCACAGAGTGCTTGAAAAAGCTGTAAACTAATTCCACATTGCACAAGGTGCTAACCTTACGCATGTTTCACACCAATGTTTAAGTTTTTTTCAAGTTTGTAGGTGTCAAGGTACAGAAACCAAATAATTAAATGTAAAATAGCACTGGATAGTCTTCAATGTAAAAATGAAATATACAATCAAACCATTTATTCAGACAACTTCAAAATTTCTCACATTATTACAGTTTTGCTATATATAAAAAAAATTATATCTGGTGTCTGAATATTTTTTGGTTTGACTGTTAAAACTACAAAGATATTCAGTCAACTGGAGATATTCAGATATTCGATATTCGATATTCGATATTCGGAACTGGAGTGCATGTCCAGTTCTCTCTCCATCTTCAATACCACGACTTAGGTGCCCTTGAGCAAGGCATCGAACCCCCAACTGCTCCCCGGGCGCCGCAGCATAAATGGCTGCCCACTGCTCCGGGTGTGTGCTCACAGTGTGTGTGTGTGTTCACTGCTCTGTGTGTGTGCATTTCGGATGGGTTAAATGCAGAGCACAAATTCTGAGTATGGGTCACCATACTTGGCTGAATGTCACTTCACTTCAAGAGGAGTGAGTGATTTTCTTTCTTTCATTTTCTTGGATTAACATTACAGCAGCCAGTAGCTAAATTAGGCACGGTCACTTTAAGAGACGATGAACGCATCCAATATAATACACATCCCCATTCTCTCTCTCGTGCGCACCGAACACAGCGAGTATCCAGCTACTCTGTTCAGCTTTTCCACGTCTTGTTTTTGGATGCTTTAATGTTTAAAAACACGTGATAAGCTTTCGTGACGATGCGCAGCAGTGGCCCGTCAACTGTCCTGAGCATCTGTTTAGGCTGGCCTCAGCCAGTCGGTTATATAAAATATCAAGGTGAAAGTCATCATAGCTTGCTTAGTATAGACCCAGCTCCCAACCCAACTTTGAGAATAGATTAACGGCAATATTTTTTTTTATCGTTCGATAAGAGTCTCACGTTAACGCAGCACGTTAACGCCGATAACGGCCCACCACTAGTATAAATATAAATAAATCACATACACATGATAAATATGTACAGGTGTGTACATGTATTAAATACTGTAGAATATGAATATAATTTAAAAAAAGTTGCAGGGGTGTAGGCTAGGATGTAGGGTGATAAAAAAGGTCATTGCACATATTTTTATTGCACAATGGGAGAACATTTAACTGTTTCTGAGGTAGATTGCCTATAGCCTATACTGTATATGTATAGGCCTTTAGACTGCAGTTCAAAAGTCTGGGATCAGTAAGATTTTGTATTTTTTATTTTTTAAATAACTTTCTTATGCTCATCAAGGCTACATTTATTTGATCAAAAATACCAAAAAAAAATAATAAAAAAAACTAATTTTGTGACAGCCTTTTATTGCAATTTAACATACCATTTTCTATTTTAATATACTTTAGGATATAATTTATTACTGTAAAGCAAAGCTGAATATTCAACATCGTTACTCCAGTCTTCAGTGTCATGCATGATCCTCCAGAAATCATTCAAATATGTTGATTTATAATTAGTTGTGCTGCTTAATATTTTTTGGGACCTGTGATATTTTATATATATATAGATACATTTACACAGATACATTTTCACAGCCTCCTTTGATCATATTTACCAAGGGTGCCAATATGTGAAAATGTATCTGCATTGTTAATCCTTTTGATCTTTTTCTTAAAAAATCCACAAAAATCTAACCTTTCATTGGATAATAAGAATTTAAAATGGGGCGAAATATCATTATGAAATAAATGTTTTCTCTAATACACATTGGCCACAATTAAAGGCATTGTTTTTAAATACTTTTTGAAATCTCCATTTGCCAGTTTAACAGCTCTAAACGTTCTCCTATAATGCCTGATGCGGTAAGAGAACACCTGACAAGAGATCAGAAACAATTCCTTCATCCAGAATCACTCCAGACCCTTCAGATCCCCAGCTCCATGATTGTCACGGCTTACGCTGCTGGAAGGAACACGGAACCGAAGGATAAACGAAACAAGGCTTTATTATATCCAACATAGGTATTATCCAAATATGGATCACAGAGGAAGACACAGGTAAGTGACTGGTAACTGGTGGCAAGTAACAAGTAGACCCGACAAAACAGAACTGAAAGGACAAGGCTCTTATACAAGGGATAATGGGGAAACACAGGTGGATGGAATCACTAAATTAACCGGGAAATAGAACACATGGAGAAATGAATAAACACACCTGTGAACTAATCAAACCACACATGGAAGACAGAAACTGGAACACAGGGGCAAAAACACACAAAATGAGTCCAGGTATGTGACAGTACTCCCCCCTCCCGGTAGGTGCGTCCTCGCACCGTAGAAACAACAAAGGGAGGCGTGGGTGGGAACTTGGGAGGGGGTTCCGGTGGAGGACAGCCTCCCAGGAGGGGGCCAGCAGACAGGGACCACAGAGGAAGGAGCCAGGGAGGAGACGACGGAGGGAGGAGCCAGGGAGGAGACAGGAGGGATCTGAAGCAGGAGGCACCCAGCAGGGCCCAGGCCACAGCCATAACGGCCCAAGGTGGGGCCGACGGTGGAAGGAGCCATGGAGGAGGAATGGTCGCCGACTCCAGGGACTCGACCCACGGCAACAGAGCAAGTGGAGGAGGAGCCCGAGGCGGAGACGGAGAGCCGAAGAGCCAGGGTGATGGGGAGGAGCCGGAGGTCCTAGGCGGAACTGATGGCTCTGGTGACTGACGCGGCGATGTGGATCCGGAAGGCCGCGGTGAGGCCAGATTGACCGAGGACTGAGGTGTAGCCGAGGGGATGAAGGAGCCTGACGGAGCTGGAGGGACGGAGGGATGAGGCGAAGCCGGAGGAGTGGAGTCCCGAGGCATAGGATGGACGACGCCAGACCAAGGCGGAGCCGGAGGGACGAGGGAGCCAGGCAGAGCATGTGGACTGCCGGGCCACGGCGGAGAGGAAGGAGCTAGGAGCCATGGTGGAGCCGACGGGTCAACGGGCCGAGGCGGAGTCCAGGCCTCAGAGGCTGGAGACGGAGGTGAGGGAGACGCCGACCAAGGCGGCGCTGGAGGATGGCGGTCCCGCTGAGCTCGCACCACAATGATGGTAGGCTGAGGGCGAGCAGAGGGGCAGCCAGACGACAGCGGAGGAGGAGGCAGGAGTGGGTGGGAGGCTGGGAATTTTGGAGGAGCAGGCACTGGAGTGAGTTCTGGGGCTGGAGCCCTTCCTGGGCTTAACTGGAGTTCAGGAGCCCGTCCTGGGTTTAACTGGGGGTCAGGAGCCCGTCCTGGGCTTAACTGGGGATCAGGAGCCCGTCCTGGGCTTAACTGGGGATCAGGAGCCCGTCCTGGGCTTAACGTGGGATCAGGAGCCCGTCCTGGGCCTAACGGGGGATCAGGAGCCCGACTTGGGCCTAACGGGGGATCAGGAGCCCGTCCTGGGCCTAACGGGGGATCAGGAGCCCGTCCTGGGCCTAACGGGGGATCAGGAGCCCGTCCTGGGCTTAACGGGGGATCAGGAGCCGGTCCTGGACTTAACGGGGGATCAGGAGCCCGTCCTGGGCTCAACGGAGGATCAGGAGCCCGTCCTGGGCTCAACGGAGGATCAGGAGCCCGTCCTGGGCTCACCGGAGGATCAGGAGCCCGTCCTGGGCTCACCGGAGGATCAGGAGCCCGTCCTGGGCTTAACGGAGGGTCAGGAGCCCATCCTGGGCTTAACGGGGGATCAGGAGCCCGTCCTGGGCTTAACGGGGGATCAGGAGCCGTCCTGGGCTTAACGGAGGATCAGGAGCCCGTCCTGGGCTTAACGGGGGATCAGAAGCCCGTCCTGGGCTTAACGGGGGATCAGAAGCCCGTCCTGGGCTTAACGGAGGATCAGGAGCCCGTCCTGGGCTTAACGGAGGATCAGGAGCCCGTCCTGGGCTTAACGGAGGATCAGGAGCCCGTCCTGGGCTTAACGGAGGATCAGGCATAGGTGAATTGAAAACCCTCTCATTTTGACCCATTTGGTGCTCCACATTTTGCTCCCTCGTGGTGGGCAGTGTCGCCGGCTCTCGCACCTCGTCTGACGGATTGCTCTCTGGCTCTCCGTCATCGGTGGGCTCGGGCTTATGCCCCGTACCGTGGGGAGATTGTAGGCTGGGCTCTTGGTCCAGAGTGGACCTGGCGAGATCCTCCATTGGGCAGACCGTGAGAGGTGACCCATTTCTCACCAGATTCCACTCTACAAACGCGGCGAAGTCCTCCCGAGGACCATCTTCGTTCGACAACGCTCTGCACTTGGAGTTCAGGCTGGCGTGATAGAAGCAGCAGAGCGCGCTGTCCGGGTAGCTGGTGGCATTAGCTAGCAGTAAAAACCGTCTGGTATGGTCCTCGAGAGAAAGTTCCTCCTGCTTCAGCAGGAGAAGGAGGAATTCGGGGCGATAGAGGGGATCCATGACACACTACGGAAAGAAAAAGACTGTGAAAAAACGGAAAACAAAACGGAGGGAAAACACGCAGTTTTAAATTTTTTTGGGTCGGGTCTTCTGTCACGGCTTACGCTGCTGGAAGGAACACGGAACCGAAGGATAAACAAAACAAGGCTTTATTATATCCAACATAGACATTATCCAAATATGGATCACAGAGGAAGACACAGGTAAGTGACTGGTAACTGGTGGCAAGTAACAAATAGACCCGACAAAACAGAACTGCAAGGACAAGGCTCTTATACAAGGGATAATGGGGAAACACAGGTGGATGGAATCACTAAATTAACCGGGAAACAGAACACATGGAGAAATGAATAGACACACCTGGGAACTAATCAAACCACACACGGAAGACAGAAACTGGAACACAGGGGCAAAAACACACAAAATGAGTCCAGGTATGTGACAATGATGTTGCTTCTCTTCTTCAGTTCACCACACTCATTTTCTATAAGGTTCCGGTCAGAGGACTGGAATGGCTATAGCAGAAGCTTGGTTTTGTGCTCAGTGGCCCATTTTTGTGTTGTTTTTGAGGTTTGAATTTGGACTATTGTACGGATGCAAGATCCAAACATGACGCATTATAAAAGCAGTCACTTAGTCATTTTCTTTTATCTGTAGGTATTTGATAGAATCCATGATGCCATGTGTCTAAACAAGATGTCTAGGACCTCCAGCAGAAATATAGGCCCACAACATCAAAGATACAGCAGTATATTTCATTGTACACATGGGGTACTTTTTATCCCTGTTATCACCAAACCCATTTTGAGTGTTTGCTTCTAAAAAGCTCATTTTTTAGTTTCATCTCACCATAGAAGCAAGTCCCATTTGAATTTCAAGTCGTGTCTGATAACTGAATATGCTGGAGTTTGTTTTTGGATGAGCTAGGAGAGTGTTTCATGAAACCCTACCAAACAACATGTGTTGATGTAGGTGCTGTTTGACAATTTTTTTATAGGTTTTCTTGACTCCAAGATTCAAATTTTTTTCTGCAATTCTCCAGCTGTGATCCTTGGAGAGTCTTTAGCCACTCAAACTCTTAAACATTATTTCATAATGATATTTCCCCCCCATTTTAAATTCTTATTATCCAATGAAAGTTTAGATTTTTGTGAATTTTTTAATAGATCAAAAAGATCAAAAGGATTAACAATGCAGATTCATTTTCACAGCCTTCTTTAATCAAATTTACCAAGGGTGCCGATATGTATGTTTGTATATATATATATATATATATATATATATATATCAATGTAGTGACAATCTGTATAAAATGTAAAGTAAAAAGTCAATTTGTATAAAATGTAAAGTAAAAAGGCAAATAGTCAATGTAATATAAATGTTATAGAACAAATTATTGAAATGATATTCTGTGATATGCATCAAAGCATTGTTTATTTTTGTTCAGACAAAAGAACAACTTCATTCTATGATCTTGTGCAGTGCTATTCCGAGTTATGATCTTGTTGTTGAGTATAGCTAGCATTCAGTTCATTTTACCCAAAGTTGGCAACTCAACCGAGCAGTTGAGCTCATTTTCTAAGGTAAAAAACAGAAAGTGGATATAATTGCCATTACACACTCTATTCAAAGAGAGGTTTAAAGACAAACAGCCAAAAATGGGGTTTGGCGAGTTTTAATTAAAGTAATTTGATCACCAAAAAAGGTCAACTGTGCGGTTACAATGCACCTTAAAGGGTTAATGAATAGTTACTGATTATCAACTTTAAAGAGATCATATGATGCTGCTAAAAAGAACATTATTTTGTGTATTTGGTGCAATGCAATATGTTTATGCGGTCAAAGTTCGAAAAACACATTATTTTCCACATACTGTAATGTACATTATTGTTGCTCCTCTCTGCCCCGTCTTCTGAAACGCATTTATATTTACAAAGCTCATCGGTCTGAAAAGCATGGTGCACGCTGATTGGCCAGCTATTCAGTGTGTTGTGATTGGCTGAATGCCTCAAGCGAATGATGTAAATGTTACGCCCCTTATCATAGTGTGATGCCGTCTCCCAGCACGATGAGACAAACTGACTAAACCCCATTACAAACAAGGCATTGGTTGCATCCCCTTGGGACATAATTACAGATTTTAATGACGAAAACCTAAAACCATGTCAGCATTTGTGACTCGCGTTTGAATCGTCAGTGCCAAATTCTTTAAATATGTAAACATACTTACAGGCTGTGAGTCAGAAGTGCCAGACTTTCCTTGCAAAGTTGGATTTGCCCTACTTTATAGAAACAGCTTTTGTACACAGAAGCATGGTTCAGGAAACAGACCTTGTCTTCTGTAAAATTCGCTGCACACATCTGAATATTTGGATTGTTCTGGAACAGTGTTGTAAATACAATTTAACCACTGATTCCTAGTCATGTCATCTTTTGGAAGGCCAAAAAAAGTAGTTTTTATTTCACAACGAAACACACAGCGTCTCCACGATATGCCTTCTTTCTTTGCATGAACATATGGGCAGCATTATGCAAATCTTCCCACATCTTGACTTAGACATGTAGGGCCATGTTAGAATGAGCCATTTTAGGAGGGTGTGGTTGACTCTTAACTTTTATAAAGAATATCTCTTTGGATTTTTGACTTTAGTCTTTGCAACTTTACAGACCTTCTTTATGCACCAAGACATTGTAACACTCCGAAGAGAAAGGAAACATTTAAATCACATCATATGACCACTTTAAAATCACTATTCAAAGTCTATATTTAATGTATTGTTCAATGTACCTTTTAAATCCATTTGTGAAAGAGCTTATGTTTTTATATTCTGTTTTATTAAAATATTTGTTTTAATTTTTCAGCACATTGTTTATTTCCAGACTTGAATTTGATTTTGAAATTCCAGGTTTCGGTTTTGAACTGTAAATCTATTTTTGACGATGTTTTTAGAGAAACACATGAAATATCTTCTAGTACATGCAGTTCTTCACTACTGAAGCTACTAATCAAACACAACAACCACAACAAATACACTACCTACTGTACAATCTGACAGAGAAAATGCTCATGAGCCCCCTAGTGGCTTCCTGTGTAAGTATATTATTGGAAAGAAGCTACCATCACATAAACAATAATTGAGAAATTAGTTAACAGAGCTATATAATGTAAAACACATGAAATACCTTTTGGAAGATGGTGTTTCCTCACGTAAGTCCGGTGGATTGATAAGTGACCCATCACTTTTAACAGACACAGAGCCTAAACTTTCACTAACACAAACCAGAGGAAAAAAAATACTTCAGTCTCATTTGAAAAGATTTAATTATACATAGGCCAACAAGGAATTTGTTTTAGTGTCACAAGCTTCCAATACACAGAGACAACACAAAATACAGCTAATAAAAAAATAAGATGTGAATAAAATACACATATGTATAAATTAGAGGTGGGCATAGATTATTTTTTTTAATCTAGATTAATCTCACTGTGATCTTGAAATTAATCTAGATTAATCTCACTGTGATCTTGAAATTAATCTAGATTAATCTCACTGTGATCTTGAAATTAATCTAGATTAATCTAGATTAAAATGTCTCATTCGAATTCTGCCGAAAGCATTCAGAATATGTGTGTTACCCAAATAAAACTGACAAACAGTAAGTCTTTGAGAAGGGGTTTATCAAGCTAGGTGGTGCATTTTTAGAAAAGGGGCTCATCTCCTGTTTCCAAAATGCATCACAGAGTGCTTGAAAAAGCTGTAAACTAATTCCACATTGCACAAGGTGCTAACCTTACGCATGTTTCACACCAATGTTTAAGTTTTTTTCAAGTTTGTAGGTGTCAAGGTACAGAAACCAAATAATTAAATGTAAAATAGCACTGGATAGTCTTCAATGTAAAAATGAAATATACAATCAAACCATTTATTCAGACAACTTCAAAATTTCTCACATTATTACAGTTTTGCTATGTATAAAAAAAATTATATCTGGTGTCTGAATATTTTTTGGTTTGACTGTTAAAACTACAAAGATATTCAGTCAAGAGGGAGTGAGTGATTTTCTTTCTTTCATTTTCTTGGATTAACATTACAGCAGCCAGTAGCTAAATTAGGCACGGTCACTTTAAGAGACGATGAACGCATCCAATATAATACACATCCCCATTCTCTCTCTCGTGCGCACCGAACACAGCGAGTATCCAGCTACTCTGTTCAGCTTTTCCACGTCTTGTTTTTGGATGCTTTAATGTTTAAAAACACGTGATAAGCTTTCGTGACGATGCGCAGCAGTGGCCCGTCAACTGTCCTGAGCATCTGTTTAGGCTGGCCTCAGCCAGTCGGTTATATAAAATATCAAGGTGAAAGTCATCATAGCTTGCTTAGTATAGACCCAGCTCCCAACCCAACTTTGAGAATAGATTAACGGCAATATTTTTTGTATCGTTCGATAAGAGTCTCACGTTAACGCAGCACGTTAACACCGATAACGGCCCACCACTAGTATAAATATAAATAAATCACATACACATGATAAATATGTACAGGTGTGTACATGTATTAAATACTGTAGAATATGAATATAATTAAAAAAAAGTTGCAGGGGTGTAGGCTAGGATGTAGGGTGATAAAAAAGGTCATTGCACATATTTTTATTGCACAATGGGAGAACATTTAACTGTTTCTGAGGTAGATTGCCTATAGCCTATACTGTATATGTATAGGCCTTTAGACTGCAGTTCAAAAGTCTGGGATCAGTAAGATGTTGTATTTTTTATTTTTTAAATAACTTTCTTATGCTCATCAAGGCTACATTTATTTGATCAAAAATACCAAAAAAATAAAATTTTGTGACAGCCTTTTATTGCAATTTAACATACCATTTTCTATTTTAATATACTTTAGGATATAATTTATTACTGTAAAGCAAAGCTGAATATTCAACATCGTTACTCCAGTCTTCAGTGTCATGCATGATCCTCCAGAAATCATTCAAAAATGTTGATTTATAATTAGTTGTGCTGCTTAATATTTTTTGGGACCTGTGATATTTTATATATATATATAGATACATTTACACAGATACATTTTCACAGCCTCCTTTGATCATATTTACCAAGGGTGCCAATATGTGAAAATGTATCTGCATTGTTAATCCTTTTGATCTTTTTCTTAAAAAATTCACAAAAATCTAACCTTTCATTGGATAATAAGAATTTAAAATGGGGCGAAATATCATTATGAAATAAATGTTTTCTCTAATACACATTGGCCACAATTAAAGGCATTGTTTTTAAATACTTTTTGAAATCTCCATTTGCCAGTTTAACAGCTCTAAACGTTCTCCTATAATGCCTGATGCGGTAAGAGAACACCTGACAAGAGATCAGAAACAATTCCTTCATCCAGAATCACTCCAGACCCTTCAGATCCCCAGCTCCATGATGTTGCTTCTCTTCTTCAGTTCACCACACTCATTTTCTATAAGGTTCCGGTCAGAGGACTGGAATGGCTATAGCAGAAGCTTGGTTTTGTGCTCAGTGGCCCATTTTTGTGTTGTTTTTGAGGTTTGAATTTGGACTATTGTACGGATGCAAGATCCAAACATGACGCATTATAAAAGCAGTCACTTAGTGATTTTCTTTTATCTGTAGGTATTTGATAGAATCCATGATGCCATGTGTCTAAACAAGATGTCTAGGACCTCCAGCAGAAATATAGGCCCACAACATCAAAGATACAGCAGTATATTTCATTGTACACATGGGGTACTTTTTATCCCTGTTATCACCAAACCCATTTTGAGTGTTTGCTTCTAAAAAGCTCATTTTTTAGTTTCATCTCACCATAGAAGCAAGTCCCATTTGAATTTCAAGTCGTGTCTGATAACTGAATATGCTGGAGTTTGTTTTTGGATGAGCTAGGAGAGTGTTTCATGAAACCCTACCAAACAACATGTGTTGATGTAGGTGCTGTTTGACAATTTTTTTATAGGTTTTCTTGACCCCAAGACTCAACTTTTTTCCTGCAATTCTCCAGCTGTGATCCTTGGAGAGTCTTTAGCCACTCAAACTCTCCTTCTCACCGTGCATTAGGACGATTTAGAGACATGTCCTCCTCCACACAGATTTATAATATTTTCTGTTCCCTCATATTTATATCTCTGTGAAAAAGGAAGCCTTGGATGAATAATTTCATGTTCATAATCACCCTGGAGTGCTCAAAATTGAGAATATGAATGGGAATATACTTCTGAGATATTTTACTCATAATAATTTCTAGGAGTGCCAATAATTGTGTTCAACGTGTATTAGAAAAAAAAAAAACTTATTTCATAATGATATTTCCCCCCCCATTTTAAATTCTTATTATCCAATGAAAGTTTAGATTTTTGTGAATTTTTTTAATAGATCAAAAAGATCAAAAGGATTAATAATGCAGATTCATTTTCACAGCCTTCTTTGATCATATTTACCAAGGGTGCCGATATATATATATATATATATATATATATATATATATATATATATATATATATATACACACACACACAGTACAGACCAAAAGTTTGGAAACATTACTATTTTTAATGTTTTTGAAAAGTTTCTTCTGCTCATCAAGCCTACATTTATTTGATCAAAAATACAGAAAAAACAGTAATATTGTGAAATATTATTACAACTTAAAATAATAGTTTTCTATTTGAATATACTTTAAAAAAATAATTCATTCCTGTGATGCAAAGCTGAATTTTCAGCATCATTACTCCAGCCTTCAGTGTCACATCCAGTCTATCACATGATCATTTAGAAATCATTCTAATATTCAGATTTATTATGAGTGTTGGAAACAGTTCTGCTGTCTAATATATTTGATGAATAAAAGGTTAAAAAGAACTGCATTTATAAAAAATTGTAATAATATATAGTATCCTAATAATATATTTTCTTTACTGTCACTTTTTATCAATTTAAAACATCCTTGCTGAATAAAAGTATCGATTTTATTTAAAAGAAAGAAAAAAAAATTACTGACCCCAAATTACTGACCAGTAGTGTATATTGTTATTACAAAATATTTATATTTTAAAAACATAGCTTTTTTTTTTTTTTAACTTTTTATTCATCAAAGTATCCTAAAAAAAAATATCACATGTTCTGAAAAAATATTAAGCAGCAGAATTTCCAACTTTGATAATGAATCATCATATTAGAATGATTTCTAAAGGATCATGTGATAATGATCCTAAAAATTCAGCTTTGCATCACAGAAATAAATGATAATTTAAAGTATAATACATTTAAAAAACAATTATTTTAAATTGTAATAATATTTCACAATATTACATTTTTTTCGGTATTTTTGATCAAATAAATGCAGGCTTGATGAGCAGAAGAAACTTCTTTCAAAAACATTAAAAATAGTAATGTTTCCAAACTTTTGGTCTGTACTGTATATATATATATATATATATATATATATATATATATATATATATATATATATATACACACACACACACACACACTTATTCTGTCCTTTATTTTTCTATGAAAAACCATGATTCTGCCTTATTTTCCTTTTCTGAAGTTGGCAACCTAAGAGGTACAGGACCATGAAAACACACACAAAGTGACATCCATTACACCCTTGCACTTACACCCTCCAGCTATAATAATGACATAATTTGCAACTGTTGCTGTTTGTTATTTATTGTCATTTTGTTTTTTTGTTTTTATTTGTTTTTTTGTGCCAGAGACTCACCAGACAGAATTTTGTTGTACTATGTGACAAAGTAAATTGAACTGAAATGAATTTATTCAGTCAAGTTTTATCACTTTTACCACAATGAATACAATTCTCTAATGTAAAAAATACCTTTTGGTAGATGATGGTGTTTCCTCACTGAAATCTGGTGGTTTACCTCTTGACCAGTCACTCTTCACAGACACAGAGCTGGACACATCTGAGCCTGTTTTTACACTAATGACACAAACAACAGAGAGAGAGAGAGAGAGAGAGAGAGAGAGAGAGAGAGAGAAGCTTTACTACAGAAGGTTCCTCGGTCTCAGTTGAAGAGTTAAGTTTAATTCAAATTATGTCTTCGCTGAGATTTCACCCTAAAAACTGATCAGGTCAGCTACAATAGAATTTAAACCGGTAAACAGTCAAGTTTCCTCACCCTGCATAATATCCATTTCACCATAAAACATATACATCAGATGTTCAGCCAACAGTCTGTGGGTGTGACATCTGAAGCTGAGATTGTTTTCCAACTGTCATTTTTTTGTAATTACTTCATTCTGTCAAGTGTGTTGTTAAAATGATTTAGTTATATTCCCAAAACATCTACAGTCATGATGGAAGCACTTTACATGTGCCATGTCAAGCCCTAATTGCCAGCCATATTTTTATGTACTAAGGTATAAAATTCCACATTTTTTAAGTTTTCTATGCACATAATGTGCACACTGATGGATATCCAGCTGTTGTTTCATTTTCAATACAACTGTGATGCAAGATGTCACAAGAGAAAGAATGTGAAATGAGAGAGTGAGTCCTTGCTGTAATACGAGACACACAAAAAAGCGTCAGCTTGAAATACAATACGAGAGACATGAAAGAAGTGATGGCTAGAAATACATGGATCACTCTTCTCATTCACCATTCTATCCCATGCTATCCGGAATGCTGAATCCCGACAATTTTCAAGCAGCAGCTGAAAATTATTCTCTTTCGATGCTACTTTACTTCATCCTAATATATATATATATATATATATATATATATATATATATATATATATATATATCTTTATCTATTTAATAAAGAGAATCTTGTCATTAGGAGCATTCCTATGTCTGTTTCCCTCTAAAAGTAGAATTTCTTTAAGTATTCCCAAATTGTAAGTCACTTTAGACTATGCAAAATGACTAAATGTAAATGTTACACTCTGTTGCTACTGATGATGTAAATAGTTTTATAAGGAAATATCAGACTTTGGAATGTGGTGACTGACCAATCAGAATCTAATATTTTAATAATATTAGTCATAATATTAATTTAAGAAAATAATCACTGTTAAAAAGCTTGCTTGTTACAAAAAATACAAAATAATAATCAAATAAACTTAAATAGTGTTTAAAATGATTCTCTGAAAACAGACTCAGTCTTACCTCGGTTTCTCTGAGAGACTCATCTCAGACAGAGAGTCCTTTTCTTGCTTCTCTGACATACTGCAGATAAACTGGAAATGTGAAATGTCAAATGGTGTTGACAATCAGCTTCTCTGTATGACTGGAGATGATCTTACTGAGATGAACAACATGATAGTTGATGATGAAAATTTGAGAATGTTGAGTTAGCAACAAACAGGCTTTAAATAAAGAAATAAATAGAACAAATATATTGTGATTTTGCAATGCATTGTAATTAGGGCTGGGATAAACAATTATTTTTTAAACGATTAATCTAGCGATTATTTTTTCGATGCATCGATTAATCTAACGATTAATTTTTCAGACCGATTTGATTTTGATTATCTCCCCATTAATTGACTACTAACAATTTATACATGTTGATTTACATATCTGAATGAAAAAAAATCAATTCCTTAACATTGCAACATATGTTTATTGCTCTTAAAATTACAAAATAAAAGACTGACTAAGAATGCATTACTTTGCACTTGTATAGAGATAGCATTCAATAAAACCTTGAAAACACATAGCTTACTGAAACAAGCTTACTGAACTCATAGGGCCTAGCTTACTGAAAAAAGAAGTTCTTTCAGATGAAAATAACAACAACTTGATGTCTAGTATTCAATAAAAAAGGTCACCCAAAATACTTGTTTAGAGCAATTGAAAGAATACAGTATGTAAATGTAAACTTGAGAGCTTTAAGCTAATACAGAGAGTGCTTTTACAAAAAAAAAAAAAATTAACAGTGGGAGCCAGCAGCCTGTCATGGAGAAAAAAAATCTCTGAATGCTCCACGTGAAACTTTGGCGTTCCGCCCTTTTTCTAATATGCACAAGGGAGGGAGAGAGCAAGAAGCGCTCGTGTAGTTTGAAGACTGTGAGTGCACGAGCGCGCGTGAAACTTTGGTGTTTCGCCCTATTTCTATTGTGTTTAATGATTTTGATTAATATGCACAAGGGAGAGAGAGAGCAAGAAGCGCTCGTGTTGTTTGAAGACTGTGAGTGCGCGCACAGCCGGGGCTCTCTCTCGTACGCACTCTGTCACTGTCACTCACCGATCAAATTTGACAGCCGCCAAAAAAAAAAGATCAATGCAGAAAAACCCCTGGATTGGTTATATAACGTTGGACAGAATGTTGATCCGGCCATCGCGTATATTCAGCGCACATAAGGTAAACGTTTTGCAAACGTTTTTTAGAGAAATAAAAACAGGTCGACGAATCGATGCGCATATTTTGCGTCGACGTATTTTTTGCGTCGACGTCATCGATGACCTCGACACGTTGTCCCAGCTCTAATTGTAATCGCTATATTTCTTTTCAACAGGTTAACAAAAATGCATCCATCTCATCAAAACATAAAAAATATGAATACAAATATTGTGGGAACAAACATGACAGCATTGCATTAAAAACTTTTTAAATTTACTTCCAGTATTGCAGTTTTCATTTAATTTACACAAATATTTACTCTTTTCATTAATTCTGTTTCAACTGTCGTAACTAGTGTTTACATTCATGTCCACAATCTATGTAATTAAACTATTAAAATTAATTATGTAAGATTAATTAACTGGCTTTCATTTTAACACAACACATGGCACCAGCTATAAGTACACCACAATGCAAGGAATACTGTAAAAACTAAAATGCATAGTTTATTGATTACTTTCTCTATTGCAGTTTACATTATTTACACTCATATTTGTTCAACCTTTACTTGGATAAAATAGTCCTTTTTATTTGTCATTTGATCATTACTTAAAGTTCATAATCTATTTTATGGTTGTCAAATGCTTTTAGCCTTCCAATTGTGAATTATTATGATTAAATGGAATATCTAATGAATTAGGCCATGTGAACCGATATATTTTACTTATTCACATCAGATTTTTGTTACACGTTTCTTTGACAAAAACAAACAAACAAACAAAAAACTAAATCACATGAGAGAGCACATAGTTATATGTTGGGGTTCATCATCGGTGTGATTACAAAATAAATAAATACTTTCGATTTCGCACAAACACAAACCAACAGCCTAAAATTAATCAGAGACAATACACACAAACCCGCCCCCCCCCCCCACACCCCCACTTTTATCATCACGGGAATTCGTCCCCCGCACTTTTTCGGGCAAGTGTGTTCGTATAGAGGTTTTCAAGAGCTGGTGTGAATAAATATAGATTTAAACTCAAAGAGACAGGATAGTCTGCGTATGACCTGATGTTTTTTCGGACCAAGAAGGCGAGATGAAACGTCACGGAGCGCTAAACTCTCCTGCAGTGTGTGTGTGTGTGTGTGTGTGTGTGTGTGTGTGTGTGTTTCATTCATTCGCTCTCGCGCAGAAAGACATATCAGGAAACTCCTAATATGGACAACAGCGTCCAACTATCGCTGCATGAAAACAGCTGTTTTCGGGTTTGTTTGTTTTTTCAAGTCCAAATAAATCTCCAGCAGGTGATAAATAAAGTATATGAACAATGCAGTGCTAATTGACATAGCATTTATTACAGTATAGAAGCTATTCTGCCTTATTATGAGATAAAAAGTGTTTGTAGTATATAAACAAATCATTATTATTTGTTATTGTCCAGCACTTATAGATTTCAAAGCCAATTAAAAGCTAGAAATTAGAGAAACATTCAGAAATAATTCTGATATTCTGATTTGCTGCTAAAAAAACAACAACTTTTATTATGATAATGCTGAAAACAGCTGAGTATAATTTTTTCAGGTTTCTTTGATGAATAGAAAGTTCAAAAGAGCAGCATTTATCTGAAATTGTAAAATGATGTCTTTATCATCACTTTTGATCAATTTAAAGAATCCTTGCTAGTATTAATTTATATAATTTATTTAACAAAACAAATATAAATATGAAGAGTTCAGATGCAACAGCCTCTAAGTGCCATCTGAAATTTTAATCTAAAATTAGGATTTTTATCAGGCTCCTATATTTATGTTCAGTTATTTCACTTTAAAAGCCTGGAAAATGACCTGCACATCGCAATTAAAGTAAAATGACTCAACCTAAGCATAGGAGCTTGATAAAAATCCTAATTTTAGATGAAAATTTCAGATGGCACTTAGAGGCTTTTGCATCTGAACTCTTCGTATATATATATATATATATATATATATATATATATATATATATATATATATATATATATATATATATACTGACTAAGCTTTTGAATGATATAGTGTATAATGTTGCAAAAGCTTTTTATTTCACACAAATGCTGATCTGTGGATCCTTCTATGCATCAAAGAATGCTGAAAACAATTTACTCATCTGTTTTAAATATTGATAATCATCATATTAGAATGATTTCTGATTAATGTGACATTGAAGACAGGAGGAATGATGCTGAAAATTCACCTTTGATCACAGGAATACATTACATTTAAAATATATTCAAATAGAAAACAGTTATTTTAAAAGTACAAATATTTCACAATATTACTGCTTTTGCTGTGCTTTGGATGAAATAAAGGCAGGCTTCGTGAGCAGAAGAGACTTCTTTCAAAACATTAAAAATCTTACTGTTAAAAAACTGTTGACTAGTAGGTTATATAGATTACAGAAATGTTATATGTAACGTTATATATGTATGTGTGTGTGTGTGATTTATGTCCCCCTCACTTCTCAAAAGATGGCTACGCCCCTGTTCCAACGTATTATTCGTTTGCAGTGACCCTTTCAATAAACTTCATGTTTTACATCCGTGAACTTCATCTAATCTCTAGCAGTTTAACGCTCCGGAATAAAAGTAATACTCTGATTAGCTTCACAATCTCGCTGTTTTACAAATTAACTGTAATCAATAAGGTATTAAACTTACGTGCAGTCTTGTGCACTAAGAATAGAATTTAGAAGTATTTGAAACGCTCTCGATGTTCCTGTCTTTATGCGTTGCTTGTCACGAGGTACGATCCCAAAATAAATTCCAGCCTGGAAAAAGAATCGGCTATATCAACTGAATGTGTTTCTAGGGCCTTGAGAAGGACAAACAGCAACTGCAGCCAATATGAAGTCTTCATTTCCCAAGCCTTTCCTAAATTACTTTCTCGCCGTGCCAATCACAGTTTCGAGGTTTAAGAGAGACGGTACGCGATCACTGCTGTGACAGAGTCCCCCTCAGTGCTTTGAACGCCAGATTAACTCATCCGCTTCAGGGTGTGTCCATCCTGTTTGTGTGGATGTTATGAAATTCCAAAGCCTATTGCGTAAACAAAATAATTTGGCTGCCTTCTAGTTTATCGCCTGTCATTTGCATAACGTATTTGAGCATTTTCTCAAATTCTCAAGCCCCCTTCGCGATCAGTGACGTCTGATCAATAAAAATAATATTAATCGGTAGTTGTACTGAAGTAGTACGTAGATCCCCTAAAGCGCCAACAAACAGACACAACTACCAAAAACTGAACATCTTAGCTAAACATATATATAAATATATATGCAAACAGCTAAATATATATATATATATATATATATATATATATATATATTTTTTTTTTTTTACATTAAAAATAAAGACCTCAGAGGTTTTGCAAACGGACAGAGCGTTTATCGGGAGAATGCAAATATTTTGAGAGCGAATGCAATTTTTTTTATATATCAAACGCAAAAGCGTTGACATTTTCCATCACCCTGTCCATTTAAGTGCTCCGTAGTTTGACTTTATTCCAGCTGCTCTCTTTCCACTGATTGTGTTAATGTGGGATGGGCAGAAGGCTATCCGTTACTTGATAGACTGTTTAAGGTTCTGCTGATATGGAAGGAATGTCATGAAGAAAGGAAGGGCTTCCAAATACTGTAACTATATATAGCCTCTAATGAAAGTTAAATAGTCCAATAGTCTCTAATGTTCAAAATAAAATCTTATAAGCAACTTCCTGAAATAAATAGGCTATATCACGCTTGGCCACACAACATTTTTTAATACTAACTTAAAAAAAATAAGATTATATTTTGTGCAGTGTTATATATGATTAACAAATGGCATTCCTTCGCTGCTTTACTTTAACAATTATTATTGGCACTAAAAAGTGGCCCTGGACTTTCTGGCACAGAGTCAGGGGCGTAGCAAGCTTTTCAAAAGTGCGGGGGACGGATGTGGTTTGTTTATAAACAATAAAAACGATTAATACAGTGACAGAGGAGTACAAAATGCAGGGCTTAAAGTTCTCCGGCACTGTGCCGGATTTCCGGCTTGCAGCGTTTGGCTGGGGGAAAAAAAATAATCAAATTTTTTTATAAATAATGTAACAATTTACTGTTTTTAAACATTAAAATAATATACACTTTTCTTTCATAGTTCTTCAACAGGTATGCAAATAATGTCACCATTTCTCACTTTTTTCTCCTCAACAGGTAACGTTACAATCAAACACAACAGGTATCCACGAAAGTATTCAGCTAATCAACAAACAATGCTCAAAATATCAAAATCAGTTGCACTGGCAATGAACCCATAAATACACTGCTTAACAATGCCAGTTTGTCCGCCCTCCTCGTCAATTCCCTTCTTCATCACAGTTATGTTATACATCGCATGCCACATAACGTTACATAACCGAATTTAGCTAGCTGCTGAACAATATCCCAATAATAGCAATTAGCATTAGTCTAAAAAATGAAATATAATACAGAAAACACTCGACATGTCAACAAAACGATAACAGAACATTCCCAAACACATATCAAGCTTATTTAAAAACCTCTAAAGCATAAACACTCATTCAAAGTACCTGGAAAAGGGAAGTTCCCGCCTCCTCAGCACGAGCTGACCGATACCACCCCAAGAGAGGCGGGACTTAAGGCAGAACAGCCAATCATCAGCCGGTCACACTCAAAGCCGGTGTCATGTTTGAGAGGGAGGGGGAGAGGAGGCAGCCGCAGCGAGCGCAGACACCGAGCGGCCAGAGAAACGGAGGAGCGACAAGGCGTTTGTGCAAAACTGCAGAAAACGTGCGGGTGTTGAACACTCTCACCGGGAAAACTGTGGGTGTTTTAATCCCCCATAGGTGCGACGCCCCTGCACATAGTGTCCAATGTGATGCTATCCAGTCTGCAGCACACTGCATATAACACTGGGTCCTTTTGAACTGAGCAATTGCTATAAAATATAACACACTAAATAAGTTTTCTTGTGCTAATAATTGACTGGAAAAATAATTTATCTAGTCATGCAGATCTGCACATAGAATTTTGATTTTTTTTTTTTTTTTGCTTTTTCCACACAGGGACAAATGAATGTAAATAAAGCTGAATTAAACCTAAAATCAAGTTGATGATAAAACTGTAGGCTATCAAAAAACAATCATGACAAACTGCTCTTGTATGATGGCAGAAGTTATATGGACTGTCTTCATCCCAGTTAACACAGTTACGTCGTAACTGGACCAGACCAGGGGTGCGTTTCCCGAAAGCATCGTTACCCAACTATGGTCGCAAGCTCCGTCGTTACCAACGTAGTTCAACGATTTGGTGTTTCCCGAAACCATAGTTCAAACGAACATTCGCAAATTGCATCGCAAACTTGTGTCGTTGGAACGACAGCTCTCCACCTGTGGTTAGAGGCATAGTTCGTCGTTAGTTTGCTGTGTCGACGTCGTTGATTGCGCCGCACCTGGGCTATGTTCTATTCAGAGTTATCGACCCTGTGCCCTATTCCTTTAGAATATTTCACTATCCACTTTGAGTGATTTAAAAGACTTAAAGTTGTGGTTAAAGATTATTACCTGATTCGCCGCCTTTATTTTTATTACAAATGCAGTTTGAAACTATATAGCAACGCGGACCTCGCAATTATTCTCCCTTCGAAGTGCTCTCTGAAAGCATCAATCTTGCCTATTCGAACACAGCCGCATCGTTTCGTTTGTGCGAAGAAACGGTGAGTTTGTCGAGTGAGTTACCTTTGTAAAAACATTCCAAAAGACATATTTGTCATATAACAATATTGGTAAAACAGTGTGTTAGAGGTTTTCACTTATATAAAATGTTAACACTCAAATCAAAGTAATTTTATAGTAAATGAATTTACCAAAATAAAGTAACAAAAATTTATAAATATGTGAGAGATTTTGTTTTTACAGAATTATAAAATAGAATACTCTCTAGAAATGTGTTTGTGTATGTACGTGTATATATATATATATATATATATATATATATATAGAGAGAGAGAGAGAGAGAGAGAGAGAGAGAGAGAGAGAGACAGACAGACACACAGTATAGACACTGTTTGCAAAATTATTTTTGTGCGTGTTTTTAAGTGTTCATTTAATGCATATCAGCAAATATTTAACAGATGTTATGTCAGATTAAATAAATGGTTTAAACTGCAGTGGTGGCTGGATGCTGCACAGGTGACAGGAGGTATGGGTGAAGAAGATATCCTCTTTCTCCCAGCAGCCAGCTATCACCAAAGCCATGCATCCTCTTCAGCCACCTGCAAACTGCAGAAGTCGCCCACACAAAAGAGTCATGTGTGCTTCCATCACCCATCCATCAGGCCATCACCCACCACCTCCAGAAATTTCCAACAGCATAATAATGGAGTGTAGTTAACAACTGAATTTAAAGCAGTGTTTCTTCTTATTGCCCTCTGGAGATATGAAGCCTGAGGTTAGAGGACCAGGCAGGAGGGGGGCTGATGTTGAAGGGCCAGACTGGAGAGGGCCTGATGTTGGAGGCCTGAACTTTGAAGGCAAAGGCCTGGTTGATACACATGTATACCTCCAAGGATCCTTCCATTGCAACAGGCCCCAGGATGGCCAACACTTTCTCTTCCTCTGAGGGAGAGGAGGAACTGTATTGATACCCCATCAGTCTTGTTTGCTTCCCTCTTACGTGCCGTTTTTAACTCCGTGTGTGTATATAATGTATTGCAGAACAAATGAATGATTCGTTATTACTCAACTTCTATGTAACATCATTTCAAAAGCGTAATTCGAGTCGAAGAAAAGATAAAATAAAACCAAAGTACTGAAGGTGGCGGTATGTGCTCATGTCTCCCGTCTGCCATTAGATCGAAGAAGAAGAAGAACGACGGCTCAAACCAGCGTAGTTTGAACGATGGATCTGCGACACAGGTACTATGGTTTCAGGAAACAGTAGTGACTAGCTAGTTGATTTCTTTAAAGATACATCATACTATGGTAGTTAAACCAGCGAGTTGCATCGTTGTACGGGAAACGCACCCCAGATTCGTCGCAGCGACGTCCCAAATAACGTTCCAGCGACGTAACTTTGTGATTCCCATATACGTCGTGGCGACGTTATAGTGGAACGTCGCTGGAACGTGATGAGTACGTCCCAGCGACCAAACTGGCACGTTATGATGACGTTCCTATAAAGTACCATATTGGTCGCAGCGACGTAACATATAACGTTCCTGTGACGTAACTTTGTGATTCCCATATCCGTCGTGGCGACGTTACAGTGGAACGTCGCTGGAACATGATGAGTACGTCCTAACGACCAAACTGGCACGTTATGAGAACGTTACTATAAAGTACCATATTGGTCGTAGCGACATACCAAATAACGTTCCAGTGAAGTAACTTTGTGATTCCCATATCCGTCGTGGGGACGTTATAGTGGAACGTCGCTGGGACGTGATGAGTATGTCCTAACGACCAAACTGGCACGTTATGAGGACGTGACATTACCGGATCATATTGGTCGCAGCAACGTATTTTCACCTCACCATTACCTTGAAATACATAAAGAACTAATAAACTCAATCCATCTCTGGTGCAAAAAAATAAACCTTATGAAATCGAATTGTAATCTAATTATAGGGGATTCATAGTAAATACATCAATTACATACATGAAATGCAAACCAATACAAAAACATTACATTCTAGTATAAAAAAAAACACTGCATTCATTCACAAATCAACATTTATTCAGCACTACGTTCTACAAATACTAAGCCAAAACATTTTGAACATTGCACCTGTTCTTTAACCATGCAAAGTATTTCTAAGTCATGAGCACAGAAAACTGAACACATCAATTCACAGATTACACAATATAAACAATAGAAAATGTTTGTCTTATTAAGGATGGGGATAGTTAATGACGTTATCAGTGAAAATTATATATAATTATCAGTACACTTATTGATACAACTCTACATAATTTGGTGCAACAAAAAAATACATGATAAATAGATATGAAACAATTCAGCAGATACTGCAGTGAGCGTCGTATATGAGGCTCCTGGTATAAATGTCTGGTGGTGATGTGCTTTAATTACACGGCATGCAGGAAAAAATATAGGCTAATTCATGCGCACGATTTTCTATTTCATTTCTTCGATTTGCTAAATCATGTACACTATTTATACATCAAGAGCACGAATTAGTAAATTGTGCATACGATTAAGCAAATCAATGAAATGTAAAAGTAATCGTGCACGTTTTA
Organism: Carassius carassius; assembly: GCF_963082965.1. Lineage (NCBI taxonomy): Eukaryota > Metazoa > Chordata > Actinopteri > Cypriniformes > Cyprinidae > Carassius > Carassius carassius. Next base: position 13,152,699 of record NC_081770.1, on the reverse strand, counting down.
GTACATCGAGGGAACGAATTAGTAAATCATGGACATAATTTTTTTTTATTTTTCTTGCATTTCATGATCAGGGCTCTGTGCTCACTATCAGAGGATAAACCTAAACAATATAGCAGTTACCAAAGATTTCTAGCATCTTTCCTGTATTATTTGAGCGTATTGACTTTCTCAGAAGAATCTGTGATCTCTGATTACTGACTGTGGAGAAGACTCTTTCAGACAGTGCTGAGAAGGCAGAGTTAGGTGCTGGACAGCCGATAGAGAAGAGGAAGAGTGTGTTTCTTACCCTAGCAGCAGAAAACAGGCTCTTCTGAGGGAAGGACACGAGGCTTGATGCAGTGTTTTGCTGTAATAACAATGCTTCTTCTCAGCACCTGATGTTCTTCAGAAAAGAGTTCAGACACTCAGATTTCTTGCAAACTGGAATCTTTTAATAACATTTAGCATATTATTGTAGTCATGTTCATTGTTTTTATTATAACACATGGAAAGTTTATGAGAAAATTGTTAAATGTGTTCTTCCTCCTCTTCTCCATCCTGGGCCTGCACTGTCAACATCCTTCTCTGGCAGCTGAAAGGTAGAATCATCTTGTTAATGTTGCTCATGTATGTTCACAACCAGTCAAAATCTGGAATCTTTTCTTTATGGTTTTCAAGACAAGTCTCTTCTGCTCACCAAGGCTAAATTAATTTAATCAAAATTACAAAAGAAAAAAAATATTGTAAAAAGAAATAACAGTTTTCATACTCTTTTTCGAATATACTTTAAAATTTATTTATTGAAATAATTATGAGGCAAAGCTGAATTTTTCAGTAACTTTACTCAAAAGGGTAAAAACTTTTTGATCAAAGTGTACATCTGCTCATGACGTACATGATGTGAATCACATCTGCAGTTAGCTTACAACGGTCATTAGGTCCACTGAACTCTACTGGTAACAATGGAACTTGTAACCAATATTTTGTTTTGGGAAACGCTCCCCATAATAGAAATGATTAAAAGAAAAATGAAAAGAAAAGAGTCAAATTTTTTCTTCATGATTATTTTATAAACACAAAGTTCAAAACATTGAAAAAAAAGGTAATCTTTTGTAAAATTACAAAAGTCTTCTCTACCACTGGTATTCAATTTTATGCATTCTTGCTATATAGCTGTGCATTATAGAAATAAACTATACTTTTAAAACGTTTGACCATTGTGTACATTGCTACATTTAAATGAAAACTCAACTTGTAATAAACAATGCACACATTCTCACAGAACTTACATTCTGGTGATTACTTCCTTCCCTCACTGCTGTCAGTTCCCTTCAGTCATTCCCAGACCTCCTTGTTTTTAATCTTCCCCTCAAATCTACAGAAACAAACAATTTTATAGACAATTTGGATAAGTCACGAATTGCAATAGATATATAACTATAATCACAATACTCAATTATATATATAATTATAAATATACATTGAATCGGCACACAAGTATCGGGATAGTATTGAATTGGCAGATTAGCGTATCATCCCAGCCCTAGTTACTACAGTCAAAACAATGAAACTCTCTTCAAGAGCGCACAATAACTAAGATTTAAAACTGTTAAAAGAAAATGCTCAAAATATTGCACACATATAATACACAACATCAATATCTCTTCCCTTGGCATTTTGAACATTTCTATGAGTAATGCTACACGCTGTGACTCTGTGTTGCTTCAAGTGCATCATTCTGCGCACTGGTTGTGTATAAGCACTGTGCACTTTATAAGAGCCATACCCTTTCGTATTATAATACATTAGCACAATGAAAGATTATTAAGTCTTTCTTGTTCTGTCCCATCTACCACATGTTGCTGCCTTCATTACTGTGCTATACATTTAAAAGAAATGTATTTTACACACACACACACACACACACACACACACACATATATATATACCTATATACACACATATATATATATATATATATATACGGGCTCAAAAACCTGCCTGGAACGCAGCATTAGACCACCTCTGAGACTGCTTTTGAGCTAGTTAACGAAACAGAGCATTTATTTATTAAATTGAAAAAACCTACAAAAATACAAAACACTACTCCTCTTTGATGGCATTTAACGTTATATCAGTTAAAATCTATGAATAAAAGTAGATTTATAGCGCTTACCTTTCCTCCGTACGGTGCCCGTAAGGTGACTTGGTCGGTTTACTTAGTTTTGTCGTGGCCACAACATAATAACTCATGGGAACGTGATAATATGTAGTGGCCACGAGATATTAATTTGTGGGAACGTCATATTAACTCGTGGGAACGTCATATTATGTCGTGGCCACAGATAATTTTGTCGAGGTAACGACATCCTTATTTCGTGGCCTCGAGATGTTATGTTGAGGGAATGACATATTTTTCTCGTGGCCACGACTTCTTATGTTGAGGGAACGACATCCGGTTCTCGTGGCCACGAGTTTTGTTTTAAAGGAATTTACATGTGTTTTGTATTGCATTGGATGGGCTCTTCGTTTCATAATAACTCACTGTATTTCACAAATTTCTTTATCTGCTTTTTGCACAAGTTACATTGGAACATTGTTGAAGGTTTACGTGACTTCCATGGATCAGCACTATCTTTTGACATTTTTAAGGGAACGCAACATCGAAGAGGCAAACATAGCCAGAATTGAACAAGACAAGGTAAATAGTCATTTTTTGTTTTATAAACATGTGCAGGGCTTGAAAGCCACTCTCATTTGTCATATCAAAGTCCTTAAATTGTATTAGAAATTTCAGTCGTAATAAGACAATGTGATAAAATATGGCTTTTATCAGTCACATTAAATCATTAGGCTTATCAATAAAATACATATTTCCACTGCAGAGGAAACAGAAACAGCTGAAGTGCCATTTAGTTGCATTTGCAGAGACAATATAAGCTGAAATATAGCATGAATGCATGCATTACATAATAACAACTGCACGTTATAGGATGTTTTAAATGTTTTCGTTAAAAAAACAATGATACTTTTAAAACTAAAATGAACTGCCAGTAGGTGGTGCCATATGACTGTCTTAATGAGTCATTCACCTGATTCGTTCAAATGGCTGATTCATTCAGTAAAAAGCTCGGTAATGCCAAACTGATCTTTTGGTGGGGGCTGTTAATATGTAAATCTGTTCAGTCATGCTGAGTCTCCTATGTACTTTTTTATGATTTCCGATGGGCAACCGTACATTGCATGGATTCTTTGCGTAACTTAAACACTCTTTAAACTGAAAAGATGTTCAGAAGATGCGTTTTCAAGTTGCTTTTGTGTGAATTGCATTTTTAAATGTAAATTTTAATGATATTCTGAAATTAGCAAAATCAAATAAATAATTTAAAGGAATCTGAACAACACCACATTAAATTAAATTGGATTAGGCCTACTTTGAGTTGTTTGTTTGCATCAAGGTCACATGCAAGCATGGAGAAGAGTAAATCTGTATTATTACTATTTTCATAAAACCAGCTTAGAAAGAAAGTAAATTATACAGGGTCTATACATTTTTTAGTACATCATGGTTTTGATATTTATTTCCCTCTTATAATTTTGAGGTTAAATAAAGCTTTTCTCTGTATGCAAAACAAAAAATCTGAGAATTGCCATTACAATGGCAAATATTAATTGACTAAATATTACATTATTGCCTGCATTATAGTCTGCATATCTGTATAACTAAAGGTGTAGTAAAATATTTTAGTGTACAAAGTTAAAGCACTCTATGTATTTTTTTTATATAATATCAGATTATAAAAATTTAATTAATTCATATTTATATAAAATTATATTTCATAATTTGTATACTGAATGTGTAGATTTAGAAAAAAATAAATTAACTTGAATTATTTCTTTCAACAGATTGATGCATCTGTAATACCCTTGATGCCAGAGACAGAGCTAGCCAAGTATATTCCTTGTTATGGAGACAGAGTGGCAACTGTGGCCTTTTGTCGAAGAAAACAGTGTTCCATCGAAAATACTGACAGGAAAAGTAACTTGTTTGAAAGATTAAGGAAACGAGTATGTACCTCAAGTGGCAAAGAAGAACATCGACAACAGATTTCAAAAAAATATGCTGGAAACACAAATGCCAAGAAGAAATCCAAGCGTGTGGAACTGGGCTGGATGAACTTCAATGCAAGAGACAATGACTTCAAACAAGTTCGGTCTGCAAAAGGTGGTGGAACCAGGCATGTCTCTATAGATGTGAATTCAACCATGAAAGATGTGCAGGAAATAGCAGAGGGTCTCTTTTTTCCAGATGGTAAATCCAGACATCTAGATCTGAAAAGTTTGGACTGTGAGATTCGAGATTTCTCCCACAGAATGATTGAATCGGAATGTACCATTGGAGATTTGTATGAAGCAAGTAAGGTTAAAATTCTCAGACTTTATCTTTTTACAAAGTGCATCAGTACACAGAAGAATACAGAAAACTCTGTCACAAATCCTGAAGCAGATGTCAAGTTGAATGAAAGTGCCCAAGATGACAACCAAGCATCTAGCAGCTTTAGCACCAATGTAAGTGAAACAATTGACCTCACATTTTCAGAGGAGTCTGAAGAGACCAATTTCATCTTACATGATCCACTTTATATTATGGCCCAGCAAATATCAGTCATGCAGAATGATGATATAATTGAGGTAGAGAACTGGGAGGACAGTTTCCAAGAACAAATGATAACACTGAGTCAGGAAAGTGATTTAACTAAAGAAAATGTGAACACATTGCAAGTACGGAGCCCAGGGACATTCAACTCCAGTTCCACATCACAAAATTTAGAGGAACAACTGATGTGGAAGAGACACCATTTGAGGAATCATTTGATAATGAAGTCACAATTGGAGGAGGTTCACTTCAGTTTGGAAGCTTGGATGATACAGTTCCAATTGAGATACCAAAGACTATTATTTTGGTGCGAAGAGGACAAGTTCTGGGTGATCTGATGCAAGCTTTCAATGACCCAGCAATGATGGACAAAGAGATCAGTATTCGAATGAAACTACCTAATGGGCAGATTGAACAAGGCATTGGATCGGGTGTTTTTCGTGACTGCTTGACAGAATTCTGGGATGAATTTTATTCCAGATGTACTTTGGGTGCAGATGTCAAGGTCCCATTCCTTAGACATGAATTTCAGAGCGATGAATGGAAAGCTATTGCAAGAGTATTGGTCAAAGGATGGGAAGAAGTCAAGTACTTTCCTATTCGTCTTTCCCTGCCATTTCTTGAAGAAGCTTTATATGGTACCACATATAGTAGTGTCTTAGATTCGTTTATGCACTACATAGCAAAACATGAGCGTGATGTCATTGAAGAGGCAATGGCAAACTTCAACTCAGCTGATCATGAGTCACTTCTTGATGTTCTTGATTCCAATGATTGTCACCAGAGGCCTACTGAAGAAAATCTACCTCAACTTTTGGAACAGTTAGGCCATAAAGCTCTCATCCAAACCCCTATGTTTGTGATTGAATCCTGGAGACCTGTTCTTAAAGATTTTGCTAGTACTTTGTCACCACAAAAGCTAGCAAACATTATTCAAGAGCAAAAACCAACACCCAAGCGTGTAAGGGATATCCTCGTTTTTCCTGAAGTCATGACAGCCCAGCAGTGCTGTGTATCAAGATTCCTGAAAAGGTACATTATGGAATTGGATGACAACACCTTAAAAAACTTCTTGCGCTTCTGCACAGGGGCTGATTTGCTCTTTGGGAAACAAATCATGGTGAATTTCATTGAAACAAGTGACTTCCAGTGTCGCCCACAATCTCACACATGTGGTTGCTCTCTGATGTTGCCTTTAAACTACCAGAACTACCCAGACCTCCGCAGTGACTTCAGTGCTGTTCTTAACAGTTCAGTTTGGGTGATGGATGTTATATAAATTTAGTACTGGTGAGTAACTGAAATAAATAACAGTACATATTTTCATAGACAAATGCAGGAAATTTATCAGATTTCCACACTGTTATACAAAGCTGATGAACTTATAAATATATTTAGTTACATGATGTTTATGAAGCATTGTTTCTGTTTGTTCAGTAATATAAACAAAAAGTGCACATATTTATTTGTACATCTGTCTATTTATATTTGTGTTTCTTTGTTAATTTTACCTTTTTTTTTAATCTTTTTTTTTTTATATAGTTTCTTGTTTATTGCTTTTGCAGGTTGTTTGTCGTGCAGTAGCTGGAATAGGATCCGGCCTTTCAGATACTACTTTCATCTATAGTGCCTCAAATGATGGATGTACCGTGGTGTAACTTGGACTGATTTTTTTTCTTTCTTTTTCCCATTGTTAGAACAGTTTTAAAAAAAGGTTTGAACATCTTACTATGTTTAGGACCATTAAATATGCTTCTCATTTATATATATATATATATATATATATATATATATATATATATATATATATATATAATTATTATCATTACATTTTTCAAATTAAATGTAATCTTGAAGAATTGTTGTCTTTACTGAAAGTTAAAAAAAAAAAATTTTTGATTACTTAAAGTTTTGAAGTTGTACAGCCGATATGTGACATTTGAAAAAATTTGTTCATTAACTGTAATGTACTCTTAGAATTGGTAGCCAACACATTATTTCACTTAAAACAAACAGGTGTGCTACTACTAAAATGTCCTGTGTGAAAGAAAATGCATTTTAGGACCAAATGATATTGCTCTTAGGTTACTGCTTATAGGAGTTGCAAAAACATTTTTTAGTGCTAATGTCATACAGAACAAATACAGTTTAATTGTGGCCATTAATTTTTGCAGAATGTAATGTAAACAGAATACCTTAACATCGTCTTTATACAAATTCCCTAAGTTATTGTGAAATTTCATTTCTAAAAGTCCTTTGTTTATATGTTTGTTTTTACCCCAGGGAGCTTTGATTTAAGTTTGCTACTGATTGCAGCTAAAATAGCATAAACTTGCCTTTGTACAATGAAACAAAAAGATCTCAGGATAAGTAGAAAGACGTTAACTATGGTTAAGAAATGTTTATAATGTTTGTGTATGCATTCAAAGTTTGCTAAAACTTACCTCAGAACAACTAGAAAGTGATGTTCATTAAGGAATGTTTACAGTGGTTATGTATACATTCAGAGTTAGTTTAAACTGTTTTTATCAGAAGACAACTAGAAATTGATGTTCATTACATTAAGAAATGTTTAAAATATTTGTGTATGCATTCAGAGTTGGCTAAAACTTCAGAACAACAAGAAAGTGATGCTCACAAAGAAATGTTTACAGTGTTTATGTATACATTCAGAGTTTATTAAAAAAATTCTAAAGTTTCTAAAGTATAAATCATTCAGACATTCTCTTATTGGCTCCTTTATTTGATTGTCACAATCAACTTTAAAAAAAAAACATGACAACATGTAGAATAACATGCATGTAGAAATAGACTATTTAGACAAAGCAACATTAAAGGGATAGTTCACCCAAAAATGTAAATTCTGTCATAATTTTACTCTCCCTACACTTGTTCTAAAACTATGAGATTTTTTGTTGTCCCCATTATTTTTCAACATATCTTATTTTGTGTTCAACAGAAGAAAAAATTCATACGAATAGCATTGATGCATTGAATAGTTAAAGGGTGAGTAAATTATGACTGAATTTTCAGGTGAACTATCCCTTTAAATATATTCAGGTTGCTCACAGTCAGTCTTGTTCTGCTTAGGAAAACTTTGACGCTCAGTCCATCATGTCTACCACTGTAGAAAGTTAAAACTGTTTACATGTATAACTACATGAGCAATTACAGTTTGCATAAGCATTTACATTTATTTTGTGATAAAGCCACTGAGGAAAGTGGAAGATAATGGATCATTTCAAAACTGTTAGACACTTTGCAAATTTCAATACAATGATTGTCCAACCAATTTAAGGCTGTTATTCTGTTATTTGGGATCGGACTGCATCCCTGAGTTCAAGATATAGCACTAATGCTTCGAGTCTGTCTTTGGTGAAGCTTAACTGCTGCTCCTCCATGACGATTGTACATAGATCAAATACTTCTTCATCACAAGGCACTGCCGTCAGGAACAAGCATGCCTCTTGGGCTGTTTGTAGATCATCACTGTCCTGCTCTACAATACAGTCTTCTGTTCCCCATAGTTGAGGTGCCATGAACATGATATTTGGGATCCCGCAAGGAACACTGCAGTTTGCTGAAGGTCGAATCCGGTGGGCATTCCAAACAGCAGCAATCTCATTCAATTCCTCCTGAAATAAAACAAAAACAGACAACATTTGTTCAAGTTAGAAAAATAACAAAATTGATTCATGTTTACAATCATTTATTTGTTATTTTTGTGATAACTTAGTGATTGATCAAATTGTAAAAAACAAGGCGAATTGTGGGGCAGGCGTTCCTGTTATTACAAATGATTACAATTATATACAATTAATATTTGCCTAATTAAAAAAAATTATGTTAAAGCTTTATTAAATTAATTGTTTATGAGTCGATTTACCACAACGTTGAAAATTTTTCTTTTTGTTTTTTTTGTGAGGATCACAATCTAGGTTAAACCAATGCACACTTTCTTTGTGTCTGTGCCCCAAGTGACCTAATTGATGTCCCTTGCTTTACTGTAGTTAGGCCTATGCAATATAGGCTTGTCATGGATAAATGATAGCTAGATTGCAGAAAGTATCCGTTTTAATGAATGATTAATTGAATACTTCAGTCAAACGATTCTTTCAAACGGCTAATCTATTAGATTATTCATTCCATTCTTCAAAAACAGATTAATTCAGGAAAGAAACATCGTAGTGTTGCTCTGAAATCCACAACAGCTCTGCTCTGGCTTTGTTAGCTATTTCATTTACAAAACAAGAAAAGAGGCTAAATGTAACACTTCTTGTCTGTTGAAGTGCTGTATAAAATTAAACATTTGCGATCACACACACGTGCTGATTCTTTTGTGTTATTATAGCCTATCATATAAATAATAATAATAAAAACTCACATAGGAATATTTTTTCTTTTTATTATTTGAATTATATAGGAATTCCTGCATTCTAATAGGCTTCAATATTTGTTTTTGCTAAGTCACTGACACACTTGATATTGTCATCTACTAGTGTAAATTACAACAGTGTGATAATTTCTGAGTTGACGAGTCCGACTGCGGAGAATTAAAAGGCATTTTGCCGCATCAAAACAAAGAGTCGTATAAGTGATTAAATGCGAAATAATTGTTTGTTAATCAATCAGCAGATAAATCATGGGGACTGAAAAATGTAAATACAGGATCAATTAACCAGTAGCGTAGCCAGAAAAGAGACGGTGTGCATATGGAAATCTGGGTGTGCCACATTTATTGTCAATTACTGTGCAAAATTATGGGATAGTATTTTTGTCGCACTTCCGTCCAACCATACTCCTAGTGGTAATTTGCAGGTCGTGTCAAAATGTAGTTAATTGTTAAATGTAATAATTTTCTTCCAAATACGATAATTTTGAACTTCTGGTACGATACTTGGACATTTCCAATCTGGCAACACTGTCTGTTGATGTTGGGCCCGGGGAGGTAGAAATATGGGGTTAGAATTGTTGCTTTATTCCAAATAAATAGATTATGATCCACAAATAAATGTAACAAGATTCACAAAAATATATCAAATTCACAAATAAATGTACAGAGTTTCACAAAAAAATATAAAACTCACAAATAAATAAAATGAGATTTGCAAATAAAAATATATATATTTACAAATGTGTTTAATGTCACAAACACAACTCTACCTGGTATTTATTTGTGAACCGCTGTCTGTGCATTTGTAAATCACTGCACGCATTTGTGGATCGGTTCCTGTGCATTTGTGGATTTGAAACACTTCTAGCGTCGACGTGCAGATAAATCCACAAATAAGTGGACTCCACCCACCGTTTACTCAAGCCAATCAAATAACGGCCACATTGAGCTGACCAATCGTAGCACGTTATCGCTTCAACCAATCACGTTTTGGCTTAAATCCAGGGGGGGGGGGGGGCGTCTTGCCTGATCGGCCATGTTGTGCGTACTTGTCTGTAACGTTACTTGTGGACTTGTGAAATGTCATCAGTCGCTGCCCAAGTACTGTTTCCCTTTTCAAAGTTCACATCTAGCCAAGTCCAGTTCAAATCCCCGGATGTGTTCTTGCTCCGCTCCTTTTACCGAGGATGCATGGAGAGGTGACTTGTGCGGACTTGATACGGGCCATAACCCAGAATTCAGCTCGAACCAGGTTAGCATCAATGGCGGAGGAGAAAACTCACAACTGTAAGTTATACATTTCGAAATACTATTGTTGTTTTATCACAAAATGTAACGTAGTTCTAAGAGTTTTGATGCCAGAATGTTGTTTAAACTTCAAAGCTACCGTCGAATTTTGAAAATTTGCTCAGACTATTTCGTTACGAGTTGAAAAGTAGCCTAACCCTCGGCAAGTCCTCCTAAAAAGTAGCTAGGCCCTGTAACATTTTGTAAAATATGGGGCTGCCTGTGTTGATTCTGTAGTGGATAAACATTTGATATATTTTGCTTTGGGTATATCTAATGGGCAATTGTTTTGCCTGAGGGAAAAGTTTCCTAACTAACGTTTGCCTAACGATACTTATATCAAATGCAAACCTTATTTTAGAGTGCTCTTGTCATTTTAACCAAATAGTTTGCTTGTCTTTATTTAAATTTTTTTTACAAATTCTTTTATAATTGTATTATTTTTCATCAACTTAAATTAAGCATTATTTTTTATCAAGGGACTGCTGAGGAAACTCGGGCCTTGATAGAGTGGCGGGCGGCCAACGAAAGGCTTTTCACCGGGAGGCGCAATTCCTCCAAAAGTTGATGGGAGTGAGTATTCATTTTGAGTGCTTGTATAATTCCCTGCATGTCTGAAGGTTTGGAGCTAGATTTGGACAGTCTTCATCCATAAAAATGAATACGTTATTGAAGTGGAATCATGTAAATCTTTATGGTTTTGTTTTGCCTATAGGCATTTTGTTCCACTTCTGGTTTGGCCATAACTGCCAAACAGGCAAAGAAAAAATTGAATAACCTAAAAGATAAATACAAGGTAATCTGCCTGTTTCTCTACTTTCTGTTACTGAAAGAGGCTTACCAAGATGTGTGTAAAGACTTTCCGGTCATATTTGAAACCTAACATAGATGCATTGGCCCTTACATTTTATTTTGTAAAATGTAGTTTACTCCGTTTACATTGTTTACTCTGAGACTGTAAAAAGAATAGTTCACCCCAAAATGAACATTCTGCCATTCACCTACAATTTTAAGTTGTTTCACACCTGTATACACTATTTATTTATTCTTTTTTTTTTTTTTTTGCTTTACACAAAGGAAGAATATTTGTAACCTAAGAGTTCTGGGGCACCACTGACATGTGTAATTTTTTGGTGCCTCAAACTGTTAGGTTACAAAAATTCTTAAGAATATCTTCCTCTGTGTAGAGCAAAAATAAAAAATGTCTAAAAGTGTGGAACAACGTGAGGTGAGAACATGACAGCATTTTGCTTTATTTCAGGAGCTTAGGGACCCACCCACAGGAAAAGGGGTAGAGGCCGGTAGTGTGACTGCTGCCACCTGGCAGTGGTACACTGCAATGGATGCTGCACTCCAGGGGCAGCACTCAGTTACTATGCCCGTAGTTGTTGCATCAAACCCACTGCCACTACAGGTGGCTCAGTCAGCACACCAGGTTCAGCCCCTTCTGTGGAAGCCAGGAGTAGCCAGCAGTCAAGAAAGAGGCGACGGGACAGCCAGGCTCTTCTTTAGTTTCTAAAAGAACAGGCAGAGAGGGAAGAGGAGAGGGAGAGAGAAGCATTGGCGAGAGAAGAGGAGAGAGAGAGGGCAGCAACAGCCAGAGCAGAGACATATGTCTCACCCACTGCTGCATTCTCACCATCCTCGCTGTCTTCTTGTCCTTGGCTTTCCTCCTCCTCCTCCAAGAGATCACCTCCCATCACACAGATGTTGTGGAGGATACAACAGGCACCAATCACCTTTGGGGCGAACAGTGGCCTGATCTCTAGGGCCCGCAAGAAAATTGCACGCCAGTGAGTTTTTAACATCCCAAAAGTGCGCTCGATGATGTTCCGTGCTTGTGCATAATGCCTGTTGTATCGGGCTTCAACTTGGCCTGTTAATCAAAAATCGTGTAGAAAATGTGTAGTGTATTGCAAATTCATAACAGTAAAAATTTGGTTTATCGTGTGTGTGTGTCTGTCTGTCTGACATAAAAAAAGTGTTCTTACTTGCGACAGGCTGGCGGTATGGGGTCATGATTGCAATAGGATGCTGCAAGCAAGGGTATCCCCCATCTCCCAAAAGATAGTATCCAGCTGGTGAATACAGAGCCTGCTGGTACATTGGTGATCTGCGCAGCACAAGGGCATCCTGTACAGAGCCTGGATTGCCAATATACACATCTATAAATATGCCTTTAGCATCACAGGTGCCCTGTAGAATGATGGAAGGGAAGATCTTTCTATTTATGTAGCATCTTTTTTGTGGCATTGCAGGAGGAACAATCCTGATGTGGCACCAGCAGCACAGCGGAATGCCTCATGGCCAGCAAGGTGAGCAAAGCCACCCCCCACCTCATCCATTTCCTCTGCTTTTGGAAAATGAATAATTTTGTGGAGGATGGTCATCATCTCCTCCACAACATTGTGAACAGTCCTACAAACTGTTGAAAGTGGCATGCTGAAGTCATCTGATGTGACCCTGTAGGATGCTCAACAGGCAAGCCAATAAACCGTAACAAGTACTTCAATTTCACGGCTCCATCCATGGGCTTTTTGACGGGGCAGCATCTGTACCAGCATGTTGATGCTGCTCCTGGAGAGCCTGAAAGCTGGCTTTAAATCCTCTCCAGAAAAAAACTTGACCAGGATTGGTACCTGGTCATTGATCTGTGAATACCTGCGAGTGGGACTTTGTTCCTGTTAAAATATATAGATAATATATTAAGAATGTTTTTACTTTTGTTGTATTATGTATTTGTTATATGTATTGCTTTTAAAAAGTTGTTACTATATGTACTGTCGTTGCATTGTATTTATATTTTTGGATTTAATATAAGCTATATACTCAGTTGTTTTAAGGATTTTGTCTAAAATTTACTAAAATCTGCCATAATTAAATCTCCCTCTAACATTTGCTCTTTTCGTGAAGTATTTCTTTATACTCTATTTCGGTTTCATTCATTTATTGATAAGCTCTAGCACAACATTCATCCCAGAGTCTAAAAGTTGTAGCCTATATGATTATTATAGATATTAAATTGTCCTGTTTGTGTTAATGCAGTAATATGATGTGCACCTAGCTATATAAAGATGATAAACTATCAACTTATTTGAGCACCACAAAGACAAATAAAAGGTGTGTGAAGTGTAAGCTAGTTAATTTAAATGTTATCAACTGTCAAACCTATTGCAGGAGGAACAATCCTGATGTGGCACCAGCAGCACAGCGGAATGCCTCATGGCCAGCAAGGTGAGCAAAGCCACCCCCCACCTCATCCATTTCCTCTGCTTTTGGAAAATGAATAATTTTGTGGAGGATGGTCATCATCTCCTCCACAACATTGTGAACAGTCCTACAAACTGTTGAAAGTGGCATGCTGAAGTCATCTGATGTGACCCTGTAGGATGCTCAACAGGCAAGCCAATAAACCGTAACAAGTACTTCAATTTCACGGCTCCATCCATGGGCTTTTTGACGGGGCAGCATCTGTACCAGCATGTTGATGCTGTTCCTGGAGAGCCTGAAAGCTGGCTTTAAATCCTCTCCAGAAAAAAACTTGACCAGGATTGGTACCTGGTCATTGATCTGTGAATACCTGCGAGTGGGACTTTGTTCCTGTTAAAATATATAGATAATATATTAAGAATGTTTTTACTTTTGTTGTATTATGTATTTGTTATATGTATTGCTTTTAAAAAGTTGTTACTATATGTACTGTCGTTGCATTGTATTTATATTTTTGGATTTAATATAAGCTATATACTCAGTTGTTTTAAGGATTTTGTCTAAAATTTACTAAAATCTGCCATAATTAAATCTCCCTCTAACATTTGCTCTTTTCGTGAAGTATTTCTTTATACTCTATTTCGGTTTCATTCATTTATTGATAAGCTCTAGCACAACATTCATCCCAGAGTCTAAAAGTTGTAGCCTATATGATTATTATAGATATTAAATTGTCCTGTTTGTGTTAATGCAGTAATATGATGTGCACCTAGCTATATAAAGATGATAAACTATCAACTTATTTGAGCACCACAAAGACAAATAAAAGGTGTGTGAAGTGTAAGCTAGTTAATTTAAATGTTATCAACTGTCAAACCTATTGCAGGAGGAACAATCCTGATGTGGCACCAGCAGCACAGCGGAATGCCTCATGGCCAGCAAGGTGAGCAAAGCCACCCCCCACCTCATCCATTTCCTCTGCTTTTGGAAAATGAATAATTTTGTGGAGGATGGTCATCATCTCCTCCACAACATTGTGAACAGTCCTACAAACTGTTGAAAGTGGCATGCTGAAGTCATCTGATGTGACCCTGTAGGATGCTCAACAGGCAAGCCAATAAACCGTAACAAGTACTTCAATTTCACGGCTCCATCCATGGGCTTTTTGACGGGGCAGCATCTGTACCAGCATGTTGATGCTGTTCCTGGAGAGCCTGAAAGCTGGCTTTAAATCCTCTCCAGAAAAAAACTTGACCAGGATTGGTACCTGGTCATTGATCTGTGAATACCTGCGAGTGGGACTTTGTTCCTGTTAAAATATATAGATAATATATTAAGAATGTTTTTACTTTTGTTGTATTATGTATTTGTTATATGTATTGCTTTTAAAAAGTTGTTACTATATGTACTGTCGTTGCATTGTATTTATATTTTTGGATTTAATATAAGCTATATACTCAGTTGTTTTAAGGATTTTGTCTAAAATTTACTAAAATCTGCCATAATTAAATCTCCCTCTAACATTTGCTCTTTTCATGAAGTATTTCTTTATACTCTATTTCGGTTTCATTCATTTATTGATAAGCTCTAGCACAACATTCATCCCAGAGTCTAAAAGTTGTAGCCTATATGATTATTATAGATATTAAATTGTCCTGTTTGTGTTAATGCAGTAATATGATGTGCACCTAGCTATATAAAGATGATAAACTATCAACTTATTTGAGCACCACAAAGACAAATAAAAGGTGTGTGAAGTGTAAGCTAGTTAATTTAAATGTTATCAACTGTCAAACCTATTGTACTTGTCAGTTTATTTGGTATACTGAAAAATCTAATGTTGTCTCATTACATCCCTGCAATAGTTTACATAACTTTTTGTGAGATAGTACTTTGTAGTCTGTTGATAGGGTGCCTATATGATACATTATAATAAATTTTTATTATGACTTTTCATTTGGATATACCTAACTAAGTCCACATAAGTATATGGGCAGTTTATGAAGAAAGAATAATTAGAAAAACGTACAATGCTAGAGAGACATGCTAATATGGCACGTCTCTTCGCCATCCTCCGCTGCATCCTGGCTTTTCTTTGAAGGATTCGTCTCCTCCGTTCGGCAGCCTCCTCTTCAGCATCTTGATAAATAGCAATTGCAATGGCAATCCTAAGCTGT
Source organism: Carassius carassius (assembly GCF_963082965.1). Taxonomy (NCBI): domain Eukaryota; kingdom Metazoa; phylum Chordata; class Actinopteri; order Cypriniformes; family Cyprinidae; genus Carassius; species Carassius carassius. The sequence goes on along the minus strand of NC_081770.1, from coordinate 13,136,996 downwards.
TCCATTTTGATTTACACTTATTTACAATTGATTTACACTTTTCAACCGTATTATTTAAATTGTAGCTGAGTGGGTTTATTGCTAGATTGTTCTTAATGAAAAGAGGCAGTTGTTTCCACATATTTTATTTATTTTGAACGACGTAAATATAATCACAGTATTAATGTTACCTGAACCACATATTAATGTTTAATAGTTTTTAAAATAAAAAAGAGACAGTCGTTTAATATTATATTCAATTTCATTATAAATATAAAGTGAAAATAATCAGAGTAGGTAAATATTAGTTTTTTAATACTAATATATTTAATATATTGAAAATAAAAAAGAATTTAATTCAAGTAAAACATGCATGCTGAGTGAAGCTATCAAGTACGCTGCCGTTCCATTTGTAGAATGACTGGACTCGCGTCCTCCCGTCCTCGAGAGTTCGTTCTTCTGAGTCCAACTTGGCATGTCCAAACTCGGAAGGACGGAAGTCCAGACTCTGCGAACTTGGTATTGAGAAATGCCCTGACTGTCTGTTGTTGGTCTCAAGTTCGGTGTCTATTCCCGCAGTTCCCCTGGCTGTAAGCCAAAACGTGATTGGTTGAAGCGATAACGTGCTACGATTGGTCAGCTCAATGTGGCCGTTATTTGATTGGCTTGAGTAAACGGTGGGTGGAGTCCACTTATTTGTGGATTTATCTGCACGTCGACGCTAGAAGTGTTTCAAATCCACAAATGCACAGGAACCGATCCACAAATGCGTGCAGTGATTTACAAATGCACAGACAGCGGTTCACAAATAAATACCAGGTAGAGTTGTGTTTGTGACATTAAACACATTTGTAAATATATTTTTTTTATTTGCAAATCTCATTTTATTTATTTGTGAGTTTTAAATTTTTTTGTGAAACTCTTTATATTCATTTGTGAATTTGATATATTTTTGTGAATCTCGTTACATTTATTTGTGGATCATAATCTATTTATTTGGAATAATGCAACAATTCTAACCCCATATAGAAACATCCTCATCAGGTGTAACGTTAGGCCTTGTGTCCGGCTGTCCATCAAGCCAAGGTTTTTTGCTTAAAAAAAATAAGAAAGGAGCTCTGCGACATATTGCTAGCTAGCAATGTGCAATCAAAAATTATCTGTTTATATCATAGACTGCTGGGGTCACCGTCAGCTGCTGTTTGCTGATTGGTCGGCAGTCCAAATGTCGGCAGATATATTTTAACAAAAATAATTTAAAATGTAAATTACATTTGTCGCTTGTCATATATCACAATTAATATGCAGTGTTTTCAACCACATAATGTTTATTTTAGGTTTCATACATTTAAATATACATAATCACAGTAAAACAATAGATTGGTAGTTTGTAAAATACACACTGATGTCTATGGAACCAGCAAAAACTATGTAATCAAATGTAATTTGCAGACGTGTTTTATTCATACATCAGACACACATAGCAGAACAATAAAGTTTACTCTATTCTTCGTCCAGTTCAACAGCCACTTACTTTCATGTATTTCGGGAGAACTGGGGAATTCAAGTGCTGTACGTTAAATCCGGCTGAAAGGACTCTGAACTGCAGCGCTCATCTCTTTATAGTTTAAGATAATTTATAAAGGTTTTTAAACGAAGAATCGGAATATCAGATAGTTGACATGGTAAGCAAGTTTGTGTATATATTTTAATAAAAAATTAAAAACTAAATAAAACGAATACGAATATAATAAAATATTTGTAGCGTGAAAGGATTGATTTAAAAATATATATATTTTCTAAGTAAACAACAATAGCCCAAGTTTAATAAAAAAAATTATTGAGACTATAAAAAATTATTCTGCATCTATTTTTAGGTGTGCCAGCTGCCACTGTGGGTGGCACCGGCACACCCGTGGCTACGCCACTGCAATTAACCCAACGAGTTAATGGGTCATTTAAAATACCATTTGGCTTACCTGAATAATATTCCGAAAACACAGCTGCAACAAAGCTTTATCCAGAAAATCTCCAGAAAACAGTCCCTCGTCTTTCAGTTCTCCAAAAAACTGTATCCAGAATTCAATCCCTTCTTTGCGCATCAGTCCCCACCAACTTTCGATTCTTTGGTTTGCTGAACTGACGCCAGTGATGCAGCTGCGGGGCCCTGCTCGCTCATCACCATCATTTCGTCTGAAGAACATCTGTATGTCACGCATGATCACATTCTCTGTTCCCAGGTCGCATCTCACAATTCGTGGACATCCTCCAGTTTGCAGTACACTCTCCACGAAGTAACCGGCAATGACTTGAGGGTTGCTGTTTGTGTGTGCTGCCTTTAGCCAGATGATTCGACGAGAATATCCATCTATGCAACCGTTGATACAGATTCCATATGGTGATAGTTTATCATACGAATCTACATGCCAAATATAATTGGGACCTTGAGAAAAATACTGCCGACGATGAAGTCGGCGTCGACGACGAAGTAATACACTTTCTGGATCCAGCTCTTTCAAAATTATTCGAACATCTTCTTTTCGTGCATGTATACCATTTTTGAGGCATTTTTTATGCATCCAGCGGTATCCATGGAGGCGTCCAGGACCGTTCAGCTGGTTAATGATGAATTCGAGAACTTGATTCAAGTCAGCAAATTTCCGACGGCAAAGCCCGTTAAACTTAAGAATGCGCTTTACTTGCCTTTCACTTATAATGTACCCGTGTTTTAAATCAAGAGACCGCACTATGTCTTTATATGACATTCCTAATTCAAAGTAAAACGTTATTTCATCAGTCATCTCCATCTTTACATCTCATCTCAGCTGCAGTGGTTACTAGGGTATCGTTCAAATAGTTACTTCCAACACAAAACTCGTGGCCACGAGAACCGGATGTCGTTCCCTCAACATAAGAACTCGTGGCCACGAGAAAAATAGGTCGTTCTCTCAACATAACATCTCGAGGCCACGACATAAGGATGTCGTTACCTCGACAAAATGATCTCATGGCCACGACATAATATCACGTTCCCACGAGTTCATATCTTGTGGCCACGTCATAAAATCGCGTTCCCACAAGTTAATATCTTGTGGCCACGTCATAATATCACGTTCCCACGAGTTATTATGTCGTGGCTACGACAAAACTAAGTGAACCGACCATGTCTTCTCACGGGCACCGTACCTCCGTGTCCGTCCGCTGGAAGTTGGCCGTTACAAAATGACGGGCACGCGCACGTCGCGCACTTCATTTAAAAAGTGACGTGCGCTGCTAGTTTAAGGTTTAAATGTTCATTTGTCCTGTACTTTCATTAACAAACATTATCACCATTTGCTAAGTTATTTTTTTCTTAAACTGATGGCAAATATATATATATATATATATATATATATATATATATATATAATTCATGCTATCTTTTAACATGCTTGATGAATTTTTTGTACAACTTATTTCCCAAAAAATAGGCTGTTCAAATGGTATAATAATACATGTAGTGCAATAATATTAAAAGTTATCTGAAGACCAACTGACCACGTCGCAACAACGTCCCCAATGGAACTAACTAGCGACGTCTTTTGAGGACGTGCCCACGACGTTTCTTGGAAGTTAGCCGAGATTCCAAAAAATGGAACTTTACCACGACGTCCTCACAACGTCGCCATAAAGTAATGTCGCGCTGACCAAATGACGACTAACTGGCGACGTCCTCACAACGTTCTGTTTTTGCTGGGATGGTGACTTTTTAGTGGTTACAGTATTTGTCCACCTTTTTAACAGAAACTGAAATGTTGCCAGAATGTTTTCCATTAAGGGGTGTGGTTAATATAATTCCAAGAAAATGTATATACATACATATATATATATATATATATATATATATATATATATATATATATATATATACTTCTATTATTAGTCATTCAAAGCTTCATCTCATGGCCTTAACAGAGACCTGGATCAAACCAGAGGACACTGCTACACCTGCAGCACTCTCCAATAATTTCTCATTTTCTCACTCTCCCCATTTGACTGGAAGAGGTGGAGGTACTGGTCTGCTCATATCTAATGATTGGAAATTTAATCCTTTACCATCTTTGGGTATCAACAGCTCCTTTGAATCTCATTCAGTTACTGTTACCTACCCTTTTAAAATACATTTTGTAGTTGTCTATCGAACCCCAGGACCACTGGGTAAATTTTTGGATAAATTAGATGTGTTGCTCTCAACCTTTTCTGAGGATAGTACTCCCCTAGTTACGCTTGGAGATTTCAACATCCATCTAGATAAACCTCTGTTTGCTGATTTCCACTCTCTGCTTGCCTCTTTTGATCTCAACCGAGTGTCAACTACTGCTACTCACAAATCAGGCAACCAACTGGACCTTATTTATACACGACACTGCTCTACTGATCATGTTCTGGTTACTCCACTGCACACGTCGGATCACTTCCTCCTCACTCTTAACCTCAACATGGTCCCTGACACATCACTTACCCCTCCACATGTCATCTTTCGACGTAACCTACACACACTTTCACCCTCCCGGCTATCTGCAATGGTTTCATCTTCACTTCCTTCCCATAAACTGTTTGCATCTTTGGACGTGAACAGTGCTACTGATACTTTCTGCTCCACTTTTACATCTTGTTAAGACACTGTTTGCCCCTTATCTTCCAGGCCAGCCCGTAACACCCCTTCTGCCCCTTGGTTATCTGATGTTCTACGCGAACACCGTTCTAAGCTTAGAGCTTCTGAAAGGGTGTGGCGCAAGTCCAAAAATACTACTGACCTTATTGTGTATCAGTCACTCCTATCTTCTTTCTCTGCTAATGTCTCCTCTGCTCTCTGCACTCACTCACATCATCAACACATCCCTCCACACTGGTGTTTTTCCCTCATCATTTAGACAGGCACGTATAACTCCACTACTTAAGAAACCCAACCTCAACCCATCTCTTTTAGAGAACTACAGACCAGTTTCTCTTCTTCCTTTCATTGCAAAAACACTTGAAAGAGCTGTGTTCAAACAAGTCTCTACATTTCTCACACACAACAATCTCCTTGACAGCAACCAATCTGGCTTCAGAAGTGGACATTTAACAGAGACGGCCTTACTCTCAATTGTTGAAGCTCTAAGACTGGCAAGAGCAGAATCCAAATCTTCAGTACTTATCCTGCTTGATCTGTCTGCTGCTTTTGACACGGTTAATCACCAGATCCTCCTATCAACCCTACTGGCAAAAGGTATCTCAGGAACCACACTTCAATGGTTTGAGTCTTACCTATCAGATAGGTCCTTCAAAGTATCTTGGAGAGGTGAGGTGTCCAAGTCTCAACATCTAACTACTGGGGTGCCTCAGGGCTCAGTTCTTGGACCTCTTCTCTTCTCTGTCTACATGGCATCATTAGGTTCTGTCATTCAGAAATATGGCTTTTCATACCACTGCTATGCTGATGACACTCAACTCTACCTCTCATTCCATCCTGATGATCCAACGGTAGCTATTCGCATCTCAGCTTGTCTAACAGACATTTCTTCCTGGATGATGGACCATCACCTTCAACTCAACCTTGCCAAGACAGAACTGCTTGTGATTCCAGCAAACCCATCGTTCCATCACAATTTCACCATCAAGTTAGGCACTTCAACCATAACTCCTTCAAAAACAGCTAGAAGCCTTGGAGTTATGATTGATGATCAGCTGACTTTCTCAGACCACATTGCTAAAACTGTCCGATCCTGCAGATTTGCTTTATTCAACATCAAGAAGATCAAGCCCTTTCTTTCGGAACATGCTGCACAACTCCTTTTTCAAGCTCTTGTTCTGTCCAGACTGGACTATTGCAATGCCCTCTTGGCAGGTCTTCCAGCCAATTCTATCAAACCTTTACAATTAATTCAGAATGCGGCAGCAAGATAAATTTTTAATGAGCCAAAAAGAATACACATCACACCTCTGTTTATCAATTTGCACTGGCTTCCAATAGCTGCTCGCATAAAATTCAAGGCATTGATGTTTGCCTACAAAACTACCACTGGCTCTGCACCCATTTACCTAAATTTGTTACTTCAGACTTATGTGCCCTCTAGAAGCTTGCGTTCTGCAAGTGAACGTCGCTTGATTGTGCCATCCCAAAGAAGCACAAAGTCACTTTTACGGACTTTTAAATTAAATGTTCCCTCCTGGTGGAATGACCTTCCTAACTCAATCCGAGCAGCTGAGTCCTTAGCCATCTTCAAGAATTGGCTTAAAACACATCTCTTCCATCTTTATTTGACCCTCTAACTTTATCACTCAATATTCTAATTCTATTCTTTAAAAATCAAACTACCTTTATCATTTTTTTGTATTCTATTTTTCTTTACATTTATTATGCAATTATATATATATGTGTGTATGTGTAAAAACCTCCAACTAGCTTGTTCTATTCTTTTTTTTTTTTTTTTTTTATCCGTTTTATTTTTATTTATTATATTATTTAATATCCCATGCTACGTGTACTGTGTTAACCTAACTGAGACTTGTTATAGCACTTATATATCATTGCTCTTTTTGTTGTTTTTGATTGCTTCCACTGTCTTCATCTGTAAGTCGCTTTGGATAAAAGCATCTGCTAAATGAATAAATGTAAATGTATGTATATATATATATATATATATATATATATATATATATATATATATATATATATATATAGGCTGTAATCGAACAAATGAATTCAGACAAAATCAATCTTTGCACTGCAGTTGGCACTATAGCATTTGGATGATTTGGATAGACGGATAGATGATTGATAGGTAGATAGATTGATAAATAGACATAGAAATACAACATTTGTGGATAAACATTTATATTTAAAATGTAACTAAAACTGCCTGTAGGTGGCAACAAGTCACTGTCTTAATGAATCAATCATTGATTCATTCATTAATTCAACCAAATGTTCAATGCTGCTGAATGAAGTGACTATGGCCCTGTCCCAAATAACACTTCATGTGCACTTGTTATCTTGCAGACTCACAATTGCAAAAGTCAATAAGAAAGTGACTTGTTTGTCTTAAACTTGTTAGCCTTACGTCATGAAAGTGTGGATGCCAATGAAGTCATGGCATTTTCCAAGTATGGTAACCCATACTCAGAATTGGTGCTCTGCATTTAACCCACCCAAGTGCACACACACAGCAGTGAGAAGTGAACACACACCCGGAGCAGTGGGCAGCTGTAGATCCAGCACCCAGGGAGCAACTGGGTGTTCAGTGCCTTGCTCAAGGGCACTTCAGTCATGGGTATTGAGGGTGGAAGAGAGCATTAACCCCCCCACCTACAACTCCTGCCAGCACCAAGACTCGAACCTGTGACCTTTGGGTTACAAGTCAAACTTGCTAACCATTAGGCCACAGCTGCGTCAATGCTGATAGGAGACACATTCTGCTGAGTCTCTGGAAGTATTTTGTAGCAAAAACACTCAATAATGACAATACTGAGTCTAAACTGCAGACTACATCACAGCATCTTAAACTTAGTCTGTTTCATTTATTTATATATTAGATACCATTGGATAGAGTTTAAAATAGTGATGATCTTAAAAGGTGGACAAATAAGCATCCAGCTTATGATATTTTATCACCATGATATTTTAAAACCAGACAGTCGGCCACACTATTTAACATTTATGTCTTAAACAATTGACAAATATTTCTGTATTCTGCCTCGTTATGCATTAGCATTAAAATGCACGTGCTGGAATTATTTTGCTGCTTGGGCTTGACTTCTTTGAACAGTAACCTTTGATTGTCCATTTCAAACATTTTTACACTGAGTGCTGACCACTGCACTAAGCAAGAGCACACTAAAAAGATTAATCATTGTGAGTCATTTAATTTAGCTGACATTATTATTAATGTACTCTTGCTTCTTCTTTACATGCTTAAGTAGACTTTTTCGATGTATTGGTATTGTTCTGTTTTATCAAACAGGACACAACAAATGAAATTTTATTCAGGACTGTCTGATATTGCAGTAAGTAGCACAAGGTTGTGTAAGCTCACCATTTTTGTTCACTCTTTAATCTAATTTATTTGTCAGTCTGCAATAAAATCAATTTGTGATGAACTGGTTCTCAGCTCTATGTTATAGCAGAGTTTAGCTCCAACCTTTATCAAACTCACCTGTCCTTACCTTTCTAGTGATCCTGGAGACCTTAATTAGCTTATTCAGGTGTGTTGGAGCTAAACTCTGTAGGACACCGGCTCTCCAGGACTGAGTTTGGACACCCCTGTCATAGACTATCCACAATAGAGTGAGATTTACATTATGGTATTTTCACCTGGTTAGGGAACCTAATGGTGAAAATGAGAGCTCAAATAACTAACCATAATCAACCCATGCTTTTTTCTTCAGTTCCATGCAGTAGAATAATAGTCATAAATTGTTGAACGTATTAATTAAATGTTTATTGAAACTATGTATTTTATATTTTCTCACTGAACAACCAGACAGCATATTTACAAGACAGATACAAGTTTTCTTTTTGCAATCACAATTCATCCTAAACTTAACTATGTTTAACTTCATAAGGTCCTGATAATCTGGCTTGTAACGGAGAACCAGAGATTGGTAGTTAAATGAGATCTGAATGATTTCCCTGGACACTGCAATACATATTCTGTTGATCCTATTTTCTTTTTTTTCTTCTCCATTATTACTATAGTCATCCTCAAGTTTTTCTTAGCAGGTTTGCAGGAATGGTGCAATTGTTCTCAAACCTGGAAGTGAATTGTTTCCTTCTAAATTTTTTCTAAACATTTTAAGGGGACCACACATGGTGTGAAAGAATACCGGATCAGCAGGTCTAGAGGTTAGCGGTTCCTGTATGGTAAACATTAGCATCGGCAACCTACATCCCAATCTCGGCCTGTTTGCAAATAAGAACTTGGTCTGAATTACTTTTGCCAACCAAAATTTTTTGTAAGTTCCAATTCCGAACCAAACTCCAATGGTATCAGGCCCTAAAAAGAACCACCAAATTGGAAAATTATGCATCAGTTAAACAATCAAAAGAAAGGCAAATTCTAAAATCTCAACAAATTCTAAAATATTGATAAACAGAGAAGGGAAGACATAGCAGGTGAGATGATTTGAATCAAACAGAGAAAAAAAAAAACACTTTCTTCTCGTCTGTCCCAAGTACACCACTACAAGGGAAATGTTCTGTAGAACAATGTTCTGTTTGGTGAAGTTGTGGCCTAATGGTTAGAGAGTATGACTCTAAGGTTGTGGGTTCGAGTCTCGGGCAGGCAATACCACAACTTAGGTGCCCTTGAGCAAGGCACTGAACCCCCAACTCCTCCCCGGGCGCCGCAGCATAAATGGCTGCCCACTGCTCCAGGTGTGTGTTCACTACTGTGTGTGTGCACTTTGGATGGGTTAAATGCAGAGCACAAATTCTGAGTATGGGTCACTGTCACTATGGCTGTATGTCACTTCACTCTCTCCATTTGCACCACAGAATTTCCCATTCTTTACTCAGAGAAACTTCACTATATACTTGGAGAGGATAACATGTCATCCAAACTAGCTGCAAAATATGTACACACATATGAACAGAGAAAGAGAAAGAGAGAGAGAGAGAGAGAGAGAGATATGCAGTAAAACATATGAAATATATTAAATGCAATCAAACTTGTGTGTGTGTATATATATATATATATATATATATATTCGAGGTGGGCATAGATTATTTTTTTTAATCTAGATTAAAATGGCTCATTTGAATTCTGCCGAAGTGGTGCGATCGTTTATGTGCCGAGTAGCGAACTGCAAATGCGTCCTGTGTGAAAGCACATCGAGTCACTGCTACACCACATACGTAACGCACACGGGCTGCATACGCACTGCAGACGGAGTATGTGTGAAACAGGCATGAGCAGGGCCATAGCTGGGGTCAGCGGGGCCCCAGTGAAGGTTGTACCAGTGGGCCCTGTTTGAAATTGTTTAATTTGTATGTTCGTTTATTTTTATTTGTGCTATTTACACAATGTTTAAGTTTTTTTCAAGTTTGTAGGTGTCAAGGTACAGAAACCAAATAATTAAATGTAAAATAGCACTGGATAGTCTTCAATGTAAAAATGAAATATACAATCAAACCTACATTTATTCAGACACCTTCAACATTTCTCATTATTACAGTTTTGCTATATATAAAAAAATTATATCTGGTGTCTGAATAATTTTTGGTTTGACTGTTAAAACTACATTTTCACTTTAAAACTTTCATTTTCATTTTCTTGGATATACATTACAGCAGCCAGTAGCTAAATTAGGCGCGGTCACTTTAAGAGACGATCAACGCATCCAATATAATACACATCCCATTTTTTCCTCAACTGTTTACTTTCACTTAAGAAATAATTGACAGTTTTTTCGAACACATTTTCCAAGGTTGATATTTTGACATATTTTGTATGTATTTGTTGGCACAAGAGCAAAAATAAGCAAATTCGATGTTCAAGTGTTTTGAGACGCCTCTCTCTCCGTGAGCCCTGAACACCAGAACAACGCGAGTACTGAATTGGGCTCTTTCACATCTTTTTGTTTGTTCAAAACTGTGATTTGTATTTGTTCGTTCAGGTTCAGGGGGGACTTCGAGGAGAACTTTGCAGAAGAGAGCTCGGTTCAGTGTCGCTGTCCGTGATACGCGGCTCTCTCTCTCTCCGCATCGAAACACAGCGCGCGAGTAACCAGCTACTCTGTTCAGCTTTTCCGCGTCTTGTGTTTGGATGCTTTAATGTTTAAAACGACAAGCGGTAAAGCTTAAAACACGTGAAAAAAAAAGCTTTCGTGACGATGCGCAGCAGTGGCCCGTCAACTGTCCTGAGCATCTTTTTAGGCTGGCCTTTTTAGGTATAAAATATCAAGGTGAAATTCATCATAGCTTGCTTAGTATAGACCATAGACTGTAAAAAAAATATGGACAGAGCGTCTGTGACGTCACCCATTGACTTTCTGAAGAATGGTTTTGAAGCCGTTTATGGGGGGTATATGGCGGCGCCATCTTTGAAAATCTTGTAAAATCCTAACCCCGCCCGACTTCTGGAGGGCAGGCTTTGTGTGAGACAGAGCCGGCCGGTGGACCCACCTCTTCAGCCAAGCAGCCTCCCGCTATCTGTAACCGTTACAAGATCGATTACATTCACTGCAAAGCTGCTGAAGAAGACTCTACAACCCTTTTTTACAGTCTGAGTACAACAACCCATCTGAATTTGCTGGTAAGTTGTAACGTGAAGTTCATTTATGTCTCTTAAAGTGTGAAAAAAGTGAAAAGTGAAGTGACATTCAGCCAAGTATGGTGACCCATACTCAGAATTTGTGCTCTGCATTTAACCCATCCGAAGTGCACGCACACAGAGCAGTGAACACACACACACACTGTGAACACACACCCGGAGCAGTGGGGTCCGGCATGTAAAGGCATGTTCAGACACCTTATAGTTATGTATCCTGCAAGGTATTATCCGGGTAACGTTAAACTCATGTGAACAGTTAACAAGTTAGTTGAATATGCGGCGGCCATTTCATTGTTAACACTAATTACGTTAACATCAACTAGCTCGCTTTATTCCACAACGTTTTGCTAAATCTAAGTATTGTATTAGGTGTACATCATTTATTTATTTTATTTTTAACATAATATAACATCTATATTGCGCTAGAGTGGTCAGTGGCTGTAGCGTACATTTTATGTACGATATTTCAATACAAATGTTCAGAAAGGATACAGAGGTGGTGTGTTGTGTCTTGTGTCAGATCATGGCCGAGACGTCAAATTTCAGGAATTCCACTCAGCGCAGCCTATGCCCGTTATCCTGTCAATCAAGCTGTCAATCAAAGTTAACCACGCCCTTATTTGTCATACATTTTATATCTAAATACGATCTAAACTAACGAGTTATAAAAAAAATTCACAGCCCTCATGGTTGTTAGGCACTCGGAACCTATCTAAGAATACAATAAAAGTCCATGGGACCAACCTGTAAAAACATGAATTTATGCTGTGAAAACGGACATTTTAACATGGGGGCTATGGTCATTTGCTCCCTTTTGGGACCTTCCCCTGGCGGATTTTCGATGTATTGCAGTTTTTCGCACTTCCGGGTAGGCTTCATTTTTCAGATCAGAATGTTGCCGCTTGCACCGAACCCATGCAGGACTCTACTCTATCCCCATTAACACTGTAACTGCAGCTGATTAACGACTCAAAGATGATACGTCTACAAATACACGATTGAAGACATAAAATAACGATATACTTTAGACAAGTTTAACTGTATGATGTTTTAAGAACATAATCCACCTTTTTAATTTTATTTAAGAACCAAAATTAGCAGAAAAATACCACCAATAAAATGGCGCAGGTGGTAACTTGAACCAACTCATTAACAGCTCATTAACACAAAACTCGAACACTCAAACGAACACACTATTTGACTCAATCCAGCATCAAAACATGTAATCCACTGATATCCACCACAATTTTAACTCATTTTGATATAATTTATCTCCATGTCACAGAGCACATTTGCAACGTACCTGTCTTGCTCCAGTCCAAAGCTGCTCTGACGAGAGCGGGATGTGATTGGGCAATTCAATTAAAGGAAGTGACATCACATAACCTAAAAAGCAATTTTTATTTTTATTATTTTTAAACAAAAATCCACAGTTTCCATATAGTCCTAAAAGTTTATTAATAATGTCTTGATGGTGGAACGTGAAAATAAAAATAAAATATAATTTCATGGAAAAAATTAAAGTTTGCTGGAATGGTCAAACTCAAAACACTACATATAAACCACATAATTTAAGTAATTTGTGGATTAGTGCATACTGGTGATGCTAACAATTCAGTTTGATTTGGTGAACTGAACTGGTTCAACACATTTCACATTACAAACGAGGCATTTGTTACATCCAGTGGGGACATAATTACTAATTATAATGACGTATACTGTCTTTTTACACCGTGCTTTGCATATTTTGCTGTGTTGAATACCGCGCTGTGTAAAAATAAACCATGTCTGCATTTGTGATCTGACAAACAACAAGTATATTCTACTCCTCAAAACTCCCATTTGAATCATAATTGGCAAATTATTTAAAACGTACTTACAGGCTGTGAGTAAAAGAGCCAGACTGTCCTTGCAAAGTTTGAACTGCCCAACTTTTTAGAAACAGCCATTGTGCCACAGACACATTGCAGGCTACTGGTTCAGGCTAACTGTGCGTGCCTTTAATGGTTAAGTCAGTTTGAGTTAGCGAGGTGTGTGGTTCTGCTCGGCAAGATCACACACTCCGTCCCTGGTAAAATTAAATTAAATTAAATTAAATTAAATTAAATTAAATTAAATTAAATTAAATTAAATTAAATTAAATAAAATAAAATAAAATAAAATAAAATAAAATAAATAAATAAATAAATAAATAAATAAATAAAAAAAAAAAAAAAAAAAAAAAAGCCCTGTCCCTGGTTATTTGAATATGTGACTGTTACAGTTTTATTTTGAACTAACTCACACTGTGACATGTGGAGAACAAAAGCTGGAATGTGAACACAGGTCGGACTTGATCTGTGAGGTCCTGCAAACAGATTGCTCATATCAAGTAAGAGAACATCCCTTCAGTCTTTGCTAACGTTATGTTCTGTCTGTGTTCACATGAGGTAACGGACATACTAAAACCTGCAGCTGTGTGTGTACTGCTTCATCAAAGAAATAATATGAGATGCTAATTGCGATTAGCGTGTTAGTATGTATTTGCAGCCCCTGATCCTAATGTTTAGATTAGATCAGATTACATTAGATTCAACTTTATTGTCATTGCACAAGTGGGCACAAGGCAACGAAATACAGTATCAGTACAGTAATGTTGTCAGCTAACATTAGTTTAAAACTCAAACACATGAGAAGGAGCATGAAAGAATGAACGAAAAAGTACACAAACCCAGAAATATACAGTTTGCCTGTGTTGTCACACACTAACCATCGTACTTAGTTTTAAAAAGCAGACTTAATATTTATCAATTTCAGGTCCTAATCAGGAGATGAAAAGAACATAAAGGTTTGCCTTTCTGCTTATATTTTCAAGCATTACAAATGCCCCTTCCTGAGCCTGAATCAAGCACTTGTGGGACAATGTTGTCCTAAATCACATTATAAACTATGAGTGTAATACGAATTTTAGAGTAACATTTTTATTCAGATTAGACTTTTAAATGCAAAATACAATGTAACTGCACCTACTGAACCAGAGGGCAGTTGTAATGTATCTGTATGAACACCTTCACAAACAGTTTTTCAACCACACTGTACTGTTATTTATGTTACGATAATTCAGATTATTACATAAGTACTAAGATCTATAGTTCAGATATAAATGCTGTTCAGTAGTAAATCACCTTTTGAAAGGAACTTGACATTTCAAATACTGTCACACTGTTTCACCACTAGGTGGCGACAAAAAATTGTATTTATCAGGGGGGCAGGGTTTCATATTTTTTTGAAGCACCCCTGGGCGGACCCCCACCTTCTGTTACCATTCCATTGACTCCCATTCATTTTGGCGTCACTTTGACAGCGAATAACTTTACATCTGAGGCGTTTAAAGACTCCATTTGTCCATTCTTTATTTCTAAAGAAACACAAAAATGTATAAAAGCCTCCATTACCTTGTATCTTACGTTATGGTCCCGGAGAAGCAGTTTTTGTAAAAAATAGGCACAGATATTAGAAGACTTATAGGTTGCTCACGTGACATCTACGTCATCAAGCTCAGTTTGAGTCTGCGCAGTATGCTCGACCCCCAGGAAGTGCGTGCTTCTAATTGACTTCACTTGTCTCTGTTGAATCCGAATCCAATGAGGTCGCTGTGTCCATCTCTTTTACTATCTAGGGTATTTATTAAATCATTTATCCTATTCCAGAGATTTGTTCAAAAATGCTGATTCATCCACTCCAGTATGTTTTTTTTTTAAGTTAAAAGTTAAATCTCAATTTATTCAGGCTCTTACAACTCTTAACTTACATTATTAAGACTGTGACTCTTAAGTCGATCTGTCCTGGAAATTTAAGAATGGTCCACACCTGTGATCAACTCAATTGCTTTCCAAAGACACAAAGAAAAATATTTTTATATTTCTACTTTAAATGCATTCATAAATCATCAGCATTGATAATAATAATAATAATAAAAGTCTTTGAGGGATGCTGGGAAACCATATGTGAACCGGAGAGGAGAGCAAAAACGAGGAAAATGTCCACCAAAAGAGGTGAGTGAAAAACCGTATACAAAGTATCTACATAAAGTTAGCGGTTACAGTCAGAGGGGCGTGTAGGCTACTGGGCGTCGTCTACTACAGTTCACTCACTCTGTTTAAAGGCTCAAGTCATGAATGGGTCGATATGAAAGCTGAGAAAATTAGGATTCAGGGGACATTTTAAACATGTCTCTAAGTTACTCCTTATAACCACGGAGAAATGAATCGAAACGCTTTAGGTGCAGCCCAGCTGCGTCTAATGTTAGGCTTGAATGTTTTTTTTTTTTTTTTTTACCATTCATTGATTGTGTTATAAGGACTGCTGGCAGAATTTTATATACATAAACAAACATATGTAAATTCATCCCCAATCTTTAAGATGTTTAGAGTAGAATTTGATTGCTTTATGTCTTCACTGAAATTGGTAAAAAAAAATAAATAAATAAAAGTCATTGACGTGTTTAAAATATTTTGATATAATTTTTGGATCGCTGTTACCATTGAATGCAACACTTTGTTTTTGTAATATTGTATGCTATGCTATGTTTGTTACTTGTTATTTAATAAATAATAAAAATAAATAAAAAAAGGTAATTAAAAAAATGCATTGATTGTGTAAGCTGTTATATATTCTAGCTAGTAACCTTAATAGCTGCTAATAGCTCTAGTGTTTTATAGCTCAAAAAAAACAAAAAAACGCTAATGTGACTTTGTATCTGTTAAGGGAAAGGCGTGCAAGGAGACATGTCCCAGGCAGTGTTCAAGCCTAACAGACCAAAGAAAACTCCAGCTCTTCACAGAGTTTTATGCTGTCTCTTATGAGAGGCAGCAGGCTATCATTCTCTCTGGTTTAGAGCAGGTATGCTAACTTAAGCAATTCATGACCATATCATGTCAACAGTA
This sequence comes from Carassius carassius, assembly GCF_963082965.1. Lineage (NCBI taxonomy): Eukaryota > Metazoa > Chordata > Actinopteri > Cypriniformes > Cyprinidae > Carassius > Carassius carassius. The sequence goes on along the minus strand of NC_081770.1, from coordinate 13,120,798 downwards.
TGCAATGCATTACAATGTAGGCCCATGAAATAACCAGTGAATTGAATACTACTGTATGCCTTTAATTCACTAAGACTGCATATGTGCCTGATCACTGATCATCCCAATATGTCTTTTTACTTCTAGCACAAGGTGAGTCGCAGACGACCACGTGGGCCCGACACTGAGAATACAAAGAGGAAGTACACCTTCAAGTACCATGTGCAACAAGGAGGCCAAAGACTTGCTGTTTGTAAGCTCACATTTATGTCAGTCTTTCAACTGACCAACAGTCGCCTACAGGCAAGTTTTATACAGCTTTTTCCATTTGTTAACTTTTTATTACATGCATGATTTTAATTAGATACATTGTCCATAACATATTTATTTAAAGTTACTTATCTTTGAAAAGGTTATTCAAGAAAAGTTAGGCAGTCAGTCTGAGGGAACAGAGCAGGTAGTCAGGTCTCCATTAGAGGACTTCAGAGGAAAACATAAGAACAGGTAAAAAAAAAAATCTTGAAGGACCTCATGCTCTCGTCCTGTTAGTTTTTAAAGCAGTTAAAGTTGCCCTACAACATTACCTGATCTAATGGTGCACTGGACGCTGGCATTATAGGGCGTCGGGTGCCTTGCCACCCTATAACGCCAGCATGCACAAACTGTAATGGTTAGGATTCAGCTCACTGTTGTTGCCCAGTCAGGAAACATATTCTTGCACTTTGAGATCGATATCAGAGGTAAAGTGCTATGCAAATGTAATGTATGATCCCAGGATTTCGAGATCGGCCAAAATGTCCGGGATTCGCTTTTGCGTTCTACAGTTGCCATTCACTATGTTTACTGTGGCGAGCAGGACGAGACTGAGGGCCTCGGGAGAACGGCGCGAGGCCGGTGGCGTGATTACTGGTGAGCAACACCTGTGAGACGCACCAGTCTCGTGTCTCTCACGGAGGAGCGGGAATTTTCTTAGCAATGCTAAAACGCACACATCAATCAATCACATGTTTAGCGTTCATGTAAACATAACATTTAGATTCACCAATCAGAATGAATTCAGTTAGATTGAAACAAAAGGTGTGCATGTAAACAATGACAATTTTTGCATCATCTGAGGATTTTTTCCAGACAAAAAATACATAAATCTCTCATCTCAGGGGGATATGAGGGAGGAAAGCATGGTAATTCAAAAATACTACTGGTTTTCTACTAATACAAAGCTAAATGCTAAATCCTGAAGTATCCCTTTAATGATTGTTTGTGAAAAACAAAATCCTATAGTTTAGAAAAAAGTTTACAATTATATTAAATTTTATTGTCACAGAAACGATGCAATTGTGCAAAACAGACCAGTTTATTATATTTCCCTTGTTCATGAGTTGTGTTGTTTATTTTTTAGGCCTCATAGCATTCATCCTGCAGTGAGAGAGGGGATAAGAGAGCACATCCTGAGCTTCCCACGCCAACTGAACCACTACTCACGGATGAAGGGAGATGTGGAGAGGGAGTACCTGAGCCCTGATTTAAACCTGCTCCGCATGTTCCGCCTATACAAGGAAAACAATCCAGCATCCACTGCAAAGTTCTGGCTCTATAGGGACATCTTCAAGCAGCAAAACCTCAGTTTTGGGCAGCCAAGAAGTGATACTTGTGCAAAATGTGACGCCCTGTTCTCAACATTAGTAGCTGCTACAACAGATGGAGAAAGGTTGAAGATCGCAGCCGAGAGTGAGCTTCACCACCGGAAAGCCGAAAAAGCGTACACCCAGTTGCAGGCTGACACAGAGTTGGCCAAAACCAATGATGACTGCCATGTCATTTGCATCGACATGCAGGGGGTAGTGTTCACGCCAAACCTGACACACTCCAACGTGTACTATCAACGGCAGCTGGCCAACTACAACCTCTGTATCCAGGAGATGGGCATTGACAAACCTCCTACAATGTGCCTCTGGCATGAGGGCATCGCTCGCAGAGGTTCCATCGAGGTGGCAAGCTGTCTTTTGAAGTGGGAAGAAACATCTTTCGCTCCCCTAGTCCAGGCAAAGGAACGGAAGCTCATCATCTATAGTGACCGATGCTGTGGGCAGAACAACAACTGGCGAGTCCTAAACCTCATGGCCCTACTCGTATCTAGAGGGTACTTCAGTCAGATAGAGCAGAAGTTCATAGTGTCTGGTCACTCCTTCCTTCCCTGTGACCGTTCATTTGCCACGCTGGACAAGAGGCGTAAGGTGTCCACACTCCACACCCCCAGCGATGTCGCCGAGTTGATCCGTGGAGCCAGGCAGCTGCATCCATTTAAAGTAATTGAGATGAAATGTGCGGACTTCAGGCAGCTCCCTGATGCAACATTAAAGCATCCACCTGGCTTCCTAATCACATCCATGATGTGGTTGAAAGTGACAGGTAAAAAACTAAAGAACTAAAGAACTAGACAAAAACTAAACTGGTTTTCTGAGATTAACAGTGTTGGGGATATGTGCGTGAAGGAAGAATCTTTATTGAATTTCTTGTTGAATCATGATTTCAGCTACTGATCCATGGTGTGTCCACACAAAAGGGAGCCACAGCCTCTACGAGGGATGGAAGCATTGGCTGATCACCAAACAGAGGAAGAATCAACCACCTCCAGCTCCCTTGTTTTCCACCACGTATGCTCGTGCTTACGAGGACCCTCTGCCCATCAAGAAGGAGAAGCACCGTGACCTTATGAAAATGCTAGCCTACATGCCAGCGGAGGCCCAAGCATTTTATGGGACACTAGAATGTGAAGAGTAGCCTGGTATGTGTAGGTCATGTGCAGGGAAAGGTGGGATATATTGTGTATATTGTGTGAAATGAATCATAAAAGTAGCTGTAGCTTATCTTGTATGCCTTATCTTATGTTGTATAATAGTAATATATAGGTATTTATTTTATTTTATTTAGAACCAAAAAAAGGAAGAGATATATGGTAAACTAGCATATGGAACCAGCATGGAATGAAGATGATGTATGTCTGTATTGTAAATATGTATTGTTTACCGTTATTACTGTTTATTGTTTGTATGTATTGTTTATTGTAAGTATGTACGGTTTGTTTGTACTGACGTTTATTTTCTGTACTATAAGTAGGCCTTTGTATTGTTCATTGTTCGTATCGTATTGTCCGCGTTTTTGTTCTGTGATTTACGTTGGCAAAAAATAAAAGAAATTGAAAGAAATAAATGCTTAATATTTTCTTTAAGGTTCTGTTACTGTATTAAAACTAAGATAAAAGAATTAAATCTCCAGTGGTTTAAATTGATATGATTAATTGGACTTATACTGTTATTCCACATTAACTGGACATATACTGTTCTTCCACATTCCAGAAATGTAAATTACTCTAACTTTTTATTTTTAAGATTGATACTAAAAAATCCTATCTCATTAGAATTGGGAAGCTTTTGTTGTCTATCTTCAATTTAAAAAAAAAAAGTAATATAATGTTCAGAGTCCAAATTAAAAAAAAATGTATTATTCAAAAATTGAAAATATGGACTTATATGGTTCTTCGTCTCAAGCCCTCAAATATAGCTGCAAGCAGCAATTACGGGGTTCAAGCACATTAAGGCCTCTGAGGTGGTCTCGGCCAACCTGAGTGTATGGATGACAGTTAAACACATCCAAAATGGAGAATAGGCTAACAGACAGACACACACACTGAAATGAAGTCATTAAACTAGTTTATCAATACTCTATAAGCATATTCACCACCAGTAAAAGTGGTTTTATAATGTTTTGGCATGAATCCATGAAACCTTTGAACAATACTGTTTAAGTTTGTTAAATGAGCCCATTAGTGGTCTTCCACTGCCATCTATTGGTTATAAATGGCAATTTTTTATACATCACTGTGTTAAACCTTTTTAACTCTTATAGTATTATTTTTTGCCCAATATCTCTTAAATTTTGCATGCTTGTTTAAAATGAAATTATGCATTATTTTACACAGTTGTGATAATTTGTGGGCTTTCTGTTTGTATTATTAGGCCTTTGTGTACATTATGTAAAGAACATATTATAAAATTACCAGTTGTTTAGACTGTTATATAGCACCACCACTGTTATAGCACCACCTATGGTCCGATCTCCAGGAAACTTTGCATGCTTGTTCAGAGTAATCTGACATGTTTTCACCAAGTTTCGTAAAGTTTTGAGTTTTCGTTTAGGTTTTATAGGCTTTTGGGTATTTTGACCACGCCCCTTTTCTAAATTAACATGTTATAGCTAACCAAAGTACAAAATTAAATATTTTTTTGATAATTATTGATCCAGAGAGTCCAGAGTCCAGAGTTTTTAACATAATTGTGAATAATTAATGAACGATTTGATTGACAGCAATGGTTCTTGAGGCAAAGTTGTGCATTACGAGGAGATCAATCAAATGATATGCATATTTTGTGAATCTGTGTAGCACCACATGATTACTGAGCCAAAAAACTCATTAGCGCCAACTAGTGGCCGATTTCTTTCAAAATTCTGACAGACCTCTAGGGCCATGAGTCGAACATGCCCATCGAGTTTCGTTCCAATCGGCCTCCGTTAACCTTGTCTAATAGGTGCTCAAAGTTCATTGGCCGATGGCGGCCATGCTTTATGAGATACGCCAATGTCCTCATAGACATGTATAGAAAGGCTAGATGGCTCAAGGCGGAGTCAGCTGTGTCGTCACTTGGCGGCCATCTTAGGTCAGGAGACTGCGCTGCTGCTCCCTGCTGCTGTGGACGGAAGGTGAGTGACATACGCCAACTAAAATGCTCGTAACTTGCTGAATTCTTGACGGATTTACAAACGGTTTGGTTTATTACAAACCTTATTAACGTGGCTATGATTTGTGCTGATGCCGATGTTTAAATTGTAGCTTCACGTTTTGAGAAACGCTTAACATTGCAGCGTAGCTGTGTGTTTCATGGCTGCCCTCTACTCTAAAGTGATACCACAGTCGACATTTTCAATTATTAACAGGTTTCCTGAGACCAACAACGTTTCTTGACAACCTAATCTTTTGTCTAAATGTCATTTTGTGGATGTGGTTGTATTTATTTGCTGGCTAGCAGTGAAGAGGTCGTAAGTGAGTCACCAAGCAATTGTAAATTGGTGGGAGAGGCAGGGTTAGTCTTTCGTTTCAACATAGCTTTGAGTTACACATGATTTCCAAGTGGTTTGGTTTCTTAAAAACATCTTTACATTTGGATTACTTTGTTGGTTTTTGTTTACAGAACTTCTGATTACGCTTGTGGAAAATGCCTGATTTTTGTGCCGCCTATGGCTGCACCAACGCACGGAGCCTCCAAACCAGAACGCGTGGGATCACCTTTCACAAGTAAGAAAAGAAAATATTATGACTATTATTAGGATACTTAGTAATACAAGTTCTGCTAGGAATAGTGTAACTGAGACAACATTACAAGATTGGCTACATATATTTGCATACTTGCAGTACATAGAATCAAAATGATAATATATTTTATACTGTATTTTAGTCCATACCCTCAATGTTGTGTATGGGTATACCTAGTACTTTACCTGTCTAGTCTACTTAATATACTATTTTCATAATAAACTCCGTGGCTATAATTTTTCACAAGTATGCAGTTAAATAGCAGCATCCCTGAAGTTTATGACACACCAAGCCGTTTGAAAATCGGTTGAAAATTGAGCAAAATATAGTTATTTCAGCACTACATGCACAATAGACTTTAATGTTATAACTGGACGAGCGGTCCTGTCCTAAGATGGCCGCCGTGTGACGTCGTCGGGTCCCATTGGCTCTCAGCGCCGGTAAGCTAGCCTTTCTATACATGTCTATGCTCATAGATACACATGGCACCTTGGACCAAGACACTGCATACCAATTTTCAAGTCAATCGAACTAACGGTCAGGTGGTTATAGCCTGTTTTAGGTTTTTTTCATGTTATAGTGGGTTTTTTTTACTGTGACCTCAGACTGAACTTATATACATGTGTACCAAGTTTGGTGAAGATATCTCATTGACTTCTGGAGTTATAGCCATTTTAGTAAAATAGGCTCCTCCCACAACATTAATTTTGCGCCCCCTAGCGACCGTGAATGGAAATTTCAACTTTTTTTTCAATAATTATTGATGTTCAGACTCCATAGAACATTTCTGCACTGGTTTAAAACCAAAAGTAGGTTTTAAACAAAATTCAAAACGGCGGAAAAATTAACATAACAGGAAATGAAATTGGATATATAGATTTTGATCTTCAGGCTTTCCATTGATATAAGACTCTTGAGCCTACGACACACGGTCTAGGAGTTATGACCAGTTTCGCGCTTTTGGTTCCTATAGCGCCACCTATGGGCCAATCGGGGTCATACTCTCTGAACCGCTCTTCGATTTTTGTACTACCATCTGGCAAAGTTTCAAGGTTTCAGATCTTACGGTTTGGGCTGCACAACGCGTTTTAGCGGAGAAGAAAAATAATAAAAATCAGTACAATTACAATAGGGTTTCAGCACTTCGTGCTTGAACCCTTAATAAAATACTTTAAGCATTATTTTCTTGGTCCATTCTATCCATCCTCTTGGGACCAAGAGGGGTCTTTGTGGATGTAGCACTGGTATGTTTGTAGCAATAGCCAAAAATTCATTCTATGGGTCAAAATGATCAATTTTACTTTTATGCCAATAATCATTAGAATATTAAGTAAAGATCATGTTCCATGAAGATATTTAGTAAATTTCCTACCATAAATATATCAAAACATCATTTTTGATCAGTAATATGTATTGCTAAGCACTTCATTTGGACAACTTTAAAGGTGATTTTCTCAATATTTAGATTTTTTTTTGCACACTCAGATTACAGATTTGGTATCTCAACAAAATATTTTCAGAACCTTATAAACCATACATCAGTGGAAAGCTTATTTATTCTCAGTCTTAAGCATAAGCTTATATAAGTCTCAATTTCGTTCTGAATTTCATTCATATTTTATTTCATTCTGAATTTTATTCATTTTTAAATAAATCTGAAAGATTTATGCCCTTCCACTGAAAGTCACAAAAATTGTTCACATTTCAAAAGTGTATATTAAACAATTTTATTTATCAATCCATCCATTAAAGGGGTCATATGATGTTGCTAAAAAGAACATCATTTTGTGTATTTGGTGTAATGCAATGTGTTTATGTGGTTTAAGGTAAAAAAAAAAAAAAAAAAAAAAAACACATAGTTTTCCACATAAGGTACATTATTGTTTCTCCTCTATGCCCTGCCTTCTGAAACACGTACATTTTTACAAAGCTCATCATTCTGAAAAACGAGGTGTACTCTGATTGGCCAGTTATCCAGTGCTTTGTGATTGGCCAAATGCCTCAAGCGTGTGACGTAAATGTTACGCCCTTAACACTGTGATGCCATGTGTTCCGGTGCAATGAGATAAAAACAATAAAACCCATTACAAACGAGGTTTTGTCAAGGTTTTCAATCTTTTTATAGATTGCGTATCACACTGCGTAAACAAAAACATGGTTACTACTAAGCCCATGGTTTATTCATTCATTGATTCATTCATGGAACTAACCTTGTAACATGCATTAATATGAAGTTACAAGAAAAATGTGACTCAAATGATGACTCAGAAGACTTTAAGCAATAGGATCACTTTATTAACCGTATAGACACTGTAACTAGCTGGCTGTGCTGGGTAATTACTTTCAAATTGTATACTGTCACTGAATACAAATTACTACAGGCCGACTGATTGATCAGCCGGCCAATTAACTGGGCTGATTTTCTGCAATTTATTTTATTTTTATTTTTTTTATCGTATTGGATGATACTGCTGCAAATTGGTCAAATAATAGGCAGGCACATCTGTGGGCATCTAAGCATTGTTCTGGAACGCTGTACCAGAGAATTTATCTCCCTCTGAAGCTACATGTGAGATGGAGCAGCTTGCAATCTGCAGCTTCAGCTAATGATGGCAGGGGAAAACAGACCGTTTTGCAAGCGTAATTACATTGTAGCCTACTAGAATTTATGCTGACTATGCTTATCATAAATGCAACAAGTAATTTTGAAATTAGAAACACATGCAATTCAGTCGTAAGGCCTGGCTAAAACATGCAGGTTAACTTTCCTCATTAAATGTGCATTCTTAAGCAGTTATGAGCAGCAGACTGCGTAATATGTGTGAACTCTTTTATTTTTGTTATCGCTTAGATTATGGCCAGTTGACTTATAGCATACTCCAGTGTTTCCAATACATATTTGTGGCACCACAATATCAAAACTGACCACCATAAAAACATTTTCCAAAAGGCTTATACTACATTGAATAAATGTGCACCGCACATTTCAAAATCAGAATGCGATGCAGGTGTTTTTATATGAATGTATCTTTGTACAGAACATACATTGGCCAAACATATCAGCCAAAATAATCATCATCATATATCGGCCACCCTGATTTCTAAATATCGGCATCGGACAGAGAAGAACCCATATTGGTCGACTTACAAATTACATGAAGAAATATTGTAATTAGCAACATAATCTAGGTTACCCATTTTAGGTATTCTGTATTCTGATTACTTTTTAGATTACTTTTACAATACTTTTTTTCCTAATTTGTTATAAACTTAGCAATAAATCTACCCTATTTATATAAAAAAATGTAAAGAAAATGATAGTCCATTATTTGATAATAAAATATAAAGCAAGACAAAAATTTATTATTTTAAAACAAAAACAATTAAAATATAACACTAAAAATAGAAATAAGTATTTTTTTTATCTGCCCGTCAATTTGACCATTAATCTACATCAGAGAACGGTAAATATTTTATGTAAATAATAATAATAATAATTTAAAACAAATTTGTTTAAACAAACTTAAATTCTTTAGTTTTGAATTCCATCACAAGTTAAAATTTTAGATTTGAAAAAAAAGAAAGAAAAAAAGAATATAATATTACATTTAAAAAAAGGTGAGACTATACAAAAATGCCAAAAAATGCTTACAGACAAATCGGACCATGATATCCACGTTTTTCTTCAACGCAGATGTAAGCCTATGGGTGAGACTTCTGGATCATTAGCTGCTATAGGCAGATAACGAGGAGAATAACAACATGCCATAAACAGTAAAACTGTACAAACCAGTGTGTTCATAATTAAGATTAATAATGAATGAATGAATTTATCCTCCTAGATTTAAACACTATAGTAGAGCTCTTGTGTAGATCTGTCAGCTGATGGTGATTGCTGGTTCCATCCTGTTGGAGTTCAGCTTAAATTAATGCTGCTTAGACTCGCTGTGAGCCAGTGTTCTTTTTCTAGTCTGTAAGGAGAAATCATAAAATAAAATATTCAGTTTTCATTGAAACAAGGTGCAAATTATCTAGTATGTTTCAATTATGTTTGTGTTAAAAGATGTAGCTATAGATTACACTAATACAATTAATATAACAAGTTACTGGAATAAGCTTATTTGGCATACATATTCTAAAACACTATTTGTTTATAATATAATACATTTAAAACATGATTTATGTTTGTATGATTGTGTCTGTGTAATTGCAGTAGAGCCTGTGACTCAAACTTAATCAGTGTAATGGAGAAATGCATGCTGATGAATGCACAGTCTATGTAATAAACCACAAAGAGCTAACACAAAAATGCTATTCTGATTTAAAACAAAACAGTCCAGTTTAAAAATGTTTAGGCATATTATTAAATAACTAGAAGAATAAAGTAATGTGATGTTTTGATTGTCAAACAAACACACTAGAGACAGAAATATTGATAATGTGATGCTACACAACTGCGAACTGAAGCAGAAATCTGAAATCATTTTACCAGCATTGACCAAATCCAAACCAAACTGAAATGATTCACTAATATAATTAATAAAGCAGGTATTGTTGTATAAAGCTGTGACATTGTGTTTTGTTCTTTTTCCTAAGTTGTGCAAAATCTTTCAATCAACTTTCTGCTTTATTTCAATAACGCTTGATGATAATTTGAAAATGTTCTTTCACAAATATTTGAAAAATATATTCACATATCAAAAATAAATGAGAATCTTTAATACCACAAATCAGAGTACTGTGAATATTTTATGTCAAAGGAATTTGGCAAAAAAAATAAATAAATAGGTACCCCTGCATTACACAAAGCAACATTAATAAACATGAAAACAACAACTAGATTACACATCCAAAGTATTCAAGTTATTAATATTATTGTCCTGTCTTTCACAATCAATAATTGAGTAGTTCATAAATCTTTTTTAAGTCTTTTTTTCTTTTTTTTTTATTGTGCATAATATCAATCACACTGCAGGGGGTCATTCTAGAAAGGTTAACTTACATATACCCTGAACTCTCGGTTGATTAACCCAAACCTTGCTTACTTGAGGAATGCTGATTCCCAAAATGGATCCAGGAGTAAGCTCATTCAACACGGAGTATGTTGGTTAACACACATGACATTTTCAGTAGAGTGACTAATCAACGAGTCACAACGGAAACAGACGCTGAGAAAAAGTGCGCCAAGCTACTTTCTTCTTCAGGATTGCTTTTACTTAATTAGTTATCTATTGGGTTTTTCTTTGTCTAAAGTTATATTTACAGTGTATGGTCTTACATTGTTGTGTTTGCGTAAAGCTTTTATGTAAAGGGCTTTGAGAAAGTAACTTTTAAAGGCATCTTAATGGGGTCATAGGATGCCCATTTTCGTTCATCACATGACAGCATTTTACTTAACCAATGCAGTTTGAGCTGGAAAGAGTATTGATTAGTTCATCTATCGAGACTTCAGGTTTTTGGAGCCGTTAGTTCATCACGTGACAGCCCTTTACTTAACTTAACTTAACTTAACCTATCTATTGAGTCTTCTTGTTTTTCCCCATATAGTTTAACACATGCAGTTTGAGCCAGAAAGAGAATTGATTAGTTCATCTATCGATATTTGGGTTTATTGAGTCGTTCGTTCATCACATCAACCCCATAAGCTTTACCTGCCAACTCTTAATACTTTTGTTACTAGTGATGCACTGATACCACTTTTTTTCAGAACGAGTCCAATACTGATGCTTTGATTTTTGGTATTCAATCATGTTAGTTGGCTTCATTTAGTAAACAGATATTTCCTTCAGCTATTTCCACACTTAATTATACCTGTTAAATCTATTGATTAAGCTTTTGTTACTTTCACTGTTCATGTAAATGGCACATTTCAATATTGCAGCAGCTCAATACTTTAGTGCAGGGATCCACTCCTTATTTAAAACGTTATACAATTAAGCCCAAACTCTTTTGGTGATCTAATTTGTGTAATGCAAACTGTATGCGGACCCTCGCTTAAGAGTTAAAACCATAATTTTAGAGCATGGTAAACATGCGCAGCGCGCATATGTTTGCATTGGTGCAGAAGACACTTCAAGCCTAGCACATTTCACACAGTCTGCTTGTTTCACTTTTGCTGTAATCATGTGTTTGACGTTTAAAATAAATGTTGTTTATAGTGAATGCCCCTATAATTTGTGTTTGTTTTATATTTATGATTAGTTATAATCCAAATGCATGCACTAATGGAGAGAACAGCAAAATAAATAAAATAAATAAAAAGCTAAAATTAGAGACCAAAAAGACATCACCTAACTGTAAGAGTAAATAATAATTATAATGATGATGATGATGATGATGATAATAATAACTATGCACCCATTTGTAAGGAAATTTATTTCTCTATTCAATGCTGTCACGTCATGTGACAAAATAATGATTCAAAAGAAAAACCTATCAATTCTCTTTCCGGCTCAGACAGCATAGGTTTAGTTTATGGGTCTGTTACGTGACGAAGAAACAACTCAAACCCGAAGACTCGAAGGGTGAACTAATAGTATTATATTATATAGTATATTATATATACTATATTATATATAGTTTTTTTTTGTTTTTTTTTAGTTTGCGCAAGTACAAAGGAAGTAGCATGTAACATTTTAATTACATTTTGCTATAATTAACGAAATGATGAAAAAAAAAAAAAAAAAAAAAGATTTGTTCATTTGGTGAATGAGACTCAAAAGACAGAGTCAGTAAATTTATCCAAACTACTCATCACTAGTCTAAATGCTTCAGAGGTGCTTCCACTCCTCACCCCCAATTAAAATGTAATATAATTCAGTTTCAAGTACTCAATTTGTGCGATCTCATTACGTAATCCAGATTACATGTAATCAGTTATTACCCAACACTGTTAACTGGTTAGCTAGCAAATTCATACAAATTAATCAAAAATGTTAAACACCCATTATTTTACCACTATCTGCTTACATTCATATGCATGCAATCTCTCTTAGTGTTTTTCTGGCAATCATCTACTCAATTTCAGCAAACAAAGTAAAGTGTTTGAATAACACCTATCCCCATTCCAAAAGCAAAGTCATGCTTACTCACAGTTTACAGTTTGAGCCTTGTAGCACATCAATGAGCTGCTGCTTTGAGTCTCCAATCATATTGTAACTCAGATCAAGCTCTTTTAGAAACTGCAGTGCTTTTGTGTTTGTCAAAGACTGAATTAAAGAATGAAGATCTGTAATGCCACAGTCATGCAGACTAGAAAGAGAAAATCACAGGAAAACATATCATCTTACAAAGAAATTATTAAGATTAAGAATTTTAAACAAGTATAATGTGATCTCAAACTCATCATGAGTTAATGGGTATAAAGTGTTTTGGTTTAAACTGTTGGAAGTGATTTTAAGCATTTTGATTCTTGTTTGTGAATGTTACTTACCTCAATTTCTCAAGTTTACAGTCTGGATCCTTCAGTATGTCACATAAATGCTTCACTCCTGTGTTTTTTATTTTATTCTCACTGAGGTCCAGTTCTCTCAGATGTGAAGGGTTTGAATTTAGAGCTGAAGTCAGGGTGAAACACTGTTTCTCTGTAACTTTGCATCCACACAGCCTGAAGACATAAAAAAGGAACACTTATGCAAATTCATGTTAAGTTCACGTGGAAGTTTAATATACCATGAAAAACAGTACCACCAGCGAAATCATGTTAACTGAATTGAATGAACATTAGACATAAGCATTAGATCGGGGTTTCTAACAGTTTACATTCAAAGGTCAGAATCTGAATTGTCATCAAGGTCAGAAATGATTGTTATAGGGGAGACCTCAAATAGTCGACGATTCGATGCTTCGATTCGAGGAGCCTGTTTGACTACCAATCTCACAGTCGAATATTCGCGGGGTGTTATGATTATGCCATTCTGACTATATGTGAGCGCTCAAATGTCTGATTTCACATAGAACTTGTGGTTTTCTCCTAATAAGTTAATATGCAGCCTATTATGATAAAGCCATGAATAATAATCTGAAAAAGAAAGTAGCTTCAGATTAAAATTTTAAATCCCATAGATTAAAAACTTGCTATCAAATGCGTCACTCTACTGGTCATCTTCAGTGCGTGCATCTCAAAACAGAAATGCTGAACATTAATATAGGCTAACTTTATAATGAGAGCACTATTGTAAAAAATGTGACTTGTTAGGGTTTCGCTGACGTTTAGTGTAAACTATCTTTTAATCAAAACATGAAAAAACATTATTTACCACATTTATATCTGCGAGGCATTTGTTACACATTTTCCCTGTGTGTTAAAATAAGTAATTATGGCTGTCCGATGTCTGACTTGACTCAATGTATTTTGCCCCACCCCCAAACATATGATTCGACTATCAGTTGAATATCAGCAAGATTCGAAAATTCCGATTCGACTATGAAAATCCTTAGTTGGGGACACCCCTAGATTGTTATAACAAAACTTGTTTTAATAAACATAACTTTATATAACAATTCAAATTTGTGTATGCTTAATGATCAAATTCATGAAGTCATCAGGTCATGATTGCAATTACGAAAATTAATCATGGTTTTACTACAAATAAAACCAAAAAACCATGGTTACTTGTTAAACCATGCAACCTCAAATGAACCATGGTCTTGTTACACTAACCATAGTTTAACCATGGTATTTGTAGTAAAACTGTGGTTATACAAATTGTGATCAATATGCCATTAAAAAAAAAACGTAACTACCATAACTATTTTTACTCTCTGAACTCTAACAGTAAGTGACTACATTTTTAAACAACTAATGCTCAAAGCAGCTCTCATTTGCATATTGTAATTCTTCCTTAGTTGGAGAAATGACAGAAGGTACAGTGTTATAAATGATGTGACTTGAGCCAAGTTATTAAGCAGTAACCTTTAATCTCACTGTAACTGAAGTACAGTATAATGTTACTTACTCCAGTTTTTCCAGCTTGCATTGCGGGTTCATCAGTAGATCACTGAGGTTTTTAGCTCCTGAGTCTTTAAGCTTATTACCACTAAGGTTCAGTTCTCTCAGGTGTGATGGGTTCGATTTCAAAGCCGAAGTCAGGATGAGTAACTGTTTCTCTGTAATCTTGCAACCACACAGTCTGAAGACAGAAAGAGAAAGAACAATGACTCAGATATGTGATGGTTATCTTATTAAAGAGTAAGCATAATAAGCATATACAGTATATATGTACATGTATATAATATATATATATATATATATATATATATATATATATATATATATATATATACAGGTCCTTCTAAAAAAATTAGCATATTGTGATAAAAGTTCATTATTTTCCATAATGTAATGATAAAAAATAAACTTTCATATATTTTAGATTCATTGCACACCAACTGAAATATTTCAGGTCTTTTATTGTTTTAATACTGATGATTTTGGCATACAGCTCACGAAAACCCAAAATTCCTATCCCAAAAATTTAGCATATCATGAAAAGGTTCTCTAAACGAGCTATTAACCTAATCATCTGAATCAAGTAATTAACTCTAAACACCTGCAAAAGATTCCTGAGGCTTTTAAAAACTCCCAGCCTGGTTCATTACTCAAAACCGCAATCATGGGTAAGACTGCCGACCTGACTGCTGTCCAGAAGGCCATCATTGACACCCTCAAGCGAGAGGGGAAGACACAGAAAGAAATTTCTGAACGAATAGGCTGTTCCCAGAGTGCTGTATCAAGGCACCTCAGTGGGAAGTCTGTGGGAAGGAAAAAGTGTGGCAAAAAACGCTGCACAATGAGAAGAGGTGACCGGACCCTGAGGAAGATTGTGGAGAAGGACCGATTCCAGACCTTGGGGGACCTGCGGAAGCAGTGGACTGAGTCTGGAGTAGAAACATCCAGAGCCACCGTGCACAGGCGTGTGCAGGAAATGGGCTACAGGTGCTGCATTCCCCAGGTCAAGCCACTTTTGAACTAGAAACAGCGGCAGAAGCGCCTGACCTAGGCTACAGAGAAGCAGCACTGGACTGTTGCTCAGTGGTCCAAAGTACTTTTTTCGGATGAAAGCAAATTTTGCATGTCATTCGGAAATCAAGGTGTCAGAGTCTGGAGGAAGACCGGGGAGAAGGAAATGCCAAAATGCCTGAAGTCCAGTGTCAAGTACCCACAGTCAGTGATGGTCTGGGGTGCCATGTCAGCTGCTGGTGTTGGTCCACTGTGTTTTATCAAGGGCAGGGTCAATGCAGCTAGCTATCAGGAGATTTTGGAGCACTTCATGACCATGGTATTACTGTGCTCAATTGGCCTGCCAACTCTCCTGACCTGAACCCCATAGAGAATCTGTGGGATATTGTGAAGAGAAAGTTGAGAGACGTAAGACCCAACACTCTGGATGAGCTTAAGGCCGCTATCGAAGCATCCTGGGCCTCCATAACACCTCAGCAGTGCCACAGGCTGATGCCTCCATGCCACGCCGCATTGAAGCAGTCATTTCTGTAAAAGGATTCCCGACCAAGTATTGAGTGCATAACTGAACATAATTATTTGAAGGTTGACTTTTTTTGTATTAAAAACACTTTTCTTTTATTGGTCGCTTGAAATATGCAAATTTTTTGAGATAGGAATTTTGGGTTTTCATGAGCTGTATGCCAAAATCATCAATTATTAAAACAATAAAAGACCTAAAATATTTCAGTTGGTGTGCAATGAATCTAAAATATATGAAAGTTTAATTTTTATCATTACATTATGGAAAATAATGATCTTTTATCACAATATGCAGGAGGACCTGTATGTATGTATGTGTATATATATATATATATATATATATATATATATATATATATATATAGTCTTCCATATACAGTAGTTCAACTAGTCATACTAGTTCAGTGTGCTTGAAACATTTCTTCTCTTTATTTTCTTTTTTGTCTTTTGTTTATGGTAGCAGCAGATTCAAATCTTATGATATTGCTGCAGAACAGCAAGTACGCAATCAGTACATTGTTTCAAATACTTTAAAAGTAGTTATTTGCTAGTTAGACTCCTAATTCTAATTGTGAGCAGTGACAAATGTCAGAACATACAATGATATAATATAAATAATGTAACTTGGGTACAGTTCTCTTAAACTAAATATTTAACTTTATTCACACTGTTGGTATAGAAAAGGCTTGCTATGTATATACTGTAGAAACATTAGTGTCCCCTTTTGACTGAAAAAGCATGACTCAACATTTCCCTTTAAAGGAAAAAATTTAATTCTGTCTTTAATAACTCACCCTCATGACATTCCAAACTCGTTAGACCTTCGTTTATCTTCAGAAAAGAAATTAAGATATTTTTGATGGAATCTGAGAACTCTCTGACCCTCCATAGACAGCAATGTTATCACCTCAATCAACTCAGAGAAACTTAGCAAGGACATCGGCAAAGTGAGTGTTAGCATGTGCGTTCATTACATTGATTACATTCTGGGGTATTCTGTTATTATTGTTTTCTTTAAGCACAAAAAGTATTCTCGTAGCTTTGTAAAATGATGGTTAAACTCCTGATGTCACATGGAGAGCTCTCAGATTCCATCAAAAATATCATAATTTGTTTTCCGAAGATAAATAAAAGTCTTATGGGTTTGGAATGGCATGAGGGTGAGTAATTTATGACAAAATTTTCATTTTTGGGTGAACTAATCCTTTAATGGTCCTTGGATGCAGTTAAAAAAAATAAAGAATTGTCATTTTTTCACTCACCCTCATGTTGTTCCAATACCCTACTGTAAGTCTCCCATTCATCCTCTGAACACAAAGATTTATTTTAAGGAAATAAAAGAGTCTCAGTCTATCCATTAAAAGTCTGAGCAATTTTGAGATTTTGAAAGACCAGAAATGTAGGTCAAACATCATGTAACCAGTAAAAGTTCCTCCAGCAACAACACTATAACAACTATATTTGAAGTTTAAAATTCCGCTTCAGTCTCCAACATGTTCTCAAGAGCTTCTTCTCTGGTCCCTGAGAGGACCACAACCTGTGTCTTATGCTAAGAGCATGACTCTTTTAAAATATCCTCAGTTGTGTTCTAAGGATGAACAACACTCTCGGAACAACATGAGCAAGCTGTACCGATACTAAAACGTGTTAACACTGCACATCACAGGTCAGAGTGAATCGTCATTGCTAGCATTTACATTTAATAATTTAGCAGACGCTTTTATCCAAAGCGACTTACAAATGAGAACAATAGAAGCAATAAGACCAACGGAAGAACAACAACAGTATACAAGTGCCATGACAAGTGTTAGTTAGTCTAGCACAGAACACAGAGCTAGGGTTTTTTTTTTTTCAAGAATAGAATAGACAAGAAAAGATAAGTGCTACAGTAGTATTAGTTGGTCAAGTGCTGGCAAAAAAAAGAGTCTTTAGATGTTTTTTGACAATGATTAAAGACTTCGAATTGAAATCGGGAGGTCATTCCACCAGCTCGGTACAGTCCAGGAAAAGGTCTTTCTGGAGGGCGCATAAGTTTCAACTAGTGAGTTTAGGTATATTGGTGCTGCACCAGTGGTCTTGTAGACAAGCATCAGTACATTGAATTTGATGGCTTCCCACTGCTCCGGGTGTGTGTTCACAGAGTGTGTTCACTGCTCTGTGTGTGTGCACTTTGGATGGGTTAAATGCAGAGCACAAGTTCTGCAGTATCGTTCACACGACTTGCTTGGAATTTTTTTTTTTTTGAAAGACAGAGTAGCTCCTGTGTCGCGAGTTTACAATGATTTCATGACAGTAGAGACAGCTCATCTAGTCTATAATCCCACCAAATTCAAAGTGGTACTAACTCACATCCCTAACTCACTAACTAACACAAATTCACATCCCAACTTGAATTACTTTTTCATCCAGTGCCCCTAGATCCTATATGCAGGAATTGCATAACATATTTAACACACATTATAAACATATCTTCAAACAAACTGAATATTACAAATTCAATTAAGACACTTGTGTTTCTGAATAAATAATATTACTAATAATAATAATACATTTTATTTAGTATACCACCTTTAAAAGAGTACCTTTTCTCAAAAGGCTTAACAACACAGGCAAACACAACAATCCAGAATAATACACAAAAATACTGAATAACAATCAGTTAAAAGCAAGAGAAAAATATAAAGTTGAAAGAGTGTAATGTTATAAAAACTTCACAATCACGGGAAGAAGGAGGCGGGAACTGGCGGACATTTAAATCAAACTTTAATAATAAAATAAACACAATACAGCATAACAGCCCCTCACAGTCGCGCCCAAACAAAAACCAAACACAAAATAAAGACCATGGGCCCATTTCAGAAAGGAGGTTAAGTAAAAACTCTGAGTATGTTAACCTTGAAATGAGGGAAAGTCTAGGTTTTCGGTTTCAGAATGGGAGGTTTGTCAAACCCGAGAAAGCATAAATAATAATAATAGCTTAAATAATCCCTAACTAGTTTGCTTCCCTGATGTCAGCCGGGAGATAATTCCACAATCTTGAGACATAAAATGAAAATGCCCGATCATCCCCCAGAACGCAGCCGTATTTTAGGAATGACTAAAAGACCTATCTGAGAAAAACACAAATTGCAACTAAGTGTATAAGGAATTAAAAGCTCAGCCTAGTACTGAGGAGCCAGACCATGCAGTGACGTGAATGTTAACATGAGAACTTTAAAACCAATATGAAATCTTACCAGTAGCCAGTGCAACAATCCCAAAACAGAAGTTAAATGATCAACAAACCTGGCTCCTGAAAGAATTCTGGCTGCTGAATTTAGTAAATGTTGAAGTTTCTTAATACATGATTTTGAGACTCAAATAAGAAGGACATTACAGTAGTCTAGATAAGAAAATACGAACAAATGAACTAACATTTCAGCAATAGAGAAAGACAGCACAGGTCGTAGTTGTGCAATATTTCTGAGATGAATGTATGAGGTCTTAACAGTGTTCAGAATGAAAGGCTCAAATGACAAGCTAGGATAAAAAAATAACGCCCATGTTTTTTTATTTAATTTGTAAATCCAGAGCAACACCATCTACAGACAAAGCTAAAGACACTTAGTTTATGGGGAGAGCCAAGAAGCATGAATTCTGTTTTGGAACTATTCAAATAGAAGAAATTTTCAGCCATCCACAACTTAATCTCAGATAGAGAGTGTAAGAGATGGGAAATATTCACTCTTTTGGCCCAGATTAGAGTGGATGTAAATCTGCGTATCATCAGCGTAAAAATGGTAGTTCAGTTCAAGAGATCTTAACAACTGTCCAAGAGGAAATATAAATGCTGAAAAGCAAGGGACCAAGTAATGAACCCAGAGGGACACCAGTACTAAGAGGACCGACCTCAGATCTGTGACCAGCCATAAAAACAAAATTACTACGATCAGTGTGACAAGTCGGCTGCCTCCCCCCTAATTATCATTGTCACCCCATCCCTTAATCGCCGCCCTGTAATAACTGGAATAACCTGGGCTAGCAGCATATTATGGGGCACATCTGATGCAAATGGAGGGTAAGAGGTAATACATGTGAGCCAAAATCATCACAACTAAAAGAATCAAAGGTTTAAACTACTACAGTATGTGTTCAATTTATTTAACACATGAGTTTCACAATGTGAGTTGAATTAATCAAGCACAGCGTTAATTCAGTCAGGCCACGGACGGAGGCATAGGCGGTGACCAGCTGAAGCAGTCAGCTGTGAAGTCGCTCCAATCACTACTACTCTCGTATTAGACACGGGACATATATACGTGGCACCACTGCTCGGTAAGTATGCTCAATAGCTCGCAACCCTCCCTCACTCCCCATTATAAGCATGAGCATATTTCCGTGCATCTTCTGGTTGTCGTCTTCTTTGTTTCAGATCACTAAGGCTTACAAGTCTTAGCGGGTATGGACCTCACTGCCGAGAGACACTCATTTTCATAACCAGGCTACAGGATAGATGTCCCACTGCCACATCTACATGAATATCACTGTTTGCTTTAAAGACATTATTAAGAGTCTTAATTGTCATTTATTTCTAAGCTGATGGTTCCATGGGTTAATGTTTAAAGCTCTTGTATGTTCAATTATTCTGGGAGCAAGAACCCCCATCAGGAACCATACCACCAAAGATAAATTGCGTTCAATAAACTCAAGTAAACTTGCCAAAGTGGTTCCTGTCTGAACTTTAATAAATGAATTTTTAAACAACATTCTAATTTATTGAGATGCACCTGTATACCTAGACTTGTCATTCCTTTGATATCTGAGGAATTCTGAAGACCAAAATGCATTTGTGTGTAGAGTTTTAGGCATTATTAATGTTAATTGAAATGGCCAGAATGTGACGGCTTTTTAACTTTTTTAGACCAGATGAAGTGCCTTGGATTCTTCTTTTTGTAAATGTTGTACATGGAGTTAAGAACCTAACCAGTGTACTTAAATATTCATATATATATTATATTGTCATCCATCCCAAAATGAAGAAAGGTAAGGAAAATAGTAATAATTATATATATATAAAAATATCGCCGTTAATCAATCTATTCTCAAAATTGGGTTGGGAGCTGGGTCTATACTACGCGAGCTATGATGACTGTCACCTTGATATTGTAGCGCGGATGTATACCTAGCCGAATCTGTTGGGGGCAAGAACGAGTCTTTAAACCTGTGTGTATGCCTACTGTGAAATTACCACATCAAACGTGACATGCTAACATGGATGCAGCTAAGATGCCACCGGGTTTGCTTCAGGGAATTTATTATTATTATTTTTTTAAATCTTCCCAATGGAAACCTTGACAAGTAGCATGCCTGTTTCACACACACTCCGTCTGCAGTACGTATGTGGTGCTGAAGCAGCACGGACTCATACTCATTGTGTTTTCACACAGGACACGTTTGCAGTCTGCTACTCGGTACGTGAACGATCACTGCACTGCTGCAGACGCACTGCTCCTGGAACGCACTGATGGAACGCAACCGCGTGAACGCTGGAATCCGTTAACATGGGAGCGTAAAAAAATACACAACGCATATGCACTGCAGATGGATTATGTGTGAAACAGGCGTAAGGTTGTTTGCACCTTGTGCAATGTGGAATTCGTTTACAGCTTTCTCAAGCAGTTTGTGGTGCATTTTGGAAACAGGAGATGAGCCCCTGGTCTAATGCACCACCTGGCTTGAGAAATCCGTTCTCAAAGACTTAACATTACTTTTAGTCATTATTTTATTTAGGTAGCACACATATTCTGAATGCCTTTGGCAGAATTCAAATGAGCTATTTTAATCTAGATTAATTCCAAGATAACAGTGAGATAAATCTAGATTAAAAAAAAATTATCTATGACCACCACTAATATATATATACAATTTAAAGTTTATTTTCTGTTAGTATAGTCATGTCAAATAATTTTCAGTGTACTTTTTCAGTGTACAGTGTACCAATCTCAATTCGTACAGCTGAGTCTTTACTCATTTTCAAGAAACAGCTAAAGACTCATCTTTTTCGCCTGCACTTAACCAACTAACACTAGCACTTTTCATTTTCTTGTCTTTTAATTTTATAAAAAAAAAAAAAAAAAAAAAACACCTACCTATGCGTTCTAGACTAACTGAGACTTGTCATGGCACTTGTATACTGTTGTTGTTCTCTTGTTGTCCTGACTGCTTCTATTGTTCTCATTTGTAAGTCGCTTTGGATACAAGCGTCTGCTAAATGATTAAATGTAATGTAATGTAAATGTACTTGAAAGATGAAAAATTTAAATAAATGTGAAAATATTAAATAAATATTTTTAAATACAATTAAGTATATTTACTTTCACTATGGAAACAACTGAGAAAATATTATTATTATATACATTAACATAATTATGCAATGTAACATTCTAAATACATTTATAATACTCACATCAGTGTACTGAGTTGACAGTGTTTATCCTGCAGTAGAGCAGATATCTGACTCACTCGTGTGTCTCCTAGATGATGTCCACTCAGATTCAGCTCACTCAAAAGTAACAGGTTTTTACCCACAATTCCAGTCACAAATCGACAGGCTTCATCTGCTTCAGGACACAAAAACCTGCAGAAGGCAAGATAAATGAGAATTTAAATGAATGGAAGCCATGCTCATAATATAAGCAATGCAGTCCGTGCTACATCAAGATAAAAACATTTCAACTTTTCAGAATGCCGCAGGTGCAATATGGGTCATGTGACATGAATCAACCAATCAGCTTCATCCTTTCACGTAAAAACACTGAAAGTCCAGCAAAGTTGAAGGAAGTTCAAGAAACAGCTGATCTTTAAGTTTCTCAAGAGTGATCTGCGATGCGATCACACATTTCATTCGATCCTTTTCAGCTGTCATAAGCTGAGAGTGATTCTTAAGGCTTGCGTACATGCTTAGTAAAGGACTGGTGCCATTTTTCTCACAACTGAAAACTGTGTCACACGCCATACTTGAGGCCAACACTTCCTGTGAAAATTGCCAATCCAAGTCAGCCAGCAGTGACTCAGTCCACCACATTTTTATTTGTAGGTTTATTAAAAAGATACACAGGATTTCCATTATTCAGTTAACTTGCTAAAGCTGTAAAATAATGAAAATAGAATCCTCTCATAGCCTATTGCGACAAGGGGCTGTTCACATATCACGTCTTCTGCTCTCACAAGTTAATTATTTCAAATGTAGATGCATTGCAAGCATGCTCATAATGGAAGCTATGTGGTCTGCTCTGCATCAAGATAAAAATATTTCAATTTGAATGCTGCAAGCATTACTGCTTCAAATCCATTTTCCTGCTCTGGGTGTGTGATCACGGTGTGTGTGTGTTCACTGCTGTGTGTGTGCACTTTGAATGGGTTAAATGCAGAGCACAAATTCTGAGTAAGGGTCACCATACTTGGCTGTATGTCACGTCACTTCTCTTTCTCTCTCACTTTCTCTCACTTTCACTTTGATGAAACGTCCACATCTTAATGGAGAGCGCAGCCACCCCTCCCCTAAACTCTGCCTATGATACTGTTCCAGAATGTCTATTAACCACAACTAAACTGTGTTGACATTCATCATCAATACAACAGCTACCACATCATCTGATCTATTCAATTTGATATTGATATTTTTGATGCATCAAATTGTGCAGCTTAATGCATTACTAAGAATATTATATTGCAATAAAATTGTAATTTGATTTCATCATGACTTACCTCAGTGTCTTGAGTTGACAGTTTGGTTCCTGTAGAAAATCACTGAGCTCCTTCACTCCTGATTGTCCAGGATCATTTCCTGTGAGATCCAGCTCTATCAGGTGTGAAGGGTTTGATCTCAGAGCTGAAGCCAGAGCTTTATAACCTTCTTCTGTTATACTGCAGTCTGAGAGTCTAGAAAATTAGTTACTATTTATTTTAATATTATTTATCAAACAAGTACATGGTCTACATGAATATAAATGAGACATGTAATGATTAAATTCATATTAAAATGCCCCCCTCCTCAAAAAAGAAAAAAAAATCAAAACCATAAAACTTCTCATTTATATATTAATTTACTGTGACAGCATTTGAAGAGTTTATTTGCAAAAACCGATAAATGCCACGCTAAAAATATATATATAATACATATGGCGTGATCTGAACCCTCAACGTGTTTTGTCTTCTCAATGAAAGAGCGGTGTCGACCAATCTTTTGGGTTACGACCAATCTTTGACCTGCGTGTCTTGAACCAGGCCTTTCACCAGTTAACCATTAAAGATGTTGATGCAGAAAAGCATTTTCGGGTGTGTCCGTTCCCAACATTGGTTTGCAGCAATCTACCTGGAGGACACGTGTTTTCATGTGTCAATCAGACCCTATCTGGGGTTAGCAATCTTGATAATTGGCTTATACTAGCACAGTCTTGGGATCAGTTGTGTGTGGACCTGGTGCTTTGGCACCTCAGCCTGTCGGGTCTTTGGGTCAACTAGGAAAAGAGCAAACTCTCCTCGACACCCAAGGTTTCCACTGTTCCCTTCAGGAATCAGGTGCTGAGCCTGAAATCTCTACTCCCGGAGGAGACAGTCCCAGCTCTATCTTTGCTCTGTCCTGTCCAGGCATTGAGATGCTACATTGACCAGACACAAAGCTTTAGGGCCTCAGACCAGCTCTTTGTCTGTTATGGAGAACGGCAGAAGGGCAAAGCTGTCTATAAACGGAGGATGGCCCACTATATTGTGGATGCCATTACCCTGGCTTATCAGGCACAGGGTGTGCCCTGCCCGCTCAGGAGCTCCTCCATCCCTTTGGCAACCAGATGGAACATTTCTCCCATTAAAAAACGTTTGTCAGGCATCTACACTGTCAGGTGATGAGATTACAAAGATTAAACAAGCGTTTTTTTTTTTTTAACTCTGAAACATGAAACGTGAGTTATCTGCTTTTGCTATAAAACAAACTTTTAATATATAAAAAACATACATTCAATGAAATTTTATTTTGTAAGTACAGGTAACATTTGTTAAAGTTATTAATCAAAACAACCCAACTGCAGTTTGATGCATATTACTTGGGATGCACAATAATATACATGATTTCTGAAAATAAATAAAAATGGGGCTTTCTGTTTTTTGCAAATGAACTCTTCAGTATGTAATAGGCTACTGACACGCATCTAACATGCATGTTCATAGATTCATATCAAGGAGCTTTGATATTAAATGATACAGACTACAGAACGCACCGAGCGCACTGGAAAAATAAATCACCTGCGTTAACACATTTATTTTGACAGTGCTGATATAAAAACATTTAGACCATTTAGTATAAATCTGTCAGAATGTGAAGAAACTTTCAACCAGCTTAACAAAACAGTTTTAAGTCTTCATATTTTTTTGAGACAGTTAATCTTATTAATCATACTTTAATACATGTATTTTCACATGTATAAGTATAGATAAATTAAAATACATACTTCAGTTTCATCAGTCTGCTTTTTGTATTTTTCAACAGACAACATATCTTCATCATTCCTGATTTTCCTAGTGTATTTCCACTCAGATCCAGCTCTATCAGGTTTGAATGGTTTGAATCAAATGCTAAAGTCAGAGCAGCACAACCTTCTTCTGTGATATTGTCATTACTCAGTCTAAGGAAAATTTAAAATAGAGGAAAAATTATTCAGTTTATTTTCAAAACTTTTCTAAATAACAGCCTTTTACTGAATAAATAATTTAAAATATTACAGTATATTAAAAAGGCATTATACTCACATCAGTGTGTTGAGTTTGCAGTGTTTATCTTGCAGTAGTGCAGCGATCTGATTCACTCGTGTTTCTCCTAGTTTACGTCCACTCAGATTCAGCTCTCTTAGGAGTAAAGGGTTTTTACCCACAATTTCAGTCACATACTGAAATGCTTCATCTGCAGCAGGACCCAGAAACCTGCAGAAGAGAGTATGAAGTGATATTGATTCAGTTCTTAACTTAATCTGGTGTTGTTGTTGTTGTTGTTTTATCTAATTTCTTTTGTTTGTCTTGAATTTAAATGTATGTAACATTTTATATTACTGAAATATTTCTAAAAACAATCCGCCTGCATGTAATTAATTTGTGTTATTTAATCACATCTTACGTCAGTTTCTTCAGCTGACAGTTTGGATCCTGTAGTAAATCACTGAGCTCCTTCACTCCTGATTGTCCAGGATCATTTCCTGTGAGATCAAGCTCTACCAGGTGTGAAGGGTTTGATCTCAGAGCTGAAGCCAGAGCTTTATAACCTTCTTCAGTGATACTGCAGTCTGAGAGTCTAGAGCAGGAATTAAAATAAAACATTTAGCTGATTAAACTGTTGCTCAAGAAATTACCTTTACAATATTGAACTCTAAAAAAGGAAAACAGAAATAGTATATATATATATATATATATATATATATATATATATATATATACAGACACACACACACAGATATATATATATGTTTTCATATGTTTTCATTATTAAAAATAATAATAACTTATAAGTAAAAACTATATAAATAATTACATTCAGCTCATTTATTTTTTTAAAACAAAATCTCTTAATTTTCTGCAGAAAAGTGAATTGCGCTGACTCTTGAGAGAAGAGTCACATGTACAATGTGATTAGCAGTTTACTGCACACATCACACTTTCAAGGGCATTTGCTCCAGGGGTAATTACAAAGACTGGTTCAAAATCAGAGTTGACAGAGAATGTTTATATCAAGCTTTGTGAGCCCACCGAACCTCATCTTAACCAGGTTGCATTTGTTTGTTTTTATCAACTCTAAACCTACTTTGATACTCTGAGTATGTTCAGCTAGCTTCATACAAGAGGCCACACAGGCACAACAAAAAACCTTGTACTAAACTGGTAATAAGTATAAAATACAACACAATATTATGTACTTATTAAAATAATAATATTTATTATATATATATATATGTGTATAATGCATATCAAATCATATCATACCATATGGAATAGTTAAGCAATAAAAATGGTTTGGCCTGATGGTGGACATCCAGTTATAAACTAATACAGGGCATTCTTACTTCAATTTATTTGGCGTATAACTGGATTTTACAGGATATAACATGCAATTTTTTTTAAGAGTTTTTGTCTGGCATCATGTTCTTCACCAATTATTATTTTTTCTCAACAAAAACTACTGACTGATAATGGAGGTGAACAGAAAGCCCAGAGACCTTTATTTTGTCAGACATCATCTCACCTGAGTTTCTCCAGTTTACATTTTTTTAGTCCATCAGAGAGCAACTTCACTCCTGAATCTTGCAGATTATTATTGCTCAGGTCAAGATCCTTCAGACTGCTGGAGTCTGAACTGAGAACTGAAGCAAGAGCTGAACAGCTTTCCTCTGTTAGATCACACATACTTAGACTGAAAAAAGACAATACTGAAAATACACAACTGAACCATTACAGCTGCAGAAGTAGAAGTGCTGACTGAAGCAAAAACAGAAAAACCATCAGACAACATTGAATAAATTAATGTGCTCAAAATGTGTTTCATTTTCCAGCTATTTTAAAGCCAACATTTTAAACACTTAAACATACTTCTCTGCAATACTGCAGTTTGAAGGTCTAGTTTGCAAGCATTTTTCCGTGATAACACCAATCTACCTCCTACCATTAATCCTGGACTGGTACTGTGTCTGCATTTCAGTACATCGCTTTCCAATTATTCCGGGCCAGGGCATTCTCAGGAGCAGCAATGGCTTGTTTCATGTCTTATTGTATCCGGTCCATCCATCTTTTTTTTGGGTCCACCCTGTGAACACCGTCCATTAGGGCTAAGATGCAATGCTCATCCGGCAACTGATTTTTTTCCACTGTGGATGACATGGCTGTACCAACTGCACATCGCCTCATCTTTTCCCAGTGCTTTCCTCATGTCCTCATTTCGACCCTGGTCCAGTCAGGTCAGCCCTCTCGACCACTGGAGCATATACATCTCCAAAGTGTGGAAGGTCCTACTGGTGTTGGATGTAGGCCAACATTCCACAAACTTGCTGCCAATTTAACCAGGTGACAAAATCACTTCACTTTTTTCAGGTCTTGTCTTTCTATCTATTAGTCTACTATGAAGGTACATACAGTTTGTAGGCCACAATCTATTTACTCTGTCTTTGTAAGATTGATCCATAGTCCCTTTTTATTCAGCCGATCTTTCCACTGTTGTATTTGGTCATTGAGGGTCTGATGCTTTTAATTTGCGAGTAGAACATCATTAGCATACAGGAGCATCCAAAGATGTGTTGACTGGATGTCTGGCATTGCCGTATCCATACATAGGATGAATAAAAAGGACAAAAGGCATGATCCTTGGTGAAATCCAACACTAATGCGGAAAGCTGGCGAGATTCCCACAGAGCAGTGGACTATACTGATACTATTCCTGATAAAGTAGACTGGTCCATCGGACATAGACATAAAGGACCTGGTGTGATCAAAGGCCATCCAGATCAATTCATGGGGACCCAATGAAACGCCAGATGGACTTTCTTGTTTTTCTCTCTGTATTTTTCTCCACAAGTAGACAGGCAACATGGAGAGCATCAACCAGTCCACATTCTTTAGTGAAACTGCACTGATTTGGGGTGGTACTGGTAATGATTAGAATACGTCCATCAAGAACACTTTGATAGATTTTAACATATGGCACAGGAGAAGAATGGGTAGTTGATACATTTACTCACATCACGCTTTCCCTTCCAAATTGGCACAGTGACATTAATTATCCATGATCTAATTGACTTGTTTTCTACAATTATCCTAGTGTATAGTGCTGCCAAGATCTCAGCACCCAGCTGTCCCATTAAGTAGTTTTTCTTATTGCTAGTGATTGTTCAATTTTGAAAAATTGCGATTTTCAACACTGCCTGAAATGTGACTTTCCAAAAAAAAAAAATTGGTGAAGCAACAAGGTATAATCTACAGTTACTGATAATGATAGTTCAATCTTATCAGTAAAATAAAATTAGTTCACACATTCAGTTTTAGTTGAGCTCAATTATTGTGTGTTGTCACACAACTTACCTTAGTATCTCCAATTTACATATTATGTTCTTCAGTCCAGTGCAGAGCAGCTTCACACCTGAATCCTGCAGATTATTATTGTTCATGTTCAGCACTTTCAGACTGGTGTCTGATCCAAGAACTGTAACCAGAGCTGAACAACATCTATCTGTTAAGCTGCAGTCATTCAACCTACAAGAAAAAACAAAATAACATAACAATAACAACCAAAGATGTGGAACAAATATAATACATTTTAAAAATATCTTTCTTTTTTTACATGGACAATGTATATATATATATATATATATATATATATATATATATATATATATATATTATGAGAGCTGAACACTCTTTTTTGAGTGTTATTGTATTACCTCATTTAAATAATAACAATAATAATAATAATAATAAAGGGGAAAAACTCATACAAATTTATGTCACCATTTACTCTAGCTAAAACGTATTTTGAAGATGGTTGGTAACAAATCTGTTTTGGTTACCATTGACTTTCATTGCATGAACGGAAAAACAATAGATGTTTCATTTATGTTAGGCCATTGTAGCCTAAACGTTTATGGTTAATACATTTTATGTTGGAACAAATAAAACATTTCTTTATTTGTAATGTTTTCTTAATACTCATTTAACACAAAAAATAGCTTTAAATAATCTTCTGGGGGTATTTTCACAGCCAAACTTTGATCAATCGACACATCATGTACTAATTAGATTAAAAGTTTTAATCGACTGACAGACATATATATATATATATTGTGATCACTTGCTCTTAAAATACTCCCTCCTTTTTGGTTATACAGATAAAAGTAAAATCTTTTGTATCTGCAAAGACTCTACGTTTATTTGAGTGCACTCAAAATAACAATGAAACATTGTGCTTCTGTAAAATAATTAAAGCAAAATGGATGTGTTTTCTGCAGTCTTAGTCTCTGTGAACTTGATCAACAAACATTGAAACTCTGTGTCTAAAATATCAACTCCCAACTCATCACATATTGAAGCTTGGTCATTTTTCAACCTGCAGGTTCTTCCATTGCTGTAAATAGGAAACCCATGTCGTCAATATGCCGATGCGAAAGATACTGGGAATTTTATCATCAGTGTAACCATGTTTTTTTTACTGACCGAAAGAGAGAAGTTCACGAGTTCACCCTTACATCTAATCTGAAGGCAAATAGTAGGTATATTTTGGCGTGCTGTCCTGGGGGAGGGGTCCGGGCCCGGAGCATAGCCCGAGCACAAATAACTCCCCCATCCCTAATTTGGGATAAATAGATTAGAAGTGAGGAGTTGGGGTGGAGGAGGGATGCCGAAAAACTGTCGTGGGACAGGAGGTAGGAAGACTGGATACGCTTGTGTGCTAGTTAAAATGATTAGCTAAACGAGAGGCACCTGTGCCAAATTGGATGATTATCTGATGATTATCTGATCGTGCTCCTCCCGAACTTTGTTAATAAAACCACATATAAATGTTATCAATCACATTTTTTAAATCCAATATTTGGTTGAAGTCATTGTTATTTGGTGCTTAAGAAGTGTAAAATCGGGGTTATTATATGGTACATGATACATGGTAGGTAAATGGATAATTCAAATACATTTAATGCTTCTAATGGCTAAATGTGCTCTGATTATCTTTCATGATTAAAATATAGTTTAAAATAAGACATGCTTTAGTAGCCTCCTGATTACTGAGGTAGCCTACATCCTAAATCTACAAGATCTGTCCATCTTCCATGTAGTTTACTCTACCGGATGTGGGAGTGCTGGATGATCACTCACGTACAGCAGTGGTATTGTAAAGAGGTAAAGAGTAAAGAGGTTCTATTTCTGTTAAGAATTTTTTCCTTGCTAACCAACAGGGAACACTCTTTGGAACATTCTGGGAACGTTCTGGGAACCCCAAACTAACATTGTCTGAATGTTCTGGGAACCAAAAATTGTTAGCTGGGTGACATGCTATTGGCTGTTGTGTGTCACGTGACTACTGCATCATGTTAATGTTCGGGAGTATTTTTTTGAATGAGATGTGAGTGCGTTAACAGAGCGGGATCATTTTCAGCAATTAGAACTTCATGTTTTACTCTCTTCTTCACTTAAAGACAGTACGGCTTCAGAAGACTTAAAATGCTTTTACACTGCTTGAAATAAATAACAGTGACTGCACTTACTGTATGTTACGTGTTTTATATTGTTCAGTAATGGTTAGGTTTAGGGTAGGGGTGGGGTTAGGTGCGCCAATGAAAGTATAAATTTATATATATAAATTTAAATTTATATACTTAAGGGGTACCTTAAGCATAAAGAAAGCGACCACAAAAGGGTGGATTAGATATGAGTGAGAACATGGTGGAAAAATATATCTGTACAGAGTGAAATGTCTATTTTCAAATGAACCAGTAAATATAAAATGTGTGTTTTCATGGATGATTTAAATTGAATTTAATGTGTGCACAATTAAATAAAATACATTCAATAAAATTACAATATATATCTATATCTATATATCTATATATAATATATCTATATATCTATAATAAATGTGATATACCGATTCTTAAATATGTGCAGTTATTAAATTTGGTGTTTTAAACAGCTTTATAATGGCCATGTTAGTTGATCTATAATGGATGTTAGCACCTGTGGGATTTACAACACATAAATTCATCCTATACTCCCAAAAGACATTACAGTAAATTTCAGGTGAATTTGGAGAAGAATATGGTACATTTATTGTTACCTACACAATGTGCATATGATATCAATAAAACATATCTTCAAATAATATTTGTAAGGATCATTATTGCCAATTCCATAACCTGGTGTGTATTTTACAAACTATATATATATATATATATATATATATATATATATATATATATATATATATATATATAATAGTGTTAATTACTAAATGAAGCACATGGGATCACTAAACGAGGGTTCAATAAATTTGTCTTAGTGAAAAGCTCAAAATGTTAATGTTTTACTTTTTTTCATGTTGCTCATAATTTGCTTGTGCGAATTCTGGTTCATTTTGCCAGCACAGATCACATATACCGAACTGAGTACAGTACATATTTTGTACCTGTTACGATATAAAGAAAATTAGCAAAAAAATAAATAAAACACTGCATACATTTTTTACATGTTCTATTAAAGTATATTGTTTTAATCTAAAGGATCATTAAATTCTTCAAATAATAATAATAATAATAATAATAATATAAGTTTCATTTTACTAAAAACATAGTTCTACGTGATATATAAATGTAAAGGTGGCATTCTTCATATAAATGCTAAAGCTAAATGATTAGCATTACATCTTAATTCCACCGCACTACATTAAATAAAAAAAAACAACAATATAAAAAATGCTATTAAAATATAGTTTTATACTGTATACAATATATAATAAAAAATTACTTGATTGTAGATAAATGTGTTTTTCAGATAAAACCTTACAAAATATATTAAATGACTTACAGAGCTCTTTTGGAGGTTTTGATGACTGCTGATAATCTAATGAGACACTCGTCTGATTTCTTGAATTTCTGAAGCTCAAACTCCTCCATCTCTTCCTCTGATGTCAACAAAACAAAGGCCAAAGCAGACCACTGAGCAGGTGAAAGATCAGAAGATGAAAGACCTTTACTGAGGTGGGTTTGAATCTCTTTCACCAGAGTTTGGTCGTTCAGTTCATTCAGACAGTAGAACAGATTGATGGATCTCTCTGGAGACAGATTATCCTCTAATTTCTGCTTGATGTATTCAACTATTTCCTTTTTGATTTGGTCATTGCAGCCTTCCTGTGTCAACAGTCCTCGTAAGAGAAGTCGATTAGACTGGAGTGACAGACCGAGAAGGAAGCGAAGGAAAAGATCCAGATGTCCACTGTCACTCTCAAGTGCATTGTCCACTGCAGTCTTTAGCAACTCAATCATGGTTTCAGTTGATTTCTGTTCCATAGAGGATTGAACAAACACACTTTTCTTGTTGATGTCTAGAAACAGATGTGCATAAAGGGCTGCAATAAACTCTTGAATGCTCAAGTGAACAAAGCAGTACATTGTCCCAAGAATGATCCCTGTTTCCTCCTTAAAGATCTGGGTACACATGCCTGAATATACTGATGCCGTGTAGACATCAATACCACAGGCTTCCAGATCTGTGTCATAGAAGATCAAGTTGTTTCTTTCCAGCTGATAAAAAGCCAGTTTCCCCAGTGAAAGGATGGCATCTTTATCCCAGGAAACATCTGGTGTGTAATCTCCATCATATTTTCGTCTGCTCTGCTGGATCTGAAAGCGGAGAAAGTGTGTGTACATTTGTGTCAGAGTCTTAGGAGTGTCTACAGTGTTTGATTCCTGCAGTGTTTTGGAGGCGTCATCAGCCTGATTGTTTTGCTGATTATTATCTGTTTTTATTTCCAAAATGTTCTGGAGAACAGTGGCTGAAATCCAGCAGAAGACTGGGATGTGGCACATGATGAAGAGACTCTTTGATTTTTTTACATGATCAAGTATTTCTTTGGACAGATTGTCATCTATGAATCTTTTTTTGAAATACTCCTCCTTTTGTGCATCACTGAATCCTCGTATCTCTGTCACCCGGTCAATATAATCAGGAGGAATCTTACTGGCAGCTGCTGGTCTGGTGGTGATCCAGATGAGAGCAGAAGGAAGCAGATTTCCCTTGATGAGGTTTGTGAGGAGAACATCTAGAGAGGCTGGTGATGAGACATCACGCCATGTTTCATTACCATCAAAGTTCAGAGGAAGTCGACATTCGTCCAATCCATCAAGGATGAACAAGACTTTAAAATTATTTCTTCTTGTAAGGTTCAATCCTTTTATTTCTGGGAAAAAATGATTTATAAGGTCCATCAAACTTTGTTTTTCTTTTTCCATTAAGTTCAACTCTCTGAAAGGAAGAGGAAATATGAAGCTGATATCTTGATTTTCTTTTCCTTCAGCCCAATCCAGAACAAACCTCTGCACAGAGACTGATTTTCCGATGCCAGCAACTCCTTTTGTCAGAACAGTTCTGATCTCATTGTCTTGTTCAGGTGCTTCAAACAAATTTTTGCACTCAATTGGTATCTCTTGAGATTCATGACGCCTAGAAGCCACTTCAATCTGTCTTACCTCATGTTCAGTATTGACCTGTTCACTACAACCCTGAGTGATATAGAGATCTGTGTAGATGATATTCAGTAGTATAGAATCCCCTTGCTTTGCAATTCCTTCAAACACACATTGATACTTCTTCTTTAAACCACATTTCAGCTGATGAATGAAGACCAGATTGTCTAAACACAGGAGAAAAATTCTTAGTCTCAATTTTTTCTCATAGGTGACTGATAAATCTGACAGATGGCAGAGTCTTTTACCTTCTAAAATATCAGCAGCTTCATCTTGCTTCATCTCTCTCAGGAAGTAGAGTGTGAGATCAAGAGCTGCTTCTTTGGTTCTGCATCTATTCTCATTAAAGTCATTCACCCAGCATTGTGTGTTCTCTTTTTGTAATAGTTTCTTAAACTTCTCCAGCTGATTCTTAAGAAATGTGAATATTTTGCCCTCAAGATCCTACAAACAAACAAACAAAAACAAAACACAATATAAGCCTAATCGTACACCTCAAATTCAATACTTTTTAAATTAAATGTGTAAATAAAAAAACATTTTCTGTTATTTTTAACAGAAAAAAAATGTATGCAGTCTATATATATATTTTTAACAGAAAAAAAAATATGCAGTCTATATATATATATTACACAGGTAGTTCCAAGTCAGTTTGATTTAATTCATGCACACAAACCCGCACACATCACTCGCACAGAAAAACACACAGAGAGATAGAGCTGCATCAAAAACAACTTTTGTGATGGCTGTTGCTGTTGTTAATATATTATTAAATAAATAATATTTTAGATATATATTAGTAGATTTAAATAACAGTGTTTGTTTTCATGATGGTGATTTTAGTCACATTATTCTGCCATTATATGGTGACAAGAGACTACTTTTAAAGTCAGCATTAAAGACTTTTTTTGAAAAAATACTAAAGTGCAGTATTAAACAAGGAAGTTATTGTCATGATCCACACAAAAAACGGAGGAAAAGAAAATCCACTTGCAGTAAGTTTTATTAAGGAAAAAACCGTTCCATAAATCCATTCCAGGCAGGGGTCAAAACCAAAATGGCAATCCAACATAAAACAGACGCAAAACAAACTGGCAGGAACAGAACTCAGGAGTGGCATGTTAAATACAAGGACTCCGCAACACATACTAAACATACAGGGTATATATACACAGGGAAATGATAATGCTAATGGGGAATTGGCTGAGTGCAATGATTAGTGACCAGGGACAGCTGCAGAGTGCAGTAAAGACACAAGGATCGTGGGAAATGTAGTTCAAAAGGTGACAGACACCGTGGAGAAGGAGGAAATCTAGTGGTTACCCAGGGAACACAAACCAGACACTGTGACAGTTATTTTTTACTTTAAAACACCAGCTTGTAGGCACCCAACACTGTTAACAGATGAAGGATAGTACGAGCCTATCGGACATTCAAACTATATGTTTTATAATGAATATGAGATTGAGCTGAAGAATGAATGCTGTATCTGATGGAGGTAATCATGATTGCTTGGTCCATTTGCTCAGTCCATTGGAGTTCTTAAAGGGTCAGTTCACCGAAAAATGAAAATTATGTCATTAATAACTCACCCTCGTGTCGTTCCAAATTCACATCTTTGGAACAAAATTTAAGATATTTTAGATTTAGTCCAAGAGCTCTCAGTCCCTCCATTTCAGCTGTGTGTACAGTATACTGTCCATGTCCAGAAAGGTAAGAAAAACATCATCAAAGTAGTCCATGTGACATCAGAGGGTCAGTTAGAATATTTTTAAGCATCGAAAATACATTTTGGTCCAAAAATAGCAAAAACTACGACTTTATTCAGCATTGTCTTCTCTTCTGTGTCTGTTGTGAGCGAGTTCAAAACACAACAGTTCAATGATATCCGGTTCGCGAACGAATCATCTGATGTAACCGTATCTTCTTGAACCAGTTCACAAAATTGAACTGAGTTGTTTGAAACGGTTCTCGTCTCCAATCAGCATTAATCCACAAATGACTTAAGCTGTTAACTTTTTTAATGCGGCTGATACTCCCTCTGAGTTCAAACAAACCAATATCCCGGAGTAATTCATTTACTCAAACAGTACAGTGACTGAAATGCTGTGAAGAGAGCACTGAAGATGAACACCGAGCCGAGCCAGATAAAGAACGAAAGACTGACTTGTTCTTGAGTCAAGAACCAGTTGCATCGGTTTTCGGATCACCAGTAGTGATGGGAAGTTCAGTTCTTTTCCACAAATCAATTCTTCCGGACATTTCGATGCAATATTCCGGATGAAGAAAACGGTTCACCAGTTCTTTTGCACTCGACGTAATGACGTCATTGGCGATGATTGCCCTTCATTCAAGCCTTCGGTTTACCCGCGCTCATAACACTAGCACAGAATCAGTTCAGAATCAATCATCAAAAGAATAAGTTCAGTTCAGACAAAACCAGTTCAGTTCAGACGCTCTGTGTGTCAGTCTGCTTCACGCTGAATCTCACATGCGCAGTATCGTCAGCTCATCGGTTCTCAAATCGGACATGTCTGACAGAAACGGTTTGTTTATAATGTATTTACACACTCATGGTGTCAAACTGTTGTATGAACGCAATATCACACTCATAGACTTGAGATATGGATGTATATCCCCTGTATATCCCCTTATATGTATATCCAATTATAGGGGAAGTCGTGGCCTAGTGATTAGAGAGTTTGACTCGTAACGCTAAGGTTGTGGGTTCGAGTATCTGGGCGGCAATACAACGACTTAGGTGCTTTTGAGCAAGGCACTGAACCCCTAACTGCTCCCCGGGCGCCGCAGCATAAATAACTGCCCACTGCTCTGGGTGTGTGTTCATGGTTTGTGTGTGTTCACTGCTGTGTGTGTGGACTTTGGATGGGTTAAAAGCAGAGCATGAAATCTGAGTATGGGTCACCATACTTGGCTGAATGTCATGTCATATCCCTTTCACTTTCACTATCGGCATGCTGTACCTACAACCTGTGGCCTCCTGCCTACAGATATAATACAGCAATGCCGATATACAGCCAAATCAAAATGTTTGGTTGTTTGTTTTAATTTTGTTGATTAGATCTTACAGCTCATGAAATTCCAAAATCCAGTATCTCAAAATATTAGAATATTTCCTAAGATCAATCAATAAAAAGGATTTGCAAACAGAAAAGTTCAAGTTCTTTAAATTATGTTAATTTATGTTAAAAAAAAAAAACATTTTTTATCAATAATGTTACAGTATGATTATATAAGCAGCTATCTAGTGGTAAAAGTGATAAATGAGTGTACACCCCAAACGAAGACTGCATAAGGGTTAACAAAACTAAAGCAAGGACGGAAATGCCGGAAATGTGACACCCTATGTTAGGACACCCTATGATTCAAATGCCTGTGGATGCACTTTTAGAAGCAATAACTTTATGTATTATTTTTTTGTATGACTTTATCAGTCTCTCACATTGTTCTGGAGGAATTTTCTCTGAGCATTTCACAGTCTGATCTTGGGATGTATTTCCTGGGATGTCCACTCCAGGGAGGATTGGTGTCTGTCTTGAATTGTCTGTCAAATTGTTTGAAAATGGCCGTGTTAACCTTCCCAGATTGATGGCAGCAACAATTGCTTCTCTAAGATCATTGCTGATGTCTTACCTCTTTGGCATTTTGTCAACACATGCCCGAAATCTCCAGACCAGCAAAGTGACAAAACTATTACTTATATGGAGGTGCTCACACTTGCTGATGATCAGTTAATCAAAGGTATCTGATTAGCAGTGCCTGACTGCTACTTAACCTCTTATTTCCTATGTTAACAGTGAGGGTGTCCTAACTATGTCACCTATGGCTTTTCCATTTTAGCTTTATATTTGTTAAACAAATTAAGGCATGGTGCAGTGTGCCTTTTGTTGTTGTTAATCTAAGGTTTTGGGCCCTATCATACACCCGGCACAATGCAACGCAAGGCGCAGCGCAAGTGTGTTTGCTAGTTTCAGTCCGGCGCCATTCACATTTTCCCGTCCAGCACCACGTCGTTTAATTAGCAAATGCATTTTCGCCCATTTGTGCGCACATGGGCATGCTGGTCTAAAAACGTGTTCAGGCGCATTGCTAGCGCAATGCTATTTTAAGGAGCTGAATATAGACTGTGCCATAGACCAACTCAAACCTGGTCTAAAGTGTAAAGTCAATGGCGTAATATTTATTTTGTTACTTAAAGAGCACGTTGGTAGATAATGCACCTCCGGACGGGTCCACAGTGCATGTTGACTTTGATTATTACACACAGGGATGCGCATCACACAAACATGCCAAATATTAAAAATCAAAAGTATTACAGTGTAAAATAATATTATTGTTTAGGCTACATAAATATAAAAATGTAATGATGGATAGTCATTGCATGTATTAGAATTAGGCTACCTATTTGCAATTCAGCCTATTACTACTTATAATGATGAATGAAATTGGCTAATTAATTGAACAATCATGCCAAAACACACACATACATTAACTGACTCATCGCGTGGAGCTTTGGTGGATTCCTGCTTGTCCTGTAGATGATCTGCTCGCGCACTTTAACTTTGCGCACGATCAGATCAGTTTCTACGCTTGAGAAGCGTTCAGCTTTTCCGCCAACAAATTCTGCCATGTAAATACTCTTAAAGGGAATGGGAGATGACACGCTGGTTGGTTTATTGAACGTTACGCTCACTACTCATTAAGAGAATAGGGACAACCCATTCCAATAATGCACCCCGGTGCACGGACCGTTTTTCCGTCATCAAAATAGCAAAAGTGGATTTGGACACGCCCTGAGTGCACATGCGCCGTGCGCTTTACACTTTGCGTTTAGATCATTAAATTAGGGCCCTTTATTTGCCAAATTGCAAGAGCTGACAAGTACCGTTAAATATTTCATTGTGTCCTGATATGGGAGACCATGAAATTCAATAGGTTGTCCTAACTTTTTCACACAACTACACACGACTACACACACACATACATACATACATACATATATATATATATATATATATATATATATATATATATATATATATATATATATATGAATTAAATTGCTTTGCTTAATAACTTATTTGTTTCTTAGAAATATCAAACAAACAATGTAAATGTGTTATCTTACCTGGAAGATCCATAGGAGATCTTTGACATTGTGATCCCTGCAAGTCTGGAAATCTGAATCTAATGTTACACACTGAAGCCTGTTCGCAAATGTAATAAAATAAAATTAAATACTGCACTTCCATGCAAAAACATTACAGAAATCTATTGTAATCATTTAGTAAAAAAAAAAACAACAACCATGCTTATCAAGGCTTCATCTATTTGATGCAGGTTTAGGGTTAGAGTTGGGTTAGGGGCTAGAACATGTTGTTTTGTCAGTATAAAAGTTGATAGTGTGTGTGTGTGTGTGTGTGTGTGTGTGTGTGTGTGAGAGAGAGAGAGAGAGAGAGAGAGATTAATAGTCCTGCTGATATGGAATTGGTGTCAATAGATGATAAGTTCATATGCAGAGGTATAAATGGGAAAAGGAGGCCGAAATGTAGTGTCACTGGCATGGGATGGAGTGCCCTCTACGGGAGCTCATGGGAACTGCTGTTAAATGTAACAGTGTGTGACCAATATTAAGAAGCACATGAAATACCTTTTTTTTGATGATGTTGTTTTGTCCCTTATGTTCGGTCCAAGACCTTTTGAACAATCACTCTTCACAAACACAGAGCTGAACACATGTGAGCCTGATCTTACACTTATCACACACAAACAAAAAAAACATTAATATAGGAATTTTCTCTCTATCTGAAACACATCTACCTCTAACCCCCACCCCCCACCATATATAGACTCAGTCTTACCTCTGTTTCTCTGAGAGACTCATCTCAGACAGAGAGTCCTTTCCTCGCTCCTTTGACATACTGCAGCTGAACAGCTTAGGTTTAAAGATAGTGATGACAAAGTTACTGAGATGAATAACAGGGCAGTTATTCAAATAAATACTGAATAATTATAAGTTTGTAAAAACAACATTACATATATAATAAACAGACAATAAAGTGAGTCACAAACAAACATTGAAATAACAAAATTGTCTTAATTATTTCAAATCATTTTATGAGTTTAACTGACTCATGGCTCTACATAAAAACTTCTTAGGGAAAATACATTTACACTGTGCTTAAAAATTTGAGTGGAAAAAATTTAACTATCTTCTGCATTGCAGTTTGTATAATTTGTCAAATTTAATTATTATTATTTGTATTAATAAGTGCTGAAACATTCGTAATTTAATCATTACTCACAGTATATTACATTACATTAAAAGTAACCTGTAGTACATAAATTAACATCCACATGCTAGGCTTTATCGGTAAAAGTCTGGTTTAAAAATACTTTCTTTTTTGCATCACAATAAAAAAAAAAGTGCAAATGTGTAAAAAAAAACCCTACAGGAACTGTTTTCCAATGACTTAATTTCTCAATTAACTTGTTTCAATAAACATGTTTATGATCTAAAGACTTAAATAATTTTCATAACCCTCATCGTCTGTTCAACCTTTAAGCTTTTTACTGGTGTGTTTTTTTTTCTTCAAAACGCCTACACAGTTTTTGAAACTATGGCTGTATTTCTCTAAGCTCTACACACAAAACCACAAAACACACACACACACACACAACATGGAAAACATCACACATCTTGCAAAAGCAAACGCCTTAAAAAAAAAAAAAAACTATTTGAACTCTTCGAGAAAATAATATTTTTGCATAGTAACACACATACATAACATAAAATGATTAGCCACACAAATGTGAAAAAAAAGTTAAACACTACTCTTGGGTGTCTTTTGCTTGTTCAGAGTGCAATGGAGTTTGTCATAGCATTAATATATAAATGCATATACACATACATTTTAAATACAGTATGTATGTACAGCTGATAAATTTTACACAGTTATGCAACTGAATTTAATCAATACTGAACTGACTTGAGGTTTATAATGACACTATTGACTTTTTATAGCTGCATTACAGCAGAATTAGGAATTTGATAATTGCTGTGTGAAACAACCTACAGTCGTGGCCAAAAGTTTTGAGAATTACATGAATATTAGTTTTCAACAAGTTTGCTGCTAAACTGCTCTTAGATCTTTGTTTCAGTTGTTTCTGTGATGTACTGAAATATAATTACAAGCCCTTCATACGTTTCAAAGGCTTTTATCGACAATTACATGACATTTATGCAAAGAGTCAGTATTTGCAGTGTTGGCCCTTCTTTTTCAGGACCTCTGCAATTCGACTGGGCATGCTCTCAATCAACTTCTGGGCCAAATCCTGACTGATAGCAACCCATTCTTTCATAATCACTTCTTGGAGTTTGTCAGAATTAATGGGTTTTTGTTTGTCCACCCTTCTTTTGAGGATTGACCACAAGTTCTCAATGGGATTAAGATCTGGGCAGTTTCCAGGCCATGGACCCAAAATTTCAACATTCTGGTCCCCGAGCCACTTAGTTATCACTTTTGCCTTATGGCACGGTGCTCCATCGTGCTGGAAAATGCATTGTTCTTCACCAAACTGTTGTTGGATTGTTGGAAGAAGTTGCTGTTGGAGGGTGTTTTGGTTCCATTCTTTATTCATGGCTGTGTTTTTGGGCAGAATTGTGAGTGAGCCCACTCCCTTGGATGAGAAGCAACCCCACACATGAATGGTGTCAGGATGCTTTACTGTTGGCATGACACAGGACTGATGGTAGCGCTCACCTTTTCTTCTCCGGACAAGCCTTTTTCTAGATGCCCCAAACAATCGGAAAAGGGCTTCATTGGAGAATATGACTTTGCCCCAGTCCTCAGCAGTCCATTCACTATACTTTCTGCAGAAGATCAATCTGTCCCTGATGTTTTTTTTGGAGAGAAGTGGCTTCTTTGCTGCCCTTCTTGACACCAGGCCATCTTCCAAAAGTCTTCGCCTCACTGTGCGTGCAGATGCGCTCACACCTGCCTGCTGCCATTCTTGAGCAAGCTCTGCACTGGTGGCACTCCGATCCCGCAGCTGAATCCTCTTTAGGAGACCATCCTGGCGCTTGCTGGACTTTCTTGGACACCATGAAGCCTTCTTTACAAGAATTGAACCTCTTTCCTTGAAGTTCTTGATGATCCTATAAATTGTTGTTTTAGGTGCAATCTTATTAGCCACAATATCCTTGCCTGTGAAGCCATTTTTATGCAACGCAATGATGGCTGCACGCGTTTCTTTGCAGGTCACCATGGTTAACAATGGAAGAACAATGATTTCAAGCATCACCCTCCTTTTAACATGTCAAGTCTGCCATTCTAACCCAATCAGCCTGACATAATGATCTCCAGCCTTGTGCTCGTCAACATTCTCACCTGAGTTAACAAGACGATTACTGAAATGATCTCAGCAGGTCCTTTAATGACAGCAATGAAATGCAGTGGAAAGGTTTTTTTGGGATTAAGTTAATTTTCATGGCAAAGAAGGACTATGCAATTCACCTGATCACTCTTCATAACATTCTGGAGTATATGCAAATTGCAATTATAAAAACTTAAGCAGCAACTTTTCCAATTTCCAATATTTATGTAATTCTCAAAACTTTTGGCCACGACTGTATAATCTATGAAGCACTTCAGAAATAGTTAACTTTATGACTTGGCATGAATGCATATTCTGTTTACTATGGATGGATGGATTTCTCAAAACACTGAGTTTAATTTCTAAATGAACAAATTCCTTTATATAAGTGTTTTCACACCTTATCACTATGTTTATGTCATCAGTAAATGAGTGTGGCATTTAAATAGCAGTGTTTCCTAAATTAAACAAATTAGCTGTTTGTTTTTAGTGATGTGTGTAATGTAGCAAAAAGTTTGTTTTACAACAGTAAACTGACTTTTAAACATGTAATGTGCTTGTCCAATGTTTAGGTATATGAGTGAATGGTTTCACTATGTGGGCCTCAAGAATAAATTTTGGTATGCAAGTGACATACTGTATCAGTAGGATTTTAAAAACATTTAATTTTTGTTTTTTTCAAAGATTTTATTTCTCTTATTTATTATATACAGTAATTTCAATCAATCTCAGGCAGGTTTATTAAACAGCTTGGTGGGTCTTCTTATATAAATGGAAAACCTACTTAATATTACCTTAATATTATAATATTAAGATTATATACCTAATAACATTGTTAAGCTAGTCACAGTTCTCATGCAATACGGGGAGGAAGAACGGTCTTTCAAAAGATGACAACCGTAACATTTTGCAACAATTTTGTGAAATTTCCTTTTTACTCAAGAAGACCTGGCAAACTATTTAACAATCCGTTTGAGATAGAAACCAGTTATCTAAAAATATATGAGAAACCATTTATCTAAAAATATATGAGAATTAAATCAAACACTTTCTTTGAAAAACTAAATGTTCATTTTACTGAAATTGTACTCAAATGTGACTTGCATAAAAAATTTGGAACAAAGTGCATTTTACTTCTCCAAATACCTGTAATCAAGAACTGTTAAAACTAATGTGCAATCTTGGCAACTAAGAAGATAATTAATAAGTAAATAATTGTAAACTTTTTGCCATTGTGAGGCGATCGATCTCTGTGAACCTGTGAATCATGTAAGTTTACTGAGATGGTCTCCGGCCTGCATAGTAGGAGACAATAACAAATACCATGTTCTGAGTCTCCAGCTTTTGAGACAGCAACAGATATGACCATGATCTGAATCTCCAGCCTGCTAGGAAAGAGATATTCTACGTTCAGAGTCTTCGTCCAAGGGAGACAAATCAGACTGACCAAGTTCTTTGTCTCTAGCCCAGAGAGGCAGAAGACATACAGACATTTGCAACAAGGTTAAGATCCAGTGAGCAAACCATGACTTTAGGGAACTTTCATCTGCATGTTCCAGACTAAGAACCTTCACCTACTCCAGAGCCATGTCTGTGTTCCAGATTTTAGGACACTTTGGTGCTCTAGGAGATTTTTACCAGCACAACCAGTGTAAGAAATTCACTGCCACCTATATGCTCAATGAAGACCAGAAGTCAAATTAGAAAGTTGAGTCAGTCACCTCTCAGATGCTAAATACAGACATTGCTTGAAATAAATACCAGAACAGATCTATAGTGTTAGTTTATATAACAGCATTTAATTTAGGACCACTCTGATGATTAAGATTATTGTAGACGTGCTGGACACTACCTTTGCGGCAGGCTTTTCTTTGGTTAAGTGTTCCAATTTTGAGTCTTTTTTTTTTCTTTTGATATGCAACAAATATAAAATTCCATGCAAAAGTGATACAAGTCTGTAAATGAGACAAAACAAGATTAAGCAAGGATTAGCTGATAGATGA
The DNA here is from genome assembly GCF_963082965.1 of Carassius carassius. Classification (NCBI taxonomy): domain Eukaryota; kingdom Metazoa; phylum Chordata; class Actinopteri; order Cypriniformes; family Cyprinidae; genus Carassius; species Carassius carassius. The sequence continues at coordinate 13,076,332 of NC_081770.1, read as the reverse complement.
TTTCTGTGGACAAGACGCTAAGTGCTCATGTCTGTGCAACAGACCGAGTATTTTTTTAATGTGTTTTTTTTTTTTTTTTTTTTACAACAGAACTTTTAACACAATTTGATATCTGGGGTTTGAGATGTGGTTTACTCCTCCAAAACGGAAGACAGTACAGATATGTCTCTCTGCAGCAAGCGGATGAAAAAAACTTCTGCAAGTGAAACTAAAAATTCACACATCCTGGTGTATGCTGTAAAACACAGTTTTAGTTTCTCAAAACTATTTTTTTTTTCTTTTTTTGCAGACACATTTATGTGGTCAAGTGGAATGGTGTTAATAAATGAGACGCCTGGCCAGTGAAATTTAAGTGACAAGGGTAAACAGCTGTGTAAAGTGTAAAAAAGAAAGAAAGCAAGAAAAGCAAGAAAGCAAGAAAGAAAGAAAGAAAGAACTGCCCCTGCTGGAAAGGTTTGGTTTTGGAATACTTGTGATTTTGTGATACTAGCCAATATATTTAGAGTTATAGCCCATGAAATGCGGAGTGATCTGAAATGAATATATCAGCCAATATTTCAAGGTATTGGTATTAAATGTAATAAAAATATTGGTTTGAGAAATCTGGTTAAGAAAATTCATATAGTCACAATCTCACATACAAATTTACACAGCTTTTTGGTAGATCTACAAATTCTTTACCTCGGTACACTGGAGTTGAGTGTTCAACTTCTTTTTTCTGACTGTTACAACTTACCCCGGTATGTAACCTTCCCTCTCAGTGGGGTAGATTGTAACAAAAGCACTCCATATATTTGACATCAATTTATAAGGGCTATGATATTCTTGCAGAGGTTTAAATTGGTACATGTCATAGTGAACAAATGTGGGTGCTTTGTATAAATGTTTGATAACTCTAGCTCAGAAATTCAGCGAGTAACAGATGTTGAAACAAAAAGTGTTACAACCATAAGAACAGGCATACATATTATAAATTAACATTTAAACCGAACTTACATGAAACAAATGTAATCACAGACGTATTCAAACTTACTTGCAGTAGGTCAGACAGTCGTGTGCAGCAGGAACCGAATACAGAAGTCTTTAAAACACTTTCGATTTGTGATCGCTCAGTGAGTGACACATTCACGAATCCATCCCAAAACAAAAACCTAGTTTAAATGTTTTGAGTGGCCATTCCGATACCCTTGGTTTGATTTGAATCTCTTTAATTGTTTAGCTCACAATTTTTAATTCCAATTCGCAGCTAAACGTTAAGAAATTATGCTCATGTAATCGTAGGCTATATTTCTTTAACAAGGCTAATGCTTTTGCTAATTTGTTCATTAGAGCCATGTTATAACAGCATATTATATAAACTATTCCATACGGTCTTAAAATGAATGTATTACTTAATCTTAATTTATGCAGTAATTATTTAATTAATCTTACTGCACAGATAATAATACCACATCTAAATGAAAATACACCATTACAAATGTAACTTCTGTATTCAAAATCTTCAAAGTTTGTAAGCATTAACTGTAATGTTACAAACATTTTTAAAAAGTAAAAGCACAACATATTTCTTAATATTAGCTACTGCATGTGCCATTTTACAGCTAAAATGTTGAAGTTTAGCTGTTTTAACTACTGTAATCATTAAAAATGTAGCAACCTGAATATCACTTCCTAACATCATCCCTAGCAAGTAACTCTCTTTCTCCTCTCATGTTCCATACATGGATCTGGATCTGCCTGTGGAACCAGCTCATCTCTCTGTCCTTCATCATCATCACTGGTGGCATGTTGCTGCATAGCTGTCTGGCTCACTTCTTCACTGCTGCGAGGTGCTGCTGCAGGAAAATATTGCTATATATTTCAGTTAGTTTGGGAAATTTAGCGGCTTCAGTCTCTAAATTCCGTTTTTTTTTCTCTTGCCTTCTCAGCCCCACCCTTTTCTTTCCATTTTTTACCCGCACCCGCATTATTATGCATATTGTTTGTTTGTTTGTTTTATACGCTTCTTTCTAACGTTAATGACTTTGCTGTTCATTTCTTCCTACTCTTCCACTTCTTCTCCTTACTTGGCGGCCACAGCCATTGCAGCTTGCATTCAACTTAAATGTGCATTGCTGCCACCTACAGTACTGGAGTGTAAAACAGATTAGTGGGGGGGGGGGGGCAGGTGATGACTGCACGCGTGGCGGGTGGTGGGCCGGCCTACGGGCCGTCCTGGAGTACCGGCCGTTCTGTGATTCTCCAGATCACACAGATGGCCAGTCCGCCCCTGTCTGCGGCCACTCTAGAATCTTGTTTCACCGCACTCGTTCTCGAAAATTTGTGCTTGGTAATGACAGACAGACAATCCAAACCATAATCCCAATCGATTTATAAAGTTTGTTAATGATTAACATTGATTTGCCAAGCGTTCTGACTGCGCAGGTCCACTACAGTGAAGATGTTGGTGTTGAGCGCGAGGTGGTCTCTCGCTGCATATATATGCGCCTAAAAACGCATGGAAAACGCTAGGCGCGCCGCTTTCTCCTTCTCCTCGGGCAGTTGCGCCCCTGAGGCGTCTGCCGTTGCTAAGCAACCTTGATGCGCTCTCTCCACGAAGACGTGGAAATTTCAGCAAAGGATTTGCAGCACTTAAAATCGCTTGCAGTAGCTCTGCTACTAAATTTATTTCAAAATGGCAATCCATATACAGCTATGATCTGCTGTTCCTTCATCTTGGCTCTCGATTGGAGGATACTGCGCATGTGTGATTCAGTGTGAAGCAGACCGACGCACAGAGCGTCTGAACCGAACTGATTCTTTTGATGATTGATTCTGTACTTATTCTGTGCTAGTGTTATGAGCGCGGGTAAACCGAAGGCTTAAATCAAAGGCAATCATCGCCAATGACGTCATTACATTGAGCGCAAAAGAACCGGTGAACCGTTTTCTTCAACCAGTTTATTGAATCCAACTGTCCGAAAGAACCGGTTCGCAGAAAAGAACCAAACTTCCCATCACTACTGGTGATCCGAAAACCGATTAAATGAAAGAAAAGTAAAATGTATTTTTGCTCTAGGTTTATTATCTAAATTCTTTAGTTTTATTTTTACTGAAAAGTACAGAACAGTTTTAAGGTTTTTTTTATTTTTTACTATAGATACACCATTAAATTAAATAAAGTGCTCTGATTTTTACTATAGATACACCATTAAATGAAAGAAAGTGCTCTGATTTTTACTATAGATACACCATTAAAAGACAGAAAGTGCTCTGACTTTTACTATAGATACACCATTAAATGAAAGAAAGTGCTCTGATTTTTACTATAGATACACCACTAAAAGACAGAAAGTGCTCTGACTTTTACTATAGATACACCATTAAATGAAAGAAAGTGCTCTGATTTTTACTATAGATACACCATTAAAAGACAGAAAGTGCTCTGGTTTTTACTATAGATACACCATTAAAAGACAGAAAGTGCTCTGACTTTTACTATAGATACACCATTAAATGAAAGAAAGTGCTCTGATTTTTACTATAGATACATCATTAAAACACAGAAAGTGCTCTGGTTTTTACTATAGATACACCATTAAAAGACAGAAAGTGCTCTGACTTTTACTATAGATACACCATTAAATGAAAGAAAGTGCTCTGATTTTTACTATAGATACACCATTAAAAGACAGAAAGTGCTCTGACTTTTACTATAGATACACCATTAAATGAAAGAAAGTGCTCTGATTTTTACTATAGATACACCATTAAAAGACAGAAAGTGCTCTGGTTTTTACTATAGATACACCATTAAAAGACAGAAAGTGCTCTGACTTTTACTATAGATACACCATTAAAAGACAGAAAGTGCTCTGATTTTTACTATAGATACACCACTAAAAGACAGAAAGTGCTCTGATTTTTACTATAGATACACCATTAAATTGACAGAAAGTGTCCTGCATTTCTTTACTATAGATACACCATTAAATAACAGAAGATTTCTGTTTTATTTACTGTGGGCACACTGTGAATTAAGAGAAAATGTCAGTTTTTTAATTACGGGACAAAGTCTGGGTAATGAGCTGCCCAGTACTTTTTCTGTTATTTTACAGATTTATTTCTTAGAGTGTACCCTACCGTCTGGACCGCCACTCCCTCCTATTGTGCCTTGTCTTATTTGTTAATAAACTTCCCTTGCTCCTTCTGCATTTGGGTCCTCTCCTTCAGTAACCCTGACAAATATACTGGATATCCACAGATACGCATATGATATAGCAACAGATATGCATAAATAACTTAATATATAATAACATAGAATATCAATGTGTATTAAACATAACAGGGATCATGTAAATATTTTAAGTGACATGGACATTTCACATTGTAGACTTGCATTATATATTTTGATACATTTAAGTGCTGTACTTGACAATCACATTTATGAGTAGAAACATTTTAATCATTATGGATGAGTTTAATACAAATATGATTATATTTGTTGGCCTTAAACTGCCAGAAGAGCCAGAGACACATCTGAGCTTCTTCTCCTCTGTTTCACCTTTAAATAAAACAAAATGATCATTTGCATGAATACTAAAGCAATATGTTTCTAACACAGTCTCGTATGGATCACATTTACACATTTATCACAGATTTATTTCTCCTCATAGACACAGTAGTGGAGCTCTTCTGTGGATCCTCACCTGAAATTTACTGCTACTCACATGACGATTTCAAATTATGACATAAAACATCCATCTTTTGGCGAATTAACTTCATCAGGGGTATCTGGGGATTGAACTCCATCAGGGATATTTGTTGATTGATCTTTATCAGGGGCTCTCGGCAATGGATCTTCATCTACACTGTAAGGTGAAACAGAAGAGGAAAAACGTTCACTGTTCAATGGAACAAACTGCTAATTAGTTACCATTTCATTTTTTTTTTTTATATTTTTACTGAAAAGAAGTTACATTTAAATGATCTTGTGTACATATTTACAAAACAGTATTTATTAAACAAATTAAATTCATATGTTTGTCTGTTTGTGTTAATGTGACCCCTATTGAGGCACTATAAAGAGAAAAATATGCTACTGAGTGTACACTAAATATAATAAATGACAAGAATAAATACAAATGTAATTTTGCATTAAAACAATTACCTTTTAGTTAAATGTTTCACTAGTTAAAGCCACTTATTGTAGTTTCAACATGTTTGTACCAGACTTGGTACAAAAATACATTGTAGTATTTTTAGCGGAAGATCTTAAAGTTAAAATTAAAAAATTACATTCACTGAACATATTAAACTGTGCTCAGCCAATATATCAAGCAGAAGATAAAAATATGTGTTGCCCAACAAGCTATGCGGCAACAAAAAAACAAAAAAACAAGTGTACGCATGTGCCTGAGATAAAATGTTGGTTTAGTGAACTCAAATTCCTGTGGGTGGGAGAGCGAGAGCAGAGCCAATGCTGAAGAGCAACAAAACATACTTTCCAGATGGATTTTATGGTATATCATGGTGAGTACTGAACTTTGTATTTATTAAGTCATATTTAAGTTTAACTGATTGCAGGTCTCAGTAATTTCGACATAAAACCAAAAAACATGGGTATTACGTTACCGCCTTTGATATTCCCTAAACGAATTACGCCGAGTCTCTGAATGTTTACTTATTAATTGTTGTTTTAACAGTGTTCGGATTTGACACTATTGAGTAGGCTATATCGCAAAAGCCATTAAGACACACATACAAAGTGCAAGCATGTGATGAATTCTAGACCAGTGTGCATGCTCTTTAGGGTGTGTTCTTTCACTGCATGATTCAGTCTTTTAAAATGCTTTTAGAATGATCACAAAATTCAAGACATGGGGGCAGAAAATGTATAGGCTTTATTTATATAATTTCAAATACTTAATCAGTATCACAAGAAAAGTGGAATTTTTTCCTCCAAAAAGCAGCATGATTACAAATGTGATATTGATTCTAAACAACAGTTCAATAAACAAGAAGTTAATATTTGATTCATATTTTTAGACACAATATTGCCTGTTTTTGCTCTATTTCGCCAACAAAAATAATTACAATGCTTCTCTGAGCAACATGAAAGTGTTTCATTCGATCGTGAATGTTCCATTCAAAGGGCATTAAAGTGTGCGAGATGTGAATTTAAATTGTATTTATTTACAGAGGTATTTTATGTCACACTTCTCTAGTAAGTTTCTCTGTATGTGAAAACACTGTAGGACGTGTTGTAGCACAAATCCATGAATACTATAAATGTTCCCAAGTGAAGTAAAACTTTAATGGATTTCCCCTGCTCAGAGATTACACTTTGTAGGGATCATATCAATGAAACAGTTCATGCGTGTAGTGTAATGGCCACTAGAGTATTTACAGTAGTGGAGCCCTAAAGACGGGGGTGTGTACAACATGCCTGCCTGGAAGTGACGTCATCGACCCGAGACACAGCTCACTGATCCAGGTCCTGTCATGATGAGCAGAGGTTTGCGAGGGGATCGTTTCTTTTTATTCACTAGCATTAAAACATGCATGTTTTCGTTTTATTTACTTTATTAACAAATGTATATGTGTATTAGCAGTGTTTGTTACCTGGCATTTATTTATCTGTGCACACTAAAATGTGTATTTCATTTGGTTAACTGCAAGTGTATTAGCAGTGTTTGTTTAAAATCGCTTAACATGTGGGAGGATGCCAGCGCACATAAGTGTACTTTGTTTACATTAGTTCAGAGTTACTGTTAGTTTTAATGTTGCTTTTGGAAAACGCAAACAACCTGTAAATGCCCGACATGACAATAAAGCTTTGATTATGCTATGTGACAATAATTTTGACAGGAAGTGCACTTTATAGGATGAATTTAACAATAACTATATAAATATCCTAACAAATATCCTAATAAATACTATAATTATAAATGAATAATTCGCTCCTGTCATTTGTAAATGAAAACACTCATTTATCACAGAATGTTAATGAACAGAATGTAAACGAATTGAAAGTGGAAATAAGCATAACAATAAAAAATATAGCCCTATTTAATATAATATTATTATCAATTATTATATACGGTTAGCCTATATGAATGAATGAATAAATTATGCCGCATTTCCACCGCAGAAACTTTACCCAGGAACTAGGGACTTTAGCCTGGTACTTGGTGTGTTTCCACCGCAGGAACCAGGAACTAAATAAAGTTCCGGTAAAAAAATGCCCCTCAAAAAGTCCCTGCTGGCGGGGGCGGGACTTGGGCACCAAACATCCTGATTGGTTGCGTTCACGCAGCATTGGTTGAGTTCAACCATTTATTCTGATCATTTTCAAAATTACTGTTATTGTGTCATGAACTGTAATTTCATGAAACGTATTTCAGGCGAGAATGTAGTTGTTTAAAACTCAAATCTGTGATTTATTTATAAAGACAGCGCCTATTTAAAAATGTGTTTCGCTGATCTCGGAGACGGTGAGCTCTACGCGATCAGCGGGAGCTCAGTGATCATGTATGCGCCGAGAGTAGCCTCACCTCGGCTAGACCTTCTGATATGTGCCGCTGGCTCTGATGTCTCTTTAGTGGTTAAACATAAAATATAATTCGTTTTTGGGTAAATCTAACAAGTTATCTTTGGTCTGTATTCAATTTATCTATATGTTAAAATGAAAATAAAAAAGGGAAATTTATATAATATTTCGTTTCATTGTAATGGCTGTATATTTACACATATCCCTGAACTAAGAACATTTCTGCAGCTGTTATTATGTTTAAATGAAAACGAAAGGAGGCAGTGGTATTTGATATCCTATTTCGTTTTATTGTAAATATACAGAGAGGAAAACTGCAGTAGCCATGGTCAGCTGACTGAAGTTATCAAGTACGCTGATGTTTGCAGATTTACCAGATTTGCATCATCGCGGACATCACACTCCCGAGACTAATGCACACAGTCTGACCTACTGAGGAGGATGCACGTCCAAAATCAGTGGAAACGCAGCATTAATGATGCATTTATATGCAAGGGCCAATGACGTCACTTCCACGGAGGCATGTTGTACACGCCCGCGTCCATTGGCTCCACCCCCACTTAAAAACAGTTCCACAAAGCGAGACGCGCAGAAAAATGAAGCGCAAAGGAAAAAAAGGTATTGCAAGCTCAAACTAGACTGAGATGCAAAATAAAAGCAGCGTTGCAAATAAATTAATAGATATGACCATGGAAAATATGTATTGCAAAATCATTGCTTTTGCGCAGTTTCATTTATGTTTTGCAATTCTTTATTTTTGTTTGCAAAAACCACATTTATGTTCCTCAATACTTTTCTTTTGGAAAACTTAAATTTCTTTTTGCAATACATTATTTTTTTTTGCGTATATATACAGCATTATTTTGACTCCATATTTACTGATGGACATTTTTTTTTCTGACTCAATCCCCATGTTTATGGACGAGTGTTTCGGCACTTGAGCCATTTTATTGAACTCTGGGAAAATACCCCCTCTGCTTGTCTCGTGCATTATTTAACACTAAAAAGTCTAAAAGTTAATAGGCAGCGCTCCAGTCTATCCATACAGCATGTCCACATGATACTTCAAAAGAAAAAAGAAAAAATGCACGTGACGTACACTGAGGTAGGCCTGCTATATATTTTTCTTTCTGATGGGAAAATGACTATGCCATTCTTCAAAGCGCATAGAAGGATTTCTTTGTTTTATTTTCTGTGTTTTAGTTTTGTCATCTTAATTTGTTAATCATTTGATATAGTGTATTTAGTTTAGGCCTATTTATTTAATTCTTATTTTATTTATAGAATTTTATTCAGTTTTTTTTTTCGCTGCTGGTGCGTGACAATTTGAGGATGTGTGAATTTGTAATTGCTCTATTGCGCTGTATGCTGCTGTATGCATGTTAAAATAAAATATTTGTTTGTTTTTTTGATGTATCATCACAGATTCTTGTCTATTCTACTTTTATTAAATACTAATTTATTATTCTAATTTGATCAGTTAATGGTTAATGGTTGGATAACAAGCAGCTGTTGTCAGAAAAATGTACTGAAATGAGCGTCCCTAGTGTAAATACTTCTAAATCCCACTTCAGATGCAGCTTCTGTGTTTCCACTGAATTGCAAAGATGATTTTTGTTGATACTGATTTAATTTGCTTGGTAACAGCTCAAATGGCTTATTATTCTTATTGACTACTTAATTGTAAGAATTTGACTCAAAAGATGATCACACTTTTCGAAAATTGGCTTAATAAAGATAAAAAAGCTTATAAAAGTAAAACTCACTTTAACCCTTTCAGTGATGAGTTTAAAATATTCTAATGGTCCCCCCTGAGTGAGTTGTTTTAAGGCAACTGTTATTTTAAAATGTTTCCCCTTACTGTTTCCATCTCAACATGTCATGCTTGTCACGTGACCAGGACTTGACATTAACACCTGCCAACCCGCCAAATGCGGGTGGATTTTGCTCGTGGTGGGTAACAAATTGACTCCAACTAGACACTTTGGCGGGTTAAATAATTGTAGTGTTTTTAAAAGGCATCTGACATAAGCCATATTGCATTATGACACTACTACACTACAACTCCCATGAGTATTACATGCACACTTGTGATGCGTGTTAACTTAATGTGTGAGGGAATGTATTATCGCGAGAGTCTGCGTGACTGTCTGCAAGACTGTTTGCTGGTTCTGTGTGTTTTTTGCTCGGACGGAAGAGAAGGGGGAATAACATTTTTTGTGGAACTACGTCGTGTCTGTGGCTATTTTCATGGTAGCAGAGGATAGTTTCCAACTATAGAGTAATGCCTAAGTTTGATAAAGCCTGACCATACGAGTGCTGAAAAAAAGTGAAATTAATATTTGGAGACTTGTTACAGACTTGGACAAGAAGAAGCAGGCACTCGTGGTGGTGTTGGGGCTCAAGGTGCGAGCCAGAGAGACCGCTTTGGAAATACCAGCGAACGATCTGAACGAAGACGATGGTATGGAAATCTTGCTAGCTAAGCTGGACGCTGTATTCTTGCAAGAAGAAAAAGACCACACTTATGAAGCGTACACTCATTTTGACTCGATTTCCAAAGACAGTGCGATGTCCATGGCGGACTACATCATAGACTTTGAGCAACATGACTCTGTGTTAGAATTTAAACTCCTGGACACGGCTTGTTTCGAGGAGAAGAATAGGCAGCTAGCACTTACAGCATGCACGGATTTGACATTTGCATCCATGAAGTCAGCATTGAAGTGGATTTTCGGAGAAAAAAAAACCATGGTGGAGCAAGCGGCGGCAGCGAGACTCAAGATGCTGCATTTTTCACGGAGCAGAGGCCACCGGGTAAATTCAGACAGAACAATGGCCCATCACAGAGCAGACAGTGGCAGACACAGCATGGTATAAACCCACTTGTGACGAGTGGGGCGGGGCCGAGAGACGTGGGAGCAGGACCGAGGCCGGTGGAGTGATTGGGAAATGAGCGACACCTGCTCGACCCACCGGTCTCGAGTCCCACGGAGGAGATGGAGGGATATAAAACCGGAGCAACAACAGTGACAGACGAGAGAGGACCAGGCCTGGACTTTATTTTGTGTTTGCTTTTTATTTGTGCGGAACAGCCGTCCGCGAGGGGCTGTTGTGCGGTTTTGTTTTTATTTTGTAATTAAAGTCTTGATTTGATTGTCCGCCGGTTCCCGCCTCCTTCTTCCCGATGATTACGAAGGTTTTATTGTTACACCACTCTACAAATATGGTAAGCAGACAAAATGCGTCATTTGTCAGAGCACATACCATTGGGCCAAAGACTGTGCTTATCTGAGAAATTAGGTAAAGCTAGCAAAAGATGAAAATGTTGAAGAGTGTAACAATACACTGTTTACAAAAGTCATGATGGACTCCGGGATCTTCCTAAATGAATCATTGGGATCAGCTCTCATTGACACTACATGCACATGTACTGTCTGTGGTGAAAAGTGGCTGGATAGTTACATGAAAGACCTGAGCCAAAGCCAAATAAACAAACTGATGCAAACAGAATCTTCAAGCTGCAGACCTTTCAGGTTTGGTGATGGTCAGGTGGTACACTCCAACAGAAAGGTGAAGCTTCCCGCTAAGATCGGACCAAAAAAAAATGTCACATTGAAACGGAAGTTGTTCCTGTTGATATTCCTTTACTGCTGAGCAAAATGGCTCTAGAAAGAGCAGGAACTGTTTTAGACATGGAGAATGACAGAGTTGTCATGTTCAAGCAACCAGTGCCTCTTGAGCTCACAAGTTCGGGACACTATTGTGTTGACATTAGAAATGGTAATACTGAAGCAAATACCAATGAAAGTGAAGTCCTTGTCGTCACAGCAGAGATGTCTACAAAAGAGAAGAGTTAAATTCTCCTGAAGCTTCACAAGTAGTTTGGTCATGCCTCTGCAGACCGGCTGCAGAGGCTCATCCTCAGTTCTGGAAATACTGACAAAGACTGTCCAGTTATTCTGCAAGAGATCATCCGTGACTGTGAGGTATGTCAAAGATATAGCAGGACCAAGCCCAGGCCTGCTGTTGGTTTGCCTTTAGCCTCAGAGTACAATGAGATGGTGGCAATGGATCTACATGAGCTGGAACCTGGCATATGGTACCTCCACATCATCGACCACTTCACACGCTTCAGCGCTGGAAACATTGTGAGAACACAGAAAGTCTTGGAGATTGTCAACTCCTTCATTCACTCGTATACACTGACAACGGTGGCAAGTTCAACAATGAGGAAATAAGAGAGATGGCAGAAAAATTCAGGTGAAAAGGGAAAACGGGTGTGGCTGGCAGACTGCTCTAAACTGGGCTCTAATGGCCAAAAACAGTATGTTCAATGTGCATGGTTATAGTTCACACCAGCTTGTGTTTGGTCACAGTCCTAATCTTCCATCCGTTTTGGTTGATAAATTGCCAGCTCTAGAGGGCACTTTTATGAGTACTATAGTAGGACAGCACCTAGCAGCATTGCATGCTTCCGGAAGAGCATTCACAGAGGTGGAATGCTCAGAAAGAATAAGAAGAGTTTTACAAAAGCAGCTCAGGCATACAGATGAAAAGTATGAGACAGGAGACAGAGTGTACTACAAACGAGCAGACAGTACAGAGTGGAAAGGCCCAGCTGTAGTTTTCGGTCAAGATGGCTCTGTAGTGTTTGTCAGACATGGTGGGATTCTTGTAAGAGTTCACCAGTCCAGGTTGAATAAGGTAATGCACAGGATGAGGATAAACCTGTGCTACCTGATATTCCTGAAAATAGTAAAGAAAATGAAAACGTAATACACACTGATGTGTCAGAGAATTCAGATGATGAAATTAGTGTTAATAGAGACGTGCAAATCCCTGAAAACACAGAAACAGATGATAGAGAAGACGTGAAACAAACTAACGAGACAGAGAGTGATGCTACTAATACAGTGGGTTCCACTGGTGTCAAACTGAGAACAGGTCAGACAGTGACAATTACAAACAGAGATGATGGTACTAAACACACTGCCAGAGTTTAAGGCAGAGAAGGAAAAGCAAAAGGGCAATATAAAATCTGGTACAATGTGCAGTATCTTGAACTAAATGGCAGCGAGTGTCAGAAGGAAGCTTTAGACATGTCACTTGTTGATGATCTTCTCACTGAATGTGAGAACACAGATGGTAATATACTTATTACCAAAGACATCTCTTTTGATGCTGCTAAACAGCAAGAGATTGAAAACTGGCAAAATAATAATGTTTACAGAGAGGTCACAGACAAGGGTCAGAAATGTATCTCTACTAGATGGGTCTGTACGTTAAAGTAAACTTAAAATGGTATTGTTCCCAAAGCTCGCGAGAGGCTTTGAAGAAGTCAATATTCATGAGTTACAAAAAGATTCTTCCACATGTGCATCAGAGTCACTCAGGCTGCTGATAGCTGTTATTTGTCAAAACAAATAGCAAGTGAATTCTATGTATATTAAGTCTGCTTTTTTTTGCAGGGAATGGAACTCTTAAAAGACATTTACATTCATCCCCCACCAGAAGCAGGCGTGGACAATGCGTTGTGGAAACTAAAGAAATGTGTGTATGGATTTGCAGACGCTTCCCTCTACTGGTACAACAAGGTCAAAGAACTCATGCTGAACAGTGGTGGTAAAATGTCACGGGTTGATCCTGCAGTGTTTTATTGGCAGAATGAGCAGTCTGAGATGACAGGAGTAATGGCATGCCATGTTGATGATTTTCTTTGGGCAGGTTCAGAGCACTTTGTAGCTACAGTAATGTCATACCTGTAATTAAATCTGCATTTCACGTGGGTCGTGAAGAGCATGAGAGTTTTTCATACGTGGGGATGAGCATTGCTACTGTGGGTGGTGTAGTGCAGGTGCATCAGCACAGTTATATTGAAAACCCTTAACCAGTTCACTTACTGCACGTGCTGTACAGAGAGAGGCTCTACTAAACAAGAAAGAAAGAAAGAGAACAACTCAGATCCAAAATAGGACAGGTTTTGTGGGTTGCTAAACAAACAAGGCCAGATGTTATGTTTGACACATGTAGCCTATCATCCAACATTAAGAATGCTACTTTTCAGTCCATACATTAAGTGAACAGAGTGATCCATAAGTTTCAACATTTGGGCAACAGTGATGATTTGAGTTTGGTGGTTTTGGGTCTTCACTGGGCAGTCTTCCAGATGGAGGTACACAGGGAGGGGCTTTAATTACACTCATGGAAAAAACAGAAGTTCTCTCCACTGTTTTGGCAATCAAAGAAAATCAGACGTGTTGTAAGAAGTACATTGGCAGGAGAAACCCTTGCCATGTCAGATGGTATTGACAATGCTATGTTCTTGGCTATGCTCTACTCTGAGCTTACCACTGGTAAAGCTGATTTTAATGCTCTCCCCCTTATTTGTGTTACTGATAACCAAGGCACAACTTGCTGACTGTTTGACGAAGAAATGTTTTATTTTATTTTGCCCACCCCGCAAATAAAGTACAATTTCCTTACCCACCAGGCGGCCTATTATAATTCAGCTATGAAACTGCCCAGCTATTTCACTTCAGCACCGCATTTCACACACGTGTGCGCATAAATGAGAATTAGCTGGTGAAGTCTCTGTTAGAATGCATCTCATTCTTGTTTCTGTGGCAGTGCGTCGGTCTCGTCATGAGGCACGCGGTCCAGAGCTCTGTATGACTGATGCAGCAGTTCAGTTAACTTTAGTCCAAATATATGAACTTACCTGTTTTGAATACTTTATATTTAACATGTTTGTTTATGTCCCATATTAGTGTTAAACTGTTGGACTTCAAATGAAATTGAACTACTATTGATTTTCACCGCTGACTGATTTCGCAGAACATTTCGACTAATAACTTCCGTGCTCAGATGCGCCAAATTTGTCACAGGACGTGCGATATGACAGTTGTGTCCGACTATATATATGAACTAGCTGTTTTAAATACAGTATTTTTATATTTAACGTTAGTTTATACTTTCATGTATATTCCATAGGCTCTCTCTCGGGCACCTGCATAGTTTAAAACACCAAATAGTTATGCTATGAAAACAACAAAGAGTCTCTCTCTTGCTCCACCCATGCACGATAATAACATGTATCGTTGATCTGATCTGAAAAATGACCATATCGCCCAACATTACAACATATATGGATTTTTTGTTTTTTTTGTTTTTAATGACCCATCCCAACGTGCCCAAAAAATAAAGTGACAATTTCTTTTTCCGTCCCAACCCAACCCAACCCGCCTGTAACTGGGATCCACGGGTTATAGGACAAAAACAGTATGTTCAATGTGCATGGTTATAGTTCACACCAGCTTGTGTTTGGTCACAGTCCTAATCTTCCATCCGTTTTGGTTGATAAATTGCCAGCTCTAGAGGGCACTTTTATGAGTACTATAGTAGGACAGCACCTAGCAGCATTGCATGCTTCCGGAAGAGCATTCACAGAGGTGGAATGCTCAGAAAGAATAAGAAGAGTTTTACAAAAGCAGCTCAGGCATACAGATGAAAAGTATGAGACAGGAGACAGAGTGTACTACAAACGAGCAGACAGTACAGAGTGGAAAGGCCCAGCTGTAGTTATCGGTCAAGATGGCTCTGTAGTGTTTGTCAGACATGGTGGGATTCTTGTAAGAGTTCACCAGTCCAGGTTGAATAAGGTAATGCACAGGATGAGGATAAACCTGTGCTACCTGATATTCCTGAAAATAGTAAAGAAAATGAAAACGTAATACACACTGATGTGTCAGAGAATTCAGATGATGAAATTAGTGTTAATAGACAATTTATTTTTCCGTCCCAACCCAACCCGCCTGTAACTGGGATCCACGGGTTATAGGACAACCCGTGCATCACTAATACACAGTGATGCCTTGCGCTTACGCGCTAGTGACAGAAATGAAGAGACAGTTAGCTGCCCTGCTGGAGTTATGTCGTTGGACGCCGGTGGAGCTATATGGTGACATATAAAAGGTGTAACAAAACCCGGTGAGCAGACAACACATAAGAGAAAACCTGATGATGAAACCAAAAAGGAAGAAGAGACAAAAGAAAACAAAAGACTTTTGAATGAAAATGGGAAGTCAGGTCGAGAATGGTTGGTATATGATATGAGAGTATATTTACTACTATGTGGCTAGTAAAAATGCTGTGTGGCTAATAACTTTGGAAAACCACTAGCCACATTGGCTGATGAGCAAAAAAGTTAATGTCAAGCCCTGCACATGACACAACCAATAACACTGAATGACAGATGGTTCGCTTTTATTTTTTTTAATTTAAAATATTCACAAACTTACCATGTCATGAAAAATATGATATTTCGAATCACGGTGTATCGTAATTCAGGCTACATAAGTTATTGAAGTTATATGTAAACTTAGTATTGACAGTGCTTTTTTTTTTTTTTACAGAGCCATTGGAGAACCACAAACCTGCAATGAAAATGGGAATAGTAAGCAGCAGAAGTTGCACTTCAAGATCCCTGTCAAGTTTAATGAGTGTCTCCGTTGTCCTGGAAGAGAAGGTAGTGCTTGACAACTTAGGAGTCTTTTTAAATGTAATTTTATTAATAAGATTCGGGAGGAGCGCGTCAGATACTTAGCCTAACCAACACAGGTGGACCATAATCAAGTAATCAATCCCATAGTATAAATATCGCTGACTTACCTCTATCCACTGACGGTTTATCAGCATTTTGGTCCGCACGCGTAGCACCATGTCCCAAAATCGAGACTCCTCGTCTGAAGACTCATCCAGCTCTTCGCTAGCCCAATCGCCGCAGCCAGCCAGCTCCAAGGCCACCCCTTCCCGGAGTGGCAACCAAATCGAGCCCCAGGCTCCAACCCGCGGGCGCGGTACGACGCGAGCAGCCACTCGCCTACCAAGACGCCTAGGCCTACCTTCGCCGCCTCCGGCGAGAACCGCGGCCGTCTCCCCCGCGTCCTCCTACCGCTCGGCCAGGCCTACGATTCCGCCAATAGATAAATGGACGGTGTCGAGTCTGAGGCAGGCCCTGTCCAAAAATGACATCATACTTTCAAGCAAGTTGAATAAATCCGAACTTTACGACCTGTACGCAAACTATCTAAATAATAACATTTCTCCTCAGTCAACCCCAATTCCAAAGAAAGGAAAAAAGAAAGGAATACCCCAAAATACGCCTCAAAGCACTCCACCATACTCCGCCGCAAGGCCTAGCTCCCAGCGGCTATCAAGCCGCTGTAAAAGGCCCTCAACAAACCTGGGCCGCGCTCCGATCCCGACCGCCGGCGTACCCGCTACGTTGGCTGGAGCCCAGCCTCCCACCGCGGCTTCAATCTCAACAGCACAAGGCGCTGAGGCCCAAGGAGGCTCCTGGCCGCCTCCTCCACCCATCTCAGCCCCACCGCACGGAACTTTTAATACCGTTCCTGGAGCCCGGGCAAGCGCCTGGCCGAACAGTTCACCATATACAGCGCCGCCACTCGCTTCTTCCAGCTTCGGGCCCGAGGCTCAAGCTAGCGCTTGGTCGAACTGGCTGTCTCACAATGCCCCGCCCCCCGCTCCGCAGAGCTCCAAGCCCGCCGCTCAAGCTAACGTTTGGCCGATCTGGCCGCCTAACACAGCCCCGACTCTCGCCCATCCCAGCTTCGGGCCCGCGGCCCAAGCAAACGCCTGGCCATGCTGGCCGCCCAACACGGCCCCGCAACCCGCGTCTTCCAACTCCGGGCCCGCGGCTCAAGCAAGCGCTTGGCCGCAATCGCTGTCAAACACAGCCCCGCCCCCAACCGTCGCCACCACCCTCCTCCAAGCGAAATCCCCCCACTCACTTTTCTCGGCTACACCGATGCCCGTCCCATCAAACGCTGTCGCCCTCGAACCTCCCCAAGTGACTCACAGCATCCGAGCACAGATATTAGCAGGTGCGGACGTAGACCTCTCGTCTCTCCTTTCTCTCCTGCCCACTACAGATTCAAACCGCCAAATCGATTGCGGGGATTTCTCAGTCACGCTAAAAAACCCAAACCCCCTTTCATCTCGATTACTCTCCTTCTCCGAATTCACCATTGCATTTAACCGCTTCACCGAGATAATCTGCTCAGCCTTCCCCCACAGGCGACGCGAACTCAACGACTATTTATCGATAATAGCCGAACTCGCGTTGTCCTACGGAGGGGGGCACTTCTACACTTACCACAAGCTTTTTTCCGCTAAATGCGCTATCCGCATCACTCAGTGGAACCAATGCCCTTATTGGGGAGCAATCGACTCCGACCTGCACAGCCGCGTATTCCTAGGCTGCAGGAGTATTTCGTGCGCAGTCTGCAGGTCCGTGGCTCACTTAACCACATCCTGCCCACAAATAAATCCGGACGCAACCCAGCACTCCGATACTCCCCCGGCAAAATCCACTAGCTACGTCCCAAGATCAGCAACCTCGGCAAACTCACGTCTAGCCCAACCAGGAGCAGAAAGCACATCGATATGCATCGCTTTCAACAACGGGAAATGCACCAGACAACACTGCCGCTACCTACATACCTGCAAGTTCTGTGGCGGTGCCCACGCACGCATAGTTTGCCCCGTGTATAAAGCCGTAAATAAAAAATCTAAAAATTACCTATCGACTCCTGTGAATATCTTTCGCATGACCATCGAACTAGCACACCATCCTGACAAAGAATTTACAAATTATCTCCTGTCTGGTCTCAGACACGGTTTTAACCCGGGCGTCGTCTGCGAGCTTTCCCAAAACACGGTCTGCCATAATCTACAATCCGCCCTCGCAGAGCCCGAAATAGTAGCTAACCTTATCAAAAAAGAAGTCGAGTCAGGTTTTATGATCGGGCCCTTCATTAAACCCCCCTTCAAAACGTTCAGAGTCAGCCCAATCGGAGTGGCTACTAGAAAATTTTCAGGTAAGAAACGCTTAATAGTAGACCTTTCATCTCCACACCAATCCACAGTCCCAAGCATCAATAGTTTGATACCCCTCGACGAATTTTCACTCAAATACCAAGACATAGATCAGGCAGTCGAACTGATAAAAATCGCGGGCCGAGGAGCCTGGCTAGCAAAAATAGACATCACCTCTGCTTTCAAAGTGATGCCTATCCATCCCGACTTCTGGCACCTTTTCGGGATACGATGGCTCGAGAAATTCTATTTCGCCGTCCGGTTAACCTTCGGATGCAAAAGCAGCCCCAAAATTTTCGATATGCTATCCGAAGCCGTTTGCTGGATCCTTTCCAACAATTACGCAATCCCACACATTATCCACCTTTTAGACGACTTTCTGGTCATTTCACCACCCAAGGCAATCCCAGCCGCCCATATCCTCACCGTCCAAAAAGTTTTTTCCGAGCTCGGGATTCCCATCGCTCAGGAAAAAACCTTGGGTCCTGCCACAACCCTAGAGTTCCTCGGCATCAACCTCGACGAATTTCAGCTCTCCCTGCCAAAGGAAAAGATCGATAGAATAATCCTCGTCTCCTCCACCTTCCTCGACAGCCCAAGTTGTTCAAAACGCGATCTCCTTTCTTTGCTCGGGCACCTAAATTTCGCCATGCGCATAATTCCCCAAGGACGCCCATTCATCACGCATCTCTTAACACTCGCATCATCAGTCCACGCGCTCGAAGACCTCATCCCCCTAACCCACGCATGCCGCGACGAACTTAAATTATGGATCCTGTTCCTCAGACAATGGAACGGGCTTTCCTTTTTTTATAATAATTTAATTTCGTCCCCCATCGACTTACAGCTGTTTAC
This sequence comes from Carassius carassius, assembly GCF_963082965.1. NCBI lineage: Eukaryota > Metazoa > Chordata > Actinopteri > Cypriniformes > Cyprinidae > Carassius > Carassius carassius. The sequence goes on along the minus strand of NC_081770.1, from coordinate 13,057,047 downwards.
AGACGCAGCTCCCTCAATCGGTTTCGGAGGTTTCTACCAAGGCCGTTGGTTCGCGTCCACATGGCCCCCCCAGATGCAGGACTCGACCCAGTCCTCAGCTTTTTTCGAGCTCTACCCCCTCGTAGTAGCAGCCTTTCTGTGGGGAAACGAATGGACATCTAAAAGCATCTTAGTGCACTGCGACAACGAAGCAGTAGTTCAGTGCATAAACAAAGGCCGTTCAAACTCCCCCGCCCTCATGCCTCTCCTTAGACGTCTAATATGGATCGCAGCATGCGACCAATTTATAATTATCGCTAAGCACGTTCCAGGCACAGAAAACCAAATTGCTGACTCCCTGTCTCGTTTTCTGTTTCAGAAATTCAGGATGCTGGCTCCAGAGGCGGACCAATTCCCCACTCCGGTTCCTCACTATTCAGAATTAATATTCCCATAACCCACCCTTTAAAACCACTCCTCGGAGCATCGCTTGACTCTATTCTCCAAGCAGTCTCTCCCAGAACCCTCCAGTCGTACGTGACCGCGTGGAGATGCTTTAAATCATTTCACCTCACTCATAACATCCCTTTCCCTGATTTTTCCCTACTCTCCATAACCTCTTTCATCTCGTTCCTCAACCGCGCCAAGGGTCTCCAAGTCGGATCCATTAAAAGCTACCTGAGTGGAGTCCAGTTCTTCCACAAACTGACGACGGGCGCTCCCTCAGCCGGAATAAATAATTCACAAACCATCCTAATTAAAGGGATCCAGCGATCCCAGCCCACCCATCCAGACACCAGGAAACCCATAACGCTAGATATTCTCACAAAATGTATCCACACCCTCCGCACAAATTACCAACCCCTCAGCATCGCCCACACGCTCGACGCCATGTTCATCCTAGCTTTTTTCGGTTTTCTTAGGTGCTCGGAGCTTACGATCTCTTCTAAATTCAATCCTAAAATCAACCCCACCGTATCTGACCTAACCATCCTAGATGACGAAACAATCGCTTATTTAATCAAACAAAGCAAAACAGACCAAGCCAACAAAGGCCATTTTATATACATTTTCAATCTCCCCTCCCCAATCCAGCCTTACCAATCCATCCTCGCTTTTTTACACAGTAGGAATTCCCAGGCAAAGTCCCCGCACGAACCTCTATTCATCGACGAGTCTAAAAAACCAGTCACCCGTTTCTGGTTCCAGAAACACCTCAAATGCGTCCTGCAATTATCAGGCATCCCATCAAACAACTTCTCCACCCATTCCTTTCGCATAGGCGCAGCAACTTCAGCAGCACAAAAAGGCCTCTCTAAACAGCAAATCCAAACTCTCGGTAGATGGTCCTCAGAAGCATACCGGCGAGGCTTACCCGTCTGTTGCGTGCGCTCCCTTCAGACGTCTGGCGAGAGTTCTCCCGGGCGGGCCTATGCTTGCCGGCCGCAAGTGAGTCTCATCCATCTAATGCCGTGAGTCGGGATCTCCCATCAGATGTCGCCAGAGTCCTCCTTGTCGGCCAGCCCAAAGCTTTTTATCTGCCAAACCGAGAGGACCCAGACGTCCGTCATTCTGAGTCTCAATCTCCTGTCGGAGGCTTCATGGGCCCTCTCGGTCAGCACTAGGCCCTTCACCCACTGAATAGCAGGGGCTATCAGCCAGTAGGGCCCGTACGCCGACACCGTGACCTATTCCGGTCGAGGCAACTCGGGTCCTCCCGGTCGGGCACCACAACCACGCTGCTCCTCCTCATCGGCCGGTAGGGCTCACCGTTCCAACGCCAAAAAGCTTCAGTTGAGCATCGGCCCGAGCCCTACCGACCGGGCGCCAACAACCACGTAGTTCACTAGCTAAAGCCGGTAGGGCCTACTCTCCCAATGCCCAAGTCGCTCTCTCGGAGTATGTAGGCCCTTCCAACCTGCCAACGAGACGAATCCTCAGACACCAAATCAGCCCCCGCCAGTACTCTATGCTTTTGGGGGGGCATTCTCTAAACTGGCGGCTGTCCTCATGTACATTTGCTTTTTGGGGGGTACTCTAGGTTCGGGCCATTCCCGAGCTCGGAGCCCTTCCCCGGACAGCACGCCAAATACGCATTCCATACCTCAGCTAATTATATGTAAGCGTGAACTATTGAAATGTAATTTTATTAATAAGATTCGGGAGGAGCGCGTCAGATACTTAGCCTAACCAACACAGGTGGACCATAATCAAGTAATCAATCCCATAGTATAAATATCGCTGACTTACCTCTATCCACTGACGGTTTATCAGCATCCCTCCTCCACCCCATCTCCTCACTTCAAGTTCACTTTATAAATAGACGGGGAAGGGGGGGTACTCTAGGTTCGGGCCATTCCCGAGCTCGGAGCCCTTCCCCGGACAGCACGCCAAATACGCATTCCATACCTCAGCTAATTATATGTAAGCGTGAACTATTGAAATACATTTATTGTACTCTTTGGATTATTGTATGGACTTAAAGGGATAGTTCACCCAAAAATGAAAATTCTGTCATTAATTGCTCACCCTCATGTCATTCCAACCCTTCAGTCATCTTCAAAACACAAATTAAGATATTTTTGATGAAATCCAAGAGCTCTCTGACCCTATATAGGAGCTATGCAACTTACACATTCAGGGTCCAGAACAGTAGGAAAGACATCATTAAAGTAATCAGTCCAGTGGTTTAACCTAAATTTTATGAAGCAACGCAAGGTTTTGTTTGCAGTTTACAGTTTACTACTTTATATACAAAATAATATCCAAAGAGTGGTGTTGCTTCCTAAAATTGAGGTTGGAGTCATGTTGATTACTCTAATAATGTCTTTTCTACTGTTCTTGACCTTGAATGTGTAAGCTGCAATTAATTTTTAAGGGAGCTAACCCTCCAAAGTACCTCTTATGAGAAACCTCAGATATATTATTAAATTTTTTATGAAATTGAAAGTGATGTGACATACAGCCAGTGTTGGGAAGGTTACTTTGGAAATGTAATAGGTTACAGATTACAAGTTACCCTATTTAAAATGTAATAGTAGTGTAACTTTTTTAATTACTTTATTAAAGTAATGTAACTAATTACTTTTGAGTACTTTTTGATTACTTTTCTAAATTTGTGAAAATTAAAGAATAATAAATAAAAGCATATACATCAACTTAAATACAGTTATCTAATAAGCATGTGATGTATTCTGTGTACTAAACTCCTGAAACATTGGTGGGTTTTTTTAAACTGCTGTCTCTTTGTATATATTATGATAGTTTTCTCAAAATAAGTAAAATGCACATTAAGTGACACAAAGCAGTTCTAGAAATTATGTTTATGTGCTCGTGTACTCCTATATTGAGATGGCAGAGGTTGAAAACACTGCGAGCTTCAGTAGGCCTATGTGTAGTAAATGAAATCATGTCTTTGCCATTAATTTACAGGAGGGGGGGACTGGGAAAAAAATTCAGACTGGAAAATTCAAACTTAAGATTGAACAAAACTATACTTTACAATGCAATACTCTACAATACTACAATATCTTTATAGAAAAATCCTAATACTGTACACGAGTCATGTTTTTCCCTTACAAAAATTAACCTTGCTTTTATTAGCCTATATAAAAGTAAAATAACTGTTTTTGTTTTTTTTTGCAAATGGATTTGTATTTATTTTTAAATAAATACATTTGTAAAATAATTTTACATTTTTGGTTACCACATTTAAACAATAGTAACCATTTTCTCTGGATTTATAGTTAAATATTAAAATCTAAATTTTCGTGAGGGTTGTGTTGTTGTCTGTCGTAGCTCCCCCTAAACCTATAAAAAAATTGGAATTTTTTTTCAGATAAATTCCTACTGTAACATTACAACTGATAATAATGATGTCCTGTATATAGTATTTTGAGTGATGACTGGTGAGCAAAATATTGATTAAATTGATTAAATAAAAAAAAAAACAAAGACAAAAAAGCATCTTTACAGATGAAACTGACCTAAAACTCTGAACAGTAGTTCTGCTTCTCTGCTCCAGCTGTGCGCTTCCACAGTCCACTCTATTCTCTCTCTCTCTCTCTCTCTCTCTCTCTCTCTCTCTCTCTCTCTCATTGATTACTCTGAGTCTGATCCAAACCGTTTGGCAGAGGCGCGGAGAGCGCGCGAGTCATGACTAAAGAGATTTAATTATCAAATGGCGGATTCGCAAATGATCACTTTAGTACATTCGGCAGGCAATTATACAATAATGATATTAAATAGTGGGGCAAAATCGGCTGCCAGGCCACCGGCAATTGTCCCGGTTCTCCCGGTGTCCAGTCCGCGCCTGATTTCCACAGACAGGCAGAACGGCAAGTCATATAGGCTATTGCATTTTTGGGGCTTAATATTCACAGACACTAGTCCATGTCATGTTTTGATTCAAGTGTACTGACCTACTTTTGATTTAGTCATCCAAAATGTGGGATATTCCGTCAGCGTTAGGCATTCCGTTTTTATGACTGGATTCTACGAACCAGACTGTATTTCTGCATCCCGGAAATTGTTAGGGCGGTATGTCTCAGAATAGTCAGTGCAATTTGGGAAAGAAATCAGTTAAATCTGTATGTGGATGTGTGTAAATATTCAAATGTAATCCCCTTTGTAATCGTTAAAAATTTCATAAGTAACTGTAATTTAATTATTTACTCCCCAACACTGCATACAGCCAAGTATAGTGACCCATGCTCAGAATTCATGCTCTGCATTTAAACTATCCAAAGTGCACACACACAGCAGTGAACACACACACCATGAACACACACCCAGAGCAGTGGGCAGCTATTTATGCTGCGGTGCCAAGGGAGCATTTGGGGGTTTTGGTGCCTTGCTCAAGTGCATCTCAGTCATGGTATTGAAGGTGGAGAGAGCAATGTACATTCACTCCCCACACCTTCAATTCCTGCCAGTCGAGACTTGAACTCACAACCTTTGGATCACGAGTCCAACTCCCTATCCATTAGGCCACAACTTTTTTGCATGTGTTTGTGAATATATTAAATGTTGAATGTGCAATTCATCAGCTTTGTGTATCGTATGAGAATTAAAATAAATGATTTTGTAAGGTTTATTGTGTAGAAAATGTCAATGTATTCATCATTAAGGTATTTTCACAATATTGTTTTAAATTAGATTTTTTTAAGGTATTAAAATGTGGCAGTGTTTTGTGTATCATCATTTAATATATTTTATAATTCTTTTGGGGACAATGGGAATAAGGTTGATTTATCAATATAAATTTACCAATGCACATTTTTAGATTAGTTAATGCAATTAATTAATGGAATTACTAATTAAAATATTGATATCCTGACTCACAACCTGTAAGTATGTTTTCATATTTAAAGGATTTGCCACTGACGATTCAAACGTGTAGAGTAGCACTTGTTGTTTGTCATTTCTCAGATCACAAATACAGACATGGTTTTATGTTTATGCGGTGCAATACGCAATGCGTAAAAAGACAGTATAAGTCTTTAAATTCAGTAACTATGTCCCCACTGCAACAAATGCCTTGTTTGTAATGGGATTTATTGGTTTTGTCTCGTCATGCCAGGAGACGGCATCACAGTATGGTCAGGGGCATAACATTTCCATCACAAGCTTGAGGTATTCAGCCAATCATAATGCACAGGATAGTCGACCAATCAGCATATACCTCGCTTTTCAGAACAATTAACTTTTTTTTAAATCGACGTGTTTCTGAAAGGCAGGGCATAGAGGAGAAACAATAATGTACATCATGTGGAAAGTAATGTGTTTTTTTTAAGCCACAAACATTTCATTACACCAAATAACTATCTTTTTAGCAAGATCATATGACCCCTTTAAAAATAACTTTTCCCCCAACACTGGTCATACAGGAATTTAAGGCCGGTGCTTCTTTCACATCTCTCTTTTCACTGTCATATTCATTCAAGCACAAATGTTATTATCAGCAGTAGGACTTCACTGTTAAAAGTAGGTTCTGAGTAGTATTTTTTATTATATTATTTATTATATTTTTTTTGTCAATTGTTGTTTTGTACACTATAATAGATTTATGATAATAAACAGGTACAATTTTAAACACTTTTTTATCAAATAACATTGTATATTCTTTTCTTTATTTATGCGGTGAAAAGCTGATACGACTGTACATTATGCCTCAAATGTCAGTCTTCTGAACTTCCTGAACTTCCTGATAAAATATTTCAACTCAAATGAATTATTTACTTATGGGTTAAAAAGTTGTGTAATAAGCAGGATATTATACAGTATACTGTGCTTCACACAGAGATCTGATGTAATCATCCAGTAACATGAAGAAACACAACAAAATGAGATAGACTAAATCCAGAAGAACTGTGGCAACGTCTTCAAGACACTTTTAGAAACCAACCTGCAAAGCTAGTACTGTGAAAAGTTTTGGGCACTTTTGTAAAAAAAAAAATGCTGTTAAGTGAGGATGCTTTCAAAAATAATGTCATAAAGAGATTTTATCAATTAATTTCTATTAACTAAATTAAATCAACATTTGGTGTGAGCACCTTTTGCATTTAAATCAGCTTTTTTCCAAGGTACACTTATGTGCATAGTTTTTTCAGGATGATTTGTCAAGCCTTTTGGAGACGTTACCACAGTTCTTCTGGATTGAGTCTGTCTCAGTTTGTTCTGTTTCTTCATGTCATTCCAGACAGAATGGATGATGATTGAGATCAGATCTCTGTGTGGAGCAATGGCTGCTGTCAGACTCCTTGTGGAAACAAAAAATTAGTGCCTTGAAATTTAAAATCATATTTCCTACTGACACAGTGGCGTGAAACCTTTTTTTTTTTTTTTTTTTGCAGAATATTGCAAAGTACTATGCATGCAGCCAGTTGTTAGCACATGATAAAATCTTTCAGGATGGTACAAATCCTGATCAACATGTCAGTGTTTATTCTGTGATAACTGACTGAATGTACATTATCACTTATCTAAAGTAAATTTTATGTAGTGTGGCATGACGTGTTGCTTGTAAAAGTAAAACACACAAGAGACAGATATATTGATCATGTGATGCTGGATGACTGTGTGCTGAAGCTGCAATTTGCACTGATTTTACCAGCATTTTCCAACAATCTGACCAAATCTATTTTCAATCTGTTATGATTCACTTCTACTGATGTAATAAAAAAAGTTTTGTTTTATAAAGCTGTGACAGTGTGCTTTGGTTCTCTTTACTCCTTTGTGTTAAACATTTTATTTAACTTTTCATTATGTCACAAACCCTTTGTGCAATAAAGCTTGAAAAATTCATAAGCTCCTTTATCAAATATTTGAAAGTATATATTTGTCCACTTATCCAAGGTAATTGAAGATTTCTTTAATATCACATTGATGTTTACTCACCTCAGTTCACAGTTTGAGTCTCGTAGCACATCAATGAGCTGCTGCTTTGAGTCTTCAATTGCATTGTTGCTCAGATCAAGCGCTTTTAAAAACTGCAGTGCTTTTGTGTTTGTCAAAGACTGAGATAAAGAAGAAACATCTGTAATGCCACAGTAGATTAGGCTAGAAAGAGACAAACAGAGGAAGATAAATACAAATCTTACAAATACAAACAAATCATTAAGGTGAAGAATTTTCAGAGCTCACACTCATCATGAGATAATGACTATACAGTATTTTGATTTAAACTTTTGATGTTATTATAATCATATTGATTCTTGTATGTAAATGATACTGACCCTAATCTCTTCAGTTTACAGTGTGAATCCTTCAGTACGTCACATAAGTGATTCACTCCTGTGTTTTTTATTTCATTACAGCTGAGGTCCAATTCTCTCAGGTGTGATGGGTTTGATTTCAGAGCTGAAATCAGGATTAGACACTGTTTCTCTGTAATCTTGCAATCACGCAGACTTAAGACAGAAAGAGACAGAACAATGACTCAGATAGCATAATGAGCAAATACTATACAGCCACTAATAAACCAGCAAAATCATAGCAACTTAATTATATGAAATAAACCAAGATAAGAGTATTTGAAAATACTAGTTACAATCCAAGTCTGGATTTGTCCTAACTAAACAAATTCATTTTATCAATGTAGATTAATAGATAGGACTAATGCAGATGCAATAGAAAAATGAGCACACAAATGTCTAAATTCATATTTTTTAATGCAAAAAATCCTTATACATTAATAAATTATTGTTTTTTTAGAGTGTATAATCTTTAAATACACATTTTGAATGAAAGAAGATTTAGTGAAAGGTGCCATTAGTCCAGTATAAACGTGGATGTCAGACTGTCATTTGTGATACTTGATTTTATTCTGTTTTCACATGTGTTGTTTCACAGCAAAGATTTGTCAGATTTCAACAAGTTTAATACTCTCTCTACAAATACATTCCATTTACCATTTACTAATAGTATTGCTGGATCTTTCTTCAAATTAAGGAAAAACAGAAGATTCAGCAATATAAATAATCTGAATTTAGTCATGTTGTCTTATAATAAACTACACAGTAAACATTAATCACAATGTAAGTGCTGTAGAGTATAATGGTACTAACTCTAGTTTTTCTAGCTTGCATCGTGGGTTCATCAGTAGATCACTGAGGTTTTCAAATCCAGAGTCTCCTAGTTTATTCAGACTCAGGTCCAGTTCTCTCAGATGTGATGGATTTGATTTCAAAGCTGAAGTCACAGCAGAACAACCTTCAACTGTCATATAACATCCTCTTAACCTCCAGTGGCAGATAGAGAGAGAGCAGTAAAGAAGTAAAAATAATAAGTTAAATAATTTTCATAAACAAATAAAACAAAGGAAAAATATAATCCTTTTTATTTCACCAGACCAGGGATGTTAATTTCAGTTATTTTCCCCTAACCAACAACCAAAGCTTGTTAACTCAATCATTAACCATCAAACAACAAGATTGTGAAATTAGAATGAAATAAAATTGAATGGATAAGTGACCCATTAAAAAATAGTTTAGTTTTACATTTGCAAAAAAACAGCATAAACAATAGAACATTAGGATTCAGCACACAGCTGCAGCGCTTCTGTGAACAGAGACAAATAGAATAGTGTCATTTTGGCAATTTTGAGCAGTATGCAGGTGCCATATGCCCTTCTGTGTCAGCCGCGCTTCAGAATTGCCAAAATGGTGCTACGCTGATTTGGAGAGAAGTATTCTTGTCGATTCATGATATTACGGTTGAATCACTGATGGTTACTTACAACCCGAATTCCGGAAAAGTTGGGACGTTTTTTAAATTTTAATAAAATGAAAACTAAAAGACTTTCAAATCACATGAGCCAATATTTTATTCACAATAGAACATAGATAACATAGCAAATGTTTAAACTGAGAAAGTTTACAATTTTATGCACAAAATGAGCTCATTTCAATTTTGATTTCTGCTACAGGTCTCAAAATAGTTGGGACGGGGCATGTTTACCATGGTGTAGCATCTCCTTTTCTTTTCAAAACAGTTTGAAGACGTCTGGGCATTGAGGCTATGAGTTGCTGGAGTTTTGCTGTTGGAAATTTGGTCCCATTCTTGCCTTATATAGATTTCCAGCTGCTGAAGAGTTCGTGGTCGTCTTTGACGTATTTTTAGAGATTTCTCCAGTTTCTCTGAATCTTTTGATGATGTTATGCTCTGTAGATGATGAGATTTGCAAAGCCTTTGCAATTTGACGTTGAGGAACATTGTTTTTAAAGTTTTCCACAATTTTTTTACGCAGTCTTTCACAGATTGGAGAGCCTCTGCCCATCTTTACTTCTGAGAGACTCTGCTTCTCTAAGACAAAGCTTTTATAGCTAATCATGTTACAGACCTGATATCAATTAACTTAATTAATCACTAGATGTTCTCCCAGCTGAATCTTTTCAAAACTGCTTGCTTTTTTAGCCATTTGTTGCCCCCGTGCCAACTTTTTTGAGACCTGTAGCAGGCATTACATTTTAAATGAGCTAATTAAGTGGATAAAAGTGTAAAATTTCTCAGTTTAAACATTTGCTACGTTATCTATGTTCTATTGTGAATAAAATATTGGCTCATGTGATTTGAAATTCCTTTAGTTTTCATTTTATTAAAATTTAAAAAATGTCCCAACTTTTCCGGAATTCGGGTTGTACTTGGCAGTCTATCGGACAGTCTCAAGGCTACTGGTTTTCATCCAAAATATCTTAAATTGTGTTCCAAATATGAGCAAAGCGTTTACAGGTTTGGAACGACATAGGGTAAGTGAATAATGACAAAATGTCCATTTTGGGATGGAGTATCCCTTTAATTAACAAAATAAAATAAAAACAAATCTTTATAACAAATAATATATACGTTTGGCTCATTTTTCTGAGATGCACCACAGATAAGTTAATGGAAACTGAGATGACAGAAAGCACATCCTGTTTGTCTTTATTTTACAGAAGCACAATGGTTTAATTTTTTTGTTAGGATTCACAAATAAAAGTAAACCCTTTATAGTTTAAAATGAGGCCTTGCTCTTATCTGTATATGACTATAACTGCCATATTTAAGTTTTATTTGCTGTTATAATGAAATAAATTAAGTGACCGTGCTAGTGCCTCATGTACACACAGCATATCAGCTTAGGGACCTGTTGCTATGACAGAAACTCCAGGATGTGCTTTTGAATAACCAAATAATCCAAGATCAAGTGAAATCGTCAACAATCATATCCAGCTAACTGAGTTAGCAACATAGGAAGAACGGGCCCCTGGATTAGGCTAAGCCCTGTCTGTGAAACTGGGCCATTGAGTATACAGTAAAGTGTTCTAGTTGAAACTGTTTAAGTGATTTTAATCATTTTGATTCTTTTATGTGAATGTTTACTGACCTCAATCTCTCCAGTTTACAGTGTGAATCCTTCAGTATGTCACATAAGGGATTCACTCCAGCATTTTTTATTTCATTCCCACTGAGGTTCAGCTCTCTCAGATATGATGGGTTTGATTTCAGAGCTGAAGTCAGGATGAGACACTGTTTCTCTGTAATACTGCATCTCCACAGACTGAAGACAGAAAGCGAAAAGACAATGACTCAAATCCCTGATGCATCATGAGTAAATGCTACACTGTAAAAAAATAAAAAGTTGAGAAAACTTAAAGTTTAAGGCAACCAGCTTCAGGAGATTTTTTAATATTCTCAACTTTTTTTTGTAGGAAATATTTGAGTTTTCGCAACTTATTGTTGTATAAACTGAATACAATAAGAAAACTCAAAAATGTCCATAAGCTGGTTCAGGACATGGTTCAGGATTCGATTGTTGACCCCCAGTCAACAAATAAGTGAATTTGCCAATGTAAATTAATATATAGAATCAATCAAAAAAAATGTAATGGTCTATATTCACATTTTTAATGCAAGAAATTGTCAATTTAATCAAATCAAATAATTTTAAGCCATTTTAGAGTGTCGTTTAAATGATCTCTAAATATAGTCTAAAAATATAATAAATATACATTTTGCTTAATTAAAAAATATTGAAAAGTACTATTAGTCCAGTGTAAATCTACAGTAACTGTCAGAATAATCTACTGTCATTTGTTAGACTGTCAGATTTCAGCTAGTTTTAGCTGTTTCTACAGATACACATACAAACATAGTATTTCTGAATATTTCTTCATAATTATGTTACATGAGTCCCGAAGTCTTGAACTAAAAAGTTTAATCACACTGTAACTGCTGTACAGTATAATGATACTAACTTTAATTTTTCCAGATTGCATTGTGGGTACTTCAGTAGATCACTGATGTTTTTCACTCCAGAGTCTCCTAGTTCATTCTGATTCAGATCCAGTTCTCTCAGATGTGATGGGTTTGATTTCAGAGCTGAAGTCAGGATGAAACACTGTTTCTCTGTAATCTTGCAATTATACAGACTGAAGACAAAAAAGAGAAAGAACAATGATCATTAAAAAAATTAAATAATAAAACTTTGATTTAACTTTTCCTCAATCCTCCATTTTCTAGCTTGTACTAACCTGAATGATGTCTGAAATATTTTAAAATAAGCACTTGCCTCTTTATGATGAATTGCTTCTTGTATTCCTAAATTGTAAGTTGCTTTGGATAAAAGCATCTGCTATATAAGTAAATTTAAATGTAAATATCGATATATGACAATTATCTTATTGAAAAACTACAGTGTAAATCATTTTGATAAATGTTCCCTACAGAAATGCAATATGATTTGTTCATTCTAACATCTTCACTTTCTTATCGTGTTTAATGTGGACGGACAGAAGATGTTGACAATGTGTGGGGTTACGACATGAGCTCGGTTAATAAAATTATCATTAGTTTCAGGTGTGGCGGTTTAATGTCATATATTATAATACAAACAACCTTAGGCATACAGGTGCATCTCAATAAATTAGAATGTAATGGAAAAGTTCATTTATTTCAGTAATTCAACTCAAATTGTGAAACTAGTGTATTAAATCAATTCAATGCACACAGACTGAAGTAGTTTAAGTCTTTGATTATTTTAATTGTGATGATTTTGGCTCACATTTAACAAAAGCCCACCAATTCACTCTCAACAAATTAGAATACTTCATAAGACCAATTATAATAATAAAAAAAAATAAAAAAAAACGTTTTTAGTGAATTTTTGGCTTTCTGGAAAGTATGTTTATTTATTGTAAATGTACTCAATATTTGGTAGGGGCTCCTTTTGCTTTAATGACTGCCTCAATTCGGTGTGGCATGGAGGTGATCAGTTTGTGACACTGCTGAAGTGGTATGGAAGCCCAGGTTTCTTTGACAGTGGCCTTCAGCTCATCTGCATTTTCGGTCTCTTGTTTCTCATTTTCCTCTTGACAATAGCCCATAGATTCTCTCTAGGGTTCAGGTCTGGTGAGTTTGCTGGCCAGTCAAGCACACCAACACTATGGCCATTTAACCAACTTTTGGTGCTTTTGGCAGTGTGGGCAGGTGCCAAATCCTGCTGGAAAATCAAATCAGCATCTTCAAAAAGCTGGTCAGCAGAAGGAAGCATGAAGTGCTCCAAAATTTCTTGGTAAATGGGTGCAGTGACTTTGGTTTTCAAAAAACACAAAGGACCAACACCACCAGACGACACTGCACCCCAAATCATCATAGACTGTGGAAACTTAACACTGGACTTCAAGCAACTTGGGCTATGCACTTCTCCACCCTTCCTCCAGATTCTAGGACCTTGGTTTTCAAATGAAATACAAAACTTGCTCTCATCTGAAAAAGAGGGCTTTGGACTACTGGGCAACAGGCCTCTGACGTTGTCTGTGGTTCAGGAGTGACTTCACAAGAGAAAAACGACAACTGTAGCCAAATTCCTTGACACGTCTGTGTGTGGTGGCTCTTGATGCCTTAACCCTCAGTCTGTTCCTTGTGAAGACCACTCAAATTCTTCAATCGATTTTGCTTGACAATCCTCATAAGGCTGCAGTTCTCTCTGTGAGTTGTAATTTTTTTTCTTTCACACTTTTTCCTTCCAGTCAACCTTCTGTTAACATGCTTGGATACAGCTTGCCGTCCTTGTGAAGGGTGTCAGTGATTGTCTTCTGGACAACTGTCAGATCAGCAGTCTTCCCCATTATTGTGTAGCCTAGTGAACCAAACTTAGAGGCCATTTTGAAGGCTCAGTAAACCTTTGCAGGTGTTTTTAGTTTATTAGCTGATTGGCATATCACCATATTCTAATTTGTTGAGTGAATTGGTGAGTTTTTGTTAAATGTGAGCAAAAATCATCACAATTAAAAGAACCAAAGACTTAAACTACTTCAGTCTGTGTGCACTGAATGTATTTAACACTAGAACCGCCAGAGGTCGCTGTATACCTAAAAGCGGCAGCAGGTTAATTTTACCCACACACATGACAGCTGTTTTTATATGGCTAAAGAACTACTTTAGAGCTACTGTCTTCACAAAGAAGTGTCTAGAGTCATGAAATTATTTTGTCTAGTCATCAAATATATTTTTGTGCTGTTGTCTTATGTTTAAGGCTTTTTTATGCAGGCTACACTATTCACTTTTCATAACAGTCCGTATTAAACTAAACAAGCATGCACTGACACCGAGAATTAGAAGGACGTAAATACATATCTGGGTGGTGTAATAGGCTATTATAATACAATATTATTAATCAATATATTAAGATAACCTATGTTATTTAAATTACTAAAATAGCCTATGAGCAATTAATAATTCACCACATTGCATAGGATGATGCCATGACAAATTCAAGCACACAGCTTCACCTAATTAATTATTTTGTTTAGTTATATAATTTATCATTTGAAATATATAAATTAATTAATTAATTTTAGGTAAAAAAAAAGGGGTGGGGGCTATGTCATTATCCAGTCACTGCACATCCATTTATTCACCACACAGATTTTCACACAACACAGTACACCCTGGACTTCATTTCCCATAAACCCCTGCCTAGGATCTCATTATTTAACCACACCTGCTTCCTATCAATGACACTATAAACGTTGCACTTATCCACACTCACATTGCAAAGTCCTGTTTAGTTTTGTCTGGTATTTCCGAGCATTTTCCTAGTGTTTGATCCTTCCGTGTTTGACTTTGGATTGGGTATACCGCCTTTGATTCTCTGCCGCCTGCCCCAACCTCTGCCTGGTACTGTTACTGATTCTGGCTATCCCTTTAAATACCTGACGCTGTTTCATTATCTCTGCCTTAATAAAATACTGCAAATGGATCCGAACGTCTCTGACTTTATGCTACAGTGGGCAGTGTCAAGTGTCATATTACAGAATTTATTACGGTCTTTTTACAATCAAAACTTTTTATAATCTTGGCAAAAACATAATTGGAAAGGTCTAAATCTCAGGAATCAATATTTGGTGGATATTTTGAGATAAAATTAATATTGACAGAGAAATCTAGACATTACTGAAAATGTAATGGAGTTTGGATGGCACCCAGTGGATGTTTGTGGTATGACGCCCTAAATAAAACCTCACAGGAATCTCAATTGTTTTTTTTTTTTTGTTTTGTTTTTTTCACATCAACTTCAAATTTGGAACATAACTTATTTACACATAAGGCTTTAATTTTATACCAATTTCAAAGTAAAACCCGTTATGTAAAATATTTATAATAAATAAAATAAAATTAATGTAGCACATTTTAATTAGAGTATATTTAAATTTCTATAACATTTTTAAACAAAAACAACAATTTAAGTTTGGAATTTGCACTTTTAAGCCTTTTTTTTAAAGGGAGTGACAGTTAAAGGGTTAAATGCAATTATTTACTAGTTAGATAGTTATGACCAATGTCAAAGGCAAGAAGATGCAATGTTACTAATGTCTTTAAACAGTAAACATTAATCTCTCTGTAACTGTTGTACAGTATAATGGTACTAACTGTAGCTTCTCCAGCTTGAATTGTGGGTTCATAAGAAGATCACTGAGGTTTTCAAATCCAGAGTCTCCTAGTTGATTTCCACTCAGGTTCAGTTCTCTCAGGTGTGATGGGTTTGATTTCAGAGCAGAAGTCAGGATGAGACACTGTTTCACTGTAATACTGCATCCACACAGACTGAAGACAGAAAGATAAAATACAAAAACTCAGATCTATGATGACCGCCTTATTAAAGAAGTACAGCAGGCATTTTGTTTCCAATAGCCTGTTTTGAGCCACTTTACTTCTGTACGCTGGAAGGTAGTTCCTTTCTTTTTCCCTCCCACTTTTTAACTATTTATGTAATGCCTCTATTCTTCATTATCTGATAAACGGCAGATTTGTGCACATGTAAACAATCAGTACATTGCATCAAATGCTTCGAAATTAAACAATTACTTGCAAGATTAAAAAAAGTGCAAATCAGTGCAATCCTATAAACATTGTAACATAATTTAAAATAAATAAACATTAATTGTACTTCAGTTTTTCCAGCTTGCATTGTGCGTTCATCAGTAGATCACTGAGGTTTTTCACTCCAGAGTCTCCGAGTTCATTCTCACTGAGATCCAGTTCTCTCAGATGTGATGGGTTTGATATCAGAGCTGAAGTCAGGATGAAACACTGTTTCTCTGTAATACCGCATTCACACAGACTAAAGACAGAACGAGAAAAGACAATGACTCATATCTACAATGATAAACTAACTAATGTATTTTGCATCATTCAGACTATTTGCAGACTTTTTCTGAAAAATGAACTGTGATATTTGGGTGCTGGTAACATGGAGAAAGACTACATATTGTTCATTTAAATATAACAACTACACAAGGGTTACAAAGGTATGCAAATGTTGAAATCAGCAAACTTACCAATTAAGATGTGATCTTTTTATCTAAATTAGTTCCAAATTTGTTAACAGTGGTAAATGTGTTTATGTACAGTATGTTGTTCTCAGACACACGGTCAACTCAAACACTTTATGAGGTTTCATTTGTTAACATTAAAGGGATAGTTCACCAAAATAGCAAAATTATGTCATTAATAATTCACCCTCATGTTGTTCCAAACCCGTAAGACCTCAATTAATCTTTGGAACACAGTTTAAGATATTTTAGATTTAGTCCGAGAGCTCTCAGTCCCTCTTATGAAGTATTCTAATTGGTTGAGATAGTGAATTGGTGGGTTTTTGTTAAATGTGGCCCAAAATTATAAAAATTAAAAGAACAAAAGACTTAAACTACTTCAGTCTATGTGCACTGAATTTATTTAATATACAAGTTTCACACTTGAGTTGAAATACTAAAATAAATGAACTTTTCCACAACATTCTAATTTATTGAGATGCACCTGTATATGCTGCAACAAATTTAGTCATTTGTGAAACACAAACATATGCAGCTCATTATGCGGCCCTTTGTCTTCTCAGGTGTAAATCACAATGATATTCATGGTAGTTGACGCCTACTCGCATATGACTTTTACCAACAAAAAGTGTCTTCGAAAATTTAAATCAATATATTGTTTTCTGTGAGTGAGTAAACAAGATGATTTTCACATAATTTAGAAAGAAAAATTCTAGGCTACAAGCTCCAGTTCTCAAAAATCCCGGGAACCATTGTTCTTTATGTGTTTTTTTGCCTTATTCAAGTGTTTTAACATTTTTAGTTTTTCACTAACCATGCATAATATTATTTTTTTCTCAAACACAATCATGTACATGCATGCATTTCACATATTATTACAGCCCAGTTTGTGCTGATTACAGTGAGATTAGACTTTACCCATTTAGATATTTATAAGAAACTGACAAAAAGCACAAATGTCAGGGCATGACAAAACTTCTCCAGGCCACAAAAATACCCTTAGACTCCAGAGGGTTAAATTAAAAGCTGTTATGAATAGTTCTGTAAAAAAATAAAATAAAAAAAATCCATCCCAGAAATTAGTAAACATTTACATTGAGCAGTCATATCTTTAAAAAGAAAGATCAATATATGCACACTTATCTTTAATTTACACATGCAGAATTAAGCAGTGAAAGTGTTTTTTTTTCTTCTTTTAAATCAGCATACAATTTCTATATCTCTGTGTATGGAACTAATAATAATTCTTTCACAATCTATTAAATACTGACTACTTAATTATAAAGAAAAATAAATGTATAAATAAATAAATATGTTTTATGTATATTCCAGTGGTGTGATGTTCTGAAATGAGAAGGGAAGGTCCTCAAAGTTTTTTATTTTATTTTTTTTAATTAAATGTAACCATGTCCCAGACACATTTTCTTGGTTAAATAAACATTTACACTATCAAACACAAAGAAATATCAATATCAATATTTTATTAATCCAAGTATTGATCTCATTAAGTTAATGTTTATAAGTGTATTCCAAAATAATAATTCAGTAACAATTTAAACCATATATTTTATTTGTGAACTTATGTTCAGCTAGTGTTTTAAATAGTTAACTTTGAACTATTTTTGAATTTTTCGAATCATCAGTCATCAAAATTCTGTAAATATTGGTCACAGACACTGAGATTTACTTTAAACTTCAAACTGATTACTAAAAAGTAACAACAGATCATGTTTTCAAGTCGTTTAAGTCCTATTTTGAAGTAACAAAGTGGTGATATGCAGGGCAGGACTTAGGGGGGCGTGGGCACCTGGGCTTGAGGTTATGTTTGGGCCCTATACCTACATGACATTATAATTATTAGTATTATAAAAGCCCCTCCTTGAACTGCCACCTTAACGTGGTGGAGGGGTTTGAGTACCCGAATGACCCTAGGAGCTATGTTGTCCGGGGCTATATGCCCCTGGTAGGGTCTCCCAAGGCAAACAGGTCCTAGGCGACGGGTCAGACTAAGAGCGGTTCAAAACCCCTTATGAGAAGGAACAATCAAAGGACCGTGACGTCGCCCGGTATGGCGCAGCCGGGGCCCCACCCTGGAGCCAGGCCCGGGGTTGGGGCTCGTATGCGAGCGCCTGGTGGCCGGGCCTCCCCCCACGGGGTCCGGCCGGGCTCAGCCCGAAGGAGCGACGTGGGGCCGCCTTCCCGTGGGCTCACCACCTACAGGAGGGACCGTAAGGGGCCGGTGCTTAGACAATCGGGTGGCAGTCGAAGGCGGGGGCCTCGACAGCCCGATCCCTGGACACGGAAACTAGCTCTAGGGACGTGGAACGTCACCTCACTGGCGGGGAAGGAGCCCGAGATTGTGCGTGAGGTAGAGAGGTTCCGACTAGCGATAGTCGGACTCACCTCTATGCACAGCTTGGGCTCTGGTACCACACTCCTCGAGAGAGGATGGACTCTTCACCACTCTGGAGTTGCCCAAGGTGAGAGGCGGCGGGCTGGTGTGGGTTTGCTTATAGCCCCCCAGCTCAGCTGCCATGTGTTGGAGTTTACCCCGGTGAACGAGAGGGTCGCTTCCCTGCGCCTTCGGGTCGGGGATAGGTCTCTCACTGTCGTTTGTGCCTACGGGCCGAACGGCAATGCAGAGTACCCAGCCTTCTTGGAGTCTCTGGGAGGGGTGCTGGAAAGTGCTTCGACTGGGGACTCCGTCGTTTTACTGGGGGACTTCAACGCCCACGTGGGCAACGACAGTGACACCTGGAGGGGCGTGATTGGGAGGAACGGCCCCCCTGATCTGAACCCGAGCGGTGTTCAGTTATTGGACTTCTGTGCTAGTTACAGCTTGTCCATAACGAACACCATGTTCAAGCATAAGGGTGTCCATCGGTACACGTGGCACCAGGACACCCTAGGCCGTAGGTCGATGATTGACTTTGTGGTCGTTTCATCCGACCTCCGGCCGTATGTCTTGGACACTCGGGTGAAGAGAGGGGCGGAGCTGTCAACCGATCACCACCTGGTGGTGAGTTGGATCCGATGGCAGGGGAGGAAGCTGGACAGACTCGGCAGACCCAAACGTACTGTGAGGGTCTGCTGGGAACGTTTGGCCGAGTCTCCTGTCAGAGAGATCTTCAACTCCCACCTCCGGCAGAGCTTCGACCGGATCCCGAGGGAGGCTGGAGATATTGAGTCCGAGTGGACCATGTTCTCCACCTCCATTGTCGAAGCGGCCGCTCGGAGCTGTGGCCGTAAGGTTTCCGGTGCCTGTCGAGGCGGCAATCCCCGAACCCGGTGGTGGACACCGGAAGTAAGGGATGCCGTCAAGCTGAAGAAGGAGTCCTATCAGGCCTGGTTGGCTTGTGGGACTCCAGAGGCAGCTGACAGGTACCGGCAGGCCAAGCGGACTACAGCCCGGGTGGTTGTGGAGGCAAAAACTCGGGCCTGGGAGGAGTTCGGTGAGGCCATGGAGAAGGACTATCGGTCAGCCTCGAAGAGATTCTGGCAAACCGTCCGGTGCCTCAGGAGAGGGAAGCAGTGCCCTACCAACGCTGTTTACAGTAGAGGTGGGGAGCTGTTGACCTCAACTGGGGATGTCGTTGGACGGTGGAAGGAATACTTCGAGGATCTCCTCAATCCCGCTGTCACGTCTTCCATTGAGGAAGCAGAGGCTGAGGGCTCAGATGTGGACTCGTCCATAACCCAAGCTGAAGTCACCGAGGTAGTCAAGAAACTCCTCGGTGACAAGGCACCGGGGGTGGATGAGATCCGCCCTGAGTACCTCAAGTCTCTGGATGTTGTGGGGCTGTCTTGGCTGACACGCCTCTGCAGCATCGCGTGGCAGTCGGGGACGGTGCCTCTGGGATGGCAGACCGGGGTGGTGGTCCCTCTTTTTAAGAAGGGGGACCGGAGGGTGTGTTCCAACTACAGGGGGATCACACTTCTCAGCCTCCCTGGGAAAGTCTATGCCAGGGTACTGGAGAGGAGAATCCGGCCGATAGTAGAACCTCGGATTCAGGAGGAACAGTGTGGTTTTCGTCCAGGCCGTGGAACACTGGACCAGCTCTATACCCTCTACAGGGTGCTGGAGGGTTCATGGGAGTATGCCCAACCAGTCCACATGTGCTTTGTGGATTTGGAGAAGGCATTCGACTGTGTCCCTCGCGGCGGCCTGTGGAGGGTTCTCCGGGAGTATGGGGTCCGGGGCCCTTTGATAAGGGCTATCCGGTCCCTGTACGAACGGAGCAGGAGCTTGGTTCGTATTGCCAGCTGTAAGTCAGACTTGTTCCCGGTGCGTGTTGGACTCCGGCAGGGCTGCCCTTTGTCGCCGGTTCTGTTCATGATTTTTATGGACAGAATTTCTAGGCGCAGCCAGGGGCCGGAGGGGGTCAGGTTTGGTGACAACACGATTTCGTCTCTGCTCTTTGCGGATGATGTTGTCGTGTTGGCCTCATCAGGCCAGGACCTTCAGCATGCACTGGGACGGTTTGCAGCCGAGTGTGAAGCGGCTGGGATGAGAATCAGCACCTCCAAATCCGAGGCCATGGTCCTCAGTCGGAAAAGGGTGGCTTGCCCACTTCAGGTTGGTGGAGAGTTCCTGCCTCAAGTGGAGGAGTTTAAGTATCTTGGGGTCTTGTTCACGAGTGAGGGAAGGATGGAACGGGAGATTGACAGACGGATCGGTGCAGCTTCTGCAGTAATGCGGTCGATGTACCGGTCTGTCGTGGTGAAGAAAGAGCTGAGCCGCAAGGCTAAGCTCTCGATTTACCGGTCAATCTACGTTCCTACTCTCACCTATGGTCATGAGCTTTGGGTCATGACCGAAAGGACAAGATCCCGGATACAGGCGGCCGAAATGTGCTTTCTCCACAGGGTGGCTGGGTGATCCCTTAGAGATAGGGTGAGAAGCTCAGTCACCCGGGAGGAGCTCAGAGTAGAGCCGCTGCTCCTCCACATCGAGAAGGGTCAGCTGAGGTGGCTCGGGCATCTGTTCCGGATGCCTCCTGGACGCCTTCCCGGGAAGGTGTTCCGGGCACATCCCACTGGGAGGAGACCCCGGGGGAGACCTAGGACACGCTGGAGAGACTATGTCTCCCGGCTGGCCTGGGAACGCCTCGGTGTCCCCCCAGAAGAGCTGGAGGAAGTGTCTAGGGAGAGGGAAGTCTGGGGTTCTCTGCTTAGACTGCTGCCCCCGCGACCCGGCCCCGGATAAGCGGTAGAAGATGGATGGATGGAAGTATTATAAAAGTTACTGTAATATCTGTGTCCTCTCATGTCAGGTTCTTATTTAATCAATGAATTCAATTGAATAAAAATACACTCTGGCTATAAACAAATTAAATCACCATCAACAAAATTAATAGATTGTGCATAGCTGTAAAGTGTAAATATAACATTTTAAAGTAGAAATATTAAATGACTGCGTAAACTGATCCATTTAAAAATCTGAATCAATTATCTTTGCAAACAACTGTACTTATAGCCTGATTGAATCATTTGCTGGTCAGTGTAACGATGAGGAACAAAACACTGTTGTTCGGAAATGCAGCATTTTCTTTCTGATGGAGCGAAACATTAATTTTGTGTCTTGATTAAAGTTGTTGTTTAATGTACATTTACGATCGTGCAGATATTCAAAAAAATAAAATAAAATAAAAAAACAGGGCTGTTGTTTGTGTGATAGTCTATAATATATCATAGGTATAGCTATGTTTTAAAATAATAAACTCATTAAATTGCTTTTTCTTTTTTTTTTTTCATTTATGACGAGATTTCTTCCCCACTGTGTGTTATGACAGTAAGACGAAAGAGAGTGCTCAAAACATATCAGATGCTCGCATAATTTAGTGGAACATTAATAATATAGTAATATACTGTAGAATCATCCTCTGTAAATAAATGAGGTGTGAACATTTGAGAATTTATAATTATAATTTTTTTTAAATGTGCACTTTTTGGGACTAAAGGCTTAATGGAGTTTTAAAGTTGCCATGTGTTAAACAAATCGGTGCAGACGCGATTCAAAACGTGTTCGATGTAAAAGAATCATAAATACCAGTTTATGCTGTTTGATTGTGGCCTCGAAGGTCATAGATGTAAGCTGTATGTCACAATACTGTGCCTGAAGGAACACAGAGTCGAGAATAATCGCGAGGGTTTTTATTAATCCAACACGGGTAAATCCAAAAACGTTCACACACACGTTCCGACTTGTAGACCCGACAAACACAGACTGAAAGGACATGGGTTTTAAAGACAGGCTAACGAGGGACTAAGGAGACACACCTGGGAACTTATCAATCAAGGAGGAACCGAAACTGGGTCACACAGAACATGGGGAATGGAACACATGCAGGAAAAACACAACATTGAGTCCAGGGGTGTGACACTGTAGCCCCAACTGGCCCGTTTAGATCTTGCGTGCGCAGTGTAAATGCGCTAATAATTTCTGAACTCTGACTGGCATATAGGCCTAACAAACAAATCAAAAAAACGTAAATGGGCAAAGGCTGGGCCCATGGGCTGTTGCCCACCTTACTTTTTTAGAACAGTCTTCCCATTAATGGCATTACAGTATATCGTTCATTTAGACTGATTTGTGAATGCTGAACACGCACAAACACAGCTGATCACGAACAGTCATATCCAATCATATTCCGATGGAAGCGTTGCCTCCTCTTACGTGACTTTGCCCCATTCATTCTCAGTTAACCCCCACTTAACTCACGTCATTTAGAAACACATTAAGATATAATAGGCCTATGCAAGTCAGTATATTATTTTCGTTAAGATATTTTAAACAAAAACACCTAGGCTGTCTGTCATGCATAGTCTCCTCAATGATAAAATACAGCTGAGCTATGTCATGTGGTAATATTTATGCTCCGATTATTTCATCTGCAATATGCATAATGCAATACACATAAAAAAATTATTAAAATAAAAAATAATAATAATGATACACAATATTACGTGAGCAAACAGTCGTTGTTGGTGTGTTAAAGTCAGGCTACTTGCTATACAGTGGCCTAATTTAACGGATAAAAAAATAATTAAAAATAGTTCTGTTGGTAGGCTGTACCTTGGTATAAATGATTACATTTATGATTTAGTGATTTCTAATACTTGAATAAACCAGTTAATTTAGTCCTATGTGTCATGATCCGGGTTCCTCCTTTCTCTGTCCCCCTCTGTGGTCATCCTACACACTCTTCTTCTTCTTGTTGAATTTTTTTTGGCGGTTGGCACACAACGTAATGGTGCATTACTGCCACCGACTGGTATGGAGTGTGGATCTGAATGTCTATTATTTACTTTATTCTAAACAAAAATAAATAAATAAATGATAATAATAATAAATAAAATAAAATCAACAAAATAAAATTAAGTCTCAAATCCTCTCAATCATATCTATTATTCTAAGATAGTGAAAAACAATTCCGTAGCATTTATCTTTTGAGTTTTTTCTAAGAATTTCTACTAAATCAAAACTACTAATCTTTTTGCCTCATATTTTTTACAATGTATCATGACATGTTCTACTGTTTCCTGTTGCTCACAATATTCACATCGGCCAGTGTTATGTTTACCTATTTTAAATAAAGTGCTGTTTAACCCTGTGTGCCCAAATCTAAGTCTCGATATAATTGTCTCTTCTCTCCTTCTCCTTCCTGCACATCTCATTTCTCCCACTCTCCTCTGAATTTTGTAAAACCACCGTCCTTTCCTCTCTTCCTCCCATTGTTTTTGCCACCTTTCCTTCAACCTCTGTTTAATAATGCTTTTCATTTCCATCTTACTGATGTTAACTGTGACTTCAACATACTCTCTTTTTGTGGCCTCCTTTGCAGCCTTGTCTGCCATTTCATTTCCTGACTCCAATATGTGCTGGTACCCACAAAAATATAACTTCAATGCCCATCATTTGAATTCTATATAATGTTTGTTGTATTTCTATTAAAATATCGGCTCTGCTGTTTGAATGACTGTTCTGTAAACTGACTAATGATGAAGTTGAATCTGAACATATTATAACTCTCAATGGTCTTATTTCCTCTATCCACTGTACTGCTAACAGGATTGCTAACATTTCTCCTGTGTATACTGATATATTATCACTTATTCTCTTTGCTATTGAAATATGAAACTCTGGAACAACAAAAGCTACTCCTATCTTATTAACTAAATTCTTTGATGCATCTGTGTAAATCTGAATATAACTGTAATAATTATTAATATATTCCTGTATAGTATGTGAGTCAAAAATTGACACGTCTTTGTTCTTCTTTTCTAATAGCACTAAATCTACTTTCACTTCAGGTATTATCCAAGGTGGCACTACTGGTAATGGTACTGTAGGACTGATTTTTAATTCAGTTAATTTTAACTCTCTTGCCTTTTTCAAAACGGTCCATCCAAAGCTTTTTGTCTCCCTCTTCTCCTTTTCCCAACAAGGTTTTAAAGTACCTTGTGCTGGATGATCTTCATTATGGCCCTGTAAA
Organism: Carassius carassius; assembly: GCF_963082965.1. Classification (NCBI taxonomy): domain Eukaryota; kingdom Metazoa; phylum Chordata; class Actinopteri; order Cypriniformes; family Cyprinidae; genus Carassius; species Carassius carassius. The sequence goes on along the minus strand of NC_081770.1, from coordinate 13,032,260 downwards.
TTGACCCAATAATTCAGAGATAGCTGTATTTTTCTCAATTCCAGCGGCATTTCCCCCATCTCCACCAACAGAGCCGCCGTTGAAGTTGTTTTGAATGCCCCTGTACATAATCTCAAAGCCTGAAACTGAATGTTATCTAATTTTTTGAGGGATGTGCTTGATGCCGATCCATACACCACACAACCATAATCAAGAACTGATCTAATTAATCCACAATAAATTGCCTTCAGTGCTGTTCTGTCAGCTCCCCAATCACTTCCCACCAAACACCTCATAACATTTAACACCTTCCTACACTTTTCTATTACTTTCTGGATATGTACATCCCATTTTATTCCCTCATCAAACCATATCCCCAAAAACTTAAAGTGTTTCACTCTTTCCAACTCTTGATGATATAACTTTAATTTGACCTCAGTACAAATTATTTTCTTTGTAAACAACATTATCTTTGTCTTATCTACTGAAAATGTAAACCCCCATTTATATGACCACTCCTCTATTTCCATAATAGCTTCCTGTAGTCTTTTAACAATAAATTTCAGATTTCTTCCCCTCTTCCAAATCGCCCCGTCATCCGCAAAAAGTGAAAATCCCATCCCATTCTCTATTTCTCTATAAACATCATTTATTAGTATGGAGAATAATAAAGGACTTATTATACTCCCTTGATGTGTTCCGTTCTCAACAATATATTTTCTTGAATAACTCTCCCCTATTCTAACTTGTATTAATCTTCCTTGTAAAAAGTCCTTAATCCATCTATATATTCTTACTTTGATACCTAGTTTACACATTCTAATTAACAAACCTTCTCTCCACATCATATCATAGGCCTTCGCAATGTCAAAGAAGACAGCCACTACACTTTCTCTGTTTACTTGTGCTCTTCTAATTTCATGCTCTAAACATACAGCTGGATCCATTGTATTTCTACCTCTCCTAAAGCCACTTTGATATTTGGCTATATATCCGTTCTTTTCCATATAGTACTTTAACCTTTCATTTAACATTTTCTCCATTATTTTGCATATGTTAGAAGTCAAAGCTATTGGTCTATAATTTCCCGGATTTGTACAGTCTTTCCCTGGTTTGCGTATTGGCACTACCACAGCCTCCTTCCAGCTCTGTGGCAGTTTCCCATCCTCCCACACTTTATTAAATAGTTCCAATAATACCTCCTTTGAATTTTCACTGAGCTGGTTTATCATTATATAACAAATCTGATCAATTCCTGGTGCTGACATCTTATTTTTTTTGGATAGCATGTTTTAGTTATACCATATTAAAAGGTTTGTTTAGTAGGTCATTCGAATTTTCTTCCTGCTGTAATTCTTCATTCTCTCTTACTGTAGTCTCCCTCCCCCTTTTCCCTTCATCACTAATATTATCTGAACTGTGAACTGTTACAAATACTTTAGCCAGCATCTCTGCTTTCTCCTTATCACTCACTGCTATTTCCCCTCCATCATTTAAAATTGGGTATCCATATTCTCTCTTTATCCCATTCATTCTTTTTATCATCCCCCAGACTTTACCAATTTCTGTCTCCCTTCCTACTGAGGAACAGAATTTCCTCCAATATTCTTTCTTTGCACTTTTTATGACTCTCCTTACATTTGCTTGCAACTTCTTATATTCAATAAGATTCTGAAAACAGTGATTCATTTTTAACACTTTAAAAGCTTTATTTCGAAATTGTATCGCTCTTTTACATTCCTTTGTCCACCATGGTACAATCTTACTTTTACACTTACCTGCCCTCTTCTTTATTGACTTCTCTGCAGCCTCTAGAACAACTTTACAAAATGAATCATTTAAATTATCAACATCTTTATTTCTATCAATTTTTCCAATTTCTTGATCACTAATATTCCTAAATCTATCCCATTCAGCACTATTGAATGACCACTTCTGCAATCCTACTATATCAAATTCTTTTAGATTCAAGCCTACTTCTATTATAATAGGATAATGGTCACTTCCTACTGTTGTTCCTCTAACTACTTCCCATGTACAAATGCCTGCTAATGAATCTGAAACTAATGTAAGATCTATTGCTGATTCTGTACCAGTTCTGATATTAATTCTTGTACCACTTCCATCATTTAAACACACTAAATTTATCATCTCCATTACCTCCTCAATCACCATTCCATTTGTATCATTACAGTTATCCCACAATGTGCTATGGGCATTAAAATCTCCACAACAAATCACTTTCCCTACTAATTGTATCATCATTTCATCCACCAATTCTAATGACAACTTACGAAATGGATTATACAAGTTAACAACTTTGATGTTTCCTTCTCTAGTCCATACTTCAATTATTAGATATTCTAACTCTTTTCCTTTCCCCAAAACTCTATATTGCATTCCTTGTTTTATAAATATTATACATCCACCTCCACTACCCTCCCCTCTATCTCTGCGGATGCTGTCAAATCCTTTAATAACAAACTCCATTTCTGATTTAAGCCATGTCTCTTGCACACATATGATTCCTGGTTTATTTTCTAAATCTTTAATAAATCCCTTAAACTCCTGACCATTCGCTATTAAGCTTCTTGCATTCCATTGTACAACAATCAGCTTGTCTTATCACCTGGTCCTCCTACTTTCCCATCTGCTTCAAGTCTTGTTTTAATATGCTCCCAAGATACTTCTTTTATACCCAGAAACTTCTCAGCTCCCTATACTATTATTATTGTTTTTTGTTTTACCTGATCAGTACAATTGATCACATAGGCCACAAACAAAATAATCTTCTCTACTGACAGTTCAGTATTTGTCTTCTCTGTTTGACCGGTATCTACTCTCGACACCTGGACAACATTATCAGTATCAACCCTTCCCTTTTGTCTTTGTACTTTCTTCACTGCATCTGCATAACTTATGTTGTCAACTGTTTTGACCTGTTGTATTTCTACAGCCCTTTTCCTGATTTCACATCCACCGTATGTTACTCTGTGTTAGCCACCACAATTACAACATTTATCCTGCACATTTTCCTTACATTCTTCAATTCTGTGTTCACCTCCGCATTTGGGACACCTCTGCTTCCCTTTGCAAACTGCAGCTATATGTCCATACCTCTGTCATTTGTAACAGCGCAGCGGTGGAGGAATATAGGGCCTAACTGGAAAGCTCATGCATCCTACTCTCACCCTTTCTGGAAGTAATGACTCCTGAAATTCCAAAAGAACAGATAAGCTATCAACCCTTTCACCATTTACTGTTCTCAACAACCTCTTTATTCTACTCACCTCACCTCCACTAATATTCCGCTTGAGTTTCTCCAAATCTTCCTCTACCGGAAACCCTGTTATCACTCCCCTTGTCACTCTATTCTCACCCAAAACCTTTCTCTCACTAATACTTTTCTTGCAAATACTTTCGATTTGCATGGCTTTATTTTTCCGTTCCTCCGTTTTACTTATTATCAACAAGCTTCCATCTCTCAAAATCTTTGCCATTTCCACATCTCCTAATTTCCTTTTTAATTCCTTAGACACTGCTATCGGACTTAAACCAACATTCTCATCTTCCTTTCTAAATTTGAGGATTATTTTAAAATCGTCACTCATCACCACCCTTTTCCGCACAAACCCACTTCCTTCATCTGAACTGTTCTCTTCCAAACTACGTTTACTTCCTTGACTCGAAATCCCCCCTACCTCTCCTCTCATATTTACCCCCGTTCTTTGTCATCTCCTGTTAGCAACTGATGACCAATTGCCATGCTCCATTTCCCAATCTTCCTCTTTTTCCTGACTAACATTATCCATTCTAGTCCAGTCACAAACCAGTTTATGCCAACCGCCAAGTCCCACACGTTTCTGAGCCCAGAAAACGGGGGCTTAACACGACCTACGTTCCCTTGAACTCGGTCTCAGCACGCCGCGGCTCGTCGTCCACCCGGGAGAGTTGAGCGTCCGCAAACGGTATGTCGCCGCAATCCCACTTTCAGCATCAAACTACTTTGCAAGCCACAAAGCTGCTGAGCTCCGCCCGATCATCCTACACACTCTTTCACTACACCATCACTTTAACTTCATTAGTCCCAGCTGTTCCCACTTACACTTATCTCACCCAATCCTCTCACCTGTTTCCCCTTTTCCCTGATTCTTCCTGCTATTTGTACCTCCGCTTTCCCTGCCCCTTTTGTCAGTTTATTCCTAGCTATCAATGCCGAAGATGCATCTCCTACCTGCTGAGTCCTGTCCTGTCCTGCTCTGCACTGTAAAAAAAGTCAGTAAAATATACAGCAAAACACCGTCAAATTCCAACGGTAATGGATCGTAAAACCAAAAACTTCCTTTTCCTTTATTAAATAGATTGAATAACCGTTAATTGTGAGACTGGATAAAACTTTGATTTTTACTGTAATAAAATGTTGAAATTCTAAATATTTTCTGTGAAAACAAATAAATATGCATACATTTTACAATTAAATATTGTAATGTTGAAAATGTCTGAAAACCTTAGATTTTACGGTATTATTTGAGTAAAACTACATCTTTTGGGGTTGTGCACATTGGAATTCACAGTATAAATCTGTAGATTTATAAAACATCAATACATCATACAAAAACATCAATTTTTACAGAAGCAAGATGTTAAAAAATAGGGTCCACCATAATAATACAACCAGTAAATACCATTTTAAAAAAGCAAATATCAGCAGTAAAAGACAATAAAATTTATAGTATTTTTTATTTTAAAATTCAGATACTGATATACAGATTAAAAGTTACACTGTTAAAAAAAAACTGTCAAATTTATGGTAAAATACCGGCAGCTGTGGTTGCCAGGAATATATGTGAAAAAAATGTGGAATCTGTAAAAGACAATATGGTATACTGGTTTTGTAACCCTAAATTTTACAGTAGACAACGTATGTTTTTACCAAAATCATGGTAGAAAAAAAACAAATATATTTGTCAATTATACAGTAATTTTATGTAAAAAAATCTAACTTTCCATAGCTTTTTACGGATATTTGCAGTAAAAAAGTTATAATATAATAATATATACAATGTAAAAAAAAAAAAGTTGCATAAACTTAAAAAAATAAGGCAACTTATCGCAATCGCTTTTTTGAGTAAACTTTACAAACGGGACTAAAGTTCACCCAACTTAAAATAATAATAATAATAAGTTGTCACAACATAAATAGTCATGTTAACCTTAAAAATATCAGAACAAAATATATTTTGTTTACTGAACACAAGGCCTATTATCTATAAGCTTGCACAATTTTAAAGTGAAAAAAAGTGAAGTGACATTCAGCCAAGTATGGAGACTTATACTCGGAATTCATGCTCTAAATTTCACCCATCATGCACACACACACCCAGAGCAGTGTTCATCATTTACGCTGCAGCACCCGGGGAGCAGTTGGGGGTTCAGTGGCTTGCTCAAGGGCACCTCAGTTGTGTTATTGCCGACCCGAGTTTCAAACTCACAACCCTAGGGTTAGGAGTCAAACTCTCTAACCACTAAGCCACAACTTTACATTATTCAAGTCGTCTAAATAAATAAAAGACCATACCACGGGTCAAATAACTATTTTTATTATTGAAAGTTTGTGTCCAAAGCACAAGGACATACCAAGTCTTGTATATTAATTTCTTTACTCAATGCATTTTACACTGAACTCAACACATGGTACATAATGCATGTTAAATAAATCCAGTGTTAATTATACCTTCATACGTTAGCAGTCTTGTGGCATGAAGTCACATGTATTTAACATTTTTGTTTGTTTTTAAAGGAACTATTACATGAAAATTACTATATTGCGTATTTTAACATCAACCTAATCCACTGGGCAAAGTTATGTCCAGTGGACGTCTTTTTATGTCTTTGCAGACGTTGAAAAGACGTCCACTGAGGAGACAGAATGTTTTTATGAAGTCTATATTTTTATGTTTTTTATGTCTTCTGTATGTCTGATATAGACGTTCACAGATCCTCCTTACAAGGTTTTGTGACTTTATTTCTGTCAGACATCTAGAGAAGCTCTTATTGAGAATTAACAGAGGTTTAAATGTTGATACTTGATTCATTTGAAGTCACCATTGTGGTGGAAAGTGTTTGGTTTAGTTGGGATCTTGGTCCAGTTACTTCTTGTGTTTCACGGTATATTCCTGGCAATCACAGCTGCCGGTATTTTACCGTAAATTTTACAGTTTATTTTTACAGTGTGTCCTGTCCTGTTTGGAAGCCTTTCTCCTTCACGCTCCTTACTGTGCTCTACCAACTCAGACGCTGTGGTCCTGAACGGACGCGATATCCAGCCTATGGTACCCACTCTCTCTGCGGGCTTCGCCTCTCGCCCCTTACACTGCACCTGGCGCACATCCCGAATCCCAGTAATTAGTTTCTATGCTACTTTTTGTTAATGCTCAGGGTTTACTAGCGAAGAATTCTGTTTTGACTGATACCTCTGTTTCCGGAGTGGATTTATGTTTCCCCTTGATTCTATGACCGTTTCTTATTTTCATTAAAAAGACTGCGATTGAGAATCTTGCCTTTTGGTCCTCTATCTCCCACCTAACACTATGTTGCATTTTTGGAACAAATGTGATTAAATAGCACCAAACAAGAACACGAACATGTGATATTAAGTTGTAATAGACTGTTCAGAGAAAATTTTATTCAAATAATGTTATACACACAATGAAAATTTTGGATTTGTTGCTTGATGAAGTCACTGGTAATAAAACTTAGAAAAACACTGTAAACCAGCAGATTTTTTTAAACTATAAAAGACAGGTATTTGGAGAGCGGCTTGCGTGACATCACTTTTTCTCCAGTTATTCGTAATGTTCCATGGAGGGGAAATAAATAGAATATAAATTTTAATGGCACAAATTGAGCACAGACATATGAAGACCTTTATCTACAAATTAAGTATAATAATGGGAACACTGAACGATCTTGGAGAGAGTTTTACCAAGCTGACTGTCGAAACCAAACACAACCAGGGTTTAAATTGAATGGAGAATGACTGACAGCCACAGTGGAGAAAAGAGTTTACATGAAGTTTAATATAAGGACTTAAATATTAATCTGTACCTCATATTAAGCTATCAGATGTCTTTATAAGACTTGGAATATAGTTCACAAAGACTGTATTGTGCTTCATAATACTTTTATGCCTTTTGTGTGGCTTAACAGTAACAGAACATAAAGCACAATATTCAAATTTGGATCAACGCATCCCTAGTTTTAAGCTTGATTTCTCTTTTCACTGCCTGATTTTAATACTTCACATTATAGTGTCTCTTTGTGATGCTGAGAAAAAAAAAACTGCTCAGACTCAAAGTAATTGGGAAATATTATCCACTACAGTAACATTACTAATAAAAGTAATGTAACATAAAAAAACACTAATACTCACATCAGTGTGTTGAGTTGACAATGTTTATCCTGCAGTAGAGCAGCAAATTGATTCACTCGTGTGTCTCCTAGTTCATGTTCACTCAGATTCAGATCTCTCAGGAGAAATGAGTTTTTACCCACAATTCCAGTCACATACCGACATGCTTCATCTGCAGCAGGACTCAAAAACCTGCAGAAGAGAAGATGAAGCAGAATTCGATTCAGTATGGAACTAAAGGTCCCTTGCATTACGAAAATTACTGCTTGACTGTTGATTTTTCATTTTCATTTTCATGAAGTGTCCATAAAAAACAAAACTGTGCACATTAATTATCAAAGATATACCACACTCCAGAATAGCAGCACAACTAAACTGTTTTGACAGTCATCATCAGTACAACAGAACCCACAGCATCTGATCCGATCATTCTGATGCAACAAATTTTCCAGGTTATTGTACAGCTAAAAAAACTATTACACAACATTTATTTATTTTGTATTATTTCATCACGTCTCACCTCAGTGTCTTCAGTTGACAGTTTGGATCCTGTAGTAAATCACTGAGTTCCTTCACTCCTGATTGTCCAGGATCATTTCCTGTGAGATCCAGCTCTATCAGGTGTGAAGGGTTTGATCTCAGAGCTGAAGCCAGAGCTTTATAACCTTCTTCAGTTATACTGCAGTCTGAAAGTCTAGAACAGAAAGGAAAATTTAACATTCAGCTCATTAATCAGTTATTCTAGGGATTACCTAATCAATGTAAATCCTTAAATAATCCTAAGTGAGTGATATTTTGTTCCTTATACAAATGAACTAAAACTTAGTTGTAAAGCATAAACTAACAACTGAATACAGAGTCAAAGTGAGGTACACTAATGGTCAAAAGTGACCAAACAACTTTTAGTTTTCACCACTAGAGGGTGCATATTCAAAATAAACGAACAAAGCAATAGCGTAGTTTGATGATGCCGTGGCTGAGTGTGGAATCATGGGAGTTTTCATCTTCATCTCCACAGCCGATACAATCCAACGGTACCTGGGCAGATATCATATTCATGGGTGAGCTAATGATTTATTAATGTACAGTGTTGGGCAGTAACACATTACCTAGTAATGCGTTACTGTAATTGAATTACTTTTTTAGTAACCAAGTAATTTAACTCATTGTAATATTCTAAATAGTAATCAGAGTAGTTACAAGCCGAGGTCCCTATATGTTACTGCCGTGTTACATTGCTGACAGAAGGCAGTGTTTTATCATCTAGAGATTGTAAATGGATGTAGCACACCCACTGTCGAGTCAAGTGCCAGTTTATTAGAGACCTGCTCCCGTGTGACCCGACGCAACAGAGCGCACCCCAGGACCAGATGCTGGTGCGAGCGGGTAGACAATCATGTGTGCGGGATGAGGGAGAATAAATTTTTTCTCGGGACTCCTGCGAAATAGAAATATCTAAATATAAGATATCAGCTTATAAGCATATCAGTTAGCATATGCAGTGCTGAAATTTGCGTGCTTATGAATCCTCTCATTATAACACATGAATTGCAGACATTATGAAAGATGCATTATGCATATATTTATTGTGTTATAACAGAGATTTATGAGATTGCGTTGAACTGAGATTTGAACTTTTAGAGATTATAAATGCAGCGCTCTTTGCTGGCATTCTGCCAAACCATGCACACATCAGCCGCTTGCCTTAGTTAAAAATAAGTGTTCTGTGAATGTTGATGCCCTAATAACAAAAATGTTTTGGGAGTGTGTATGCTGGGATTTCATACATTTCACAGAGAAAAAAGTAATGTAACTAGTAATGTAACTAATTACTAATTACTTTTTAAAAGTCATCAGAACAGTAACGCGATTACTTTTAAAAGCAGTAATCAGCAATCAGTAATTTTATTAGAATTTCAGAGTAACTTGCCCAACACTGTTAATGTAGTAGTTGTGTTGCTGCCTATGCAGGGTCAGACAGCTCTCAGGTTCCATCAAAAATATCTTGATTTGTGTTACGAAGATGAACGAAGGTCTTACGGGTTTGAAAGGACATGAGTAATTAATGGAAAAAAATTCATTTTTGGGTGAACTAACCCTTTAATCCATCTGGGTATGTTCTGATTTCAACCTTTTATTCAAGTCTTCTGACTCAGTTTTGCTATACTTTCATAGTTACACTAGTTAATTTGTGTGTAAAATTGTGTGTGTTTGTGTCTGTCTGAGAGTGGATGTGTCTTTTTTGCACTCATGATGTTTTAGAGTTTAGAGCTCCATGTTTAATAGGACTCATATTTCATATAATCATTAAATTTAGACTGAATTTATAATTAAAAACTGATCACAAATAATGATTGTTTATTAATTATTTAACGTGGTGGAGGGGTTTGAGTACCCGAATGACCCTAGGAGCTATGTTGTCCGGGGCTATATGCCCCTGGTAGGGTCTCCCAAGGCAAACAGGTCCTAGGCGACGGGTCAGACTAAGAGCGGTTCAGAAACACCTTATGAGGAAATTAAATCATAGGACCGTGACGTCGCCCGGTATGGCGCAGCCGGGGCCCCACCCTGGAGCCAGGCCCGGGGTTGGGGCTCGTATGCGAGCGCCTGGTGGCCGGGCCTCCCCCCACGGGGTCCGGCCGGGCTCAGCCCGAAGGAGCGACATGGGGCCGCCTTCCCGTGGGCTCACCACCTACAGGAGGGACCGTAAGGGGCCGGTGCGTATAGAATCGGGCGGCAGTCGAAGGCGGGGGCCTCGACAGCCCGATCCCTGGACACGGAAACTAGCTCTAGGGATGTGGAACATCACCTCACTGGCGGGGAAGGAGCCCGAGATTGTGCGTGAGGTTGAGAGGTTCCGACTTGCGATAGTCGGGCTCACCTCTACGCACAGCTTGGGCTCTGGAACCACACTCCTCAAGAGAGGATGGACTCTTCACCACTCTGGAGTTGCCCATGGTGAGAGGCGGCGGGCGGGTGTGGGTTTGCTTATAGCCCCCCAGCTCAGCTGCCATGTGTTGGAGTTTACCCTGGTGAATGAGAGGGTCGCTTACCTGCGCCTTCGGGTCGGGGATAGGTCTCCCACTGTCGTTTTTGCCTACCGGCCGAACGGCGGTGCAGAGTACCCGGCCTTCTTGGAGTCTCTGGGAAGGGTGCTGGAAAGTGCTCCGACTGGGGACTCTGTCGTTTTACTGGGGGACTTCAACGCCCACGTGGGCAACGACAGTGACACCTGGAGGGGCGTGATTGGGAGGAACGCCCCCCCTGATCTGAACCCGAGCGGTGTTCAGTTATTGGACTTCTGTGCTAGTTACAGCTTGTCCATAACGAACACCATGTTCAAGCATAAGGGTGTCCATCAGTACACGTGGCACCAGGACACCCTAGGCCGTAGGTCGATGATCGACTTTGTGGTCGTTTCATCCGACCTCCGGCCGTATGTCTTGGACACTCGGGTGAAGAGAGGGGCGGAGCTGTCAACTGATCACCACCTGGTGGTGAGTTGGATCCGATGGCGGGGGAGGAAGCTGGACAGACTCGGCAGACCCAAACGTACTGTGAGGGTCTGCTGGGAACGTTTGGCCGAGTCTCCTGTCAGAGAGATCTTCAACTCCCACCTCCGGTAGAGCTTCGACCGGATCCCGAGGGAGGCTGGAGATATTGAGTCCGAGTGGACCATGTTCTCCACCTCCATTGTCGAAGCGGCCGCTCTGAGCTGTGGCCGTAAGGTCTCCGGTGCCTGTCGAGGCGGCAATCCCCGAACCCGGTGGTGGACACCGGAAGTAAGGGATGCCGTCAAGCTGAAAAAGGAGTCCTATCGGGCCTGGTTGGCTTGTGGGACTCCTGAGGCAGCTGACAGGTACCGGCAGGCCAAGCGGACTGCAGCCCGGGTGGTTGGGGAGGCAAAAACTCGGGCCTGGGAGGAGTTCGGTGAGGCCATGGAGAAGGACTATCGGTCGGCCTCGAAGAGATTCTGGCAAACCATCCGGCGCCTCAGGAGAGGGAAGCAGTGCCCTACCAACGCTGTTTACAGTAGAGGTGGGGAGCTGTTGACCTCAACTGGGTATGTCGTTGGACGGTGGAAGGAATACTTCGAGGATCTCCTCAATCCCGCTGTCACGTCTTCCATTGAGGAAGCAGAGGCTGAGGGCTCAGATGTGGACTCGTTCATCACACAAGCTGAAGTCACCGAGGTAGTCAAGAAACTCCTTGGTGGCAAGGCACCGGGGGTGGATGAGATCCACCCTGAGTACCTCAAGTCTCTGGATGTTGTGGGGCTGTCTTGGCTGACACGCCTCTGCAGCATCGCGTGGCAGTCGGGGACGGTGCCTCTGGGATGGCAGACCGGGGTGGTGGTCCCTCTTTTTAAGAAGGGGGACCGGAGGGTGTGTTCCAACTACAGGGGGATCACACTTCTCAGCCTCCCTGGGAAAGTCTATGCCAGGGTACTGGAGAGGAGAATCCGGCCAATAGTAGAACCTCGGATTCAGGAGGAACAGTGTGGTTTTCGTCCAGGCCGTGGAACACTGGACCAGCTCTATACCCTCTACAGGGTGCTGGAGGGTTCATGGGAGTTTGCCCAACCAGTCCACATGTGCTTTGTGGATTTGGAGAAGGCATTCGACTGTGTCCCTCGCGGCGGCCTGTGGAGGGTGCTCCGGAAGTATGGGGTCCGGGGCCCTTTGCTAAGGGCTATCCGGTCCCTGTACGACCGGAGCAGGAGCTTGGTTCGTATTGCCAGCAGTAAGTCAGACTTGTTCCCGGTCGTGTTGGACTCCGGCAGGGCTGCCCTTTGTCGGCGGTTCTGTTCATGATTTTTATGGACAGAATTTTTAGGCGCAGCCAGGGGCCGGAGGGGGTCAGGTTTGGTGACAACATGATTTCGTCTCTGCTCTTTGCGGATGATGTTGTCGTGTTGGCCTCATCAAGCCAGGACCTTCAGCATGCACTGGGACGGTTTGCAGCCGAGTGTGAAGCGGCTGGGATGAGAATCAGCACATCCAAATCCGAGGCCATGATCCTCAGTCGGAAAAGGGTGGCTTGCCCACTTCAGGTTGGTGGAGAGTTCCTGCCTCAAGTGGAGGAGTTTAAGTATCTTGGGGTCTTGTTCACGAGTGAGGGAAGGATGGAACGGGAGATTGACAGACGGATCGGTGCAGCTTCTGCAGTAATGCGGTCGATGTACCGGTCTGTCGTGGTGAAGAAAGAGCTGAGCCGCAAGGCGAAGCTCTCGATTTACCGGTCAATCTACGTTCCTACTCTCACCTATGGTCATGAGCTTTGGGTCATGACCGAAAGGACAAGATCCCGGATACAGGCGGCCAAAATGAGCTTTCTCCGCAGGGTGGCTGGGCGATCCCTTAGAGATAGGGTGAGAAGCTCAGTCACCCGGGAGGAGCTTAGAGTAGAGCCGCTGCTCCTCCACATAGAGAGGGGTCAGTTGAGGTGGCTCGGGCATCTGTTCCGGATGCCTCCTGGACGCCTTCCCGGGAAGGTGTTCCGGGCGCGTCCCACTGGGAGGAGACCCCGGGGAAGACCTAGGACACGCTGGAGAGACTATGTCTCCCGGCTGGCCTGGGAACGCCTCGGTGTCCCCCCAGAAGAGCTGGAGGAAGTGTTTAGGGAGAGGGAAGTCTGGGGTTCTCTGCTTAGACTGCTGCCCCCGCAACCCGGCCCCGGATAAGCGGAAGAAGATGGATGAAGATGGATGGATTAATTATTTAATTATTTTGAAAATCCAACAAAAGAAAATAGATTATCCAAAGGTACACTGACTGAAGAGAGATCACTTACTTCACCAGATCATGAAATATTACTGTTAATAATTTTTTTAATATAACATGAACTCATGTTCGACGCATTACGACATATTGAGTATGAATGAAGTGTTTTGATTTAAACTGTTGAAGTGATTTAATCATTTTGATTCTTTTATGTAAATGTTCCTTACCTCAATCTCTCCAGTTTACAGTGTAAATCCTTCAGTACGTCACATAAGTGATTCACTCCTGTGTTCTTTATTTGATTCAAACTGAGGTCCAGATCTCTCAGGTGTGATGGGTTTGAATTCAGAGCTGAATTCAGGATGAGACACTGTTTCTCTGTAATACTGCATCCATGCAGACTGAAGACAGGAAGAGACAGAAAACAAGTCAGACTCATGATGATCATTTAAGGATTCCACTAAGTTACACAAAATATTATATCAATTCAAGACAAATTAATTTTACATAATTTAGAGTACAAAACTGGCTCTTCTGTGCAGGCCCACCCTTTTGCTCAAATGTGTTTATGTTTATTTTCTACTCAATACTAAATAACATGAACTAACAATGAGCAATGCCTTTACAGCATTTATTCATTATGTTAAATTCAACACACTCAACAAGAGAAAGCTGTATCTGTACACACTAGCATTAACAAAGATAAACGTTTTAGAAAGGGTAGTAAATTTGTTTCAGTGATGCACCGCTCAGGGAATTTGGGCTCAATACAGATTATAAGTAAAATATGCTGCACTAAAATTAGACTTTTTTTTTTAAATAGCAACATTTAAATGAAAGCAGCTATATTTCTTCTGCCACAAGTACAGTACATATTTTTACATATCAGTAATCAGTAAACATGATGACATTCAACAATCACGTTTAAAAATAGGATAAATGAATATACAGGGGGTTGGACAAAATGTGACCACATTAATATAGAATTTAAAATTTCCGCCATAATATCGAAGTAAGTGTGCATGATTGATCATTGTTCTAGACACAAAACTATTTTCTCGTAACATGAGATGTGCAGTTCAGTTTAAATGTGAAAACTCCTCACTGTCATTAAAACATAGCATGCCACAGGAAAAATGATCAAGCGCATCCACTTCAAATATGCCTAAATTCATATAATTTTGGTTTAACTTCTGCATAACAAGATTAATATATATATATATATATATATATATATATAACAATTTCAATGCTTATCTCCATTAATGAGAGTGGAATGTTTAATGTAAATGTGTATATCAACATGAATTTTATAGTTTTTTTTACTTGATTAATTTTCTCACTCCAGGAAAAAGAGTTTGTACACATGGGTCACAGTTTGCGTGAAGTTGTGCAAACTTTCCTGTCAAGTTTGTTTTTTATAAATCACACCTTTTGCGTTGGAAGTGGTGTATGCCTCATTCATGGAAGGTTTTGTGCGTACACAAGGGTTTTAACGGAGGCCCCTGACCTGAATATTATCAAACCACTGTGGACAGTTTTGTAAAGAAAACTGAGAAACTGATTCCTCATCGCTAAAGCAACTGGCAGGTGTTTTTATATAAAACGTTTACCTGGATACTATTCAAAAGTTGTATGAATCTATCCTGGGAAGGTTGGAAGCTGTGTTAACAGCAAATGGTGGTAAAACACCTTAATAAAATATTGCCTATTTCCTATCTCATATTTGTATGTGCTTTTAGTTGTCTGTTTAATTTAATATTCTGTGTGATGCTAAAAGAAAAACTGACTCAGGAAAAAGGGACTCGGTTTACTTACATCAGCGTGTTGAGTTTACAGTGTTTATCCTGCAGTAGAGCAGCGATCTGATTCACTCGTGTGTCTTTTAGTTCATGTTCACTCAGATTCAGTTCTCTCAGGAGTAACGGGTTTTTACCCACAATTCCAGTCACATACTGACAGGCTTCTTCTGCAGCAGGACCCAAAAACCTGGAGAAGAGAAGATGGAGCAAGATTCAATTCAATATCCATCACATTACAAAACATCTAAGATTATCAAACATTGTTTTTAATGAAAATGTATAGTTCTAGTTTTTTGACCAAAGTCAAAAGGCAATTATCAAAGAGAAACTCACTCCCATACATCAAACTCAGGAAGACAGAAACGTCAAGCTAACTTGATCATGATTCTTAAATACAGCTTTCTGGTTTTTAAGCAGGAAATGAGGAAAATTAGCAAAGGTATAACTAGTTTGTGACAGCTAAGCATTCATAGCGATGTCTCTTGTTGATGCTGACTCTTTCTATCACTATGAAGCAGAATTCACTAAGCATTAGATTGTTGACCAACTAATAGGAAACATGATCTGGGTTTAGTTTAGAGGGACTGCAGCTGCAGACATTTGTGTGTGTGTTGAAATATCACTGACCCTTTCCTTACAGACATCACACATTTGTGGCCTGCTATAGATCTTTAGAGTGATACAATGTTGTAAATCTGAGCTTAATGGAAATTAAACTATACTGCATTCAGTAACATTTAAAGTAATCAGGATAATAGGTTACATTGAATATTTTTATGAGAAATGCCCACAATAACATGCTCATAAAAGCGAATTATTGAGGTACTAAACTACTGAATACTAGCACATCTAGTGACTCATAATGTCTCTTTGACCTGTAGCTTTTACCACAACTAAACTGTTGACATTTATCATCAATACAACAGAAGCCACAGCATTTTATCTTTCAAGTTCAATCATTGTGACACATAGTGTATTTTAATTGCATAAGTGAAATAATCTTTATATTAATTATATATACATATATATATATATATATATATATATTTTTTTTTTTTTTTACCATTTCATGATGTCTCACCTCAGTGTCTTCAGTGAATAGTTTGGATCCTGTAGTAAATCACTGAGCTCCTTCACTCCTGATTGTCCAGGATCATTTCCTGTGAGATCCAGCTCTATCAGGTGTGAAGGGTTTGATCTCAGAGCTGAAGCCAGAGCTTTATAACCTTCTTCAGTGATACTGCAGTCTGAGAGTCTAAAAAAAAATTATAATAAATAATAACAACAATAATAATAATAAAATAATAATAATAATAAAAAATCCCTAAATACATACTATCACACTACTGAATGCTGTAGTGATGTGGAAGCTCAGGGAAGGAGTATAGAAGAACCAGTAAACTGTAAATGTCACTTTAATAACAAAAGAAAAATAAGAAAGAAAAAGAAAGGTTGACTGCCACACAAATACATTATGTAATATACCACAGTAAAGATAGTTTATGGTTTGCAAATAATACAGAATATCATTCTCCATGAATTGTGAATTAAGGTGACGCTGTCCTTCTGGTCTAAATCAGGTTTCTTTTCATAGTGACTCTTAATTTTATAATGCCTATAGATATATGTTAGCTTCACCAGCTTGGTCTGTGATTTTTTTTCACAGCCAAGCTCTTGTCCATTAGTAAATTCCATTAATAGGGAATGTGAAAGAAAGGCATTCTCCATGTTTAACTTCTATTACCAATAAACACGCAACTTTTTTTTATTTCTTTCTCTTTGCTCTGCCCCCCGTTTTTTTGTATAATAATCCCATCTGGTGCTGTTCCAGTGAATAACGGTTTCCAGTTCATTAGCCAAGTACTCAAGGAAAGGTACAACAACCAGAACTTTATTGTCAAAAGTTTACAAGTGTATATGTGTCTAAGCTCATTTACCTAATGAATTGGAAAAAGATATACACTGGAACAGCAACATAAAAATCTCATTGTAAACCAAAGTTGTCACATGTTTGTTCCTGTTTTCCTTATTTGTTCCTTCCTTTCCCTGTCCTCGTCATGTGAATTTGGTTCCAGTTGTGTTTTATAATTAGGTGTGTCTCGTCTTCCCATAGTCATGTTCTATGTATAAACAGTGTTCCCTGTTTTGAGTTCGCTGTCTGCTATTATATGTTGTAAAGGTTGATTTTTAGTAAAGGAAAAATAACATTTGTGTCTGTTTTTAACAGATTTTATTTATTTATTTTTATCTTAATTAGTTTTAGTTAGTTAGTTAGTTTTCAGTGGCATTTGCGGTTTATTTTAGTACAGTTAACAAACATTCTCTAAGTTTAAAAACTGGTAATTTTACATTTATTTATACTTCTGCAGATGAATAGATTGGAAAATATATAATATCCCCATAATCTGCCAATGTGCAATACTGATCTCACTGCTGTGGTATTAAAGGGATAGTTCACCCAAAAATGTAAATGATGTCCTTAACCCTTTGACGCGTACGATCACACCGGTGTGATTAGAACTTTGAGTGCGTCACGTCATCAACTGCTAAACTTAAATCCACTTCCGCGCTTCGGCTGGCGCAGAGCCAGATCCAATGCGCTGAGCACGTGTCATAGTATCACACATATTCAGTATTTTTAACCATTTAATGCTTATTTAAAGTTTCAGACATTTAAATACACATGAGTAATAGCAAAAACATACATTTACAGTTTGTAAAATATACGCTGATGTCTGTGGAAACCGCAATAACGATTCTTTAGAATATAATCTGATGACATGTTTTTATTGATATCATATCCAAATTGTGTAGGTAACTAAAGTTTACTCTGCTCTTCTCTCAGTTTACTGTGGACTTACTTTTATGTGTTTTCGGGAGGAGAGGATGAATTTGCGTGTTGTAAATCCCACAGCTCGGATTCAGCGCAAACTAAAATGGAGGCGCCCATAACCCGGTATAGATCGACTAACACAGTCGATATAAAAGTGTTTAAACTAGCACATATATTTACTTGCACATATTTCAGAATCGGAATATCAGATATTTCATAATATAGTGAGCATGTTTTTGGGAACATTTTTTATAAAACAGGAAAAACTAAATAAAAGCGATCCATGTGTCATACAGATCTATTGCGGCTGTGTTGTGTCACATGACAAGCATGACGCGTCGCCAAGGAAACAATAAGGCGATACATTCTAAAATGACGGTCGTCTAAAAAAACTCACACCGAGAGCTCAGCTAGAATAATTTAAACTCACATGCAAAAGGGTTAATGACTCACCATCATGTCGTTCCAAACCCGTAAGACCTCTGTTCATCTTTGCAACATAGTTTAAGATATCTTCGATTTAGTCCGAGAGCTTTCTGTTCTTCTGTGTATGGTATACCGTCCATGGTTAGAAAGGTAATAAAAACATTATCAAAGTAGTCCATGTGACACCAGAGGGTCAGTTAGAATTTTTAGAAGCATCAAAAATACATTTTGGTCCAAAAATAGCAAAAACTACGACTTTATTCAGCATTGTCTTCTCTTCCGAGTCTGTTTTGACCTAGTTCAAAACACAACAGTTCAATGATATCCGGTTCGCGAACGAATCATTCGATGTAACCGGATCTTCTTGAACCAGTTCACCAAATCGAACTGAATCATTTAATACAGTTCATGTCTCCAATACGCATTAATCCACAAATGACTTAAGCTTTTAAGTTTTTTAATGTGGCTGACACTCCCTCTGAGTTCAAACAAACCAATATCCCGGAGTAATTCATGTACTCAAACAGTACACTGACTGAACTGCTGTGAAGAGAGAATTGAAGATGAACACAGAGCCGAGCCAGATAAGGAACGAACGATTGACTCGTTCTCGAGTCAAGAACTGGTTGCATCGGTTTTCGGATCACCAGTAGTGATGGAAAGTTCAGTCCTTTCCCGCGAATTGTTCCGCGAGTTCGGTTCTTCTGGACAGTTCGATTCAATAAACCAGTTGAAGAAAACGGTTCACCAGTTCTTTTGCGCTCGACGTAATGTCGTCTTTGGACGATGATTGCCCTTTATTCAAGCCTTCGGTTTACCAGTGCTCATAACATTAGCACAGAATCAGTTCAGAATCAATCATCAAAAGAATCAGAGAAGTTCGGTTCAGACGCGCTGTGTGTCAGTCTGCTTCACGCTGAATCACACATGCGCAGTATCGTCAGCAGTGTTAATTTTGGCAGGCATTTTTGATTTAGTCTTAGTTTTGAGATGAAAATGATTAATAGTCTTAGTCACATTTTAGTAATTCGAATCTTTCATAGTTTTAGTCGACAAAAAAAGTCATTGCATTTTTGTCAACTTTTAGTCAGTACTTTTAGTCAGTAGTTTTAGCTATTTTAGCTATTTAGCTGTTTTATATGTAAATTTAAAATAATCATTAATTCTTATCTCTTTAAACCAAATCAGTTAAGCTTATGAGAAATTTTAATCAAGGACTGAATTTGGAAATTTTTTGGGTGAACTATCCCTTTAACAGAAGTGAAAAAGAAGCAACTTATAAAACTATTATATATATATATATATATATATATATATATATATATATATATATATATATATTTAAAGAAGCACAATTAGGCAAATACAAATTATACAATTAGAGATACAAATTAAACTTTTTTCAAATACTGTAGGTTTTACTAGGTTTAACATGTATACATTTATTTAACATCTTTTGTTGGTTAACATTAATGACAGATAGGTATTTAATTTGGAATGCTGTCCTTTTAAGACAGAAGGCATACATGAAATACTGACACATGTTCAGTTTTCACCCACCCGTTCACCTTCACTTAATCCATAGCTGTATTTAAGTGATATACTAAACACACAATAAACATTTGGACTGTTGTGTGTGTATTTGAGCGCTGAGAACTGATCGCGCGTTGTATATGAGAACTGATGAAGTGGAGCATAGAGAGAACACTTCTGTCAGCATGATTTCGCCTATCCCGCCTTCACTAACTTTAAGTTAATCGACAACTAATTATGACTCCCGAGAAAAACGGGGCATCTTGTTACCTTACCCCTACCACTTTGGGTGCTGAGGCCATTGTTTCAGATCGCTAGTTCACGTTTTATTAGTCTATCCATCCACTGCGGCTGCCATACTAAGAATAGATATGCGAACGGCCCTTATCCAATCACAATCCAATGACAAGGACACACATTTTGAAAGACAATAGCCTGTAGGATGTATTTTGAATGTCCAGTTGTCCTCAAATAACATTATAGTCCAGTCTCGTCTAGTTAACGTAAACGCGACATAAATTTCGTCATAATTTCGTCATCAGATATTATTTTAGCTCGTCAACATCTTGTCTTAGTCACATAAAAATGTTCGTTAACAAATATTTTTTGTCGTCATCTTCGTTAACGAAATTTACACTGATCATCACGCCCTCGGTTCTCGAATCAGACGCGTCCTACAGAAACGGTTCATGACTCGAGATTGAGTCAATCGTTCGTTCGTTATCTGACTCTGTGTTCATCTTCAGTTCTCTCTTCACAGCAGTTCAGTCAGTGTACTGTTTGAGTAAATGAATTACTCTGGGATGTGGGTTTGTTTTAACTCAGAGGGAGTGTCAGCCACATTAAAAAAGTTAACAGCTTAAGTCATTTGTGGATTAATGCGTATTGGAGACGTGAACCGTTTCAAGCGATTCAGTTGGATTTGGTGAACTGGTTCAAGAAGATGCGGTTACATCGAATGATTCGTTCGCGAACCAGATATCACAAACTGCTTGTACATGTATTTTCGATGCTTCAAAAATTTTTAACTGATCCTCTGATGTCACATGGACTACTTTGAAGATATTTTTATTACCTTTCTAACCATGGACAGTATACCGTACACACAGTTTTAATGGAAGGACAGAAAGCTCTCAGACTAAATCTAAAATATCTTAAACTATGTTCCGAAGATGAACGGAGGTCTTATGGGTTTGGAACGACATGAGGGTGAGTCATTAATGACATAATTTTCATTTTTGGGTGAATTATCCCTTTAAGTGTAGCTGATGGTGAAATGTACTCACTTGAGTATCTTCAGCTCACACACAGGATTCTTCAGACCCTCACAGATCACTTTGACTCCTGAGTCCAGCAGACGGCTGTTGTTCAGGTTCATCTCTTTCAGGATGGTTTTGGAGGAGATAACAGTAGCTAGAACTGAACAGCTTTTCTCTGTCAGCTCACAATTATTCAGCCTGAACACAAAAACAGCTGTATTTAATATTTAACACATATTCAACATACAACAGATCACCAGCTCTTCATATCTGATCACACATGTGACTGACAGTCTTTTGTAATGAATAATTATTAGCCAAAATATTAATCATTATAATGTATAAATCATGTATACTTACTTAATTTTCTCCAGTTTGCTATGAGAGTCCATCAAAAGAGCTGAGAGCTTCTCCCAGTCTAGATCTGCTAATTTATCCTCACTCAGATCCAGTTCTTTCAGTAATAATGGACTTTTACTCAGAAATTCAGTGAGATAATCACATGCTTCCTCTGCAGCAGGACTTTTCAAAAATCTACAGGATATAGATACAAATTTTAGATAATTTATGTTTTTAAATACTGTTGTCATAAATGATGTTGTGTGCTTTAAATTTCTCTCAATTGCAGTTTAATTCCAGTTCATATCATTCCTTTTCCACACTGGTCTATTTGGCCTCTTTATCTATTATCATTCAGCTGATTTCACATCTCTGGTTTAAATATTTCAAGGTTTTATCACCTGATGGTCTTTAATTTACACCATTCGTCCTGTAGTAAATCAGTGAGCTCTTTCACTCCTGTTTGTCCAGGATCATTTCCTCTGAGATCCAGCTCTATCAGGTGTGAAGGGTTTGATCTCAGAGCTGAAGCCAGAGCTTTATAACCTTCTTCATTGATACTGCAGTTTGAAAGTCTATTAACAAGAACAACAACAACAACAAAACATGTTATTCCTGCTTAAGTTAGTCATACAAGTGCATGTACACCGCAATATCACAACTGAGGTCTGACCCTTGAGCAAGGCAACGAACCCCCGGACTGCTCCCTGGGTGCCACAGCAATATGGCTGCCCAGTCCAGGTGTGTGTTCATGGTCTGTGCGTGTTCACTGCTGTGTGTGTGCACTTGGATGGGTTAAATACAGAGCATGGGTCCCTATACTTGGCACCACATCACTTCATTCACTTAAAACAAGATGCAAACACTGCAGCAACCTCAGTATTAATGTGGTAGGAGACTTTTTGAAGGTCTTGGTCTTGTCTTAGTTTTGACCTAATTTGTACTCAGCCTTGTATTGGTCTCAGAATTTTATTTCAAGACTGGCTAAAATCGCTAAATTGCTGGTGCATTGTCCGATTTATTTAACATCATTAATGCGATGATGTAAAACTTCCTGCTTCAATTGTAATCAATAAATCTTTTCTAATCTGATTTTTTAATTTAATAAGAAATTGTGTTGAATAATGCACCAAAATACCCCAATAGTTCAATATATGATTGCAAAAAAGTACTTTATACTGTATTAAAAGTATATCATCTTGTTTTAATATTACATAATATATAATTATGCAATACTGCAAGAGCAAGAGAGCTGTTTTCACGAATATGAGAACAACTTCAAACATAATATTTGTACAAATGTTCAACAAACAAGATACTAAGTGAATTGCATTTTAGGCACAATTTTAGACACCAATTTTTGCTCTTTTCACAATGATAATTGTTCAAAACATACCCATAGCAGAACTGTTGAGCATTTAGAGTAACACACACCAGTGCAGTGTTATATTAATGAATGAATCAGCTGCTTTGAATGAATTGTTTGAATAAATTGTGGGCTTCAGGCGGACTAGGAGTCATGCACACACATCCCATCTTGCAGGGCAATAAACATCATCAAGGATGCCTCTTACCTTAACAATGGACTTTTTACCCTCCTTACATCCGGTAGGCATTACAGGAGCCTACGCTCTCGCACTAGTAGGCTCAGGAAGAGCTTCTTGCCCGAGGCTGTGACACTTCTGAACGCCACACCACCAATCTAACCTGCACCTACTTTATTACTGCACTGGTCACAGTACTTTACATACATGTATTTGCACTACTCATATTTTGCATAGACTGCACATTGTTAAAGCTATTACCCTATAAACTAAAGTTTAAGTCTAAAGTTGTTACTGTAGATAGCACAGTAAACTATCTCTATAAAAATGTCATTGCACTACTGTTATTTTGCATAGAATGCATTGTTTAACAATACTTTTGCATACTCATCCAACTGTATTTATTACCACTGTTCTCATGTTGCTGCTGTTCATAATGTGTATATAATCCTACATTGCTCTGTTCACAATGTACATACAATCCCTACATTGCATTCCTATTTATATTCTGTATATACTCTGCTCAATACTGTATACAGCAACTCCACTGTAAATTTTGTATATCATAGCTTCACTTACTCTGCACTTTTATATATACAGTATAAAACACTATTCTTGCACTTCTGGTTAGATGCTAACTGCATTTCATTAGCTCTGTACTTGTACTCTGCATAAGACAATATAGTTGAATCTTATCTAATATAATCAAATCTAATCTAAATGATTCTGTATTTAAATATTTAAATGTATAATTAAATGTTTTCATCATATTTGTATAATATTTGTATAATATAATGTTTTCTTTCAACTAACGGTGTTGCTTACCCTTCCGTGCAGTGATTATTGAGCTCCCGTTAGATGGCAGTGAGAACCTCACTGCTACACAACCTTACCTTTTCCATTCGACAGTCGGCGAGGCTTACCCGTCTGATGCCTTGAGTATTGAGCTCCCGTTGGATGCCGGCGTTCTCGCTACGGTAGGCAAGGTTTACCCGTCCATTGCCGTGAGTATTGAGCTCCCATTGGACATCGACAAAAGCCTCCTGGCCAGACAATCTTACGTTTTCCATTCTATGGTCAAAAAGGCTTACCTGTTTGATGCTGTGCTCCCGTCAGACATCGGCAAGAGCAAATCTGACTTTTTCTTGTTCAATCCAACCATACCAGTCCATCTTCGAGTACCTCCACCTTAGAAATTATCAGGTTAAATTCCCCCACTAACCATTATTTATTTTTAGATGACTGATTTTTTATTCTGGTTCCTAAAACATCTTTGATCCATCCTGCAATTGTCGGGCATCCCAGCAAAGAATTTCTCCAGCCATTCTTATCGCATCAGGGCAGCAACATCAGCAGCCCAAAAGAGGCCTTTGAAGCATCGAAACTCTAGGAAGATGATATTGAGAAGACTATCAAAGCTACATCAGAACTAACCAGTTTCATTTTATAAAAAATAAAATAAAAAAACTTTTACATTCTACGTTCGACGAGGCTTACCCATCTGACACTACCGAGAGCCTCCCAGTGACACAACTTTACCTTTTCCATTCTACGGCCAGTGAGGCTTACCCGTTCTATGCTGTTTGCTCCCATCAAATGTCGGCGAGAGCCTCCTGGCTAAATAACCTTACATTTTCTTTCTACAGTTGGCAAGATTTACCCATTTGATGGCACAGGTATTGAGCTCCCATCAGATGCCCGCGATAGCCTCCCCGCCACAAGTCAAGTCAAGTCAAGTCACCTTTTATTTATATAGCAGTTTAAACAAAAAGGATTGTGTCAAAGCAACATTAATTAGGAAAACAGTGTGTCAATAATGCAAAATAACGGTTAAAGGCAGTTCATCATTGAATTCATTGATGTCATCATCTTAGTTCAGTTTAAATAGTATCTGAATCATTTGCAATCAAGTCAACGATATCGCTGTAAATGAAGTGACCCCAACTAAGCAAGCCAGAGGTCACAGCGGAAAGGAACCAAAACTCCATCAGTGACAGAATGGAGAAAAAACCTTGGGAGAAACTAGGCTTAGTTGGTGGGCCAGTTCTCCTCTGAATAGACAAAACCAGCAGTTCAATTCCAGGTTGCAGCAAAGTCAGATTGGCAGAAGAATCGTCTGTTTCCTGTGGTCTTGTCCTGGTGGTCAAGAAGTTGTCACAGAATAACAATATGGGAATAACTCAAATCTGACAAAAATGTCAGCTAGAACCTTATAATTCCAAGGGGACAGTTTACCTAATTAATGCAGCCTAAAAATCCTTTAACGGATTTGGATATTAGAAGCATATTAGTGTGTTATGTGTAAGCCAGGTTAAAGAGATCGGTCTTTAAACTAGATTTAAACTGCAAGAGTGTGTCTGCCTCCCAAACAATGTTAGGTAGGTTATTCCAGAGTTTAGGCACCAAATAAGAAAAGGATCTGCCGCCCGCAGTTGATTTTTACCACACAACTTTACCTTTCTGTCTTACGCCGGAGATATTTACTCATTCAGTGCCGTGAGTATGGAGCTCCCATCGGATGTCAGCAATAACCTCCCAGCTAGACAACCTTACCTTTTCCATTCTATGGCCAGCGAGGCTTACCCGTTCGATGCTGTGTGCTCCCGTTGGATGTCAGCGAGAGTTTCCTGGCCAGACAAGCTTTACCTTTCCATTCTACAGTCGTCAAGCTTACCTATCTAATAATGCGAGTATTGATCTCCCGTTGGAGGCCAGCGAGAGCCTCCTTTTCCATTCTACAGTCGTCAAGGCTTACCCATCCAATGCTGTGAGTATCGAGCCCCCATTAGATGCCGGCGACAGCCTCCTGGCTACACAACTTTACCTTTCAATCTTACATCTGGAGAGGCTTACCTGTTCGATGCCATGAATATGGAGCGCCCACTGGACATCGGCGAGAGTCTCCCGGCTAGACAATAGATCTTTTTCCCCCACATGGTGAGGCTTACTTGTTCGATGTTCTGAGTATGATACCCCATCGGATGCCGTGAGAGCCCTCCCAGTCGGGTTTTCCTTTTCTCTCCCTGCCTGGTGAGGCTTACCCATCTGATGCATGTGCTTCTGTCAGACGTCGCCAAGAGTTCTCCCGGTTGGGCTTCTATACTTGTCGCCCGGAAGTGAGTCTGATCCATCCAATGGCGTGAGTATTGATCTCCCGTCGGATGTCGCAAGAGTCCTCCTTGTTGGGCAGCCCAAAGCCTTTTTATCTGCAAAAACCTAGGACCCACATGTCCGTTGTCCTCCAGTCGGTGACTTCATTGGCCCTCTCGGTCAGTCATTTGCCCTTTTCCCACTGATTGGCAGGGGCTTGTCAGCCAATAGGCAGCTTGGGCCCTCCTGGTCGGGCTATACAATCATGTTGCTTCTCCCCATCTGTCTGTAGGGCTCAACTGTTCCAACGCTGTGAGCTCCCGTTGAGCATCAGCTCGAGCCCTCCTGACCGGGCACCTAAAACCATGTAGTCCAGTACCAGCAGCCGGTAGAGCCTACAATTCCAATGCATAAGTCACTCCCACTGGAGTACGTAGGCTCTTCCAGCCTGCCAACCAGCTGACTTCTCAAAAATTAGCCCCCGCCTAAACAACACCGGTGGAGCACAATGAAGTTAATCAACACCATAGTACAAATACAGCTGACTTACCTATCCATTGACGGTTTATTAGCATCCCTCCTCCACCCCATCTCCTCACTTAAGAGTTCATTTCGCAATTATACTGGGGTGGGGGGGTGGGTTTACTCTAGGTTCAGGCCATTGCCGAGCTCAGTCAGAGCCCTTCCCCGGACAGCACATCAAATATAAACACATCCACACAAACACAAACATTCTCTCTTTGTATATGATATGATGATAGTTTTCTTTACAGTCTCTATATTTTGCCCTGATATTTTTCTCATGTCTTTAATACTCAAGATTTAACAAAACCATACTTTCTACAACCCGAATTCCGGAAAAGTTGGGACGTTTTTTAAATTTTAATAAAATGAAAACTAAAGGAATTTCAAATCACATGAGCCAATATTTTATTCACAATAGAACATAGATAACGTAGCAAATGTTTAAACTGAGAAATTGTACACTTTTATCCACTTAATTAGCTCATTTAAAATTTAATGCCTGCTACAGGTCTCAAAAAAGTTGGCACGGGGGCAACAAATGGCTAAAAAAGCAAGCAGTTTTGAAAAGATTCAGCTGGGAGAACATCTAGTGATTAATTGAGTTAATTGATATCAGGTCTGTAACATGATTAGCTATAAAAGCTTTGTCTTAGAGAAGCAGAGTCTCTCAGAAGTAAAGATGGGCAGAGGCTCTCCAATCTGTGAAAGACTGCGTAAAAAAATTGTGGAAAACTTTAAAAACAATGTTCCTCAATGTCAAATTGCAAAGGCTTTGCAAATCTCATCATCTACAGTGCATAACATCATCAAGAGATTCAGAGAAACTGGAGAAATCTCTGTGCGTAAGGGACAAGGCCGGAGACCTTTATTGGATGCCCGTGGTCTTCGGGCTCTCAGACGACACTGCATCACTCATCGGCATGATTGTGTCAATGACATTACTAAATGGGCCCAGGAATACTTTCAGAAACCACTGTCGGTAAACACAATCCGCCGTGCCATCAGCAGATGCCAACTAAAGCTCTATCATGCAAAAAGGAAGCCATATGTGAACATGGTCCAGAAGCGCCGTCGTGTCCTGTGGGCCAAGGCTCATTTAAAATGGACTATTTCAAAGTGGAATAGTGTTTTATGGTCAGACGAGTCCAAATTTGACATTCTTGTTGGAAATCACGGACGCCGTGTCCTCCGGGCTAAAGAGGAGGGAGACCTTCCAGCATGTTATCAGCGTTCAGTTCAAAAGCCAGCATCTCTGATGGTATGGGGGTGCATAAGTGCATACGGTATGGGCAGCTTGCATGTTTTGGAAGGCTCTGTGAATGCTGAAAGGTATATAAAGGTTTTAGAGCAACATATGCTTCCCTCCAAACAACGTCTATTTCAGGGAAGGCCTTGTTTATTTCAGCAGGACAATGCAAAACCACATACTGCAGCTATAACAACAGCATGGCTTCGTCGTAGAAGAGTCCGGGTGCTAACCTGGCCTGCCTGCAGTCCAGATCTTTCACCTATAGAGAACATTTGGCGCATCATTAAACGAAAAATACGTCAAAGACGACCACGAACTCTTCAGCAGCTGGAAATCTATATAAGGCAAGAATGGGACCAAATTCCAACAGCAAAACTCCAGCAACTCATAGCCTCAATGCCCAGATGTCTTCAAACTGTTTTGAAAAGAAAAGGAGATGCTACACCATGGTAAACATGCCCCGTCCCAACTATTTTGAGACCTGTAGCAGAAATCAAAATTGAAATGAGCTCATTTTGTGCATAAAATTGTAAACTTTCTCAGTTTAAACATTTGCTATGTTATCTATGTTCTATTGTGAATAAAATATTGGCTCATGTGGTTTGAAAGTCTTTTAGTTTTCATTTTATTAAAATTTAAAAAACGTCCCAACTTTTCCGGAATTCGGGTTGTAAATTGACTACATATTAAAATTAACAATGGTTTAACACTAGTACCATCGTCTTTGGATTTATAATAAAATCATTGTTCATTTTTGTAAGGGTTGTGTTGTTGTCTGTCCTAGCTCCCTCTAAACCTATTATAAAATATGATTGTTTTTCTGCAAAATTTCTACTATAACATTACAATAGATATATGATTGCCTTTATACAGTATTTTGAGTGAGCAATGGGCTGCTGCTGCTTAAATAAGTAAAAAAAGACAAAACTACAATAGCATATTTACAGATTAAACTGACCTGCACTTGACACCCTGAACAGTAGTTTTGCTTCTCTGCTCCACCTGTGTGCTTCCACAGTCCCCTCCATTCTATCTCTCGCATTGATCACTCTGATCCAAACCATTTGAAGGAGGCGCGGAGAGCATTCGAGCCGAGGAATTGCTAATCACGAATAACCGATTCATCATTATTAGAGATTTAATTATTGTATGGCAGATTTGGAAATAATCCCTTTAGTACATTCGGGATCCAATTATACAATAATATTATTAAAATAGTGTGCCAAATAGGCTGCCAGGCCACCGGGAACTATCCCTGTTCTCCTGAATTTGTCAACTTTAGCTCCACTTTTAATTCAATAATCCCCCACAAACTGGTACAGAAACTTCACAATTTAGTTTTATGGATTGGTTTTGAACACTAACAAAACTAAGGAGGTTATTGTGGACTTCAGAAGGTCCAGAAGGCGGCACACACACCACTGCTCATAAAGGGGGCAGAAGTGGAGCGTGTGGATAACATCAAGTTCCTGGGTATCCACATAACAGCAGACCTCAGTTGGGCTCTGAACACCTCCCATTTGGTCAAGAATGCCTTTTTGTCCTCAGAAAGTTGAAGCAAGCTGGACTCTACTGTTGATACATTTATATGGGAGTGTCATAGAAAATATCCTATGCTGTGGTGTGACTTTGTGGTATGCTAACTGCACAGCACAGTACAGGATCGATTTGGCCCAGGTGGTTAAGACTGTGGAGAGGATTGTTGGCAATCCTCTTCCAGATCTGGGCTCGGTGTATGCAGAACACTTGCATAAGAAGGCCAGAATGACATAATGCTGCACTTTTTGTTGCAACTGTTGCTGTTTGTTATTTATTGATGGTTGCTATTTTTTTTTTTTGTGACTGAGAATTAACAGACATGATTTTGTTGTACTATGTACAGTGACAATAATGTGAATTGAATTGAATTAAATGAATGTCAACAATATTTAAGCAGTTGCAGTTGTACCAATTCAGATTAAATTTCTGTGCCACCTTTGCTGTGCAAAGATGAATTTTGTTGTAAGTGATTTAATTTGATTGATCACAGCTCTATAAAGTGTCTTAATATATTAATGATTAAATATTAAATATTTATCATGCAGTAAATGTGGAAGTTTCAGGTGAATTTGAAAAGTACTGGTTTAGTCTTGGTCTCAACTTGGTCTCCCTCTGCCTTGGTCTTGTCTTGGTCTCAACCCCTAAAATTCTTGGTCTTGTCTCGGTCTCAACACTCTCTGGTCTTAGTCTCGGTTCAGGTGGTCTTGACTACAACACTACTCAGTATGCAGACAAGACATTTATAGTTGAAGACATAAACACACAAAGCGTCAAAAGTGATATTAATACAAAATTCAACCTCTCTGATAAATTTATATATCTGTGCATTTTGAATCAAGGAAAGTAAAGGGGAAAGTTTAGATCACTGACATACTTGCTAACATATTTACATACTTGCTCAATGGTTCATTTTTAACAAAAGACCATACTCCACACTTTTACAAATGCTTATTAACTTGTAGAAATGTAAATAACTGAAAATACACGCTACAAGCTTTTCATTTTTTCCAATCTGCATTATGGATTTTCAGAAAACAGATCTTCCCAATTCCTGAGCTTCCTAGTTTATCTCTACTTATCAAAGTTAGCATGTGCAACACTCACATCAGTGTATTGAGTTGACAGTGTTTATCCTGCAGTAGAGCAGCGATCTGTTTCACTCGTGTCCTCCCTAGTTCATGTTCACTAAGATTCAGTTCTCTCAGGAGTAACAGGTTTTTACCCACAATTCCAGTCACAAACTGACAGGCTTCTTCTGCAGCAGGACCCAAAATCCTACAGAAGAGAATATGAAGAAGGATTCAATTAATATCTTTCCATATAGGGAAAATTTTGAAAATTTTGCTTAAAAAAAAAAAAAATGTTTTTGCTTTTTTAAATCCTGATGTTACTTTGTTAACTTGGACCAACAGGTTGCTCAACATATGACATAAGTAAAAAAAAAATAATAAAATCACCTGCATATAATTTATTTTGTATTATTTCATTACATCTCACCTCAGTGTCTTCAGTTTACACTCTGGATCCTGTAGTAAATCACTGAGCTCCTTCACTCCTGATTGTCCAGGATCATTTCCTGTGAGATCCAGCTCTATCAGGTGTGAAGGGTTTGATCTCAGAGCTGAAGCCAGAGCTTTATAACCTTCTTCAGTGATACTGCAGTCTGACAGTCTACAACAGAAATGAAATTGTAACAGCAACTGACTAATGAGCTATTGTAGAAATTACCTTTATATACACATATTAAACCATAAAGTGAATTATTTTTATTCAATTTTAGTTTACGGGCTTTAATATTTTACACATCAACTAACCCAAAAAAAACTCCAGATTTTAGTCACTTAAAACAGTCATGAACTAAGAAATGAAATTTCCCTCGGTCATTTGAAGTATAACAGGTCAATGTACTATTAAAAAAAACATCCTGTACGTTTCAGAACTCAAAACTTTCTTCTTAGTTCAACTGCTTTTATTGCAACCAAGTTTAGAAAATGACTTGTTTTGGAATTTGTCACATTATGATGCCATAGAATGACAAAAACGCCTTCTGCAGAAGAAGATCAATGCCTGCTTCTATATTATTGCATCTTTAGCCCTGTCCACTGTTTCACCCATGTAACAGGAGGAGAGGGAATACTAGAGAGAGGCAAAGACAGGATTAATCTATCAACAAAATCATAAAGATCCTATCCAAAATAGCTAAAAAAAAAATAATAATAAAAAAAGAAAAAATGTGGAATGTCCTAACATAAGTCCATTCTTAAACCCCATTGAAATGCTGTGGTAGGGCTGGAAATGTAGAGTTCATGCTGGAATAAAAGCCTACAAATTTAACTGAGCTGAAGAAGTTCTGCCCTTTATTCTGTGGCAAATTATCTAGCTCCATGTTAACTGATGGATCTGAATTCTAACCAAATAAGAGGGATTGTTACAAAACTTACCTCAGTATCTCTAATGTGCAATGTATACTCTTCAGTCCACTACATAATTGCTTCACTCCTGAATCCTGCAGATTATTATTGCACATGTTCAGTTCTTTCAGATTGTTATCTGATCCAAGAACTGTAGCCAGAGCTATACAGCTTTTTTCTGTTAAATCACAATAATTTAGCCTACAGGAGAAATAAATCAAATCAGTAAATACACCACACATTATAATATATATTAGACTTTTATTGATTCAAATTTTCCCTGAAAAAGCACACTAGCATGCTTGAATAAAACTTAATAAAATATGTAAATAATAGGTTTATAGCAAGAGAATATCTCCTTTATAAAATATGTTTAGGAAGTTGAACTGCATATCGTCCCCTTGGAATTATAATCCCATAATGTATACAACATAAAACAATCTATCACATAATGTAAATAAATTGTCACAGAATAACAATATGGGAAAAAAAATTTGGAGTATAAATAAGTATGGAACAATGTGCTTGATAATAACGTGATGTGTTTCTTCTGCAGGGAACTGAACAATTTTTTTTCTTTTCTTTTTTGCTGAAAACAGAAATTTCTGCATAAAACCCATGTGAATCTAATAAAATAATAGCATTACACTGTAATTCCAAAGAATAAACAAAATGTGTTCTAATTTAACCCCAAAAGAGATATATACTTATAATTGGTATATGGTTAATAATCACTATAGATCATTGGTGTCCAAACCTGCTATGTATCAATGTAGATAAATGCAATTTTAAGATGAGAACAAAACATGACAAAATATATCAAATGACTTACAGAGCTCTTTTACAGGTTTTGATGACTGCTGATAATCTAATGAGACACTCGTCTGATTTCTTGAATTTCTGAAGCTCGAACTCCTCCAGCTCTTCCTCTGATGTCAACAACACAAAGACCAAAGCAGACCACTGGGCAGGTGAAAGGTCAGAAGATGAGAGACTTCCTTTGCTAAGGTGAGTCTGAATCTCTTTCACCAGAGTTTGATCATTCAGTTCATTCAGACAGTAGAACAGATTGATGGATCTCTCTGGAGACAGATTAGCTCCCAATTTCTGCTTGATGTACTCAACTATTTCCTTTTTGCTCTGGCCATTGTCATCTTCCTGCTTCAACAGTCCTCGTAAGAGCTGTCGATTAGACTGGAGTGACAGACCGAGAAGGAAGCGAAGGAAAAGGTCCAGGTTTCCACTGTCACTGTCAAGTGCCTTGTCAACTGCAGTCTTGAGCAAATCAGTCAAGGTTTCACTTTTGTTTCCCTGTTCTGTAGACTCATGAAGAAATATACTTCTCTTCTCTATGTCTAGAAATAGATGTGCATAAAGGGCTGCAATAAACTCTTGAATGCTCAAGTGAACAAAGCAGTACATGGTACCAAGAATGATCCCTGTTTCCTCCTTAAAGATCTGGGTACACATGCCTGAATACACTGATGCTTTACAAACATCAATACCACACGATTCAAGGTCTGTGTCATAGAAGATCAGGTTATTTCTTTCCAGTTGATGAAATGCCAGTTTCCCCAGTGAAATGATGACATCTTTATCCCAGGAAACATCTGGTCTGTATTCTCCATCATATTTTCGTCTGCTCTGCAGCATCTGAAAGCAAAGAAAGTGTGTGTACATTTGTGTCAGAGTCTTAGGAGTGTCTTTGGCATTTGAGTCCTGCAGTTTTTTGGATGCATCATTAGCCTGACGGTTTTTCACATTAATTTTTTTATCCTCCAAAATGTTCTGGAGAACAGTAGCTGAAATCCAACAGAAGACTGGGATGTGACACATGATAAAAAGACTCTTTGATTTTTTTACATTATCAGTTATTTCTTTGGCCAGATTCTCATCTTTGAATCTTTTTCTGAAGTACTCCTCCTTTTGTGAATCATTGAATCCACGTATCTCTGTTACTCGGTCGATACAGTCAGGAGGAATCTTACTGGCAGCTGCTGGTCTGGTGGTGATCCAGATGAGAGCAGAAGGAAGCAGATTTCCCTTGATGAGGTTTGTCAGGAGAACATCCAGAGATGCTGGTGATGATACATCAGACCACGTCTCATTACCGTCAAAGTTCAGAGGAAGACGAAATTCATCCAAACCATCAAATATAAACAGCACTTTTTGATTCCTTCTTGTAAGATTTAGTCCTTTTGTCTCTGGGAAAAACTGAGTTATAAAGTCCATCAAACTTTGTTTTCCCTTTTCCTTTAAGTTCATCTCTCTGAAAGGAAGAGGAAATATGAAGCTGATATCTTGATTTTCTTTTTCTTCAGCCCAATCCACAACAAACTTTTGCACAGAGACTGATTTTCCGATGCCAGCAACTCCTTTTGTCAGTACAGTTCTGATCTGCTTTTCTTGTTCAGGTGCTTCAAACATCTTTGTGCACTCAATTGGTATCTCTTGTGATTCATGACGCCTGGAAGTAACTTCAATCTGTCTTACTTCATGTTCAGTATTGACCTGTTCACTACAACCCTGAGTGATATACAGATCTGTGTAGATGTTATTCAGAAGTGTAGAATCACCTTGCTTTGCAATTCCTTCAAACACACATTGATACTTCCTCTTCAGGCTTGATTTTAGCTGATGAATATAGTTCAGCTCATCTAAATACAGGGACAATATATATATTTATAATATATGCTATATTTATATATAGCAATTTAGTTTTACCATTTTCTTTAATACATTTCTAAGTGACAATATGAAATATGGTCATGAGTTTCTTACCTTCTAAAGTATCAGCAGCTTCATTTTGCTTCATCTCTCTCAGGAAAACGAGTGTGAGATCAAGAGCTGCTTCTTTGATACTGCATCTATTCTCATTAAAATCCTTCACAAAGTTTTGCAAGTCTTCTTTTTGTAAAATTTTCTTAAATTTTTCCAGCTCATTCTTCAGAAATTTGATTATTTTGCTTTCAAGGACCTAAAATCAAACAAAAACAAATTTTCTTCCTTTTATATTTTTGTGGGTCCTTAAAAGGAAACATAAATGCTTAAGATAAATCAGAAATCAAAATTATATTAAATATTTTTGCAAGCATTATTCGGTAAACTATCTGTTTGTTATAAATATAAACATTATTAAAATGTGTATTCCTACCTGGAAGATCCACTGGAGATTATCTTTGAAATTTTTGTAGTTTTTGTGAGTCTGGACATCTGAATCTAATGTCTCATACTGAAGCCTATTAGTGAATAAAATGAATTATTGCATTGTTTTCATGGGAAATATTGAAGGAATAGTAAGCAAATATTTTTTAACAAAGACAAATAGAAAGCAATAGCTTTTTAACTTGGTGGTGTGTAAATCCAATATTCAGTATCGGTTTCGCTCTGATACTGTCAGTTTCTGGATGTGTACCCAGTTTCAGGTATCGGTCAGACGAGTCCAATCCATATCCGATATTCTCTGAACATTTAAAACTGCACAGAGACTGGGTAGGTAATGTTTTCTTCTCCTCTTACTCATCAAAAGCAAGAGGTGTTGCCTTACTCATTAATAAACACCTGAACTTTAAATTAAATTCAGTTGAAAAGGATAAAAACGGCAGATTTTTGTTTGTAGACTGTGAAATAAATAGGAACAAGATATCCTTAGTGAATATATATGGGCCCAATTATGATGACTCATTGTTCTTTAACAATCTGATTATGAAACTAGCTACAGTTGGGGGTCAGTGTGTTGTGGGTGGAGACTTTAATTTGGTCTTAAACCCTCTTTTGGATCGATCATTACCCAAAACATCTTTGCTATCAAAGGCAGTAACAGCACTAAACCAAGGTATGAAAGACATAGGCATAACTGACGTGTGGCGAAATTTTAATCCAAACCAGAGGGATTTCTCTTTCTTTTCACCTATGCATAATACACACTCTAGAATTGACATGTTCCTGGTGCCACTAGGTATGATAGCCACGGTGATAGAATGCTTCTATCTACCAGCTACATTCTCAGATCATAATCCCATAAAACTCTCTTGGTTGGTTGATGCTCCACATCCCACAACCCGCAGGTGGAGATTTAAAAATTACATGTTGAAAGATCCTGAATTTATTTCCTATATGAATACTAATATTGAAATATTTCTTGATGCCAATTCAAATTCCTCCTCTCATGCCAACATTTGGGAAGCTCTTAAAGCCTACATGAGAGGACAAATTTTATCATATAGTGCCTACAAGGTAAAACAAATTAGAGAGAGACTAACCAAACTGGAAAGAGATATTAAAAAGCAGGAACAGGAATATATTGCCACCAAAAAGGAAGAACACCTTAACACACAAAAAACACATAACACAAAAAAAACAAGAATGCAATATAATAATCTATGTACCAGCAAAGAGGAAGCCGCTATGGCCAGAACTAGATATCACTATTATGAATTCGGAAACAAAACAAGTAAACTCTTGGCTTGGCAAACTAAAAAGGAAACATCTGATAAATTTATACACTCAATATTAACAGAGGACGGCAGACTCCTTGATAATT
This sequence comes from Carassius carassius, assembly GCF_963082965.1. Classification (NCBI taxonomy): domain Eukaryota; kingdom Metazoa; phylum Chordata; class Actinopteri; order Cypriniformes; family Cyprinidae; genus Carassius; species Carassius carassius. The sequence continues at coordinate 12,996,054 of NC_081770.1, read as the reverse complement.
GACCATCCATTAATGCAGAATTTAAACAATTTTACAAAAAATTATATAAAACTGGGCAGGACCCTGATAATATTGGAGCAAAAAGGTTCATGGATGGAATAACCCTTCCCAAAATTACAAGATGAGGATAGAGATCTGCTTTAGCACATGCAGATATATCAGAAATGGAGGTATTCCAAACCATTAATTCTTTACAAAATAGCAAGACTCCCGGGCCAGACGGCTTCCCTGTCGAGTATTATAAGTCTTTCTCAAAAAAAACAAAAAAAAACGATTAACTCCACTCGCGAACATGATTATAGAAGCTCTAGAAAATAACAAAATTACTGGATTCATTGGAAATCGCAACAATCACAGTGCTTCCAAAACCGGGCAAGGACAAACAGAAATGTGACTCATACAGACCCCTCAGCTTCTTAAATGCAGACTATAAGATATTATCCAAACTAATTGCTCTTAGACTGGAAGATGTTATTCCAAAGATAATTCCCGCGGACCAAACAGGCTTCGTTAAAAACAGGTATGGAGCAGACAATGTGTGGAGACTGCTCCACATACTGAAAACCGCTCAAAAAAATCAAAATCCTATGCTAATAATGTCTATGGATGCAAACAAAGCATTTGAAAGGATTGAACCAAGCTTTTTATTTCAGATTCTAGAGGTTATGGGCTTTGGAGAGAAATTCACTCAATAAGTTAAAACACTTTTTAATGCCCCCAAAGCTAACATTTTAACAAATAATATTTTATCTAACACTTTCTCATTATCCAGAGGGTGCAGCCAAGGCTGTCCAAGCTCCCTCCTGCTCTTTGCACTTGCTATTGAATTTGAACCATTAGTCATCGCCATCCGCTCTAACACCTCCATAGCAGGAATTAAATTTGGCACAGATGAACATAAACCTTCCCTGTATGCTGATGATCTTTTATTATATATAACTGATCCACAAACATCAGTCCCCCTCTATTGAAATGTCTCAAAGAATATAGCGCAATCTCAGGATATATATTAAATTACAATAAAAGCGAGATCTTACCATTGAATATACAGGACAATAATATTAGACAGGGTTTCTGCAGGGTTTAATCAGTCAAATGTATGACTTTTTAAGACCTTTTTATGACTATTAGGATTTGAATTTATGACCTACACGAATTACGGTAAATAACTTCAGTCATTAAAATTCCTTTCAAAAGTCTTTTTTTATTATTGACTTTCATTGAAAGTAACAAGTTTTATTATTTAAAGAGTTATTCTATTATTTCTAAAGATTAAGAAACTGAAGCCTTCGCCTTCTTTTTCTTGAGTATCAAGAACACAGGAACACTTAACAATTGTAACATTGTAAAGTAACATTGTAAATTAACAATTATTTTATGGCATTACTTTCCAAAATAACAAGTGTTATTGGTGTTTGGTCACAGTATTCAACACCCACAGGCAGGGCCGTAGCTGGGGTTTGCGGGGCCCCGCTGAAGGTTGTACCAGTGGGCCCTGTTTGAAATTGTTTAATTTGTATGTTCGTTCATTTTTATTTATTTGTGCTATTTACACAATGTTTAAGTTTTTTTCAAGTGTGTAGGTGTCCAGGTACAGAAACCAAAAAATTAAATGTAAAATAGCACTGGATTGTTTTCAATGTAAAAATCAAACCAAAATTTATTCAGACACCTTCAACATTTCTCACATTATTACAGTTTATTTGCTATTGCTTCTAAAATGGTTCTAAAATATGACAATAATTTAGAGTTAAACTCTGTCAGAACAAATTCGTCTTCATAATGTCATAACTTTTATAGAAATATATGTATTGGATTACAATCAACCAAAACTACAGTCAACTGTTATTATGACAATATTTACACAACTATCAATACTTTGTTGACCAATTACCAAGCAATGCTTCATTTTGTTCAGACTGTGGTGTGAAAAGGTTGCATTAGCAATTAAGAAAGAAAAAAAAACACATAAGCAATGCATGGTGCTTTATAAGGTGCTGAATAATTTTTGTTCCCAATTTTATATATAGATAGATAGATAGATAGATAGATAGATAGATAGATAGATAGATAGATAGATAGATAGATAGATAAAACATTTATATCTATCTATTTCACTAGTAGTTCACTGTATGAAGATTCTTTGGCTATAATATGTCACAGTTTGCTTATACTCACTTACATAAATGTATTAGTGTCCTGTACCTACTAGTAAAATATGTATATCAAAAATTATATCTGGAGTCTGGATAATTTTTGGTTTGACTGTGAATAAATTCTTGTTAAAACTACAAAGTAATGCAGTCAAGAGCAGTGAGTGACTTTTCTTTCATTTTCTTGGATTAACATCACTCAGTAGCTAAATTAGGCACGTTCACTTTAAGAGACAATGAACGCACCTTTGTCCTCAACCGTTTACTTTCACGTAAGAAATAACTGACAAATAACTGAAAAAAAAAAAAAAACATTTTTTCGAGCATACTTTCCAAGGCGGGTATTTTGACATATTTTGTATGTACTTGTCGGCACAAGAGCAAAAAGAAAGCAAATTCGGTGTAAGCGTTTTGAGATGCCTTTCTCTGCGTGAGCCATAAACGTGGTGTACTGAATTGGGCTCTTTCACACCCTTTTGTTTGTTCAAAACTGCGATTAGTATTTGTTCGTTCATGTGCAGGAGGGACTGTCCATTATACGCGTCTCTCTCTCCGCACCGAACACAGAGCGCGAGTAACCAGCTACTCAGTTCAGCTTTTCCATGTCTTGTGTTTGGATGCTTGATACAGATTGTTAGCGACTGGCTTGAGCCAGCTACTAAACGCACCGTCTTCGAGTCATAGATCTTTAAAGGTACATTTTCCCATTGTAATAGCCAGGATGATTTCAATTAGCTAAGCTAAGCAGTGACTCAGTATGATACAGTATGTTCGGAGTTCGCGCGGGTTTCTGTGAAAGTTCTTCTGACAAGCCTGTATGCTGCGGGATGGACCTTGTAGTTCTGGAACGCTGTGATACCAGTGTGATACCACCCAGATTCCTCATACAGAACTACAACAGGCGAAACAAATGAATGTCATTGCCGCTGCGAGCGCATTTTGATGGAAGAACAAATTAATGGACTAGCATATTAATTTAAGACGTGGCTAAATGCTTTTTTATGACCTTGTATGGAAAATCCACCAGAGTCAAGTCAGGTCCCCGTCGACCGTCCAGAGTCAGGCCAAGCCACCGCTGACCGTCAAGAGTTAGGTTAAGCCACCGCTGACCATCAAGAGTCAGGTCAAGCCACCATTAACACCCATGAGTCAAGTAAAACAACAGTTAAACTTCATGAGTCAAATCAGGTCCACATTTACTTCCCAGAGTCAAGTCAGGTCCCCGTTTATCAGGTCCCTGTTGGTTTCCCAGAGTGTAGTCAGGTCACCGCTGACCGTCCAGAGTCAGGTCAAGTCACCATTAACACCCAAGAGTCAAGTAAAAAAACAGTTAAACTTCATGAGTCAAATCAGGTCCACATTGACTTCCCAGAGTCACGTCAGGTTCCCGTTTATCAGGTCCCTTTTGCTTTCCCACAGTGTAGTCAGGTCACCGCTGACCGTCCAGAGTGAGGTCAAGTCACCACTACCACCCATGAGTAAAGTAAAACAACAGTTAAACTTCATGAGTCAAATCAGGTCGCCATTGACTTCCCAGAGTAAAGTTAGGTTCCCATTTATCAGGTCCCTGTTGATTTCCCAGAGTGTAGTCAGGTCTGCGCTGACCGTCCAGAGTCAGGTCAAGTCACCACTAACACCCAAGAGTCAAGTAAAACAAAAATTAAACTTCATGAGTCAAGTCAGGTCCCCGTTGATCAGGTCCTTGTTGATTTCCCAGAGCCTAGTCAGGTCACCATTGATCAGGTCCCTGTTGATTTCCCAGAGCCTAGTCAGGTCACTGTTGATCAGGTCCCTGTTGATTTCCCAGAGCCTATTCAGGTCACTGTTGACCAGGTCCCTGTTGATTTCCCAGAGCCTAGTCAGGTCACCGTTGATCAGGTCCCTGTTGATTTCCCGGAGTCTAGTCAGGTCACCGTTGATCAGGTCCCTGTTGATTTCCCAGAGCCTAGTCAGGTCACCATTGATCAGCTCCCTGTTGATTTCCCAGAGCCTAGTCAGGTCACCATTGACCATCATGAGTCAGGTCAAGTAACCATTAACACCCATGAGTCAAGTAAAACAACAGTTAAACTTCATGAGTCAAATCAGGTCCACATTGACTTCCCAGAGTCAAGTCAGGTCCCCGTTTATCAGGTCCCTGTTGATTTCCCAGAGTGAAGTCAAGTCACAGCTGACCATCATGAGTCTGGTCAAGTCACCATTAACACCCATGGGTCAAGTAAAACAACAGTTAAACTTCATGAGTCAAATCAGGTCCACATTGACTTCCCAGAGTCAAGTCAGGTCCCCGTTTATCAGGTCCCTGTTGATTTCCCAGAGTGTAGTCAAGTCACCGCTGACTGTCCAGAGTCAGGTCAAGTCACCATTAACACCCATGAGTCAAGTAAAACCACAGTTAAACTTCATGAGCAAGGTCATGTCACCAATGATTTTCATGAGCAAAGTCAAGTCACCAATGATCTTCATGAGCAAAGTCAAGACACCATTGATCTTCATGAGCAGTCAAGTCACCAATGATCTTCATGAGCAAAGTCAAGTCACCAATGATTTTTATGAGTCAAGTCAAGTCACCAATGATCTTCATGAGTCAAGTAAAGTCACCATTAACCTCCGTCAGTTAAGTCAAGTCACAGTTGATCTTCATGAACCCAGTCAAGTCACCAGGAATCTACCAGAGCCTCGTCACGTCTCAGCTGAACTTCCAGAGCCTTGTCACATCTCAGCCTAACTCCCAAAGCCTTGTCACGTCTCAGCCGAATTTCCAGAACTCTCATCTTATCCTGTCATGACCATGGAGGCCATCCACCAACTAACTGTCTGTCCTGTCACAGCCACGGAGGCCATCCATGAACTCACCGTCTGCCCTGGCACGGCTTTGGGAACTCCCCTACCCACCTCATCATGGCCACGGAGGCCGCCATTAATCTGTTTATGTTCTCTGTTTCAGTCCTACCTGACAAGACTTGCTTTCCTGCTCCACCGACTCCACTGTGGTGGTCCTCTGCTCCGCCCTGTTGGACTTCTGTCTCATCTGCTCAGCTGTGGTGTTCCTCTGCTCTGCCCTGGTGGGCTTCTGTCCCATCTTCTCGGCTGTGGTGGTCCTCTGCTCCGCCCTGGTGGGCTTCTGTCCTGCCTTCTCGGCTGTGGTGTTCCTCTGCTCCACCCTGGTGGGCTCCAGCCCCACCTGCTCAGCTCTGGTGGGCTCCCACGCCACCTGCTCTGCCTTCCTGGGCCCCTATTCCTGAGTTAAGCCCTGTTCCCGAGTTAAGCCCATGGCGGGCCCATGTTCCTAAGACAAGCCCTGTTCCCAAGTTAAGCCCATGGCGGGCCCCTGTATCTAAGTCTAGCCCTGTTACCGAGTTAAGCCCACGGTGGGTCCCTGTATCTGAGTTAAGCCCATGGCAGGCCCCTGCTTCAGAGTTAAGCCCATGGTGGGTCCCTGTATCTGAGTTAAGCTCTGTTCTCGAGTTAAGCCCATGGCAAGCCCCTGTTCCCGAGTTAAGCCCATGGCGGGTCCCTGTTCCTGAGTTAAGCCCTGTTCCCAAGTTAAGCCCATGGCGGGCTCCTGTTCCCGAGTTAAGCCCACGGCGGGTCCCTGTTTCCTATGTTAGGCGTCTGGAAGACGCTCCTTGTGGGGGGGTTATGTCACGATCTCTAGCTGGAGTGGCCGTGAGCTTTATTAGAGGGCATTCCATTCCAGACTCTTGCCACTTCTCCCTGGACTCCATTTCCCATAATCCTTTGCCAGGACTCTCATCACCTCATCAGTCTCCCCAGTCTCACACTATAAAGGCTGTACACATCCACACACAGTTCGCTGATTATTGTTTAGCCTGTACCTTGTTCCCTGTATCCGTGTTTCTTTGCTCTGCCTTGCCTCTTTGTTTTGACCTTGGACTGTTTATCTGGTTTATTGATTGTTTTGCTGCCTGCCTTGACCTCTGCCTTGGACTGTTTCTGATTTTGGATATCCTTCAACATACATGACGCTCTTCTTTGATTAATGCCTGTTTCACCATTCTCTACAATAAAGCCTGCATTTGGATCCGACCTTGCCTACAGGACTCTGTTTGTAACACTTACAGGTTACATAAAATTGACAGCAACATTTCCTCCAAATGTAAGAGATGTAAAATGACAGATGGTGATCTTATACACATGCTATGGAGTTGCCCAGTGATAGAAGAATTTTGGAAATGTGTCATTGAAGTAACCTTAAAGGTAATAGGAAGTCAAATTGAACAGGCCCAAAACTATGGATACTGGGGGACACAAGCTCTATTAATGTGAACTATTACAAAAAATACTTTATCTTACTTGCGAGCACTGCAGTAAAAAAAAAAATATTCTGATCAACTGAAAATCTGAAAATCCACCATCAGTAAAACATTGGATTAATGAGCTTGTGTCTTACTCCACACCCGAAAATATATTATATAATGTGAGAGGGAAGCATAGCGCCTTTAGAGAAATCTGGGGTCCATTCACAGACATTCTGCCTTCCCTAGACTTGACTGACCATGCTTATATGAACCCTCATGGACCCACTCCAAATTAGCCCTCCGCAGGTGTATCTTGTATAAGTTCCTCATTGATACATTTGTTATGAGTAATGTGCAGATTTATATAGATATGTATGTTTACAGATTGGTTAATGGATAAACTGTATATAGACTGTGTAAATATATAAATGAAAGGAAACTGATAACCATACAAGGGAAGAGGGAAAAAGTTTGTATAACATTTGTTATTTTTATTTATTTATTTATTTTCTCTTCCGATGTTTAAAAATTGAAAATTGCCATCCTTGTACAGTATGTAAGGTTATACATGTGTATATTCCTTTTGTGAAATACGACTTTCAATTTATCAAACTGTGGATCCTTTCTACACACCATTAACATTTTGTAAGAGTTTATGTTAATAAAAACAAATCTTTAAAAAAAAGATAATTAAATGTTCCTAATATTATACTTGATCTGAAAATAAAGATTTTTGCATAGAAGGACTTTATCTTGCTGAAGTTTTGTTTTGTTTCTAAATTGTGTTCATTTCTACCATGTTAGATCACAACACTGGAGTACAGGTGCATCTCAAAAAATTTAATGAATTGAATTGATTTGAATTGAATGTCATGGAAAATAATTCAAAAAGCAAACTTTCTTATATTCTAGATTCAATGCACACAGACTGAAATATTTAAAGAGTTTTGTTTTAATTCTGATGGTGACTTACAGCTTAGAAAAATTAAAAGTAGGAAACTTTTAAAGAAAAATTTTAATCCAAAGTAGGTTTAATTATGCACTCAATACTTGGTTGGGGCTTCAGTGTGGCGTAGCATGAAGGTGATCAGCCTGTGGCACTGCTGAGGTGTTATTGAAGTCCAGGTTGCTTTGTTAGCGCCCTTCAGCTCCTCTGTATTGTTTGTCAGATGATACTTCTCTTCCTCTTCACAATACCCCATAGATTCTCTGTGAGGTTCAGGTCAGGTGAGTTGGCTGGCCAATCAAGCACAGTTATATCATGGTCAGCAAACCACTGGGAAGTGGTTTTGGCACCGTGGGCAGGGGCTAAATTCCTGCTGGAAGAGGAAATCAACATCTCCATAAAGCTTGTCAGCAGATGGAAGATGAAAGTGCTCCCAAAAATCTCCTGGTAGATGGCTGCATTGACTTTGAACTTGATAAAACACAATGGAGCAACACCAGCAGACATCACAGTTCCCCAAATCACCTCTGACTTCAGAAACTTCACACTGGACTTTTGATTCTGTGCCTCTCCAGTCTTCCTCCAGACTCCAGACATTGATTTCCAAATGAAATGCTACATTTTATTTAATCTGAAAAGAGGACTGTGGTCCACTGAGCAACAGTCCAGTTATTTTTCTCTTTACCCCAGGTGAAATGCTTCTGTTGTTTTTTCTGGTTCAGGTGTGGCTTGGTTCTAGGAATGTGAAGGCTGTAACCCTTTTCCTGAAGACATCTGAGTGTGGTGACTCTTGATGGTTGCTTGCGCACCTTTTCCTACCACACCTTTTCCTGTTAGTAAACTGTCTATGAATATATTTTGATACAGCACTCTGTGAACAGCCAGCCCTTTCAGCAATGACTTTCTGTGGCTTAACCTCCTTGTGGAGGGTGTTGATGATCGTCTTCTGTACAACTGTGAAGTCAGTCAATCCCATAATTGTGGTTGCATGTTCTAAACTACCCCAGGAGGTACCCTGTATTTATACTCAAAATTAATCAAACTATTCAAGCTCAAATAGAATATTCAAATTTTTGAGATACTGAATTTTTTTATTTTCCTTAGCTGTAAGTCGTAACCATCAGAATTAAAAAAATATTGAAATATTTAAGTTTGTGTGCAATGAATCTGGAATATAAGAAAGTTCGCTTTTTTGAATTAAGTTACAAAAAATAAAGACCTTTTCTATGTTATTCAAATTTTTTGAGATGCAATTGTACTGTCATCTATGAATGAGCTGGTGATTTTTCTGGACTGAAAAAAATTTGACTGCTGGACAGCAAGGTCCCCCCCAGTTAAAAAATCCCATCTGCGCCCCTGGCTTCTTGTACCCACAATGCAAAGCGTAATTAAAAAAATACGGAGAAACACCTGTAAAAAGAAAATACGAAAAATTCCTTTAAATTTTTACGGTATATTGTACTGTATTTTTACGGACTTTTTTTACAGTGTAGAGCACTATGAATTGTTCTTCATGAGCACAATAACTGAGATTTAAACCTGTTAAAAGAAAAGTCTCAGTAAATTATCACACAAATTTAACACACTATCAATGTCTTTTCCCTTTGTGCAATGACATTTTCTATGCAGAGGACTGTGCCCGGGTTGTGTGTGTGTTCATTTAGTTTTAGATCCATATAATCTATAGAATAGCTCAATAAATTCTTGTTTCATTTATAAGGAAGTATTGTCTTGTGTGGTGTATTTTAAGATTAAACTTTGCCCAGATCCTGTGCTACCTAGCCTGTAGCGTATAAATTATCTTTCTGTTTGTATTATCTTGTTCTTGAAGTAAACTCAAACAGATTTTAAGGATATACTGAATTTTAAGTTCGCTGGACGAACCGTTGATGAAGTATAAACTAAATCAATTTGGACTCAGTTCAATTAAAGCAATTCGAATCTTTAGATTTGATTCTTCTCAAAATAAATGAGCTAATATTTCCTTACATATGGTGGAGAATGTGGGCAAATTTGACCTAATAATACATAATACCAAAACATTTTGCATTGTATTTGTTCTATTTTATGCGGAAGAATAGATCAAGGACAGAGAAACAGGTTGTTGTGCTATTATAGGTACTTTATTATGGCATGCCAGTGTGTGAATGAATGACTCGAGTTGTTGTTTGAAGCTGAACTGCAGTAAAGCATTTAAATATCCTCCGAGAAAAAATAAGTCGCCCTAAAGCGCATAAGAAAGAAGCTCGTTTTCCTTTCTTTTAAGATAAAGGCCTCCATAGTTCGATTTGTTTGTGTGTGTTCCACATCAAATTCATCTATGTAAGTTATCTCCCCGGTTTGAGACATTAATCTAGCTAATTAATGTTCTCTTGCCAGTTAATTCACTAAAACTAGTGAACTTGGGAACGCAGTGCTCTGAGAGAGTGTCTGAACGTTATGTTATGGGAGAATTATGAAATCTTGATCAAGTAAATCATTGTGGTTAAATCCATGTGTGTTTTTGTCTGTAGACTTAAACAAGTGCTGAGATCCGCCGAGATCTCAATAACGTATTTTATTAATTACCAGTGGTGTCAAAAGTATTGGCATTCATTACTCAAGTAGAAGTATAGATACTAGAGTTTAAAAAGACTTTTGTAGAAGTTTTGTAGAAGTATCAACTCAAGTAAAAGTGTAAAAGTACTGGTTTAAAAAACTACTTAAAGTATAAAAGTAAAAGGAATGTAAGGGAAAAAAATGCCATTAAGAACAAAAGCTTAGGCCACGCCACAGGGGCCTATTGTGCACTACCCCACCTCCTCAAAAAAACATTTTTCTAAACGCCATAGGCCATAATGACTATAATGTTATATCAAAATGTTCATGTTGAAAAATTTGGGATGCACTAGACTACCTGTTTCAGTCACATATATGCACACTGAAAATGAACGCACTTTAGTACAATGCAAATACATTAACTAGAGATATGATGACTATTTGCCTATAAGTATTGTTATGGTGCAAAAAGTCAAACTTCAGAGGCATGTCATCAATAACCTTTAATGGAATGTAAATGTACATCCAAGCTTAGCTGCAGGAATCTGCGAGGGCAATGGACAAGAACATTGGTGCAGGCCTAGTAACAATTACTTTTGTATGGTTGTCTATTTACAATAAACATTAGTGCTCTCAAAATGAATGATTAATCCAAGTGATTAATCAAAAACTAAAAATGAAAAATAACTCATAATCCTGATACCTTCTTGATTGATAGCTTCCTGTATTCGGTACATATGTCTGCTATGTCCAGTGTAGGGGGGTAACGAGTTACAAAGTTGGTATAGCCTAGTTATCACAACATTGTCAATTGTGTCGTCAATCGCAAACAATAATTTATTAAAACGTCTCGCTACCGAACTACCTACAGTAGCTTAATTTGTGGAGGATGAAGAGAAAGCACCCATTTGGTAAATGAGCCAGTGAGAAATAATAACTTTTAAGTAGGGTCCAGTGCCTTTCCGATACTTTTAAAACGGTACCGGTGCCTAAACGGTGCCTGAACCGATACTTTAAAAAAAAGAACCTAAAAAAAAAGTATGGATAACTTTAAAGAACATTACAAATATTTAAAATAAATCCATAGCTTCCAGCTTGGATGCTCTCATTTCCCAAATTGTGCTTCCCTTAATCTAAGGCTAATAAATGTATTTCACAATCTGGGTCATTATTTAATACAAAACCACACATAATGTTTCTACTGCATCTGTAACCAGAGGTGGAAAGTAACGAATTACATTTACTCGCGTTACTGTAATTGAGTAGCTTTTTTGTGTACTAATACTTTTTAAAGTAATTTTTAAAATCTGTAATTTTACTTTTACTTAAGTATATTTTGTTTAAAGTATTGTACTTCGCTACATTTTAAAACACATTAATTACTGAGTAAAAAAACAACAAAAAAAAAACAGAAACTACGTCAGTAAATAATGGGCAGGAGGGCAAACTGGCGCTAAAATCACAAGAAAGATGAAGACGGTCAAAACAGGCGTTAGTGGTGCAGACACCGCTGAAAACGAAACCCCGTCATATTCTGAAGTTGAACTCGAAGGAAATGAAGTCAACCCCTGGCCATATGTATGCTCTATTATGCAGTGTAAGCTGTACTTGCCTAGGAAGACCAAACTAGCAGCTTATAAAATCTCGACAAGACATCAACCCTTCGCAAGAATGTAGAGGTAAGCTAAGTAATTGCATTGTTGCATTGGTGGTTAAAATGAAGCTTTGACATTTTAGCAAGAGGTTTTGCACAAATTAGCCAAAAAGACAGTGGTGAGGAGTGTGCTATATATATCATCTGCGATAATATCATGTTTTTTGTTTTAATGATGTGCGCGCGCATTTATAGTGCGTTCTTTCACTGTGTGATTCAGTCTCCTAAAATGCATTTAGAATGATCAAAAAATTTAAGATATAGGGGCAGAAAATTCACATATTTATATAATTTCATATATTAAATCAAAATCACACAAAGAATGCCGTCTTTTCCACCAAAAATCATCATGAATATATACATATAACAGTTCAGTAAACAAGTTAATTAAGAGACTTGCGTTCAGACACCATATTGCCTTTTTTAGCTCTATTTCTACAACAGAAAATAATTCCAAACACAGCCACCAAAGCACAGTTTTTCGTCTCTGAGTAACGTGACCAGTGTTGCCAACTTCTTTCAGTGGAAAGTAGCTAAACCCTGCCTGAAAAGTCGCTAAATGCCGCTAGGTGACGTCATATGCTAATTAGCATATTAATGATTTTTTATTTTTATATTGTAATGTTTCTGTTGTCCAACAACGGAATTAATATTATAATGACTGAAACGCGGTCCATTAAGACTGCATAACCAGCTCCAGATGTTAATCTCTGCACTAAAATCCTATTCACGACATTGTCTAATGAAATCACATACACATAAGATTAAGACAATGGTTGTACTGTGATTTCGGCTATACTTGCATGTAAAATAGAGTTAGAAGCAACAGAATATCTTTTTTTAACTGAAAGTGCTGCTCCTCTCTGCTCGCTGAATAGAGCAGATGCAGAGAGAGAGAGGCGTGTGCCTGCCCCGGGAGAGAGAGAGAGAGATCATGCTCGTATGGCACTACCGGAGAGTCTCAGAGACTAAATAAGGTCTATCAAAAAAAGTCGCTAGATTTGTCGCTAGTCGCTTTTTTTGGAAAAAAGTCGCAATGAGGGTCTGGAAAATCGCTAAATCTAGCGACAAAGTCGCTAAGTTGGCAACACTGAACGTGACAGTGTTTCGTTCCTGAATGAATCAACCGTTTAAATGATTCGGTTCAGTCGCAATGACTCACTTATTAACAGTGACTTGCTGACACATAGTGGCCATTTTTTATTTAACATTTAAAGTATCTTTTGATTTTTTTAAATAATTAATTTCTTATCATTTCAAATGAGTATTCAACATTTTATGTCTTGTATATCAAAACATTATTCATGCATTTGTAACTGCAGGTTAAATGCATTCTTGTCCTGCACTAAACAGTGTAATACATCTAAATGCCACTTCCAATGAATCTTCTGTATTTCCTCTGCATTAAAAGATGAGTTTGTTGATACTGATTTGACTGGTAACAGCCCAAATGTTTTATTATTCTAAATAACTGATTCCTTTAATTAAAAACAACTAGTTTGAGATTAATAGACCTATCCCAGGGGTGTCAAACTCAGTTCCTGGAGGGCCATAGCCCTGCAGAGTTTAGTTCTAACCCTGCTCCAGCACACATATCATGTAGTTTTCAAATAAACCTAAATGATTAGATTAGCTGGATCAGGTGTGTTTAATTAGGGTTAAATCTAAACTGTGCAGGACTGTGGCCCTCCAGGAACTGAGTTTGACACCCTTGGCCTGTCCCATTTTTGACTCCCTCCGGCTGTTAAAATGTAACTAAGTAATTTTTACTCTGAGTAAATTTTAAATGAGCTACTTTTTACTTTTACTTGAGTTGATTTTTAGACTGGTACTTTTACTTGTACTTAAGTAAAATTTCATTAATGTAATGGTACTTTTACTTGAGTAGAATATTTTTGTACTCTTTCCACCTCTGTCTGTAACTCACTCTGATATTTAGTTAAGATGAGTGCTGTCTGTCACTGTCTTTAATCAGTCCTGTGAATTACTGTATGCTCATTCTTTATAAAGTAGCAACAATGTCATTTTTAAAATACAGTACTGTGCAAAAGTCTTATGGAAAAGAAAAAATTTGTATTTTCACCCCAAAAAGGGTTTTAACCCAGTTATTTATATCTTTTGCTGTAGTGTGTTCGTAGAAAATATCAGTTTGCCATTAATTTTAATAATAATCTAGTGCGGTTTTGAATGCACAAGCAGTTTGACAACGGCAAAATGAATGTTTGGAAATGTTAACTGATATTTTATACTGACACACTACGAGCAAAATATTTAAATAACTGGCCGAACACCATTCTTTTAAGTGAAAATACTAACGTGCCTAAGACTTTTGCACAGTAGCTAGTGTATGTATAAAGTACGTATGATTCAATTAAGTATATTTAAATAAGTATAATTAAAGTATGTGTTCGTTCATATGTGTTAAGGGCTAGATTGTCGCTGGAGCAAACAGCTGTTTAGTGATGAGCAGTGACAAGCGGAAACTCTACAGTAGATGAGAAACCAACTGCTCCCTCGTGACCTTTTGTAAACTGTATGTATGACAAAGAACTGCACAGATACGGGTATTCTAACAATCTATCGATAAACAAACACCTCGTGTCCTCTGTCTCTGTTTGAGCTCGTGCTGCTCCGCCGCGGTCTGCGGATTGAAGAGCGCGCTAAAAGACGGAGAGGAGACCGGTCTGACACCAGTCTCATATGAAATTTAAGAGGACTGACTCTGAGGCGATCGGATACCGGTTCAATACCCAACCCTACTTTTAAGAAATATATTTTTTGATAAACGAACCCAACACTGTCTATGTCCTTGCTGGAGTGTGATGTGATCTGTGTCTTGTGTAGGTGCGATGGATTGCGTACAAACCAATAGGGTGTTGGAATGGTATATGTTTATACTTCTCATCCAACCACAATCAAATTCACTCCATCCGGATGGCGCGATTTATCTGGATAGGTTGTTTTTTTTGTTTGTTTTTTTTTGAATGATGACAAGCCTGAATGAAAACAAGCCGAAAGGAAATAGCAGTGACGAAGCTATTTTTAAAATGTAAGGAGTAGAAAGTACAGATACTTGCGTGAAAATGTAGGAGTAGAAGTAAAAAGTCGGCTGAAAAATAATTACTCAAGTAAAGTATAGATACCCCAAATGTCTACTTAAGTACAGTAACGAAGTATTTGTACTTCGTTACTTGACACCTCTGTTAATTACAGTAAATCTGTAGATTAGTTTACCTCACTCTAACGAGCTGAGATGGTGCAGCGCTCAGTATACATTGCCATAGTAACAGCCGTACCCCGGAAGTTCTAAACAACTTTTACCGGGTTGTGTTGAAGTGACTTTACATCTGTTACATCTGAACTTTAACTCATTCTTTCTCTTTTACCTTCATTAATCTCCCTTCTCTTCTCCTCTCCTCCCATTGGAAAGAACATTGACAGATACAAAATTAATAAACACTAGTTTGTTTACTCTTATCAACTGAAACGCTGTTGTTTTATTAATAATTAATGATGGTTCTCATCCTCATTACTTTAATGATGCATTGTGATAAATTCAGCTATAACATTTATAATTTTAATGACATCAGCAGATATTATGAAACTAAGCAATTATGGTTTTGAAATTTTAATTTAATTTCATATTTAATTACAGATTTGGAAATTTTATGTAATTTCATAAATTAATTTCAGTTCCTGCTTTGACATAGCAACAATATTTGCTGATAATTGAATTATAATTGCTCTTATAATCTAATGAAAACAACATTAAAGATTTTTAAATACTTAAACTGTCATTATTGCTCTGAAATTTTAATTTCTTCTGCAATTTAGTAGGGTTTGGGCTACCCTGTTTCAAGATACTTATTGATTAATTTAATTTGAATTGCTCTT
This sequence comes from Carassius carassius, assembly GCF_963082965.1. Lineage (NCBI taxonomy): Eukaryota > Metazoa > Chordata > Actinopteri > Cypriniformes > Cyprinidae > Carassius > Carassius carassius. The sequence continues at coordinate 12,980,607 of NC_081770.1, read as the reverse complement.
AGCAGTTGTTAAGAAATTAATTAATTAATTGTTAATCAGGAAATACCTTTTCTAATTTGAAATTTGAATTTAATTAGCAATTCAGTTTGGGTCTACCTGCTAGGCCTTCTTTTCCCTCCCTCAGTTATTTAATTTCTATATAAAATTTTCATAGGTTTGCCCATTTGGCATAGTGGCAAAAACCCAAAAGGAAAACTCGGATTTTCCTCAATACTTAGGTTAGTTAGTGTTATCCCTGCTAACGCAGTAAAACCACCTCTAGGTGTATAGGCTCAACAGCGCCACCACCCTGTCATTTTTCCTAAGCATTGGGAGCAAAAATTCTTCTTCTCTCCCTCAGCTGACCTCTTCTGATTTGACTACCGTTGCCATTTTGGGTTGTACCTGTGAGAATCATAAAAGCAGAGAACTCTAGAAACATTTAATCAAAATTTTTGTGAAACTTGAACACCTCGTTTCAAAATTGTCTGACTCTCACCCTACCTTCCCTTCTCACCCTGGGATCCTAACCAGCCAAGGCTAACGTAGGTCAACAAGAGAACCGATAGGCGTCCGTCAAATATTGAACACACAGCTAGAAATGCTCTGATTTATGTTTGATTGTCAATCCTACCAGCTGAGAAACCAATACTGTCATTGCTATTGTTTTCTTCCGCGCAGAGGAATTTTAATATCAATCACAATCCTGGTATTTAAAAATCCCCATATAAAAGCCCTGTCTAGAAGCATCCTTCTAAATCAAACAAATTATTATTATTTTGTTTATTGTCCTCATTCTGTAACCAGAAAAGGGCATTTTGTGTTGTCTTCCCTCTCATCTTACCATTGGCTCTTATCTTTCTTTACAAAAAAAGAAAACCCTTTCTTTTATAGGCAAAGTGGAAGCTGCCAAATAGTATTTTGTTCCTTGCTTTGTTTGTTACACTTCTTTTCTCCCTCTGTTCTCTAGCTGTTCTACCTGTGTGTGCTTATTTATTTTCCCCACAGAAACTACAAATTAGAATCACACCCACCAGAGATTCAGAGTCACTGAGAACTGCGCTCACCTGCCCATTACACACTCAACATCAACCAACACTTGACATTGCACCTTTACACCTCTGTTTGTCCTTGTTTTGTTTTCTCCTCTTCAAGGTCTGTGTCAGTCTAGGTTCTAGATCTCCCTCAAAGCGGCAAAACATGTCTCGCACAACAGACCCTGTTGGCCACTGGGAGGACCTCGAGACTTGGCTAAGTGTCACAACAGACAGCCTCCTACCTAAGGCTGCTAAAACACTGAAACATCAGACACAGGACCAGCTGGATGACAACATAACAAGCCACATGAGACTAGGGATGGGATGGTATGAAAATTTAATATCACGATTATAGTGACTAAAATTATCACGATTATCAATATTATCACGGTTTTGTTGAAACGAGATGAAAGTGTTCAAAAATAGTTGATGCTCACACTGAAAACATTTCAGCAAGTTTTATATTTAATAATCAACAAACAACTAATAAAACAAGCAACTCTATGCACTTAATTTAAAGAAAGATTAAATTCTGTGGCATTTCCTTCCTTACAATGAAAAGTGTAGAAGCATAGAAAAGTCACTGACTTTCGCCATTCCTTCTCGAAAAAAAACAAAAAAACTTTGTGCGCTGCACTTGTGTCAGACTGTTGCTGGCTGGACATGATTTAATAGCGAGTTATTAAAACCGCGATAATCAAACACGGTTTTAATGATAATTCATATTTAAACGATATTACTAACCTTCAGCACATTTTATCACGGTTATCGATAAAAACCGGTTATCGTACCATCCCTACATGAGACAAGACCCAAGTCAAAGCTACAGTCACAAAGAACTAGCCAAGATCACTGGCTCCTTAAGCCACACACTCATCGCCACCCTCAAGCTGAGCAACAGGCACGCCGCCCATCTCCAACAGGAGCTAATACGCGCACAACGACGTGTCACGCAGCTAGAACTGGAGGCTCAGGAACAACAGGAAGAACCCGATGAAGTGGAACAAGGCACAGAGGAGGAGATCACCAGGCTAAAAGAGACACTAGTAGCTACTACAAAAGAAATGGAAGAAGTCAAGGAAGACTACGCTGATCTCTCCAACAAGATACAGTATGCGGAACAGCTCATGGAAAAGGCCAAGGCCGACTTCAGAGACAAGAACAGCAGAATTAAAGCCCTTGAAACTCACCTGGATGAGTTAAGAAAGGAGATTAGCCACCTAACACGACAACTGGACTACATCAAAGAGGAGTCAGTCAGCTTCAGAGAGGAACTCAGACATGCCTACGAGCTGCGTTCTGAACCTCCAAGGACACAACGGGCACCAGTCTCACCCCTGCCAAGCAGGCCCGGGTCCCCTGTTCCTGGACTGACACGTGATAAAAGGGGGGAGGGGGCAGTGCCAAAACACTCACCAGCTCCCTCTGAAGAACTTTACGTAACATCAAAGCTGAAAGAAATGGCTCCAGCCAGCCACAAATCATCACGGGGCTTGGACCTCAAGGACCTCGGCAAACTCGCCAGGAACATTGGCAAGTTTACTCCAAATGGGCCAGGCAGTCAGGAGATCAAAGGATATCTGCAAGATGTCGACTTTCATCTGGAAATGAGACCCAGTGTCACCGACAAAGATAGACTTTATTTGATCCGAGCAACATCCAGCTCAGAGGTTCGCAGTTTCCTGGACCGACAACCGGCCCACATAAAGACTGATTACCAGCTGCTCCGAGAAGCCCTCATCAAAGAGTTTGCTGACCCTGAGTCGGAACAAGGACTAGTGGCTGCCCTGGAGATGAAACATGGTTGTCAGGAGCCTTCCCAATTGTTCTACAGCCAACTCAGACAAGCCTACTTCGGGACTCGCAATGAACAGAATATGGAGGAAGATGTAAATTTTAAAACCCTCTTCCTGAGGAATCTTCACCCTGGGGTAAGCCACCATCTTGGCGTCCTTCCTTGTCCACGTACAATGAGTGCTCAACAACTGCAAGACTTGGCACACAAGGCCAACGCTAAACAGAAGATGACTTCAGAAAAGAGCAGCAAAACCACGGCAGTTCTTGACTTCAACACTCAGGGGCTGGCCCTAGAGGGCACCCAACGTCAAGATCATGCCAAGCCAACACCCAAAGAGTGGAATGCATCCTCGTCCAACAGAGAATGGGACTCCCACACCGGTACACAACCTAAACAAAGGAACAACCACTGGGGTGGACCGCATGGGCGACAATGCTCACCTGGACGTCAATGGGAAAACTCATGGGACCAAACAAGACCTCATGAGAGACATAGGGAAAGATTGTGGAACCAGTCAAGCTCATTTGGAAACTCAAGAGGAAAAAACTCGTGGGAATTCAACAGAAACTGCAAGGGAAAACAACCAACACACCCCAGAGCAACCAGCCCAAGGAATCGACGAAAAAACTCACAAAGATTCCTAGCTGACCGAGCTCAACCTGAATCCACACAAGAAACAAAAGACTTCACCGTGCTTTGACTCCCAAGAGCTGATGAAGATGATGATGAAAGAGTTCTTCCAACGAAAGGAGGAAGACCAAAAGTGGGAAAAGAAAGAGAAACCAGATACAGCCTGACTAGCAGCCGGACGAGAAGACAGCGACCACCTGACCCAACAAACCACAGAGAACAGTACTCCTTCACCTCACTCTCAAAGAACTATAACTACCCTAACTTCAGATGGACAAGAAATCCTACCTGAAAACCCAGCCACAGAGTTAGTCCCTAACTCAACACCTGATGCTCCAGATCATAGCCGAGTCCAACAAACACCTGCTGACGAAACCTCTCAAGTCCCTGAAAGTGCTGTCTTGGTCGTCTTCCACTCCTCCAAAGAGCACCCGATCAGTCCTGACATCTTACCTGTTTCCTCCCAAACTCCAGTCCCTCAACTCCTAGGCGACCTCATTGAGAAAGGTATAGCAAGAAATTTTTACCTCTCGATCATCATCGAACGCCACATCAAAGTCGAAGCCCTTCTCGACACGGAAGCCGACATCACTCTAATGTTGTCAGAACTCCTTGAAGAAGTCCAAGAAAGAACAAAGAGGTCTAATAGCACCCTTAAACTTCAAAGGTGTGAACTGAACCTCCACGCATATTCCCACACAGGCCTAAAACTAAAACATGTGGCCCCAATTAACCTAACTGTGGAACCAATGAATCTCATCCACCCAGTGTACGTTTCACCACTCAACACTTATCCACTCCTCATTGGGAAAGACCTGCTTAATCGCTTTGAACCTTTGATAGACTTCAAGCACCTGAAGATCTGGACTCAAGTCCGCAAGCCTCTGCCCTTCCAGTCGGTAAACCCCAACGAGTCACAGTGTCAAGCCACGGACACCGCCCCCCATTCACTGACTGACGATGCAAGGTCAAAGCCAAGAGCAAGCTCAACTCCGAGTAGCAAGAACCAAGACCCTTTCCTCTGCTCATTGCAAGCATCTGGCTCAGACTCAGGTTCTCTTCAAATCATGACTGCAATAAACGTCCAAGACACACCAGTGTCTGATGCAGCACTAGCCCTGTGGTTTGAAAACTCAGCCATCAGCCTAAAGCTTTTCAAAACATTAAAGCAGAGACATCAGAGCCTACCACATGTCTCAAAGCACAGCCGCTTCCCTCTCAGTCCAGGGTCAACAACCATGGCTACCTCAAAGACTGTCTGCGCTGTAGACCTACGGTGGAACAACAGACTCTTGAGTCACTACTTCCTCGTTGTCCCCAACCTACCTCATGACATCTACATAGGAGCAGACATCATGGTTCGTCTCAACGCCTGCATTGACACCTTGAACGACGTCATATGGGCTCCCCGTCACACCAACTGACAACTTCAGTCAATCTCAAGAACCTTTGATCTGGCCAAGCAATCCCAGATGCATGCGCAATGATTAGTGAGCAAGAGGTCACAATACCTGCCTACAGCAAGAGTGTCAGCGTATGCCTCAACATGCGACCTGGCCAAACTCTCAACAGTAAGTTAGGTTTCTTCCAACCTTCCAGGACCTACCTAAGACTAGGACTGACCTTGGAAGCCACACCTCTCATGGAAGTATCATCTTGTGCCGTGTATGTGTTGATCAACAACTGTACGGCCAAGGACATCAACATTCCCAAAGCCAGTCACCTGGTATGGCTCATCAACCAAGCGTTCTATGACTTTGAGCTAACAGTACCTGTCATTGGTCCCATACCAGCCGAAACTAATGTCAGATGAATGCGACGACACCGTAACATTCACAAAGCTCCACGAAGTCATTGCCATCACTTGTGTTCTGCCAGTGTCCAAAGAAAGCGTCTGTCGATCAGAACTAACAGACGACACTCCTCTCGCTGTCTATGCGGTCTCAATGCAGTCTGCGACAGAATCACCTGAACAGGTGATCACTGAGGCCCAGAATACCTCAAATGATTCAACAGAGGAACCCTACACCGGGTTCAATGCGCAAGTCCAACAAATCCTGAGTGAGGCGGATGCCCTCCACAGCGAAATGGATCGCCAAGGACTTCGAGAGGTTCTATGCAAATACAAGGACTCCTTCGCAAAGGATTCCCTGGACTGTGGCTTGACTGATATCCACACGGTGCGCATCCCAACACATCCAAATGCACCACCCACATTTGTGCGGCAGTACAAAATTCCGATAGCGTCATACGAATCGATCCAGAAGATCATTGACTCCATGTTGGAAAAGGGGGTCATCAGGCCTTGTAACAGCACCTACTCTGCCCCAATATGGCCAGTCCTAAAGCCCAACGGCAAATGGCGGCCCACCATAGACTATCGCAAGTTGAACCAACAAGTTCCCTTATCACGATGGCCCATGACTCAGTTGGACCAAGAGATTCCCAAAATTAAAGGCTCAACGATCCTGTCCACACTGGACGTTGCTTCCGCATTTTGGACAATCCCCGTCCACCCTGATGACCAACACAAACTGGCATTCACTTTTGGCAATCGACAGTACACCTTCACACGGTGCCCTTTCGGCTATGCCAACTCACCAGCAGAATTTAACATCTTCCTAAACAAAGCATGCCCTGATGCCAGAGGTAACCTTGTTTACGTGGATGATGTCCTTATGAAAAGTTCAAATGTGGCAGACCACCTCAAAGAAATTGACCACGTCCTGAACCAGCTGACAACAGCAGGAGCGAAAATTGCCCTACACAGAGGACTGTGGTGTAAAACTAAGGTAAATTATGTGGGCTTGCTCATCGGACGTGATGGCATCAAACCACAGTCCAGCCGTACACAAGCTATCCAAAACATAAAGACACCCACTAACATCTCTGAGCTACGAAGCTTTCTTGGAGTGTGCAATTACTCACGACAGTTCATCGAGAACTACGCTGACAATCACAAAACCACTAACTTCCCACTAACTGGATTCTCCAATCATTGCCTCAGTGCAGGCCTCTATCAGTTCCATGACAAAGACAAACAAGTGGTCGCTTATGCCAGCAAAACATTGCTTCCCAAGAATGAAAAACTACAATGCAAATACTCAGACTGTGAAAAAGCGTTGCTTTGCACTGTATGGGCCATTCAGCGTTTCTCCAACTACATTGGAGCGCAAAAGGTCATCATAGAAACGTGTCACCAGCCAGTGACCTTCCTTAACAGCCAACGAATCAGGGATGGCGTGGTAACCAACGCACGCATAGCTACATGGCTAATGATGCTCCAAGGACGGAACGTCGAGGCAAGATATGCCCAAAACCACAAGTCATCTCTGGGCAATGGGCTAGCAGCCTGCCAAAACTGTTCAACGGACATGCCGCACAATTCAGTGGAACCCAAAGATGTAAAATGTAAAATGTAAATGTAATATGTCGATGGCTGTTCTTACAATCAACAGGGCAACTTGAAGGCTGGAGCTGGTGTGGTCTGGCTCAACAACGGCCCTTGCCCACCACAACAATTCAAACTGGGCCCTCAATCATCACAATATGCAGAAATAGCAGCCATCCTCATCACACTACAACTTGCTGCATCCCACAACAACAGAGAACTCCTCATCTGTACTGACTCCAACTATGCCCGCCTAAGCTTCACATGCCATCTATCTGGATGGAAACAGAATGGATTCAAGACAACTAACAACAAGCCAGTCAAACATCAGGAGCTCTTCCAAGCATGCGATACCATTGTAACCGACCATGACATGATCGTTTATTGGAAAAAGGTCCGAGGTCACTCACGTCAACCAGGACAAGACAAAGATCTCAATGACCAAACTGATGCCCTCGCCAAAGCAGGTGCATTACATGGAGAGTCCTGGACATTTTCTGCCCTCCCACCCACCCCATCAGTGGTGGCCATAACCCGCCACCAGCACGCCACTGGTGCGCAAACCCCCTCCTCCTCCCACATTGAACTCTCACCTCAATTCACGGCTGATGATCTCCTCACCCTCCAAGCATTGGATCCAATCCTACAAACCATCGCCACTCACATTTCTGATCCACTAACTCATCCCATTTCCTCCTCCGACCTATCCAATTCATCCGATCTCCGCCAACTTCACTCAATCAAGCACATGCTGCATCTCAAAGACGGCGTTCTCACATATGTCCCTGAGCCCCTAACTTTGCCAAAGCTCATAGTTCCTCAGGGCCAAAGGGGGATGATGCTGACACATGCCCAAGACGCACCATGCGCTGGACACCACGGTGCCAAGGCCACCTACGAAACGCTCAAGCAAGTGGTGTACTGGTGGTCTACAGTTTCGCCCAACCAAGGCATAATGTTCCTCATCGCCTGCCAAAGAAATTCCTACCTCACTGGACAGGACCCCACAAGATTGTAGACAAGCTCTCACCTGTTGCCTATCGGATCAAAATCAGACAAGGGCGCAGCGAGCCAGTCCTTCGATGGGTTCATCGAAACCAGATAAAGAGGCACCCGGGCTCCAACCGACAGGAAAAGGGGGAGATCAAACCAACTGACATAGACTAACAATCTATACCCCCTATACAACATGCTCTATACCCCCTAGTTATAACTATCCTTTTAAGGAAACATATAGTTTTATTTTACAATCCTTTTAAGCAAACATATAGTTTTATTTTACACAAAACCTACACACACTCCTCCACAGCACTGCTAGAACCAACTCCTAGTGGAGAGGAGTCGCTCCACACATGTGACACTCTGTTTACATTCTTAACCTCAGTCAGTGTCCTTGTGTCCCTCTTTGTTTTTTTTTTTGTTTTGTTTTTTCCCCTTCTCTGTGTGTTTCTCCCTTTCTTCCCTTACTATAACTTCCTTTCCTTTTCAGTCCCCTTCAGGAAAACCCTTAGATGATCCAGATCTAGAGATAACAGGATTGACTCCTTTCACCAAATTTTTTTTTCTTCTCTCCTTTTACTAAATCATTGTAAAAAGACGTCCACATCCAAATTAAGGCAACCCAAACCAAAATTGTCGGAAAATGATGGCTAGTCAACACCTCAGTGTGTACAGCTACCGTCATCTACGATCAATTATCTCGCCTAACCTAAACTTTATGGATCAATGTCACTAAGGGCTCGATCCTCCATATCAATGTTCTAGCATTGTATTACCTCAACGATGAGTATTAGGCTGAACTCGAAATCTCAATGTTCTTCAAACCGCATTCCTTCGTCCTTGATCCATATTTGGAAGAAAGGATCAGGGAGGAAGGAACACAACTGATTGATTTGACTCCCGCGGATACAGCCTTAGAAGCTATAGCTTGCTTTCCGCCCACTGGTGAGCCAATCGTTCGGTCTTGGTATGTTGCTGACACAGCGCTTCGCATCTCTACTATCGTAGGATGAATTGTGACCTTGATACTAGCCTTTCTCCTGCACAAGCAAGTGAACGCCGTACAAGAGTCTCAGTAAATGCACGTCTGGCATCCTGAGAATTACTATTATTTTATTTTCATTTTTTTCGACGTGTTAAAACTGACCAGGAACCCGTATTGAAGAACCCAACCAACCTGATTGAGATTACGCCCATGCCGCTACGTCGAACCACTGACAGTTAGATCGATTGAAAACCCAATTATAACTAATCCTAAACAATGCACCCCTATGTCACTTGAAGTGTTTTAACCCATCTGTCCCAAGTTACCCAAGTCCAGCACCAGAATTCAGCAAATCATGGAGATGTTGTTGTGTCTTGTGCGTGTGTGTGCCTGTTCTCTCTGTCTCTTGTTCTAGTGCCCGCCGATGTTCGCACCAGGAACATTACCGCGCAAAAGGGGGACTGTAGGACCTCGGTGAACAGTCACGCCACTAACTGCAGAATCGGCAGCTTCGGCCAAAGTAATTATAAGAGCCTACTTCTTCCCATTTGCGATCTGAACACAGTTAATGATTAGCTGAGGAAAACAATGCTCAAGTTTGTCTGGACCCCTTTTTGTCAGGGAAACAAATGGCTAAAGGACATTGCGACATTAAGCGAAGTGATAACGTGATCATACAACAGAGGAAAGGTCTGTTGCAAAATGCCCCTGCTCATGAGGAAACTAATGGTACATCAACATTCTGAGTCCCTAAAAGGGAGCTGATTTAATTAACTCTTTTTACAAGATACAAGGACCCTGTGTATCAAAGCATCACATGATCCCAACATATGGAAACGCCACAGGAATCGTTAATAATTAGTGGACCTCAACACAAAGAATCAATACAGGATCACCCCATGACTTTGCTTCCTGCTTACTTGCGAATCTTTCTACGACCTGAACTTTTCCACAAACTATCTCAAAAGGACAACCATTAAGAAATCTGAAGGTTTAACTATATTCACACATAATGTTTGTCTTATATATGTTTGATGTCCTCAAGGTAATCGGTGCAACCTTAATTAATGTTTTATGTATGGTTTTTATAACTGTCAGTAGATAGTGCTATTAAATGTGTGTAAGATATGGGAAGTTTAGTATTGAACGAATGGCAGAGATATTTGCAAGAATATGAACTGAATGAAAAGATGGTATTTTGAATGATATGTGTTGCACGACACGTTGGAGAAGTTATTAAATAAAACGAACAAAAAGTTATGTCCCCATGTATTAAAGTGAAGCGTCATGTTTAGATATGCACGCTCCGCCTTGCATCCAGTTAATTGGAGGATCATGTCGTGGGACAGACCAAAATCTTCCCCTTAAAACCACCATGCCTGAATTGCTGTTGGCTTGCTTGCCCCCTTTCAACCCCGGCTCCTAGCCATCAGCGTGCTTGCAAGTCATAAAGAACTTCAACTTTCCGTGACAGAATCTCCAAAGCTCACGCCGTGCAAACGAGAGGACTCGGAAGAAACTTTGTCCACCGTCAAGGCAAGAGCTGTTGATTCTCTCAAAATCGCCGGGCAGTCAACCAACCAATCAAGGCAAAGGGCATCCCCAGACGTCATCTACGCAACCACGAATTCCAGCCGGGATTCTTCTTTCAGCTCAACGCGAGCCAAGGAGACGAAACGACACCGCGGCCAGCAGCACAACCACAAGTAAAGGCAAACAAACCTCTATCTATTGCTGAAATCGTGCAAGGTCATTGTTAAGTTGTAAAGATAAACTAGAGCTCTGCTTTTATTGATTCTTGATACGCCTGTGAATTTGGTAGAGATTTTCTCATTAACTCACCTCATAAATCCGTTGCAACTGTGTGTGTATGTGTATGTATGTTTGTGTGTGTGTGTGTGTGTGTGTGTTCATTTAGTTTTAGATCCATATAATCTATAGAATAGCTCAATAAATTCTTGATTCATTTATAAAGAAGTATTGTCTTGTGTGGTGTATTAGATCCTTTGCTACCTAGCCTGTAGCGTATAAATTATCTTTCTGTTTGTATTATCTTGTTCATGAAGTAAACTCAAACAGATTTTAAGGATATACTGAATTTTAAGTTCGCTGGACGAACCGTTGATGAAGTATAAACTAAATCAATTTGGACTCAGTTCAATTAAAGCAATTCGAATCTTTAGATTTGATTCTTCTCAAAATAAATGAGCTAATATTTCCTTACATTAGATAGTTATTAATAGCATTTCTTGTACATTTTATCTATCATATATTGCTGCCTCATTACTGTGCTATAGATTTAAATTAAATGTATTTTAATTTTACAGTAGGCCTTATATATTTATATACAACTATATTACTTTTTTCATAAATTTATTTTAAAACCATAAAAGAGCAATGTATAACATTTTACCAGATTTAGTCCAACACTTATTCACTTTTATTTGTTCCCCACTAAATAATGTATTTTTTCAGTAGTCGGGGGGGGAAGTCGTGGCATAATGGTTAGAGAGTCGGACTCCCAATCGAAAGGTTGTGAGTTCGAGTCCCGGGCCGGCAGGAATTGTGGGTGGGGGGAGTGCATGTACAGTTCTCTCTCCACCTTCAATACCATGACTTAGGTGCCCTTGAGCAAGGCATCGAACCCCCAACTGCTCCCCGGGCGCTGCAGCATAAATGGCTGCCCACTGCTCCGGGTGTGTGCTCACAGTGTGTGTGTGTGTTCACTGCTCTGTGTGTGTGCATTTCGGATGGGTTAAATGCAGAGCACAAATTCTGAGTATGGGTCACCATACTTGGCTGAATGTCACGTCACTTTTGTAAACGTTTAGATTTTATAAAATTGTGCACTTTTTCTAGAGTAACTTTTACTCTTGAATTATCCACTAACCTAATTTATAATAGTATTTTTCACATAGATTATGATTATATTTTTTCTTCCTATTGTTATTTTTTCTTTATAAGAAAGTTGTCTATATTTAGTAGATTGTGAGTAACACACAAAAGAGTGATGATCAGTTCAACACACATTTACGTACAGAAATTATACACTGATAAAAAATAAATAAAAAATGCACTGGTATCGGACCAATATCAGTATTGGCAGATACTTCAAATTTTTGCTTTCAGATCAGGATCGGTTCTGAAAAAGTGGTATCGAGCAAGCACTACATTATATGAGGGGCCGTGCAAGACTTTATTCATTCTGGCACTCTCATACACTTACATTCTCCTTTCACATAAATATATTCTTGCTTTCAAACACTTACATTCTCCTTTCACATACATATATTCTTGCTTTCACACACTTTCATTCTCTTTTCACATACATATATTTTTGCTTTCACACACTTACATTCTCCTTTCACTTACATATATTCTTGCTTTCACACACTTGCATTCTCCTTTCACATGCATACATTTCTCCTCTTACAAATACATACATTCTCCTTTCATACGCATATATTTTTGCTTTCAAGCACACATACATTCTCCTTACAAATACATATATTTTTGCCATCACACTCATACATTCTCCTTACACATGCATATATTTCTACTCTCACACACATGCACCCTCCTTTCACATACATATACACACATACTAGGGGTGTAACGGTTCACAAAATTCACGGTTCGGTTCGATACAATACACTGGTGTCACGGTTCAGTTCGGTACGGTTCGGTACGTTTTAGATACAGCACTAACCTAATTTATAATAGTATTTTTCACATAGATTATGATTATATTTTTTCTTCCTATTGTTATTTTTTCTTTATAAGAAAGTTGTCTATATTTAGTAGATTGTGAGTAACACACAAAAGAGTGATGATCAGTTCAACACACATTTACGTACAGAAATTATACAATAAATATACAGATAAATTTCCTTGATTTTTAAAAAATGTTTTATTTATTAAAACTAACTACTTTTTTTTTTTTTACATTGAACAATGATGGAGCTATTCTTTACCCATCTTCTATGGTGTTTTCTTAGCAGCATACTGTATAAAACAAAAACGGCTCCTTATAAAAAAAATGAAAATGTTATATTAGTTATGAACAAATACAAAGATGTAACTTTTTATATGGAACTCTATAACTCTTTATATTGAGTGTGTTTTTACTCAATTGGTTCTCTATAGGGCTTATGTTTTTTGGAACAAAGCAGGAATTACGGTCTGTCTGAAATGGGCTCGTGAAGGAATATTGTAACGGGGCTCAATTACATTAAGCATTTTCTTAAAACCTACGTTTTCCACTACAGAGTAAGGCGCTCGCTCACTCAGTACGCGCTGAAGGCTCGTTGCAAAATGGCTAATGCGTTTAACAGACCAGAAATAGAAGATCCTCCAATAACCAACAGGTCTGGTGTTTGGGTGCACTTTGGATTCCCTGTAAGCTATAATGGTGATGATAGAATGAATGGTAAATAGTAAGGTCTCATATCCGCGGCTATAACGTAAATGTAGCTTACCAATCGCCGTGGTGATGTCTTTTGCCCTGTTTGAATCCATTGGAAATGTCTGTCTAAATGCTGCGGGGATAGTTTTGTTGCGTGTATGTTTCTCCTTTTTTTCGTCTTTTCCCAGATACTGACACACTAAGGTGATGTCGGCGTAAATGAGTTGCCATGTTTCAAGTAATCCCGCTGGTGTTTTTTTTTTTTTTTTTTTTTTTTGTATTCCCGCTGGTGTACCCTAAATGCGACATATCGTTGTTGTTTTTTATCCACCACTCTCTTGCCATCACCAATATAGCTTACAGGGAATCCAAAGTGCACCCAAAAACCAGACCTGTTGGTTATTGGAGGATCTTCTATTTCTGGTCTGTTAAACGCATTGGCCATTTTGCAACGCGCCTTCAGTGTGTATTACTGAGTGAGCAAGCGCCTGACTGAGTAGCCTAACATAATCATATAAGTTAGTGTTTTTTTCTTCTTCGGGGGTGTCAGGGGCGTTGCATGTTACGTCGTTGGGTTATTGGGCTACCTTGTTGAACGCATATCATTATATTTCACAATTTTTTTTATTTTCCAAATATAATTAATTAGTCCAACAAACCGTTCGGTCCATAATGCGTACCGCGTACCGAACCGAAAGCCTCGTACCGAACGGTTCAATACGAATACACGTATCAACCCCTACACATACATATATAGAATGCATGTATGTAAGAGAAGAATGTATGTATGTGAGAGAGAGAGTATGTATGTATGTGCGAGAGAGAGTATAGTGGAAACGAAAGGCGTTTAGTTGAAATGGAAGGAGTATGTCACGATCCACACAAAAACGGAGGAAATGAAGATCCACTTGCAGTAAGTTTTATTAAGGGAAAAACCATTCCATAAATCCAATCCAGGCAGGGGTAAAAACCAAAATGGCAATCCAACATAAAACAGATGCAAAACAAACTGGCAAGAACAGAACTCAGGAGTGGCGTGATAAATACAAGGACTCCGTAACACATACTAAAACAGACAGGGTACACAGGGAAATGAAGATGCTAATGGGGAATTGGCTGAGTGCAATGATTAATGACCAAGGCCGCGAGCTCAACCTCAGTCGTGTTGCCAGATAGACGTATTATAAGGTTTTCCAAGGTTTTTTTGTTGTTGTTTTTTTTAAGTGAATTAAGTGGGAGGTTGCAAGTTAGGGACAGCAATATCTTTATATTATTTAAATAACTCATTGCGGTCTATTTATTTTTAGATTTTCATTTACTTATTTAATTTTTTTTTCAATTGCAGCTCTGCGTGCATCAATAACTCAGTGCTAGATTAGTGTTCTATAAGCGCCACCTGCTGTCAGAGATTGAATTAGCATTTTCATCAGAATCAGAAAGAGCTTTATTGCCAAGTGTTTACACACAGAAGAAATTTCGCCAGGAGCTTCCAGTACAGAAAGTACAAAAATAGTGCAGACACACATATAGTTAAGGAAATAAAACTAATAATAATAATAAATAGTAATAATAAAATATTCATTCAGCCAATCTGATGTTTTTGTTTTGTGCACTTGCTTCATGTTGCATATATTTTTTGTTTGTTTGCTCAAGGTTAGTTTGGCCAGTAAGAGAGCAAAATAAACATTTAATAAATGTAAAAAAAAAATAAAATAAAAAAATGAGAAGAACTAAATAAATTGGCAACGAGAATGGGAATCGGCTTATTTGATTGTAAAATAAATAAAATCCTGATTACAGTAGTGCATCCTTAACTGGAATAGTTAGGCCTACCGGAAAGACCTGAAAAAGCATGGTTTATTTCAGTTTTATCTTTGAACAATTTGTGCAAAATGATTATTATTTATTTCAATACAATGTTACAACAATGAAAACACCAAAAGAAAATGTACTTAGCATTAAACCCTGTTAATACGATCAAAATCAGTGTCTTAACACTTGTCCACAGATCTGTAGAACACGTAGGTTACATAATGATACATTAAAAATAAAAACTTAAAATATGTACTTGAAAAGAAAACAGGATGACTTTGAATAGCATAACTGTAAAATTGTGAGGAAGAACTGAGCAGGTTTTGCACATGTGTTTCCTGGTCTGAGAATGACTTATATGTAAAAGGAGAATGCATGTGTTTTAAAAGCAAAAAAAAAGATGTGTGTAAAGCAAGAATATATGTATGTGAAAGGAGAATGTAAGTGTGTGAGAGAGAGTAGAAATGTATGTATGTGTAAGGAGAGTGTATGTGTGAGTAGAAATGTATGTATGTGAAAGGAGAATGTATGTGTGTAAGAGTTCCAGAATGAATTATGGCTTGTATGGCCCCCCATAACTTTAAGTACACACTGTTAAAGTATATATATATATATATATATATATATATATATATATATATGTGTGTGTGTGTGTGTGTGTGTGTGTGTGTGTGTGTGTGTGTGTGTGTGTGGTGTGTGTGTGTGTGAATATTAGCTGATTGTTATTTTTGTAATTCCTTTGTCCTACAAGAGAATAGAACATGGGCTGGTGAATAATAATATATTCTGTATTGATAATGGTTATTTTTATACACTATACAGCAATTATGTTAGGGCACAAAAATGTATGGGGATTTAAAAATATATAGTTCACATCAAATCATTTTAATATTCTTTGCTGATGCTTAGCATCTTAATAAAAACTAACAAATAGTTGAACAATATACTGTAGATTCAGGATAAATATTCAAATAAATATTTTAGTTTTAGAATAATTTATAAATATTTTATTAACAATCCATGTGCAACCAATAATAAGAAACACGTAAAATACCTTTTGGAAGATGATGTTTTTTCCTCCCTGAATTTTGGATGCTGGCCTTCTTTTGAATGATCACTCTTCACAGACACAGAGCTGAACACATGTAAGCCTGATCTTACACTAATCACACAATGAACAGAGAGAGAAAAGAAACAATATTACAGGAAGTACTCAAGTTTAATTTGTAAACTTTTAATGTTGTAAGTGGCAAAAGTAACTAACGCAATGCTATAATGTAATACCTTTTAGTAGATGTTTTTTTGTCACTGAATTTCAGTGGTTCTTCTTTTGAATGGTCACTCTTCACAGACACAGAGCTGAACACACGTGAGCCTAAACTTGTACTAATGACACAATGAGCAAAGAGAGAAATAAAAGAAACAATAATAAAGGAGGCATGCACTCCAGTCTAATTTTTTAAGTTTTAATGTTATAAGTGACAAAAATGGTTAACAAAATGTTATAATGTAATACCTTTTGGTAGATGATGTTTTTTTCTTCCTGAATTTTGTATGCTGGCCTTCTTTTGAATGGTCACTCTTCACAGACACAGAGCTGAACACATGTGAGCCTAAACTTGTACTAATGACACAAAGAACAGAGGAAAATTTGTACAACCAAATTAAATCAGTTGAGTAAACAAACTCTGTTGGTCCTATTTATAAGATGAGAACATACTAAAACAAAATAAAATTCTAAAATTAAAATTCTAAATTAAATGAACCCATTCTAAAGTCTTTGCACTGGCTCCTTGTTAAGTTCCGAGTTTGATTTTGAATCATTATGCTCACATATAAGGCACTGTATGGTCTGGTTCCTCAATATCTGTCTGCACTTTTAACTTTATATACACCCAAGCATTATTTATGGTCCTCACAATCTGGTTCATTGGTAGTTCCACAGACACGGTTGCACTTTGTAGGGGACAGGGCTAGGCTCCTAGGCTTTGGAATGCACTACCTCTATTAATTAGAGATGCACAGAATCTTAGTATTTTAAAATCTTACTTAAAAACTCCTATTTTAGGTTAGTTTTTTCTTGATTATAAATTTTATATATTAGTTTGTTTTTAATTAAATTGGTTGTAATGTGTGTGTTGCTTGTTTGTTTTATAAATGTAAAGTGCCTTGAGAAACTGTTTTAAAGGTGCTATATAAAAATAAAATAATAATAATAATAATAATAATGATAATAATAATAATAATTATTATTATTATTATCAAAATTAAAGGGTTAGTTCATCAATAATTCGAAATTATGTCATTAATAATTCACCCTCATGTTGTTCCAAACCCGTAAGACCTCCGTTTATCTTGGGAACACAGTTTAAGATATTTTAGATTTAGTCCGAGAGCTGTCAATCCCTCCATTTCAGCTGTGTGTACGGTATACTGTCCATGTCCAGAAAGGTAAGAAGAACATCATCAAAGCAGTCCATGTGACATGAGAGGGTCAGTTAGAATTTTTTGAATCATCGAAGATACATTTTGGTCCAAAAATAGCAAAAACTATGACTTTATTCAGCATTGTCTTCTCTTCCGTGTCTGTTGTAAGACAGTTCAAAACAAAGCAGTTTGTGATATCCGGTTCACGAACGAATCATTCGATGTAACCGGATCTTCTTGAAACAGTTCACCAAATCGAAATGAATTGTTTTAAACGGTCCGTGTCTCCAATATGCATTAATCCACTTAAGCTGTTAACTTTTTTAATGTGGCTGACACTCCCTCTGAGTTCAAACAAACCAATATCCCGGAGTAATTCATGTACTCAAACAGTACACTGACTGAACTGCTGTGAAGAGAGAACTGAAGATGAACACCGAGCTGAGTCAGATAATGAACAAAACATTGACTTTTTTGATGAACTAACCCTTTAACATCATGTTTCTATAGCAATTAATATAAGTAACAAAGAACTGTGTCCACTGATCAAGTCTGATAAAAAGACAAAAATATTTAAAAATTTCTCTGTATAAAAATATCCACTGGTTTACACGGTAAAGCAGAGTTTGATGTGCCTTTCTATTCATTTAAAGTAGGGCTGTCAATTTAAAGTGTTCACTTAATTATTAAAAAAATATCGCAATTAAAATAGTTCATACAGTTAACTAATGAAAGTAATTTAATGCCAAATAGATTTGCATATGCAGGGTAGGAGTTGTGGAAGTGTACATCAAACTGTAAGCGTGAATTAAATTTGCATGCCGAACATAAGCTTTGTAAGGGTGTAAATCGTGTTTCAAGCGTAAGAAAAAAATTATTTGCAGCATTTTACTTTTACTCATAAGTGCAATTCACGTATTCTGAAACTGCAGCTTCACGTTAAAGCAAAATAAATATGATCTGCATTCTTCTGACTTCCATTTTTCTGCTCTTATACTTTTGGCACGTTTTCACTAAAATACGGTCAAAAGTACTGCAAGCCTGTGAACAGTGATTTGCAAGCATGAACTGTGATTTGCAAGCGAAAACAACAGTTTAAAGATTTGCAAAATGGATCAACATCATAGAACCAGTCTGTGCGTGAAAAAACATACCGTTGCAAATGTCTAAATGACGTGTTGTGCACGTGTTGTTAACGTACATATTGGTTACATTAAAAATATATAAATAACAACTTGATTAAAACATGATACTTTATAAGTTGTGTACCGATGATGTAATGTAAGGAGATTTGACTAAATATTGCTAAAATATTTATTATCTCTAACTTATTGGGAACCTATTCACCATTTATCACCTGTAATACTATTGTGTAACCACTAGATGGCTGTTTAGCTCTATATATAGGCCTACCTATGATATACACACATATAAACAAGTCTGTGTGTTCCCTAGTGGCTGGGAACGGTGGGTTCCCACATAATTAGTTACTTTAATTTGTATATATATTTAAACATCATTAAATATATTTTTTATCAAAGTTGTATATATTGTTTTGATTTGAAGTGTAAGTTTTTACCTTGGTCAAATCTGGACACAAAGAAATAATTGTTGGTGTATTCGGATTTCTGATTTCTGTCACGTGTACATTTGCTACGTGTTCAAAAGAACAAGACAGTCTGTTCCAGAGGCCTTAACTGGCTGTTACAGACCTTAGAAGACTTCTGCAGCAATATAGAAATAGATAAGGCAGTAACTTTCCATAGTTCCACAAAACGTTTATATTTTGAGCTTTATGATTTTGTTTTGGCCGTCCAAAATGTGGAAGTGAAACTGGACTGCAAGGCTCATCTGGTATTTTTGGATAGATAGGAGACATATGACCAATACTTCATATCTATTTGAGACATGACTTCATTTTCGATCACAAGACTCTTTGCTTGAAGGGACTACTTAAGGAGGTGCAAACCCCTCCTTTCTCACTCTCTCTACTCTATACTCTCCACTCTCTACCTAACTGAACTTGGGTTTCTCATCTTCTCTTTATCTTTTGTTTCGTGCTCACTTGAATACTTTGAACTTCTTACAGGTTTATTTAAATTAGATACCTTGACTTGTATTGTTTTGACTTTTGATATACAGTTATTCTTATATACTTTGTATTATTATTTTAATATTTTGATTACTTTTGAATATTATAATCATTTGTATTAATCTTAGTTGGGCAACATCCATCATATATGGATTGCTTTTAAAACTATATTAATTTTGGGAATTGTATTTTTTATATTTAAAGCTTGAACTTAATAATCTTTTGCAAGCTATGAGTTGTATTCTCATTTTCTATATTCTTTGAATAAATTTGCATACTAAAATACCACCCACCGTCTGACTTGGATTGAAAGTAGTTTTTTTGCATCAATTGTGTTGCTCATACATGCTTCCTATAATAGCTTGATCAGTCATATGAAAGTAATTACAATTATCAAAATTATACAATTGAGTGTTAAATACCGTAAACAGAGACATGAACTGAAAAACTGAAAAATTCAGATTTATGTAGCTTTATTGGTTTAAGTAAAAAGGTTTTACAAAGTATTGCACTCTGATACTTAAAGGGTTAGTTCACCCAGATAGCAAATTTATGTAATGAATAACTTACCCTCATGTTGTTTCAAACCCGTAAGACCTCCGTTTATCTTGGGAACACAGTTTAAGATATTTTAGATTTAGTCCGAAAGCTCTCAGTCCCTCCATTTCAGCTGTGTGTACGGTATACTGTCCATGTCCAGAAAGGTAAGAAAAACATCATCAAAGTAGTCCATGTGACGTCAGAGGGTCGGTTACAATTTTTTGAAGCATCGAAAATACATTTTGGTCCAAAAATAGCAAAAACGACGACTTTATTCAGCGATATCTTCTCTTTCATGTCTGTTGTGAGAGAGAGTTCAAAACAAAGCATTCTGGATATCCAGTTCGCAAAACGAATCATTCAGTTCACAAAATCAAACTGAATCGTTTTAAACGGTTCGCATCTCTAATACGCATTAATCCACAAATGACTTAAGCTGTTCACTTTTTTAATGTGGCTGACACTCCCTCTGAGTTAAAACAAACCAATATCCCGGAGTAAGGCATTTACTCAAACAGTACACTGACTGAACTGCTGTGAAGAGAGAACTGAAGATGAACACCGAGCCGAGCCAGATAATGAAGAATAGACTGACTCGTTCATGAGTGAAGAACCGGTTGCATCGGTTTTCGGATCACCAGTAGTTCTTTCGGACAGTTCGATTCAATAAACCGGTTGAAGAAAACGGTTCACCGGTTCTTTTGCGCTCAACGTAATGGCATCATTTGCGATGATTGTCCTTGATTCAAGCCTTCGGTTTAGCTGGCCTCATAACATTAGCACAGAATCAGTTCAGAATCAATCACAAAAAGAATCAGTTCAGTTCAGATGCTCTGTGTGTCAGTCTGCTTCACGCTGAATCACACATTCGCAGTATCATCAGCTCCTCGGTTCTCGAATCGGACGCGTCTGACAGAAACGGTTCTTGACTCGTGAATGAGTCAATCTTTTGTTCGTTATCTGGCTCGGCTCGGTGTTCATCTTCAGTTCTCTCTTCACATCAGTTCAGTCAGTGTACTGTTTGAGTACATGAATTACTCCGGGATATTGGTTTGTTTTAACTCAGAGGGAGTGTCAGCCACATTAAAAAAGTTAACAGCTTAAGTCATTTGTGGACTAATGCGTATTAGAGATGCGAACCGTTTAAAACGATTCAGTTCGATTTGGTGAACTGAATGATTCGTTCGCGAACTGGATATCCAGAATGCTTTGATTTGAACTCTCTCTCACAACAGACACGGAAGAGAAGACAATGCTGAATAAAGTCATAGTTTTTGCTATTTTTGGACCAACATGTATTTTTGATGCTTCCAAAAATTCTAACTGACCCTCTGATGTCACATGGACTACTTTGATGATGTTTTTCTTACCTTTCTGGACATGGACAGTATACCGTACACACAGCTTTAATGGAGGGACTGAGAGCTCTCGGACTAAATCTAAAATATCTTAAACTGTGTTCCAAAGATAAACGGAGGTCTTACGGGTTTGAAACAACATGAGGGTAAGTTATTAATTACATAAATTTGCTATCTGGGTGAACTAACCCTTTAAGTGCTGAGCATTTTCACATAACATAATTTTTACTAATATTTAAGAGCTCAGTGGTGTATGCAGATTATATGAAAATTCATTGTAAAGCCAAACCAGTCCAATAATGATAACACCAACTCACAATTCAGAAAACATTGGAGTCTAGCCTCACGCCTGCAAAACTCAGTTAGTGAGAGAATCTTGCCAAAAATGTAAGTGCAGAGAAAAGAAAGACAGAGCTGTACATAACGGTTTATTTCGGGAACTTTTTGCCCCACGTGCACAACACGTCATGTAGACATTTGCAACGGTAAGTTTTTTCACACACAGACTGGTTCTATGTTGTTGATCTGTTTTGTAGTTCTTTAAACTGTTGTTTTCACTTGCAAATCACTCTTCATGCTTGCAATACTTTTGACCGTATTTTAGCGAAAACAACATGGCAAAAGTGTAAGCGTAGAAAAATAAAAAGTCAGAAGAATTAAGATCATATTTATTTTGATTTAGCATGAAGCTGCAGTTTCACAATACTTGAATTACACTACTGAGTAACATTAAAATGCTGCAAAGCTTTTCTTTCTTACGCTTGAAACACGATTTACACCTTTACAAAGCTTATGTTGAGCATGCAAATTTAATTTACGCTTTCAGTTTTATGTACACTTCCACAACTCCTACCCTGCATATGCAAATCTATTTGGCATTAAATTACCTTCATAGTTAACACCCTGGCCCTACCCCAGACCTGTACGTCATCTAATATTTCATATAGATGACTGTTATGTGATGTAAAGCAAGAACTCCATTAATGCTGTTATGCCCTAAAGCCATTGCAGCAGAATTATTGTGCATCCCTGTGCAACACTGCAGTATTTAGTTTCGTAATTAATCAGTTTTGAACGAATTGTGTGAATCAAAGTCCCATTCATAAAGAGAGCTGTTTACTTCATTCCAGAATGAATCAGCTGTATGAATTAATGAATGACTCATAAAGATATTTACCGCCACCTGCCAGATTAAGTTTCTTATTTAGAGTACTTTTTAATATTACAGCATATAATTTAATTTACCATATTTTCTGGATGGTTGCACCAGGTCAGGGGGTAAAAAACAAAACATAAGTTTCATCGGTGTGTAAGTTGCATTTTACTATTACTTTCAGACATAATTTAAATACTGAATGGGTCTAAATAAATGAAATTAGGGGGGAAAAACTTTATAAACAATAACATGAATTTTACTTCCCCTCACTCCAGATCATTTAAATTTTGTGGCATCCATAACAAAACAAAAATAAATTAATATATATGTATATAAAAATATTAATAACAGTGCCAAACATTATAAACAACATTTATTTTAAATGCCATAGACGCCTATCCAGCAGGTGCTCGTAAAAAACACAAGACAGTCTTTGTTCATTTTAAACAATAAAAATGGATTGCAGCTTTTACAACTTTATTCTCGTATTCATGGTTCATTTTAGGCTGTTTTTGGCATTATGTTAATGGCAAATATCAAGAGTGAATTATTGTGATACGAGAAGGCGCCAGCACGAATCTCTCTTGCAGTGGGCTTGATCTCCCATATAGAGATTGTGGCTCTGCGCGCCCTCAGATATTACGTGTAACTCAAACTTTGTCCTGTGTATGTGCAAATCTTACCTCTGTTTCTCTGAGAGACTCATCTCAGCTGGAGAGTACTTTCCTCGCTCCTCTGACATACTGCAGCTAAGCAAACTAACTTGTGAAAACAATCAGCTGTTCGGCATGACCTGATAATGACAATATGTTACTGAAATGAATAACATGACAATTTAGATGGATGAATGTTGAGATAACAAATAAAAAAAACATAAACAATGGGCTACTAACAAATATTGTGACCTTGATGAAATCTTGATTTCAGATTATTCAGATCAATCCACAGAACATATGGATCTAAATGTACTATACCTATTCATTATAGTCATCTCAGGTACAGAGCAGAGTGAACAATGAGTCAATAACCTATGCAAGCCAAGGCTAACACAGTTATCAGAGTTTTACTTATTTATGTACCAGATGATGAATATATGTGTGGAAACATCACAAAAGCAAAACTTAGCCACAATGTAAAATTCATTCCGTAACATACATTACAAAAACGGCAGCTGTGGTAGCCAGAATTATACTGTAAAAAATACAGTAACTGTTTTTGGTTTAACGTTTTATACCATAAAAAAACAGTAACACAGTTTTACCTTAAATTTAGTTTAATACCGTGATTTAACTGATATAATATTAATATACCAACTAATTGAAGTACTGAAATTTGTTTTGTACATTTGTATTACGTAACCACCAAAAGCAGGTGGTGATGAGAAAGTCACGTGATGAAACAAAGCCCATCACAAGCAGCTTTTAAACAATAAGATACATTGAAGGTGCATAGTGTCATTCACACAGACACTAAACACCAATGTAGTGAGACTCAGTTCAGTCAGTGTACTGTTTGAGTAAATGAATTACTCTGGGATATTGGTTTGTTTGAAATCAGAGGGACTGTCAGCCACATTAAAAAAGTGAACAGCTTAAGTCATTTGTGGATTAATGCATATTGGAGACGCGAACCATTTAAAATGATTCAGTTCGATTTGGTGAACTGGTTCAAAAAGATCCGGTTACATCGAATGATTCGTTCGCGAACCGAATATCACAAACTGCTTTGTTTTGAACTCTCTCTCACAAGAGACACGGAGAAGACAATGCTGAATAAAGTCGTAGTTTTTGCTATTTTTGGACCAAAATGTATTTTCGATGCTTCAAAAAATTCTAACTGACTCTCTGATGTCACATGGACTACTTTGATGATGTTCTTCTTACCTTTCTGGACATGGACAGTATACCGTACACACAGCTGAAATGGAGGGACTGAGAGCTCTCGGACTAAATCTAAAATATCTTAAACTGTGTCCCGAAGATAAACGGAGGTCTTACGGGTTTTGAACGACATGAGGGTGAGTTAATAATTACATAATTTTGCTATTTGGGTGAACATCCCTTTCAGTTATTCAGACCTACCGGCTGTGTACGGACGTTGCTTTTTGCCGCTGTTTTGTATGGAAGTCTATGGGAAATCTAGTTTATTTTCCCCTAAAAGGGGGCGGTGACGAAATTGACAGTTACGTTCCCGGATGAGTGAAT
This sequence comes from Carassius carassius, assembly GCF_963082965.1. Classification (NCBI taxonomy): domain Eukaryota; kingdom Metazoa; phylum Chordata; class Actinopteri; order Cypriniformes; family Cyprinidae; genus Carassius; species Carassius carassius. The sequence continues at coordinate 12,955,794 of NC_081770.1, read as the reverse complement.
GGCAAGATACAAAAAATAATAAATACATAATTATGAACATGTGTTAATATGTTTACTTTTGTTCTCAGTATTTTCATAGCATTTAATGATTATGAACATAAAAGCATTACCAAAAAATATATATAATAATAATTATATACCATCAATGAAACCACAAAGCTGACGCGGAGTATAACTGAAATATAAAGTCATTTTGTGTGTTATTGCTTTTAATATTATTTTCTAAAATAAGGTAGGCTACATTAAAGTACATATGGCAATGTTTTTCCGAATCCGTTCTCTTGTTTGTTCACTTCTTCCTGATATAGTGAACTCAACTGACAAACACTATATAGGGAATAGTGAATGAGTGAACGAGTGAGTGATTTCAGACAACAACACACGTTATATAAATATGAAATGTAGAACAAAAACAATTGGCTCGTCTTCCAGTGGGTACCCCCACCCTGCGCCCTGTAACATCGAGCCCCGACCCCATACCCCAGATAAAATATGCTCCCACGGCTATGCCGTTAAGGTTTGTTCTAGTAATGTAATTTACACTCACACAGGGGCGTAGCAAGCTTTTCAAAAGTGTGGGGGATGGATGCGGTTTGTTTGTAAACAATAAAAATGATGAATACAGTGACAGAGGAGTACAAAATGCAGGGCTTAAAGTTCTCCGGCACTGTGCCGGATTTCCGGCTGGCAGCGTTTGGCTGGGAAAAAAAATAATCCTACATTTAAAAAAAAAAAAAAAAAATATCAGAAAAGGGGAGAAAAAAATTCGCCCACACAAAGATTTTTCTCTGGTGGTAGGCTATAAATAATGTAACAATTTACTGTTTTTAAACATTAAAATAATATACACTTTTCTTTCATAGTTCTTTAACAGGAATGCAAACAATAGCTGCTGAACAATATCCCAATAATAGCAATTAGCATTAGTCTAAAAAACGAAATATAATAGGCCTACCGAAAACACTCGACATGTCAAGAAAACGATAACAGAACATCTTCCCAAACACATATCAAGCTTATTTAAAAACCTCGAAAGCATAAACACTCATACCTGGAAAAGGGAGATGTAAATAGCCATAACCATAAGTTCCCGCCTCCTCAGCACGAGCTGACCGATAACACCCCAAGAGAGTCGGGACTTAATGCAGAACAGCCAATCATCAGCCGGTCACACTCAAAGCCGGTGTCATGTTTGGGGGGGGGGGGGGGGTTGGGGGGGTTAGGAGGCAGCCGCAGCGAGCGCAGACACAGAGCGGCCAGCGAAACGGAGGAGCGACTGTGGCGTTTGCGCAAAACTGCAGAAAACGTGCGGGTGTTGAACCCTCTCACCAGGAAAAGTGTGGGTGTTCACGGGTGCGACGCCCCTGCACTCACACACTTCTGCATATGAAATGACCACATCTCCAATACAGTTTCTGTTCGTGTGTGTGCAAATGACTCGTATTTTGTTATTTTAGATTGTTTCAATAAACCTGTTTTTAAAGCAAACTGTATGAGCTGGTAGCTGTTTTTGCTGACTGTTACAAATTACCCAAGCATATGTGTTACCTACCCCGGTAGTGGGGTAGATTACAAAAGCACTCCATGTATTTGACATCAATTTATAAGGGCTGTGAAATTCTTGCACAGGTTTAAATTGGTGCCTGTAGCTAAAAAAATCAGCGAGATACAAATGCTGAAACAAAAAAAGTGTTACAATGCCCGGTCCCCCTATATGCTTTAAATGGTGTTTGATTCTGGTTTCTCCAGGAACAGGCCGACATATTATAAATTAACATTTAAATCACACTTACATGAAATCCGTTCATAATTCCCCTAAACAAATGTAATCACCGACGTATTCAAACCTTCTAGCAGTAGTTCAGACAGTCGTGTGCAGCAGGAACCGAATCCAGAAGCTTTTTCAAACCCTTTCGATTTGTGATCGCTGTCACATGATATCACGAAAAAAAAAAAAAAACTCAGTTTAAATATTTTTGACTGGCCATTCCGATATCATTTGCTTGATTTGAATCTCTTATTTAGCTCACAATTTTTAATTCCAATTTGCAGTTAACCGTTAAGAAATTATGTTCATTCAATATTTGTTCAACAAGATTAATGCTTTTATTACAGCCACTTTAATGTATTTTTTAGCGAACTCAAATAAAACCATCAAAGTGAAAATCCAGTGCCTATCCTTTACATATTGGTTTGTTTTAAACACAATAAAACGTGCATCAAACAAGTCTTGTCTATATCCTGCTTTATATTTGACATTTATCATGGTTGGTTGAGGTTGGGTGACTGTAAAACTATTCACACTGATTTCAGCAGGACTGCAGTATTTTTAAATGTTCCATAAATCTGTGGGTTTTATACCCTCTCCTGTTGAGTTTATTTTCATCACATTTAATGTGAAAACAACATATACTATCAGTTGTTTTGAATTTATGCATGAATTGAGTAATCATAGTCTGATTAAAACCCCTTCATTACCATCTATTTAATGAAAAATTAATTCAGCACTAACATTATATGAAAAATGAAAAAAAGTTATACACTGTAAAAAAAAAACGTTATTTTACAGGTAATGTTCTGTATTTTTTTACAGAATTTCCCCTTTTTTTCATTAAAGAGTAAAATGCTGTTGTTTTACAGATATTTGCTGTAATTTAAAGTTTTACAATTAAAATTACAGTAATTCCTTGTAATTAGCAATTACATCAAAATTATGTTTTTTAAAGGTAATTCATACTATTTTTACAGATTAAAAATGTAGTTTTACATAAAATAACTGTTAATGTTTTATAGATTATTTTCCTGTTTAAGACAGAAATTAATGTAAAATTACTTCATTTTGATTAAGCACATTATAGCGGAATTAAAATGCTTTACACTGCTTGCAGCTATATTTATAATTATCATTAAAAATTAAAATGTGGTCTATTTAGGGTTTTACCATGCCCTGGCAGGAAAGAAATGCCCATGTCTCCTGGATCAAAATTCAAGCTTAACTTTTTGTGGTCCATGGTTCCTTCAGTGATTTTTAATGCCTACAATATCAACAAACCTGCATTACAATTTTTCAGAAATTAGAATCAGAAACTCCATATTTATAACATATTTTATTCATTATTACAAAAACATTGTATTATGCCAGCATCAAATGTGATGGTAACATTTTTGAACAGATCATCTCTTGTTTACTGTGCTAACATGTAATGTAGAATTCTAAAACCTTGGAATGTTAAAGGAGAACTCCGGTCAATTTTAACATTTACCTTTGTTGTTTGTAAATTTGTAGTGCTGTCAGTACAGAGAACAACGAAAAAAATCGGTGTTGCCTACAGTACACCGTGTTATCCTCTTTTTAAAATTTGCACCCTGTTGACTTAAACGGGGCAAGTTTTAAAGCTGCTTTTAGCCTCTTAACATCCTCGATGTGTCATTACAAGTGCCCAGACATGTGAAGTGATTCCTTCAGAGTGAACACGGTGAATCTGACTGCAGTAGATGTGAAAGATATGCATAAAAGTGATTCAGCCAGCGCACATACCTCTGTTTACTTCCTGTTTTCCGGTGAAGCCCACAGTAGTCGATGTCAGACTCATATGATCCAATATTCCAAAACGTATTTTTATTTTTTCCCAAAAAAATTTTTTTTGCCGTGATTATTATATCTTTTTTAAATTAAAATGGTTATTATAAACACGGCAAATAGTTTTTTGTAGAAAAAAATAAAAATACGTTTTGGAATATTGGATTGTATGAGTTCGACAATCGATTACTGTGGACTTCACCGGAAAACAGGAAGTAAACAGAGGTATGTGCACTGGCTGAATCACTTTTATGCATATCTTTCACATCTACTGCAGTCAGATTCACCGTGTTCACTCTGAAGGAATCACTTCACATGTCTGGGCACTTGTAATGACACAACAAGGATGTTAAGAGGCTAAAAGCAGCTTTAAAACTTGCCCCATTTTAGTCAAGTGGGTGCAAATTTTAAAAAGAGGATAACACGGTGTAGGCAACACTGATTGTTTTCGTTGTTCTCTGTACTGACAGCACTACAAATTTACAAACAACAGAGGTAAATGTTAAAATTCTCCTTTAACATTACAAACTGTGTGTGAGGAAGAGGTCAGAAGGAAAATATGTGATAGATGACTAGAAGATAATGAAGAACAGTGCCAGTGGACTTTTTATATGTCTGTGAGACTTGAGATTCCAGAGGTTTTCTCAGACAGGCCAACTGCCGCTCCCATGCACATAATCCTCCTTGGGTCTCTAGAAAACATAACAACTTGTGAGAAAAAAATGGCATCCAGTACAGGAGTCAGGAGATGAGAAGTACAGACGGTTTATTAGAAAGATTAGCAATATGTACAAGCTAAAACATCTGCCTTACAAGACTAGGTTCAATCTTACTGAAATAAGTAATGTCTGAAGCCCAAAGTATAGTAAAGTTTGACGTGAAGGCTCAGCGTATGCGTCCAGTCGAACCCTGTACCAAAGTATACTCCATTTGACTGTGTGTGCAGACAGGTTTGACACATGCACAATAGCTTAGCTTAATTTACTCCCCCTTACATGCAGAAATCAATCATTTCTAAAATCAATAATCAATAAATCAATAATTCATATCCTGTGAATGATTACATGTTAAAAGCGCTTGCCATAAAGTCGGAAGTGAAGAAATGGTTGAATAAAGTCGTTATTTTTGCTGTTTTCATTTTTTGCTTAAAAAAATTAAGATTGAAGCACTGGAGTCACATGATCTACTTTAATGATGTATTTACTACATTTCTGGGTCTTGAAAGTTTCAGTTACTTAGGCTGTCAATGGAGGGACAGAAAGCTCACGGATTTCATTAACTCTTTCACTGCCAAACACAGAATTTTCCAGGTTTCAGGTGGCATACGGTAAGGAAAGCCCTTGCGCATGTTCTGAAAGAGTATGAGACTTCCGGATCATAGAAACAAGCGTCTGCAAACGTAGACGCGATCAGCACAAACGGGAATTAGTTAGGAGAGTGGTGATAAAATAAGAACAAGTGAAGATAAAATAAAACGTTTTTTTAATTTTTTTTTAAAGCAGAGGCTCAGATCTTTATTTTGATTTATAGTATGTTCATATATTCATAGAACAAAATAGTCTGCAGGCCATCAAAGTTTAGTGAAAATCGTCAAAAACCCTGGCGGTGGCTGGCAACTTTTTTTTTTTTCAAAACGCTGGTGGGGAAAGAGTTAAAAATATCCTTATTTGTGTTCTGAAGATAGGGAGAGTAATTAATGACAGAAGTTTAGTTTTTGGGTGAACTAACCCTTTAAGACAAAGTGTTCATGTTTACATGCATAGTATGTAAGGCCGCATTTACACTGCAGGTCTTGATGGCCAATTCCGATTTTTTTGACGACCCTCTTACATCATCTTTTAAAAGTGACTCATATCCGATATCTTCATTTACACTACACTTGGCGAAACGAACAGAAAATAGCATTATATCACAAAATCAATTTCAATAGTACTTAGAGTTTAATGTATTAACATGACATTCATATAAACTATTTTAAATGCAAGTTTCATCCTTGCATCAGAATAATTATTTAGTACAAATTCTTCATGACAGTGATTCTGTACACAGAGCCGCTGAATGTGTGCGAGAGGAATAATAGGTGGTAGAACTTTTGTTAAACACGTCAGAGATTCTGGGTTTGATTCCACCCTCGTATAGTTTTTTTACTCATTAAAACCAAATGCGTTCATCAGTGATTGTATATCAAGGGCAGGGACATTTTTATGTGCATTTTATTTTGTGGTTTCACTGGAACGAATAGAGTCTCCACAACGGGACTGAAGCGCGTGTCTGTGCACGAGCCGCCGTCACTGACAAAAGCAACAACGAGCACTCAGCATGATTTCAAAAGCAACACATTTCAGCGCCAGATCACCTTTTATTTTACAGAAATGAACGAAATTAATACTCTGCTAGTTGTTATAGATGTATCTGTACCTCGATCGGTTTCAAAAAAGTCACTTTTTCAATGACGTACGACTCGCATTGACGGGAATATCTGATCTGTCCGCATACATGGCAGGTGCAAATGCGCGTATCCAATTCATATCAGATTTATTTCAACATATAAGTGAGGCCTGAAACCGATCATGTGCTTTTTTCCTGCTTACACGTTCGCCGGTCATACCCGAACTGTGCCACATGGGAGGAAAAAAAACGGAATTGGGTCACTTTAACCATGCAGTGTAAATGCGGCCTAAGAGGCTTTCAGTTCAGCCAGTAAGCAGCATTCTCCACAACAATGTAATTTTTCAGTGACGATGACGTAAATAACCAACGATTACTTTGTACTGCGTTGTATTGTTTTTATATGTTTGTTTTCGTCATTCTAGACGTATGTTCATTTTACTCGTTATTTTGGCTGCGTAACCTGTTGATGATGATTTGCGTCACTCATGCTGTACATTGTACACTAAGTGTTTGCTTTTCAACAAAGTATGTACTTTGGGCTTAAGAGCATTAATTCATGCAAAGTGACAATAAGCAACTTACTCATTAAGAACTCCACTCAAACTCCGAAATGCGAGTAATAAGCGTCAGGACTTTTGGGTTCACTGCATTGCTCTTCTTCTTTTCCAGACGTTCAACTTTGGAACCCTTGTCAGGATTGATCTTAAATATGCACCTGTTGGTAAATGAGTGGAATAAAAAACAAACACCTGTTACATATCAACAAAACATCAACTCACAATAACACACCAATCTAATCAATATCAATGTACCCACATGAAGTGTATGGATGAATGTTAGAATTGTTGTCTCAAAGAGGGCACCATAAGAGTCACTTCTCTACTATAGCCCTTGTTTGTAGTTCTTCTATGCTGTTTCTATCTCCTTGATGTCAACAATTTTGACTTTACTGAGAATTTAGGGGCAACACTGTGTCTGTACTTATGTAACTTTAAATATTTCTAACTTAAAAAGGTATTTGAGGAATAGAAAGGAATGTTTATTTGCGAGAAATGTCGAGACAGACTCAGCATATGCACAAGAGAGACTGAAACTGTGCAGAATGAGAAAATCAAATATGGTCTATGAGAGACTGAGATATCCAAAATGCTCTAAACACCTAGTAGAGGTGATATTACTTATTTAAAAGTATCTGGCCTGTTGTGAAAAAATAACTACAAAGTTAACTACATCAAGCATCTCTCGTCTCCTCTCCTCATTTGTGAAAGTTTGTGTGTGTGTGTGTGTGTGTGTGTGTGTGTGGATTGGGTGGGAGGGTTTACTGACTTGATAAGATAGTTACTGTTGTGTTAAAGACAACAGGTTCTTGTACCCTAGTAGTTTTTGTTATTTTGTTTTTCTTTATTTTTTTTAATTTGTATATGTTCTTAAGTTTGTTGGTTTTTAAATTTAAATTCTCTTCCTGTTCTCTTTTCCTCTCCTCTTTTCTCCTCTCTTTAGAACTACTGGTGGTCTATGGTATATTGGCTGATATGAGATTTAAGTTTTATCCCTTCAACAATCAGTTTAACTCATGGATGCCAGAACCATTGTATATGGGTGGGACAAGGACCACCCACTTTTTAAGACCAATGATATTGGACCCACTCACTTTTACCATCTCTAATTCAGCGCATGTCTGTTCACTTGTAAGAGTGCCTTCAGTCTAATCCATTCCACTTGAGGAATGCCCTAATAAATTAATTTCCATTCCGCGTTTTAGTTACAGCCTTGACTTCCTTGCTGTGCATTGAAGCACACTAACACAAATGTCACTAAGAGCGGAGATCGCGCTGCACACACACAGAAGCTTATCAACGCTGCCCTACAACTTTAAGTAATAAAATAGCTTTGCTACTGAATCGCTGCATTATATTTCTTAGCAACGAGGGGGTTACATCGCTATTTTGAAGTAATTCAACTCACAGCTTCGTTGTTAATAGAGTGAGAAGCTGAACAGATGCTGGTACGAATCTCTCTCTCTTTCTCATTAATTCAAATAAATGCTATAATTCGTTCATTCAAATAAATGTAATCTCGCAATACTTTATCCCTGTGTCGGATTCAAAGCGGGCAGAATGATTTAGCGAGCCCTGACGAAAATAACCGTCAGTTGTACCCTTCCGGTCAACTATTGAGCTGCAAACAACAATAACAGATTTAAGTTGTCAATGCTGGCAAATTAGAATATATAAGAAGGATAATAACGGATTGTGGATTGTCCCATAATTATTTAATTAAAATGCACCAGAATACAGGAAATGGCATCTAGTCGAGTCACATTTTTCTGGGGGAGGACCCACCCACATTTTCTTTGCTTCCGACGCCTATGCTTGAAATCAAAAATACAGAGACAAATACAAGATACTACTCTCAAGAATAAAAAAAAAAAATCCCAATCAGAAGATAATTAAATTACATTTACCTTTGAAGAAACTCGAGTGTGCCCCCAAGTGCTGTTGGATAGTGCATGTTAAAGATGTAGTAACACACAAACATGCAGACCAGTGCATCTGTGAAGCTTGTCATGTTTTCCATTATCACCACCTGGTCCGCTCCCACCATGAAAGCTGCTGCAGACATTGGACTCTCTCCTGTGAAAAAAATTAAAATAATAATATTATCAGAGTCATACAGGAAAATCCATCAATTTAAAAGTCACTACTTGATTTTAGCACACAAAAATTCTGTTGCCTCTCACTTACCACATACAATAATACATGGTGTGGGTGGCAGGTGTTCTGTCTGAACCTCATCTGCAATGCAAGTTTTGTCGACCATGTGGAACATTCTTTCATGATCATCTTTAAAGTGTAAAAGTAGCATCAACACTGCTCCAGAGGGTCCACCACCAGCTTGGATTTCTTCTCTCTGTTTTGAAGCTATGTTTGACTTCTCAAGTGGAAGAGATTGGAAGTAGTCAAGAACTCTAGCAAATTTAGTTGCCATGGCCTCCTCAAATGCCTCATTGATGTGGACACCAGTTAAAAGTTTGAAGTGTTCCTTCAGGCCAACAAGTGAAAATAGATAGGGCCATTCTTCTTTAATGACCTGTGTGTCCTTAGGGAAACTTAGGGAACGTTTAGGGAAATCACCTTCCATGTTTGAGTGGCTTGGAGCTATATCGCTCTGAGCAGAGAGGACACCTAAAAAGCACAGAGACACATTCACTTAAAAAGATCAAAGTCACGCTTGGACATGGATTCATTTTTTACAGCGTAAATACACAACTTTGTAGAAATTGAGGATTTAGTACATTGATTGATCATTGATCGCTTATATTCAAAATACAGGCCCTTTGTCAATATATACAAACAAAATCAAAAATACATTCATATGTTCAAACTATAGGCCTTACTTTTTATGTGTGCAAGAAGCCTCCTTGCTTGAATGGGTTTGAGCACTCCAGCAAGGTCATCTGTCTGTACAAGGTTCATGTCATCAACCATTTCCACACCCAAGTCTCGGAGGGCATCCAAAATGGGTTGCATTGTAGCCGGTGTGCTATACATTGGAAGTTCTTCTTTAATAAGTGTGGCTATGTCATCCATGGCTAAACAGGGGAAATAAATGATCAGTGAAATGGAAACATAGCTACAGATCTAAAACACTATGCTTCAGGGATATTACTTTCATCGCAAACAGACTGTATGCAGCAAGTGGGTAAAAATCTAGACAATGATCAGCATGAATGCAAAGCATATCCCTTGCAGCTTCTCCAACTTTATAGAGCCCAAACTCCGGCATGTAAGATGATGAGTGTGGTGTCACAAGAAAATAGACATCTTTGTTTTCTTTCATAAGAACAAGCTCAATTTGTCCAAATTCCACAGACTCATCATTATTAAGGCATAGAAAGAAACCCTTTCTATAGAGAGTTCCCTTAAAGGTCACTTCTGTGGACACCAAGTCAGGTGTGACCAAGCTTGCCTCAACAGTATTGCGTACTTTACTGCTGTACAGCTCAGCATGGTAAGGGGAGGAGTCTTTCACCTGCAAAGCTGGAGGAAAGAAGGAGCTGGAGTTCATGTAGGATTGAAGGAGCTGATGATTGTTTGCCAGACTCTTGCAAACATTTTTGAAGTTTTGTGTCCTCCTCACACATTGTTTAAAGTATGAGTGTTTGCTCTCAAACCTCATTGTCCACAAGCGAATGAGTGGGCCAAACCTCATGATCAACCATGGATAGTGTAGGAGATAGTGATGCTTTGGTTTCAGTTTTTCAGAGGGAAATAGATGCTTCCTTGTTTCAAGATATTCTTGAATGTGGACCTGAAGGAAACTAACTTGGGCAGCAGATATCTTGGGGGAACAGACTAACTCCACTACTTCCTTTAGCATTATCACTAACTGCCATACCTGGTCCTGGGTGTCTTTGATTCTGTCCCCAATAATGATGGGGAGGAGTCGCAGCAAACACCAATTCTCAGCTGCCTGCCCACCAATCTTAATTCCACGTTCACTGACTTCTGAAGGAACTGAACTAGCATCAGAACCCATGTACTTGAATTGTTTGATTTGCCGGTTGAGTTGCTGGTAAGTCATCCATTTCTTCACTTTCACAAAGTACTGCAGGCAAATAGAAAGGTCATAGGCAACTACTCCTTCAAATAAGTCATGGCCTATGCAGGGTGGAAGGCCGGGCTGACAAACATGAAAATACTGAAGAGTATTGAAAAGTGAGTCAAACTTCACTCCATTTACAACTGTTTCTTCACTGTCTTGTAGTAGCTGCACTGCCTCTTTGTAATTTTCAACTGTCCTCACTGGAAATCTGACTGTCACATTACCAATTTCCTCTCTGTGTACCAAACAGAACCTACAACAGTGAGAGGAAGTACTGAAATTTTCAGTATAACCACCAATACAGTGGGATCCTAAATTGTCACCAGCAATGCACAAGACCGTTGCCCGTACAATATGACCTGAAGACGTGACTAGACCATTGTCTTCTAGCTCTTTAATGTCTGACAGCATTCTTGAAAACAATTTATCATGCCCAAAGTATTTAAAATCTTGCTCCGTGCAAAAAAGCAACAGCTGCAGGTGATCAACACTTGACCGATAGAACGGCTCAAAGTTGGCAAGTGTAAAGTACACTCCCACTATCTTGTGCTTTTTCTTTGCCGAGCCGAGAGGGTTGACTACCTCAAAAGCATCCTGGTACAAAATAAGCTTTAAACTTATACCTGACTGCATACACAAAGCATTGGTATGAAACACTGATCCATCACACACATCAGTTAATACCCCTGTAGGAGGGACATTTTGAGTCTTCACGCATTCCTGCCAAACCACAGGATCTTTTAATATTGCATTCAAAGTTTCTTTGAGAGGGATGTACTGTGCATACCTGTCTCTTCTTTTATCATCTGTCCCTGGGTAAATAGGTTGTGGGTGCACATAGGAGAAGTTCTTTTGAAAAAACTGCTTCCTGGAATATTCTGTGGAGAGAGGAAAGCTGCATGAAGAATGCAAATCTGTCACACCATTCAAAGCTGCTTCTACATCAGAATCAGAAATATTTGTAATCCCTTTAAGTTTTTCTTTAAATTGTTTTGTTGTGTGCTGACTGCAAATATCATGTAAGCCATTTATCTCTTCAACAATCATCTGTATGGTGGATGAAGGAATGAGGTGCTTTGCCTGCAGTTTCATGTAAAACATACAGATATTTTTTGTGTAGATGGCTCTCATATCAGTATCACTTGGCATATCCTCACATGCATTTTCACCTGTATCACTTTCAATTGCATCAAAAGCTGGCTCAGTATGCACCAAATCTGCAGAGCATGTAGCGGATAATTGCCCTGCAATCGCATTTTTATGGATCCTGGATATATGTGAAGTAAATGATGACCGTAGCTTAAATAGTTTGCCACAGCTAGCAAATGGACACTTTACCAACTCACTTTTGGAAAGATGTGACCTGAGATGTGCAAGCAAATTTTTGAGATCTGTGCACTGCTTCTGACAACTTGTGTTCTCACATGTATATGGTCCTTGACTAACGTTACTTGTATAATTTCCAGTTGTCACAGTTGGGTTTTTGTGGTGTCGATGAAAATGTGTTTTTAGAGCACTGTACTTAACAAAAACTCGTTTGCAGTCAGTCACACAACATGGATATTGGCCATTAGCCTCATGTCTATGTAGTCCTTGATGATCTACATAACCTTTTACAGATTTTAGCGAAAGGCCACAGAAACGGCATGTAAAGACATTAGCCATTTCATATTACAAACTAAACTGAGCTATAAAACATTTAAAATAATTATTATAAATTTTAACACAGAATAGCGTGTATATTGTAGAGAACTTTATTCACTTTTTCTTAACAAGTCAATTTCCAGTGCTAATATGTAGATTTAGAATGCGCAGTTGCCGCACGTGGACCGAAGCAAGTAACGTTAAGCACGAGGTGTAGCGAGTGTGAAAATAAGAGATTATAAGTGGTTATTGGATTACCTTGAGTGTGGTTGTATATGTTAAATCACTCATCACTATGCAAAAGGAATTGTGAATGTATTAAGATTGTAATGTACTGTATTTTTGTTCTGTGTATATTTTTTATTATCCATCCATGATCAATACACGGATAATAAAGCCATCGCATCAGCGCAGTTCTTTAAAACTTAACACTTCTCTTCAGGAGTAGCCTATTAAAACCACACAGAAAATCTAGCAATATATTGTTACCAAAGCATGTATTTATTACATTCAGAACAAGTGCCGCATGTAATTTTCATACAGATAAGTTAACCCTGACGCAACTGTGCAGTTTTATATGCAAAAAGTAAAGTTTAGCCAGTTTGCTAACTTTATCAAATCAAACTTCAGCGCACATAGGAGAGACAGTGAAATTACTTGAATATTGTATATATGTAACCAAACATACAATTGCACATGAAATGCCTAAGGTCGAGAAAAAGATGTTTGCTCATGCTCACCTGTTGGCCAAGTGTGACTGTGACTGAGCGGGCCCGCGTTGCGTTGTTGTTCGTTGATGTTCCTTTACCGAATAGGTGGCGAAGTACAAGCAAACGTAATTATATATAAAATATATTGCGTCTGCATTTAAACATAAATTAGAGTTTTGCTCCTGTCGCAATACTGCTAAAACATGACTTAATCGAATCCACTTATTTTTTATTTTGTGCTGCTTGTATACAACTTGACTTTATGAATTTATTTAGTTTTTGGAGCTGCAACTAGAGTCACGGTACCCTGTAAAAATAGCATTTTGTGTTTACAATTCATTTTCATAAATAGTTAAATTATTTAATACAGTGACATTGCCACAGCTGTGATAGTGTTTATCAAAGGGACATTGTGCTCTGAGGAAAAAAAAAACATTAAAGAGAGAGAGAGAAAATAGTTGTTATGGTATCTCCTGTGATGGTTGAGGTGATTTTGCAAAGTAAGACGTGTACCTACAGTAGATCATCACCTTTGGTGATCCTGAAACAACATTCCTGTCATAAAAACATAGTCTTAACCCATAGTCTTAATACTTGATATTAATTTTAAATTTATCCCTAAAATCTGTTTAGTTGATTGGAATGTTGTTCCAGGACAAACAAGGAAGTTGATCCAGGAACAAGTTCTACTTGGTGAAATCACATTCACCATCCTTGCTATTGGCAACCACTTGAAATCACAGAGCAATCACCAATTAACATCTGAACCACTATTAAATGCTTAGCAATAACCTAGTAGCAAACACTTCTATTGTTAACGTAAAAATATTACATGTCATCCAGCCCATTGTGTTATCCATCTTATTTCTGACATAACAATGGGTGCAGCCATTTTTTAACTTGTGTGAGACTTCTGGGTGTCATCAATACATCTGAAGAAAAACAGTTTATTACTAATATTTGTTACCATATTCATTTAATATTATCATAATCATAAACACATGATAATCATATAGCACAAGTAATTTACTGTTTACTACACCCTTGTTATTTTTCAAGCTGTTCTACCTAGTGACTAATGAAACTGAAGTCTCATACTGTCATACATGAAAATATCTCGTATGAAAAGCTTCTTCCGTGTTGAAAAATAGGGTGGATATGGTAGTGAAGTATGGGGCCAACACAGTCATACCTGTTGGGAGAAGCACCAACAGAAACTTTCCTTGTGGAATTTTGCAGATACGTTTTACAAGTGCACAGAAAAACACCAACAAATGCATGAGAGCAAAATTAGGCAGGTACATATACAAATGAACATACACATTGTCTTTTTTACCATTTACCATTTACCAGCAATGTGTCATTCATATATATACATATACATATACATACATACATGTGTGTGTGTGTGTGTGTGTGTGTGTGTGTGTGTGTGTGTGAGATTGTAACTTTTGTTGCCTATTCAGAGAATGATTTCTGCATTTTGACTAAGATCAAAATATTTCCACAGAATAATGAAAATAACATTATTATAATTTCAACTCCATAAAACTATTTAACATTCAAACTTTTATTCAACAGCACACTTTATTCAGATGCATATTGTTGTTTGTGTGTGTATGTGTGTGTGTGTGTGTGTGTGTGTGCGCGCGCGACGCAGATTCAAATTTGCCGCCAATTCCGTGTCCTCTTAGTCCCGCCCACAACGACCACCAAGTCTAATGTGTCGTAACAGAACAAGTTTGAAAAATGACAAACGGTTGCCAGAGATGACTTCTCAGCGGGTTAGCGCGGGTGTTTTCAATTCATTGTTTTAAGGTGAGCCATCATTATCATGGATCTGCATTGGCATTTTGGAAAAAGGAATATAATGTTTTCTTCCACGTTTCGAATGAAGGTAAGAGTGTTCTCATTTCAATATAAAAAGTATGCATTGATCCAGATCGATGGATCGTTACACCCCTAGGTATATGATGCAGCTAAATCAAGTATATAACGTTGCTTCCTATACATTTACCTAAAATAACATAGCAGCCAAAAAATGCAACGTTACTATTAGCCTTTCCTGATCAGGTTTCATATCGTTCCAGCGTTAATTTCGTTGAGTAATTTTCGTCATAGTTTTTGTCATGTAACGTTAGTAGGTTAATTTTCTATTGAACAGGCTGACTGGCATCAGGTCAAATAATTATGTTATTTCCTATCATAAGAGTACAGTAAACATTTTATTTTAGAAAAATAAAATCATAATTTCACCAAAATGTCACTTTCGACATTCTATATGAAAATCAGATCGCAGTGTCTGTATTGCATGTTCAAACCTTAATATATCAATCATACAGTAATAACAGGTTAATAAGTGTTTCCTCCATTATGAGTTTGAACATTTTAAAGAATGCTTAAACTAATCCATTACACTTTAAATGTGCACTGTGCAAGGGTTATTCATGGTTAGGGGTAGCCCTAACCCCCTAAATGTAAAGTATTTTAAAATATTTATTTGATTTTGTGATTTCAGGTTATGTGGAAAAGCTTGTGCTTGTGGATCTACAGCAGATGACAATGGCAACCCAGGTGTGTATGGAAAGAGGGGACTGTTTAGAAAATTTGCTACTTGGCAAATTGAATTACTCCAGGTCAGATTATTACATTATTTATATCATACTTATATCATAAGAGTACAGTAAACATTTTATTTTAGAAAAATAAAATCATATAAATTCATCAAAATGTCACTTTCAACATTCTATTTGAAAATCAGATCGCAGTTTATGTATTGCATGTTCAAACATTAAAGGGTTAGTTCATCCAAAACTGAAAATTCTGTCAGTAATTTCTCACCCTCATGTTGTTCCAACCCCGTAAGACTTTTGTTCATCTTCGGAACACAAATGAAGATATTTTTGATGAAATTTGAGAGCTGTGTCACTCCTCCATAGGCTTCTAGGTGATCTATGGAGGGACAGAAAGCTCTCAGATTTAATCAAAAATATCTTAGTTTGTGTCCCGAAGATGAACGAAAGTCTTACGGGGTTGGAACAACATGAGGGAGAGTAATTAATGACAGAATTTTCATTTTTGGGTGAACTAACACTTTAATATCAATCATAATTAACAGGTTAAGTGTTTCCTCCATAATGAGTTTGGAAATTTTAAAGAATGCTTAAACTAATCCATTATACTTTAAATGTGCACTATGCAAGGGTTATTCATGGTACCCTAAATGTAAAAAGTATTTTAAAATATTTATTTCTTTTGTGATTTCAGATTATAGAAAAACCTGTGCTTGTGGTGATCTGCAGCAGATGACCATGGGAACACAGGTGTGGAAAGAGGGGACTGTTTTTAATCTGAAATCTGTATCAAAGATGGACAAATCTTCATTATATAGACATTTTATAGACATTTGTTGTCCTTTTTGAAAGTGAAGCTGGACTCAATTTACTGCAGTTGTTTAGATAAATGCTGGCAGTAAGTTTTGGGTGAACTATTTCTTTAAACACAGTCATAGCCCCTGTTACTTTCATGACTAAAGTTTTATCTTGTCTAAATGCAAAGATTGCTAAAGTCACAGTCTGATGACATATTCATTACTTTGTCTTAAAGGAACACTCCACCGTTTTTTTGAAATAGGGGTTATTCACCGTCTCCCCTAGATTTAGATAGGTGTGCAAAAGCATTTTTGTCTCAGTGCATGCATTAACTTAGTCTGGCAAAGCTGCCACTAGCTTAGCTTAGCATAGTGAATGGAATCCTATCTTTCCGGTTAGCATGTCGAGAATAAAAGTGAACCAAAAAAAAAAAAAAACTTAACTTTCTAACAGGCGAAGCACTGCTACTTGGGCGCAGAGATATCATGCATGCGCCCAAGTAGCAGTGCTTCGCCCGTGCTTCCCCCCAATATAGTCCCAAGTCAAAATCTGCCTAGGAAATCGCCTAGTCTTAATCTGCATTGCTATTTGTACTCGTTGGGAATATGCAGCCCACAAGAAGTAATTTCGTAAGTTTTTTGGTTTTTTTTTTTGGTTCACTTTTATTCTCGACATTCTATCTGGCAACATAGGATTCCATTCACTATGCTAAGCTAAGCTAGCAGCAGCTTTGCCAGACTAAGTTAATGCATGCACTGAGACAAAAATGCTTTTGCACACCTATCTAAATCTAGGGGAGACGGTGAATAACCCCTATTTCAAAAAAACGGTGGAGTGTTCCTTTAAGGTTAAATAACATCAGGACTGGGCATCTCCCCCTGAAGTGCTATTGAAACAGTACATTACTGTTACATACAACTTTATTGAAGTTTGTGGAGTTTAGTGGCCATAACATAAGTCCAAATATTAAAGGAATAGTTCACCCAAAAATGAAAATGTTCTGGTAATATACTCACCCTCAGGTCATCCAAGATGTAATCGGGTTTCTGTCTTCATCAGAATTTACAGAATTTAAAACAGATGTCCTCCTGAAATTAATGCAAGAAATAGTAGTCCATCGTTTTGCAATGGTCCAAAATACATATTTAGGTGCATCAAAATAATCCACATGACTCCAGTCGATAAGTCTTCTGAACTGAAACAATTGAACATTTTTACAAACAAAACATTAGTTATGTTCTTTTAAACTGCAAATGCTTATTTCTGAATCTGGTCTGTGATGCACACTCAGCCACGTGTCACAAATATTGTTTTGTTTCTAAATCAATAATGATTTAGATAATTTAATAAATGATCAATTGCTTCAGTTCAGAAGACTTATTTGTCGACTGGAGTCGTGTGGATTATTTTGATGCATCCTATATATGTATTTTGGACCATCCAAAACGTTGGACTACTCTCACTTGCATTCATTTCTTGAGGAGACACCCTTGTGTTCTGAGGGTAAGTAAGTTATCAGCAAATTTAGATTTTTTTTTTTTTTTTTTCTAAAAATCAAATAAAGTGATCTGCTGAAGAAAGAAAAACATATATCTTGGATGGCATGAGGGTGAGTAATACATAAGAGAATTTTCATTTTTGGGTGAACTATTCCTTGATAATAATGTCTGATTGTGTAAATATACAGAAATGTTTCTTTGAATGTAGCCACTTATTAAAGCGATAGTTCACCCAAAAACAAAACTTCTGTCATTAATTTCTCTCCCTCATATCGTTCCAAACCTGTCAGATCTTCGTTCATCTTCAGAACACAAATGAAAGTATTTTTAATGGAGTCCGAGAGCTTTCTGTCCCTCCATTGACAGCCTAAGTAGTTGAAACTACTTCAAAAAATGAAGATTGAAGCACTGGAGTCACATGATCTACTTTAATGATGTATTTACTACATTTCTGGGTCTTGAAAGTTTCAGTTACTTAGGCTGTCAATGGAGGGACAGAAAGCTCTTGGACTTCATTAAAAATACCTTCATTTGTGTTCTGAAGATGAACGAAAGTCTTACGGGATTGGAACGACATGAGGGAGAGTAATTAAAAGAGAACTCCGGTCAATTTTAACACTGAGCTCATTTTTTTGTAAATTTGTAGTGCTGTCAGTACAGAGAACAACGACAAAAATCGGTGTTGCCTACACCGTGTTATCCTCTTTTTAAAATTTGCACCCTGTTGACTTAAACGGGGCAAGTTTTAAAGCTGCTTTTAGCCTCTTAACATCCTCGATGTGTCATTACAAGTGCCCAGACATGTGAAGTGATTCCTTCAGAGTGAACACGGTGAATCTGACTGCAGTAGATGTGAAAGATATGCATAAAAGTGATGTTAATTCAGCCAGCGCACATACCTCTGTTTACTTATTGTTTTCCGGTGAAGCCCACAGTAGACGATTGTCCAACTCATAGGATCCAATATTACAAACGTATTTTTATTTTTTCCACGAAAAAACGATCTATGTTTCTACATAGTCATTACTATTACATAACCACGACAAATCGTTTTTTGTGGAAAAAAATAAAAATATGTTTGGAATATTGGATCGTATGTGTTCGACGATCAATTACTGTAGGATAACACGGTGTAGGTCGTTGTTCTCTGTACTGACAGCACTCCATATTTACAAAAAACTTAGCTCAATGTTAAAATTGACCGGAGTTCTCCTTTAATGACAGCAGTTTAGTTTTTGGTTTAGCTAAACCTTTAAAAGGTATTTTGAACTCTGGACAAAGAAAATATCTGCTTTAAAAAACAGAAGTTCACTACTCCTTGCTCCATCTGTCTGGTAATGCAGGAAGCCCTCTCCTACTGTACTGTATGGGTATGCACATCTTTGAAAACCATGATAAATGTAGCTTTGCGAGATGATGCTCACAGTTTAATCATACCCGTGTCTGTACGTTATCACTTCTTTTTTAATTTGTAAAATAAATTTAGCAGATATTTATTCATTGATTCTTCTGGCTCTTGTGGAGCTAACACCAGCTGACATGGTAGTGTCTTTAAAAAAAAAACAGTTCCCATCAAAATAGCACACAACAATTGATAATGCTTGTTTCTCTCTCTCTCTCTCTCTCTCTCTCTCTCTCTCTCTATATATATATATATATATATATATATAAAGATGTATACAGTGCTGATGATTTGCCCTCTTGGTAAATATGATCAAAGATGGCTGTAAAAAATATATTTTTTTAAACTAAAAAAAAAAAAAAACTTGATATTTTATAAAAAAAATTAGCAAAAATCTGACCTTTCATTGAAGTAAAATAATTGAAAGTGTGTGTGTGTGTGAAGGGGGGGGGGGTGATCACATTATGAAATAAATGTTTTTCTCAAAACACATTGGGAACAATTATTTGCCCCCTTCTCCTATAATGCCTGATGAGTTTGGAGAGATCAGAGACCATTCCTTCATACAGAATCTCTCCAGATCCGTCAGATTCCCAGATCCATGTTGGCGTTTCTTCTCTTCAGTTCAGCCCACTCATTTTCTATAGGGTTCAGGTCAGGGACTGGGATGGCCATTGCAGATGCTTGGTTTTGTGCTCAGTGACCCGTTTTTTGTTTTGATTTTGATGTTTGTTTTTGGATCACTGTCCTGCTGGAAGATCCAAACATGGCCCGTTATAAGATTTCTAGCAGAGGTTGTCAGGTTTAGATTTTTTATCTGTTGGTATTTGATCGAATCCATGATGCCATGTATCTGAACCAAATGTCCAGGACCTCTGGCAGAAAATTAGGCCCACAGCATTAAAGATACAGCAGAGTATTTCATTGTACACATGGGGTACTTTTTATCCCTGTGTGCACCAAACTCATCTTAAGTGTTTGCTGCCAAATAAGCTAATTTTTTCTTTCATCTGACCATAGAGCCCGTCTTGTTTGAAGTTCCAGTAGTGTCAATTACTTTTCAAATGTTCTATGGACAGATGAAACAAACGAAAAACAGCTTTTTGGCAGCAAACACTTAAGATGAGTTTGGTGCACACAGGGATGAAAAAGTAACCTATGTGTAAAATGAAATACTCTGCTGTATCTTTAATGCTGTGGGCCTAATTTTCTGCCAGAGGTCCTGGACATCTCGTTCAGGCATATACATGGCATCATGGATTCAATCGAATACCAACAGATAAGAAATCAAAACCAGACAGCCTGTGCTAGAAATCTTATAATGGGCCACGTTAGATCTTCCAACAGGACAGTGATCCAAAAACACACATCAAAATCAACACAAACGGGTCACTGAGCACAAAACCAAGCATCTGCAATGGCCATCCCAGTCCCTGACCTGAACCCTATAGAAAATGAGTGGGCTGAACTGAAGAGAAGAAACGCCAACATGGATCTGGGAATCTGAAGCATCTGGAGAGATTCTGTATGAAGGAATGGTCTCTGATCTCTCCAAACTCATCAGGCATTATAGGAGAAGCTGTTATCTTAGAAAAAATAGGTTGTAAAATGTATTTAATAAAAGGGGGCAAATAATTGTTCCCAATGTGTTTTGAGAAAAACATTTATTTCATAATGTGACCCACTTTCAATTATTTTACTTCAATAAAAGGTTAGATTTTTGCATTTTTTTTTTTAAATAAAATATTTACCAAGGGGGCAAATAATTCTGAACAGCACTGTACATATCTATGTAGTGTGTTTAGCCAATAACCTAGTCACCAGTTGTGATTGTGATTATGATTATAGCGTGAGCATCATTTGAAAAACATTCATCATAGTTTAACAGCTGTTGCAAATGCCCATGCAGGGGTGGGGCTTCCCTGTGTTACCAGGCAAACGAAGTAGGGAGCTAGGAACTTAGCTTATAATAATATGGATAATGAAAATACGTTATTTACTGTACCCATGCAGAGTTCAAAATATTGTATATTTTAATTCCTTTAAATATGTCCTTATTTTTGATATGTAAAAACTAATATATTGACAGTAAAACACATTATTGGACAATTGTATAGATAAATACTAAATACCTTGCAATTATATTGCCTTTCAATGTAGCTATTTTCCCATGCTCTGCTTGTATTTCTACTGTCCAATTAACATTTATAACATTAAACATTTGTTTGCAATTCACTAAAATTACTGTTCTGTTTTATTGAAGGTACCTATTACATTTTTATAGTTTGTTTTTATTTTACTGGGAGAAACATTTCTTAGTTCCTATACATGAAAATGGCTATATTTTAATATGAAATTATTGTAGGTAGACATGGCAGTTTCATAAAACAACCACTAAATACCTTTAAATTACAGAGATTATGTGTAAATGTAGCTACTTTTGGTGTATTTTAACGTACTATGATTGTTTTTCCATTGTCCAATCAATTTTTAAAAAAAATATTTCTGCAAAATAAATGCTTAATACTATATATGTACAGATATTTGTCTTCGATTTTACATACTTATTGGGTTTTTATACATTTTGTCTTAGTTATTTTAAAAAGATAAACTATATTTTAAAAGTAAATTACTGTATGAAGACAGAGCAACTTAATAAAGTAACTAATAAAAGCCATATATTTACAGAGATTAACCTGACAGCTAGTTGTTTTTAATGTATTTTCACATGCTTATTAAATTTTTATACATTATTTCTTAGTTATTTTACAAACAGAAACTATATTTTAAAAGTAAATTACTGTATAAAGACAGAGTAACTTCATAACGTAACTAATAAAAGCCATATATTTACAGAGATTAACCTGAAAGGTAGTTGTTTTTAATGTATTTTCACATGCTTATTACATTTTTATACATTATTTCTTAGTTATTTTACAAAGATAAACTATATTTTAAAAGTAAATTACTGTATAAAGACAGAGTAACTTCATAAAGTAAATAACAAAAGCCATAAATTTACAGAGATTAACCTGAAAGGTAGTTGTTTTTAATGTATTTTTACACGCTTATTATGTTTTTATACATTATTTCTTAGTTATTTTACAAAGAGAAACTATATTTTAAAAGTAAATTACTGTATAAAGACAGAGTAACTTCATAACGTAACTAATAAAAGCCATATATTTACAGAGATTAACCTGAAAGGTAGTTGTTTTTAATGTATTTTCACATGCTTATTACATTTTTATACATTATTTCTTAGTTATTTTACAAAGATAAACTATATTTTAAAAGTAAATTACTGTATAAAGACAGAGTAACTTCATAAAGTAAATAACAAAAGCTATATATTTACAGAGATTAACCTGAAAAGTAGTTTTTTTAAGTGTATTTTTACATAATTTATCTGTTTTTCTACAGTTTAATAACAATTATCAACAGTGATGTACCGTAATTTAATGATTTTTTACTGTAAAATATTTTCTGTATTTTTACGGTTATTGCATGTAATTTTGAGAAACAGTTTTTTACTGTAATTTGACGGAATACGTCTGGAAACTTTGCTGCCAGAGATTTACCGTTTTTTTACGGGTTTTTTTTTTACAGTGTACCAAACCACAACTTTACAACAAAATCATTAACTAATTATTAATTGAAGCTCAATGATCTGTCCATTCAAAATACCAGTCATGAACAGATCTTTTTGCTTTGACCAAACACAAAATTATTAAAGAGCAAGGGATTGTGGGTATTCCACAGTCACAATGCTTGCATTGCAATGCAATGAGCAGCCAGACAGCAAGGCGACATTGATAAAATGTTGAGTTTTGATCCAAACTATCATTTCGGTTGATAGTGACGTTTCCATGTTTAAAGTACATTGGCTCAGCATTTAATTTTTTCATTAAATAATTAAACCAGCATACCTGTATATATGGAGACAGTGATATTGAGCTAATGTTGATTTGTAGTTGTTAACAAGATCATGAAATTAGCAGATCAGGATGGATACACATGTACAGAGGTATGCTCACAAAGGCCAAAAGTGGACAGTAGTGAGCCATTCACAATGTTAAAGGATAAAGTGATCTATGGGTCATAAGTGACTTGCATAGATCCAAGTAATTAAATACAATTTAAGAATATGGATTATAAATTCACAGGCTGCGGGTCCTGACGACATACCTGGCTGTGTACTGAGAGACTGTGCTGCACAGCTGACAGATGTCGTAACAGATATCTTCAACACTTCGCTGAGCCAGGCAGTCGTCCCCACATCTCAAATCCACAGCAATCATACCAAAGGCTACCAAAGAAATCACTTGTGTCCTGTCTAAATGACTACTGTCCCATAGCACTGACTCCAATCATGATGCTTTGAGGGGTTAGTCATGCACAACATCAAAATCACCCTCCCTAACACAATCCTAGAAAATAAAGACTCCTATGTTAGAATGCTGTTCACTGACTTCAGCTCAGCATTCAACAGAATAATACCACAACAGCTCATTAATAAACTAAACCTTCTGGGCCTTAACCATTCCCTCTGTAGTTGGATCCTGGACTTTCTAACTGGAAGACCTCAGTTGCTCTTCACACTGCTGACCCATGACTGCACTGTCAAGTTCAGCTCCAACCACATCATCAATTTCGCGGATGACACAACGGTGGTAGGTTTAATCAGCAACAGCGATGAAATGCACTCCAGAGAGAAAGTGGCACAACTGGCTGAATGATGTGGCACTGACAACCTGTCCCTCAATGTGAGTAAGACAAAGGAGGTTATGATGGACTTCAGGAGAAACTCCGTTGAGCACCCCCCACTGACCATCAACAGCTCGACTGTGGAGAGAGTCAGCAGCACTAAATTCCTGGGGGTGCACATTACAGAGGATCTCTCCCGGACCACCAACATCATGTCACTCTCCAATAAGGCACAACAGCACCTACACTGTCTCCGCCGGCTGAAAAGAACAAGTCTCCCTTCACCCATCCTCACAATATTCTACAGGGAACCACATAGAGCATGCTGACAAGCTGCATCACTGTTTGATATGGGAACTGTAGTGCAGCAGACTGCAAGACCCTCCAGCAGACAGTGAACACAGTTGCAAGGATCATCGGTGAGCCTTTCCCCTCCATCCTGGACATTTTCCTCACACAATGCTCCAGCAAAGCCAACAGTATCGTGAAGGACCCCACCCATCCCTCCCACAGTCTCTTCCAGCTCCTACCATTAAGAAGACGGTACTGGAGCATCAGAGCCCGCTCTGTTAGATTGCTCAACAGTTTTTTCCCACAGGCTGTGAGAACCCTGAACTCAAATCACCCCACCCTCCTCTGAAACCCCCCACATAAACCCTCTACCTCCTGAAACATGGACCATCTCACCCCCCCCCCCCCCAAACCCCCTAACCTTACCACATTACAGAAAAACTGTCTGAAACACTCTTATTTTGTGCAATATAAATCAATTTTGTGCAATTCGCCTCTATGCACACTAGACACTTTTCACACATACTGCTTAATATACATAATCCCACAAAAGACTGAGTGATATGTGTATGTTTACATGCTCATGCATTACAAATCATCTGGCACTGTTCCCCAGCCAGCTGCTTGAATTACAATGTTTTTCTTTGCACATGTACAGTATCATGTGAAGCATTCGTATTGTCTCTCTCTCTCTATATATACAATATAATATATAAATATATTTTTCTTTTTCAGTCTATGTATAGGCAAACATTTTATGTGAGGCATGACATTTCGTTCCATTGTATGTCCAAACATGTAGTGAAATGACAATAAATATCAACTTGAACTTTTTTCTGTTATTTGGTAAAGAGGAGAGAAGTATCCTCAGCTGAGCAGAGCTACTCACACTTACATGTGAACAAAAAACTTAAGAGTAAAGAATGCATTTTCTTCTAGCGGTTCACTACACATGGAGAGATGAGCTCAAGTCATGGTCAACATTGCTAATCTGAACATCAAGGCTGATGATCAATTCCACTGTCCAATTCCTTTCTTTCAATGCTTGAATACTGCAACATTCAGACGGGGTTCACAGGTTCTCTGCCTCTAAACAACAGCAACATGCTGATGAGGTTCCTGTTCAGACAAAGTTCTCTGCCTCTGGATAACAGGAACGTGGAGACAAAGCACACAGGTTTCATTCTGTTTGTGATGCCAGGAATGTTAAATTATGAATTAGGTGACATCAAGAATGTTGGTCATGGAATGAAGAGACAGGGAGTCTGTAGTGGAGATGAAGAGTCTTTCATTAATGTCGCTTACTAGTCAAGTGTCAGATGAGAAGTGGCCCATGAGAATAGAGGAAGTGGTCTAGAAAACAGAAATCACTACACCATATATCTCCCTTTCTATGTGTTCAAGCATTAGCATAACTCCCAGTTCACGTATGCACCATGTACTTATTGATCAGTTCTCAACAGAAACATAGGAGGTAGTTCAGCCTTGCATTTAAAACTATTACACAGTACGAGTAGAATAAAGACTGAATATAAAAGTATATATGACATTTACAATATGCCAATACATAATACAGTACAATACAAAACAAAAAAAAGATCATAACTGTTAAATAAAAAGCATTATACTACCTAGACTGCTGACTGTGAAAGCAACAACTTCAATTGCCAGGGAACTTGGGTACATAAATATCGCCACCTTGTTTCCACAGTAGCTTTAAATGGACAAACTGCACTACAAAGCACATTTCGTCAAAATGTTGTTCCACAGCCACCACTGTATAAACTAGGGATGCACCGATACCGGTTTTTCCAGTACTCACCAGATACCAATACTTTTATTTTTGGTACATGCTGATACCGACTACCAATACTGATATTTTTATTTGCATTTGTAAAAAATTTTTAAATATTGGGTAGAGAAACCAAAAGAGTATATGCGAATTGAGCGTCTGGAGCGAGTGATTTCCATGTTGTGTTGGCGAGCGTTTAGAGGTCCCCGATAGACACATCCAGTTCGCGCAAAAGAGACGAGAGTCTTGCGCTAGTGATTTTTTTGGTGCTTTTGTGCATTAACCCATTCAAAGCAAATTTGCATCTGACGCCCGAGTGATAAACGGGGGCAGGCCCGCCCAGATAACAAAATAAATATAAGAAAATTATGAAATTATAATAATAACTTGATTTCAATAGGTTATATGAGACATATTCATTTAGTATTATGCTATTTATTCCATATATATATCTAGATTAGCCTATATGAAACATTATTATTATAATGTTAAGACAACCAATCTACTTTAGTACAGTATATATATATATATATATATATATGTAATGAGTTAAATCTTCATAATCTTCGGCAAGAAGGATGCGGGAACCGGCGGACAATCAAATAAGATTTTAATAACTCCAAAATAAACACAAAACAGTGCATCAGCCCCTCACGGATGACTGATGCGCACAAAATAAAAACCAAAACACAACTAAAAGCCCAGGCCTGGTCCTCTCTCGTCCTTCACTGTCGTCGCTCCAGTTTTATATCCTTCCATCTCCTATGTGGGACTCGAGACCGGTGGTGGGTCGCAGGTGTCGCTGATTTCCCAATCACTCCACCGGCCTCGCTCGTGTTCCCACATCCCTCGGCCCCGCCCCACTCGTCACAATATATATATATATATATATATTTTTTAAAAATCACAGGACAGGCTAATTACTTTTGGAGGCTGGCTCCATTTATCCTAACCTAGCCAACATTTCCATGTGGGCCCCATTTGGGTTTTTGGTGGGCTGTCAGTTGGGACCTGCATGGGCAACCCAGATGGGACCCGTACATTTTTGTCCATCGGCTCAACTTGGGACCCGTGTGTTAACCCATAGGGGCTCCAAGTGGGGCTCATGTGGGTGTTCATGTGGGTGCACAAATGGGTTCTAATAACTGGGGCCAAGGTCGGCCACATACAAAACCCTTATGTGGCCCAGATGGGTGATGACACTAGACCCACAAATGGCCCTTATATGGGGTTTTAGTGAGACCACAGTGGGTCAGAACTGGGCCCCATTTATATTTCTTTATTAATTCCTCTGGATAAAGTTAATGTGCTAATATGCAATAAAACTCTAAATAAAAATGTTTTATTTACCTAAAAAATGGTGCTTAATACATTTTAAATTACATGTTAAAATATTTCAAATGTGAAGAAAATGACTTCAACTCAGAATCTCTAAAAACACATTTTTTATTGGGTAAAACAAAATAAAACAAAACAGGATAAAAACTGGATAAAAATACTGTAACACTTTCTATGAAGCCCATGTTTATAATAACGTATTATATGTTATATCAACTCATGAATAATCATAACAATTATAATGCATCATAATATAATAAATAATATAATTCATCATGGTTATAAGTTTAAGAGTATGATTATTTATAACACATTGAACACCATATTAATTACTACTTAATTTACAGTATAATGGACTGTATCACATCTTGACATAGTTTAAGATCTGCACAGTATCTTAATACAGCTTGTGAGTGGTTAGATGTTGAGTGTTGAAAATGCAATCTTTTATATGGTTACATTTTATTTTGATGGTCCCTTTAATCAATCGATTATAAGCAACTTTGCCACTACATCCCAACTAACTCAAGAATGCTAGAATCTAGTTTGGTAGAATAAGTTGACGTACTTGCAAAGACACCTATGTCATTTTATCTGTTGGTTGACCATTAAAATAAAGTGTTAGCATACGGTATTTACAGTAGCAGACATACTAATACTCTGATGACCGCTAGTTGATATAGTTGCAGAGTTACTCAACAGCTGTCTAAGGGGTACCATCAAAATAATCAAACTGATATTACAATAAAAATAGTTCAAAGCAAATGTGTCATATTACAAATTCATCTCATCTGATATCTGACCTTATGGCTGTTTGAGATTAAAAAAAAAATTGTAAATTATTATTACTACTACTACTTATAAGTGGTCTTTGACCGCTTTAAATAAAGTAGCATCAGAAAAATTGCAAGATATGAGACTTATAATACATTATAACTATGAGAAATAAAATCCATTATAAAAGTGGATGCAACGTGTTAATTGTGTTATACATCATCATACTCTTAAAAGCTATAACCACAAATAAGTAAATATATTAAACCTGTTCTTATGAATATTCATGAGATGATTCAACATATTATAAGTTGTATTATAATGCATTCCTTATAATGCTTTAAGAATAACTTTATAATGTATTATATGGGCTTCATAGAAAGTGTTAATACAAAAATACTTGAACAGAACAGGATGAAATGGTATTATTCCTGGGCCTGTGCAGACTTCTCAATTTCATACCTAAAAAAACAGTAGAAAAACAGAAAAGGCAATTATTTTAAAATACTACTAAAACATTCACAAAAGCAGCATAAAGCATGCGTGGTTATAATTAAGTTGTGCCAGTATTTCATATTTTTTTAAAAGTGACACTATTCAGTTTAGAAATGTAATTTTAAAAGTACTATTATTTGTTGTTATATATTCAATAACACAAGTTATTGCTTCACACCAACAGCTTTATTCATGATTCATCTTTTATTTTTCAGAGCTTTAACAACACAGAATTACCAGAATATTAACCATATTTCATCAATGAACATACAAATAACCTACAAGTAAAATCATAGATAACACATTATGCCAGTGGAAAATGAATGGTGTAAATATAAAAATAAAAGTTTGAAGAGTTAATGTACTTAATTAGTAAGACAACAATATTCAGAGAACACATATCATATCAAAACATATAAAATGGTCTTCTTTATGGCACGACTCTTCCCGTCTGCCTCATGATGGTCAGTCAGCACCACTGTGGGAGGGAAATGCTAGTTAGCACGGCTTAATTGATAAAACAAACAAGACGACTTCAAGTGTTTTAAAGTTCACCTACCTGTACCTATTTAACATACTCGTACAACTTTTAGGTTTTCACGAGTCTCCCTATTGGTCTGCTGGTGCCACTGTGGGAGGAAAATACTAGTTTACTGGGAAAGTGAGCAAGTAAAAGGACTATATACGACGAGTCTCCCCTCTGGTCTGACAGCCGCACTGCGGGAGTAAAAGGCCAGTTAGCACAGCTTGACAGAGTTCGCTCACACTATATTTTTACAAAAATAATGTAGCTTTATATCTAGCAAACATCATCAGAATAAAAGGTATAAAGTTAAAGTTAACTTACCACACTCTTGTGGGCTTTCATCTTCACAATAAATCTGTCATGGTGCCATGCCATCGCATCTGGGAGATGTTTGTTAACACCTAAAAATTACTAACACATAAAATGCAACTCATTACACTCTCTGTGCTGTCTGTTTTGGGGGGATGGACATTAATAAATCAGACATTATTTTAGTTTATCCCAATTTGATACTTTACTACATGTTAGATGTGGATAAATTTATTATGCATGCAACAATGCTTATTACTGTAATAACGTTCATTAAAAAGGCATTGCTATATGGATGATAAGAACTTGCTCTCATGAATGTTTTTATCAGGATTTTTGTAAAAGGTTAACTACCAAACAGAATGAAAAAGCATAGCATTCTTCGTGACCAGAGTTGGCATATTTCATTCTGTAACCTATAAATGTTATGCTCCCCAAAAAGACACTTATGATATATGGATCTGGCAACACGATGTAGATGCAACTCTCTATATAAGGCCCATTCGGTGACCAAATAAAGTAACTGTCTTTAAAACACCTGGAGTCGTCTCGTTTGTTTTATCAATGCAGCTTGTAACAATAGCAGAACCCTTGTTTAGGCTTCCATAAAGAAACATGCTTTGAAAGTGCTTGAGGATGTTATAAATAAACCTTTTTAATGATAGTTCACTCTCATTATAAATTAGTATCATCAATGTTATTTTTATATATTGTTTCTTAATATTGTTTTTATCTGTTGGTCATAAAACTAAAAGAGTAAAGAACGCATTTGTTTAGAAACCAGTTACAGTTAAATTTGTATTTTAATTTAAGTGTAGCACAATCAGCTGACCTGGGATTTGATGCTGTCCTTTGTGCCTTCTGTCCTGCTCCCCAATTAGTGCTTTATCAGGTAGGCTAATCATTCATTTTCCTCAATCAATTTTACATTTCAGGAATGTAACTGATCTCCATTTAGTTTAGCCTGTTACTACATAAAAACATCACAAAAAAAAAAAGAAAAAAAAAAGAAACAAAATAGATATGTGAAGGTGACTGCCTATTTTGTGACATTTAAAGAGATGAAGGTGATTGAAAACTCTTTTAAAATCCTAGAACATAACCTTCGAACACTTGTCACTTGAAGGCTAGTTTAATAGGAAAATTAGCTGTACATCTGCAACAAATTCAGGCCTGGAAATGTCTGGGTACAGGCTTTTGAACTTGGGGTCTGAAACGTGAGGTGCTTGTTTGTTTACTGTAGCCTCCTGCTCTTCCAAACTTTTGAGCTCTTCACTACCATTCTCAATCGACCTGTTAGCAAATCAGTAGCCTTTTGTAGCTTTTTAATTTCCCTGTCATGGGATTCTTCCAATACTTTCTTTTGTTGCTTGTCCATGATTCCCCTCAAATGTCTGCTTTTCAAACTCAGAACATGCACAACCTCATCTGAAGGTTTCTTATTCATGGTTTCTTTGAAAACTTTTAGACGTTCATCAACTGTCAAAGCTTCCCCATAATTTTTATCTACCTCAAGCCTCTTTGACGGCTTCTCCTCATGTTTCTGAATGTTCAAACTCTATGAGCTCAAGTCGCAATCAACAACACTGGTCTGAACATCTAGGCCAATGACCAATTCCACTTCAAGTCTCCAATACCTTTCTTTCAGTGCTTGAATACTGCAACATTCAGTCGAGGTTCACAGGTTTTCAGCTTCTAAACAACAGCAGCATGCCTATGTGTTGATAAGATTCCTGTTCAAATGAGGATCACAGGTTCCATGCCTCTTAAAATCAGCAACATGCCGATGAGGTTCCTATTCAGATGAAGTTCTCTGCCTCTGGAAAACAGAAACGTGCAGACGAAGCAGGTTTCATTCTGTTTGCGATGCCAATAATTTTAAATCACGAATGAGGTGACATCAAGAATGTTGGTCATGGAATGAAGAGACAGGGATTCCAGGGTGCAGATAAAGAGTCCTTTATTAATGCCGCTTTCTAGTCAAGTGTCAAATGAGAAGTGGCCCATGAGAAGAGACGAAGTGGTCTAGAACACAGAAATCACTACTACATATATCTCCCTCTCTGTTTGCTCAAGCATTAGCATACTTCCTAGTTCCTGGCTGCACCATGTACTTATTGATCAGTTCTTAACAGAAACATAGGAGGTAGTGCAACCTTGCATATAAAATTATGATTACATGTTACACAGTATGAGAAGAATAAAGACTGAAAATAAAAGTATATATGACATTTACAATATGCCAATACATAATACAGTACAATACAAAACAAAAAAGATCATAACTGTTAAACAACGCTATACTATCTAGACTGCTGAAAGCAACAACTTCAAATACGAGCGATTTTGGGTACATAAATGCTGCCAACTGGCAATCCTAAAGATTACTTAGTCTGGGCTAATTTAGTGAACAGACTCCATCTTATTTCAGTCAAAGCATTGTCTTAAATATGTGCAGACATAGGCTATTTGTTCATTATGAGACAGAAGGATACATAACTTAAAGGTGCAATATATAATATTTAGCAGGATCTATTGACAGAAATGCAATATAATATACATAACTATGTTTTCAGAGGTGTAAAAAGACACATAATAAACCGTTATGTTTATATTAACTTAGAATGAGTAGTTTCTATCTAAATACACTGTGGGTCCCCTTACATGGAAGTCACCACCATGTTTCCACAATAGGCTTAAACAGTGTTGCCAACTAATTTTTATGGGAAAGTTGCTAAAGGAAGGTCGATTTGTTGTTAAAAGTTGCTAAATGATGTTGTGATGTCATTGCATGATGACATCATTAGGTTATCAGGATGTAAAATTGTGTCACTGTAACAAATCTCATTTTTATGTTAATTTAGATTTATTCATAAAAATAGTATAAATTCATAATCTAATATTAAAATAGAACTAACTATTTTTAAACACAACTTGGATTATCTGACACATACACATTTTTGAAACGATTACAATTAGTTTTTATTACCTAGTAAACTAGTAAAACTACACATTCTGTACAATTCTATTTTTAAACAGTGTATTAGTTAGTATGCTACCCTCTAAGAAAAGTCTGTAAAAATAGGGCACAATCGATGCAAGTCAAGCGATAAAAGTTCAGAATTCTCCAACTTTATGCAAATAAGCAGCGATTTACGCGAGCGACCAACAATGGGAGTGAAGTCCGTGGAGAGCACGTGATTCATCTGCTG
This sequence comes from Carassius carassius, assembly GCF_963082965.1. NCBI lineage: Eukaryota > Metazoa > Chordata > Actinopteri > Cypriniformes > Cyprinidae > Carassius > Carassius carassius. The sequence continues at coordinate 12,923,148 of NC_081770.1, read as the reverse complement.
TAGTGGAGTGTTACAGGGGGAACGCCCAGTAGCGACCTCAATTGCCAGCCACAAGGGACAAGAAGCAAAAAACTCACTGGTGGTGAGAATGGGTAGTCCTGTATTCCCAACGTAGATTCTCGTATATTCTAGGCAATTTGCAACTTCAACTCTAGAAGCTGTTAAAATGTACACACTTCAACTTAACTTCAAATTTAAATCCATGCACTTGTTTATAAAATGTAAGAAAAAATAGATATATGCAAAACAAATGTAACATTTTGTATAAAATTATGGTATAAAAATTTGTTTAAAGTTATTTGAATCTGTGTATATGTAGCCCACAATAACTACATTTTTATTTTCGACTTTCAGTTTGTATCATTTGATATCACAATTATGAGTAATTTTTTTAATTGCTTCATCATGGATGAGTTTAATCCAAACATTAAGATGTACAGTAGACTGAATACTAAACTAACAATAAAAATTAAACATTACTCACGTGTGCAGGTATGAAAGTGAAAGTGATGTGACATACAGCCAAGTATGGTGACCCATACTCAGAATTGGTGCTCTGAATTTAACCCATTCATGTGCAAACACAGCAGTAAACACACACACACACCGTGAACACACACCCGAAGCAGTGGGCAAACATTTAAGCCACGACTTCCCCCTGTGTTTCTATTAATACTGCATTATTTCTGAGCCTTTTCCACCTGTAAACTTTCGATTTGTTCAGCAGCATAAAATATGAATAAAATCTCATTAATGAGACTAAAATCTCACTAAAATGACCACCACCCATATGGATTTATTACAGTAATAAATGGAGAACCTTCTAAAAATTCCTCATCTGACGGTGACTTTTCTTGTTCTGTTGATTCCACAGGATCCTCCTGAGCTTTAGTCAAGGATGTTAACCACCCACCAAAGCTACCAATGTAGTTCACACCAGCTCTCCAGCTGAGCAAATGCTCTTTCTCCAGACTGTAAAGAGGAACCAGAAGAGAACCAAGGTGTCGAGTAGAACAAGTTTGAAATAGTTAATATATTTCAGTTACTTTGAGTACAAAGTAGACTGTAACAAAGATTATGTTTCTGTGATCATTTTAGTTACTGATTTTAAACTACTTGACGCACACATTTTAAAACAATATTTGTTTGAAATATAAAACATTTAAAACAATTTACATGTTTGTTTGTGTTAGTGTGACTGCGACAAAAGGCCGTTTACTCACCTCAGTTCACAGTTTGAGTCTCGTAGCACATCAATGATCTGCTGTTTTGAGTCTCCTATTTTATTGTTACTCAGATCAAGCTCTTTTAAAAACAGCAGACGTTTTGTTTTAACCAAAGTCTGGGTTAAAGATGAAACATCTGTAATGCCACAGTCATTTAGACTAGAAAGACAGACAGAGAAAAAAAAAATTACTTTCACCCAGAGGGCACAGTTATCAGTGCATTTGCACAGTTGCTTCGGGAATGCATGTGTCACTCCCAGACAGTCAGTGAACCGCTGTGAGTGAAGGAGACAGACTGAATAAAAATGCAGTTCATTTTCTGACAGTAGATGGTGCTCATTGAACAGCATTTTCCCAGAAAACCCCCATAAACAAAATAGTCTGCACTTTCTGTTTCTTCACAGAGAAGAGAGGAAGTCAAACTATATTTACCGTTTTCAAATAGCCATTCAGCTTTTTCGTATTCTCTATGATTTTTATTGAACAACACTAAATACAAACATTTATTTTTACTTATGTTTTTCATTTTAATTTGGAATAAAACATACCATAAAATATATATTATAATATTGAACTTTATAACTGTTGTTTTGCACTTCAATCTATTTGAAACATTTAATTAATACCATTGTGTGTACTGTTTTAATGCCTTTTTAAACTCAATAATATGTTTATGGTTTTTTATATATAAAACAATATTACTTTTGTTATTAACATTGTAAAGCCTGTAATAAGAGTCAGATTTGTTTTTTTACCCTTTAGACAAAATATCAAAGAAAAACATTTTATGGCTCATATAAAGTAATATGTTATATTTAGAATATGGGGCTCATACTTGAGGAGGAAAAAACACCTCAATTTTTTCCAAACTGAGTAAAAACACTTGATCATTTGCAATTAGGTGCAGTTATTTATGGTCAAAACATAAGATGAAATTCTCACAAAACTCTTTAATATCCAGATTCTTAATTTTGCTTGTAAGTACACCAGGCTGACAGATTTACTTTTTAAAATACACAAAATTTTCTAATGGGGGAGCACGCCCCCAAAGCCCCTTAGAGGGTCCAAATCCCATACCTGTATGGTTTCACACAATCCTGTGGGAAACACTGAATTCCCCACATGAACTTTGCATTGATCTTAAACCTAATAGTGAAATTCACAGCATTATACTCGGCTGATACATTTACCCCACTGTTTGTTCACTCTGTGGCCTCTGCCATTTTTTTAAAGTGTCTATAACTTATACATTTTTTCATGACTGTTAGTGATGTTACTGTTACTGAGGTTCTTTGTGCCACAGCGCACATTTAAAGCTAATCGGTAATGAAATTCTGATCGGTAATGAAATCACTTGCCATATGTTTGGTACCTGTCAGGTGATTATTTTACACCCTGCTTCCATCAAACCACAAAACACAACAGGGATTTTCCACAAATATAATGTGAAGTCAGACTCTTTGTGATATATTGACTAGAAGCGTTTTAGTTAAATTGCAATGTTGAAATGTTTTTATGCATTTTCTTTCTTGTATGTGAGTTTCACCGACCTCAATCTCTCCAGTTTACAATTATCCAGTATGTCACACAGGATCTGCACTCCTTTGTTTTCTATTTTATTTCCACTCAGATCCAGCTCTCTCAGGTGTGATGGGTTTGAACATAGAGCTGAAGTCAAGATGAGACAATGTTTTTCTGTAATTCTGCATCCACACAGACTGAAGACAAGAGAAAAGACAATGAATCAGATCCATGTAAGGTTTATGTGTGAGTTAAATATATCTTGACTAAATGTCATATACTGTAGCACACTAATACACCAGCAAAACATGAAAACATAATTATAGAACCATATAGAACAATTTTTTTCCCTTTTTTCTATTTTCATAAACCTATTCCTAGCTATAGGATTAGCACTAGATCAGTAGCACTTTATTTTACAATCCTGTTCCTCATATACATATAGTACATGTACCATTACAATAACAAGGTAATAATTAGGTACTAACCCTGAACCTCCCCCAAAACCTAACCCTACCCCATGTAGTTACCTTATATTACAGTACTTTCTTAGGTAATTACACTGAAAGTACATGTAAGTTTATCTACTGTAAAATAAAGGGCGACCATTCTTTCATTTCATTCCATTCAACTCCCACACATGTAGTGGAATGACAATAAAGCTCGACTTGACTTGACTTGCTTGGAATGAACACATCATTTTTTGCTTGGTTGGAACAGCAGCAATGCTAACTTTTCTCTATTTGCTTCTCTGCTCCTGCCATAGGATTGGCATCCCAAGGTAACACGGAATTACAGAGGCTTCAGTCAGGCTTCAGAGTTTACCAAGATCTGAGAAGAGATGTTGCCAACCCCTCAGTGGACCGCAGATGATGCCAACCCTCAAACAACATACAAAACTACCAAACTTTGCTATAAGACTGATCAAAGAATAAAATCATTGTCGTTGATAGTTTTTACTGTCCGTCTGTGTACATTTTATTAATTAATTCCATGATTTGACTGTACATTTCTGCCGTATGGACATTACTTTGACAGTCACCATAATCAAAAGATAAGCTACTCCTAAATATAATGTAGAAACTTTAATTTTCTGCAAAGCTGCATTGCAACAATTTAAATCGTGAAAAGCACTATACAAATAAACGTGAATTGAACTTCATTTCATTTACAAAATATATTAAGTAAAGAAAGCGAAGTAGAGTTAAATTTACTGCATGCCGGTGTAGTTTGTTAATGTTGCTTTTAAAATCACAGTAGGCTGTCTCTACTTTGCTAAGTAAACCTCCAGAAACATGCATTTCATTTCCTCTTTTAGATTTCATGAAAAGCACCATCGGTGTTACAGAAACTATTTAACTCTGTCTGAATAATCTATTGTCATGCAAGTTTTTGTAGTGTAATGATACTAACTGTAGTTTTTTCAGCTTGCATTGCGAACTGCTCAACAGAAAACCAAGGTTTTCAACTCCAGAGTCTCCTAGTTGATTCACACTGAGGTTCAGCTCTCTCAGGTGTGATGGATTTGATTTCAGAGCTGAAGTCAAGATGAGACACTGTTTCTCTGTAATACTGCATCTACACAAACTGAAGACAAGAGAAAATACCATGTTAAGTTCATTTTAGAGTTAGATGCATCATGAATAAACACCATACTGTCAGTAATATTCCACCAAAAACCTGGAAACTTAAATATTGAACCATAAACCAAGACAGAAGCATAACTAGTACTTGAGGATACTAGTTACAACCCAAGTCTGGAAGTAGGAGAGAGAGGCGGGCGGGATCAAGAAGGGTCCCCAAGCTACAATTCGAACTCAGGACACCCATAGCGCAACAGCGATGTGTGTCGGCGTGCTGCCAACAAGGCTATCATGGCCGACAGCATAATACACTTTAATCACACTATAACTGCTGTACATTATACTTACTCTAGCTTTTCCAGCTTGCATTGTGAGTTCATCAATAGATCACAGAGGTTTGTTGCTCCCAACTGGCCAAGTTCATTCCCACTCAAGGCCAGCTCTCTCAGGTGTGATGGGTTTGATTTCAGAGCTGAAGTCAGAGCTGAACAATCTTCAGCTTTTATAGCACAGTACCTTAACCTGCATTCAGAGAAATGAGACAAATAAATGTTTTATTATGTTTCATTAAAATATCAAAATACACTTTTCTTTGTTGTACATAAATGTTCCTCACCTCAATCTTTCCAGTTTTAATCGTGAATCCTTCAGTATATCATAAAATTTATTCACTCTTTTGTGTTTAAGTACATTTCCACTGAGGTCCAGTTCTCTCAGGTGTGATGGGTTTGATTTCAGAGCTGAAGTCAGGAAGACACACTGCTTCTCTTTAATACTGCATTTACACAGTCTGAAGACAAAAACAGAAAGGAAAATGGTTCAGATCCTTGACGGCCATCTCATGAAAAAGAGCAACAGAAGACAATGTACAGTCTTCAACGTAGTTGAACTGTTTAAGTTTGAATGCAAGAAGCTGTTGTTTTCTTCTCGTTCATTTAAAAAATTAATAAATAAAAAACTACAGACATCAATTACTTTTTTGGTCTTATATTTCTGCAGAACATGTACACAAATTCAATTATTTCCTATTTAAAAACCTATTAAACGTGACCAGAATAAAGTTGCAGCACAGATGCAGTGCTAGGGTTTAAATACTGTAAACTGGGCCTCTTTGACTAAACAGTGACTTTCAATCAAACTGCTGTACAGTACAATGATACTAACGCTAGTATTTCCAGCTTGCATTGTGGGTTCTTCAGTAGACTGCTAATATTTTCAAATCAAGAGTCTCCTAGTTTATTCTCACTCAGGTCCAGTTCTCTCAGATGTGATGGGTTTGATTTCAGAGCTGAAGTCAGAGCAGAACATCCTTCATCTGTCATATCACAGTATCTTAACCTTCATTGGGAAAAAGGAAAAGCAGAAAATAAAACAGAAGAAGCTAACTATTTATTATGTAAAAAAAAAAAAAAAAGAACATAGATAATCTTGATTTAAACAGATCACAGAATACTCAGGCTCTTTAGAAGATATAATTGAGTATTTTTGATAACGATATTGCATCTTTGTTTAAAAGCTTTTGAGCTTTTTATATCTGAATGTTACTGACTTCAATCTCTCCAGTTTACAGCGGGAATTAATCAGTTGTTCACATATGTGCTTCATTCCTTTGTTTTCTATTTTATTTCCAGCCAGGTCCAGCTCTCTCAGGTGTGATGGGTTTGATTTCAGAGCTGAAGTCAGGATGAGACATTGTTTCTCTTTAAGACTGCATCCACACAGACTGAAGACAGAGAAAAAAAAGAACAATGAATCAGATCTACTGTATATTATCTAAGGTTTTGGAGGATTTGGATCATTTGCCTGAATGTAATTTGTTATTTGAGAGTCACAATGTTGTAAGTTCTGGAAGAAGACCATTATTCTCACTCTACAGTTAATTAAATAATTACTGATCCAAGATCAAACTGACTTGCCTACTTTTTAAAGCTAAATGCCATTTCATAATTATTTGTGTTTTTAATGGCCTGATTATGTGAAACCTCTGGCTCAAAACAAATGAGAAAATATTATTATCAAATACATGTTAAATAATGCAAGAAACTCACATCAGTGTGTTGAGTTTACAGTGTTTATCCTGCAGTAGAGCAGTGATCTGATTCACTCGTGTGTCTCCTAGTTCATGTTCACTCAGATTCAGCTCTCTCAGGAATAATGGGTTTTTACCCACAATTCCAGTCACATATTACTTCTTCTGCAGCAGGACCCAAAAACCTGCAAAAGTTAAAGTAGAATTCTGATTAATCCTGAGCTAAATTTTTATTGCCTTACAAAACATGTTAAGACAGAATTCTTTATTGTTCCTAATGAAAAGCTTTAGTTACTGTTTTATTTTGAACAAAAATGTATGACGTTTTGATGTCCAAATATGTATTTTAATGAAACAGTGTAACAGAGCAAATGTCCCGAGGAGCAGAAGGGCAAAATATTGATTTTCAGTTCAAATATGGACAATGACATTAGCATTCTGATCGTTCTCAGGATCTTTCTAGACACAACATGTTTGTGAAGAACTGGAGACTCACAGATCTGCTGCAGAGTGACACAGTGTTGAGAATCTGGGCTTGTTAATACAAAACTACTGAATATCAGCACATCATTAAGACATCATGTCTTTTTAACCTGTACTGTTGCTTTTGCCATAACTAAACTATGCAGACATTTGTCCCCAATAATACATTTTGTAAAGAAATTAACCAAACTGCAGCCTATTTTAATACTGAAATAATATTTTGTATGAATATATAGCCTGCATATATGTTATATTGTATTTTTTCATCACATCTCACCTCAGTGTCTTCAGTTGATAGTTTGGATCCTGTAGTAAATCACTGAACTCCTTCACTCCTGATTGTCCAGGATCATTTCCTGTGAGATCCAGCTCTATCAGGTGTGAAGGGTTTGATCTCAGAGCTGAAGCCAGAGCTTTATATCCTTCTTCAGTGATACTGCAGTCTGAAAGTCTAGAAAAAAAAAACAAAAAAAAAAAAACATTAAAACAGTCTCAAATGTATTCAGGTACTCAATTAGTAAAAACAAGAGGTAATTTTTCATATTATATTTATAATTGTCTGTGCCCTAAAAATGCAATATGTTTGCCATTTTATATAAATATCTTTAAACAAAAGTGTACTACTGATTTTTACTACTGTAAATTATATAATTGACAGAATGTTTATGTTAATTTTTTAATTCAACAAATTCAAACCTGAGTATCTGAAGTGTGCACTGAGAGTTTCCAAGTAGAGTTGAGATTTCAGTCACTCCAGAGTTTTCTAGCTTATTTCCACTCAGATCCAGCTCTATCAGGTTTGAAGGATTTGAATCAAATGCTGTAGTCAGAGCACCACAACCTTCTTGTGTAATACTGATGCAATTAAACCTGTAGAACAGAGACCACACATTAGCTTTAAATGCAACTGGTTACTTTGACTATTACAACACTAGTCCAGCAATATGATATTTGCATGATAACTTTTTTTATTAGTTGGCCTTTGTTTTTCACATTGACTAAGATACTTACATCAGTTTTTTCAGTCTACACTTTTCATTCTTAAACAGAGTTGAGAAGATTTTCATTCCTGAATTTCTGACTTCAGTCCCACTCAGATTCAGTTCTGTCAGATTTGAAGGGTTTGAATTTAAAGCTGCAGTCAGAGCATGACAATCATCTTCTGTGATATCTCTGTTATTCAGACTGTTAACAGAAAACACAGATCGAAAAAAAAAGAAAATTATATATATTTTCCAAGAGTTAGTAAAAAGTTGATACTCCCTGGTAAACAATACATAAAACACACCCAGCAGCAAGTTCAAAAAGTTTGCATAATAATTATAAAACTTACATCATTTTTTTGAGTTTACAGTGTTTATCCTGAATTACTCCACAAAGTTTCTTAAATCCTGAGAGTCCTAATTCATGTTCAGTCAGATTCAGTTCTCTCAGCAGTAACAGGTTTTCACCCAGAACAGTATTCACATACTGACAGGCTTCATCTGCAGCAGGACTCAAAAATCTGCAGAAGAGATGATGAAGCAGAATTCAGTTCAACTATGTATAATAATCTGATTCAGATGGGAAACATAAATGGTTTATCTTGATTTTACTTACTTAAAGATTGTTTTAATTAAATAATTGTAGCATTTGGACCAATCAGACACACAACTAGTTGTTACATTTAATCACTGTTGGGAACGTTACTTTAAAAAAGTAATTAGTTATAGTTACGCACTACTTGTTCCAAAAAGTAACTGAGTTAGAAACTGAATTTCTCTATAATAAAAGTAACTCGTTACCAGGGAAAGTAACTATTTGCGTTACTGTAAAAAAAAAAAAAAAAGTTGCTATATGTCAAAGAATTTGTTTTGTTTTTAGCAGTTTTTACAAGTCAGTTGAAATAAGTAGAACAGACAGGTGTTCGTACATAACTTTCGAGATTTATTGCACGTCAACAGACAGCAAGAGTTTTATCCTGCACTCTTTGTAAGAAAAGTGTTTTTGGCCACTAGCTTTGCAGATGCGTGTGTCACACATTACATGCACGTTCTTGCCTTTGACTACAATGAATTTGAAGTAGTGCTTATATCTCCACCTTGAAAATGCCAACTTTTCATTGGATTGCTCCTGACTCGCCATCTCTGCTGCTGCTGCCAATCTCTGTGTAGCTGTTGCGTGTGTGTGACTGTGTGTGTTTGGCGACACTGGCGCATGTATGTAAAAACACTGGCTCTGATTGGCTACCATGAAACACATGACTCTGCCTTAGCCAATCATAATTGCTTATCTCGTTATTAACCCACCTGCTCACTCGCTGTGTGAGCCAGGGGTGCGTTTGGAATGCATATTAAATCAAAGCATAGTAACGCACCGCATTTAATGTTCAGTAACGTTAACGGCGTTGTAACGACGGGAAAAGTAATTAGCTAGATTACCCCGTTACTGAAAAAATAACGTTGTTAGCTAACGCCGTTCTTTTAAAAGCCGTTATTCCAAACACTGCATTTAATAAATAATATCTAACCCCTCCTCATCTAACCAAAGGGTCTATGGACTAGAGCTGTAATCGGGCCTTAAAAGTTAGGCCCGACAGGACCCGAGCCCAACAGGTTTCGGCCCGAGCCCGACAAGTACATTTTGATTGACAGCTTTTTAAAAGCCCGAGCCCGTTTACAGCCCGACATTATTCAAATGTGCGCACACACACAGCTCTTTTGCCTTGTGTCAAGAATGAGTCATTTATACATGTTTTAACACAATTTATTCATAACTAACATAGACTAGGCCACTTGGAAGTTGCAATAAAGAAATAAAATAAATCCTCTGTAACATCATAACAGACATAGGCTCATTTAGCCTATAAATAGACCAACGCACCAATAAAAACGAGTCTTTTTTAAACAAATTAAATTAAGATAAATTTAAATTAAGATGGGTATTTGGCAATAACGAATTTAAGATAAAGGCTCCACCAGATTTGCTTCGCCACTAGCAGCTGACATTTAATAAAAGAATAATGCCAACATTAGCATAGGCTATATAGCCTACTCTGTCCACATAAGCAAATATAGCTCACCGATCACCAGATCAGGTGGTTCTTTTAGATTCGGGAATTCCAGGAGAAGATTGCTGAGCTAAAAGCTCTCAAAACCACACTAAGCTTGTGCCAGGCTTCAGCCTTGACTATTCATTCATCAAGATCCTCTGATTCGAACTGGTCTCATCTATTCTCTTCAGCAGAGATCAACTGGAGCCCCAAAGTGCATCAGGACTCTTTATCAAACAGGCGAGACTTGCAAGTATCAAACTTAGGCTTATTATACATTAAAGGGTAACTAAACCCCTGGTCAGAGCCTGACTCCACCCACTGGCAATATTTGAAAAATGCTGAAAAGTGGGCAGAGCACAGCAGAGATAGAAGGGATGAATCAAGGGCGGGGCTGAGTGCGTGGGGCGTGAACCTGATACCCGCAGTGACGGATTAATTGACAGCTGCTGTCAGAGTCGCTAAAATGGAGAGTGAATGTAGTGACGCAAGTAGCTTTGCAACAGAGCGTTTATTTGAAGTAGAGGACTTTTCTCCCCCACCTTCACCTGAAGTGGAGGATGTCGAGGTGTCTGTGGCCTGAGCCATATCAATTCGCTGGCTCAAACTGCGGTCTTAACTCTCGCACCGCGTCGCTTTTCAGCGCAAGCTTTGCGGAGAAGCCCATTGCGTTGGAGAAGTAATCCCGCGTAAAATGCAGTTTGCACACTCCAGCTCTAGGCAGGAACTCACGGTCTTCCAAGCAAAGTGCATGCAACCACTGGCGCCTAATTTTAAAGTCTGCTGGAAAACTATGCAGTCCAGTAGTGCTGTCGCAACCAGCAACACTACACATACGTACCATCCTGACCACTTTACTAAATACAGATAAATCTACGCCAACTTGAAGCTATCCTAACTGATGCAATACTATGCTACTAACTATGCTTCTAACAATACTAACATTACACTAACAACTATGCTAATTAACTACATAGGCTACACGAAATAATCTAAATAACTATATAAATGCTATGCTAAATAGATATAACAGTCTATCCTGGTTATTTTCAATACTCGCAATTCCAACTCGTGACTCACTACTGTAATTTTGACGGAACAAGATGGTTTTATACTGCCAAGGGCGTGGTAGCTCGTACCAAGGGGCGTGGTGAGCTGGAAACTGCTTACGTCACCTGCCACCGCAACATCCAATAGGAAAAATCAACTGCAGTAGACACAGTTCAACCTGAAGAGGGCAGCACTCAAGACGTTTTTACACCATATATTGTAGAATTAAAACACTTTATACTCAAATGTCAAAAAAGTTACTCGAATCAATGAACAGCACTAATAAAGCCCCATTTTTACAAATCATTAACTAAAAAAAGTTGGTTTGGGGTTTAGTTAATCTTTAAGTAAAATGCACCTTTTTTACAAAGGTTTGTTAGAACTAAGAAACTGATGTTTCCTTCAGGCTTTAGATTTGCTGAATATCAAATTGTACCATAGCTTCATGTTTTTATTTCTTTTCTTTTTACTGCTTAAGCTTTAACCCTTTTTCCTATGCCAACTGTATGCATGTGTGTGTGTGTGTGTATGTTAGACTAGTAAGTGTTTATTTAGTTAATAATGTCTTATTCGTATAACACTTGAGGTTGTTCATCGTTTGCTCATAACTGAAGTCCCCAATCATGCAGATTTTTGCTACATGCTCTGATTAGTATTTTATGGCAAGAAAGTTATTTTTCCTTAACCAGGAAATTAACGTTCTTAGAATTGACAGATAGTTTACACGGAGAGGTCAAGTAAAAACTTACAGAGGATCTAAATATTTATAACTTATCATAACTAGTTATGATTGATTATTCATATGCCCCCCTTGAGCTGATTCGTAACATAATATTTGAATTAATAATTTAACAGAATGTCATTTATTTAATATTTTTTCATCAAGTCTTACCTCAATGTCTTCAGTGAATAGTTTGGATCCTGTAGTAAATCACTGAGCGCCTTCACTCCTGATTGTCCAGGATCATTTCCTGTGAGATCCAGCTCTATCAGGTGTGAAGGGTTTGATCTCAGAGCTGAAGCCAGAGCTTTATAACCTTCTTCAGTGATACTACAGTCTGAAAGTCTAAAATAGACGTTGATTTACAGTTTCATATTACACCTTTTTCTTTGATTGACCATGTATGCCAATGTACAAATGACACGTATTGCAAGTGCCTGCCACTGATATATAGAGATATATAAAGATAAACACTTCCTCTGTTAGACCACAATCATGCAGCCTAAAATGAAGAGCAGAGAATTTACAAACGCAAAGTACTTGATGCCAACCTTCAGTGATTACTGAGAACTGTGTCTAGGTCACCTGACTTCTATAAGATACTTCACATCTACAATAATAAACTGACAAAATTTCTGGTGGGGATGATGATGATGATAATCACATTGCAAAAGTCTCATATGGCTTTTCAGTCAGCCTTCTCTTATAATAGATAGATACAACACAACCAGCAGCAATATTTTAAGTATCACAGTAACAAATACAAAAAAAATAAAAAAAATAAAACTTACATCAATGTGTTGAGTTTACAGTGTTTATCCTGCAGCAGAGAAGCGATCTGATTCACTTGTGTGTCTCCTAGTTCGCATTCTCTCAGATTCAGCTCTCTCATGAGAAACAGGTTTTTAATGTAAAAAACTTCAGTCAGATATTTACAGGCTTCTTCTGCATCAGGACTTTGCAACAACCTGGACACAGGAGAAGTACATTGACTTTACCATATAACGATTTCTTTCCACAAGCATGTAAAAATGCTCTTAATCATTTAAAAAAAAATCAAATATATTTTTGACAGTTTAATTCAACTACATATAAAACTTTTTTAAGACTTTATTTTAATAACACTCACCTCAGTGTCTTCAGTTGACAGTTTGGATTCTGTAGTAAATCATTGAACTCCTACACTCCTGATTGTCCAGGATCATTTCCTGTGAGATCCAGCTCTATCAGGTGTGAAGGGTTTGATCTCAGAGCTGAAGCCAGAGCTTTATAACCTTCTTCAGTGATACTGCTGTCTGAAAGTCTACAACAGATAAAACATGAATTCAAATTAACACTGTGTCTCAAATTATTTAATTACTGCACAAATTACAAAAAATTACTAAATCACAACTGAATAAATGATGAGATGTGCAGAGAAACAGATAACGGATACCCAGGGACATCACTTTAGTTTTATTCTGTTATCATTTATTCTGAGAGAAAGGTGACTAATCAACTACAGATACAGCATATGCATTTTTCTAGGCTTTTGTGTCGTGCCTTTGATTATGTACAGCTTCATCACAGGAGATGACAACATATCCTTTGTCCAGCAGATCTTTCTCCACTTCTTTTACTTTATTGTATGCTTTGATGCTGCTATCCCAGTGAATCCGCATCTCGGTAAATGAGGTCTGGAAGCAAATTCCCACTTCTTTCAGGACTTTTTTATCATATGATTTACTCTGTTGTACCATGGCTAAGTAGTAGTAGTCGTGATTGAAGAAAATACTCTGCTATCCAAGTTTGATATTTTTTTTCTCCCAGGATCTTCTCAAGACCATTTCTTTCATTGCATATTGCAGGAAATTAACAGCTATATAATCTTGGGGGTTGATCGGCTTTAGGGCTTTGGTGCGCTCAGTGGATTTGCAATTCCGTATTCATCGCCAGTTCTGACCGGAAAAGTTCTTTGATGAACTGAGTGACAAACCTTTTCTCTGCATCTTTCGGTATTCCATTGTAGTATATCAACATTATGCACCAAATATTTTCAATTGGTGAAATGTCTGGGTTTCCAATTTAGATTCGATCTGACCACAGAATTTACACTTTGTTGTCCACTTTCCACACAGTTTTTCACTTTGTCTCAGTCCATTTTAAATGAGCTTTGTCCCTGAGAAGACAGCAATGTTTCTAGATCATGTTCACATATGGTTTCTTCTTTGCATGGTAGACCTGAGACCAAACATTGATTTCTATTACAGAAACATGCCTGTATTAATGTAATTTTACCTGAGCACCTGTCACGGTTGCTTACTGTGAGGGAGCGAAGGAGCACATAGATGAAGGAGAATCAGTATAACAGACTTTATTAAACATCCAAGGGTTACACAGGGTAGACAGGAGACACACGTAGCACCATCAGGAGATGAACAATACCAGACAATGAAACATAGGGCAAAAATACTTTAAATACCGGACTAATCGAGGGTAATTGACGAGAAACACCTGAAACAAATGACTAATCAACAAAAGGGAGAAACTGGTTGCGGGGAACACATGGGAGAAAACACAACAAAACGGGTCTATATCCCTGACATGTCGACACCTCCCAGAAGGCGCATCCTCGTGCCATAGAAAAAACAGAGGGAGGGATGGGTGGGACCTTGGGAGGAGGCTTGGGTGGAGGACAGACACCTGGAAGGAGGATGGCCAACAGATTCCAGGGTGGACCAGATGGAGGTAGGAGCCAGGGAGGAGACAAGAGGGACTTGGAGCAGGCTGTGGCCAGGCATGACCCAAGCCACAGCCATGAAGGCACCCTACGGTGGAGCCAACAGAAGAAGGGCTGACAACTCCAGGTGGCCAACCGATGGCAGCAGAGCAGGTAGAGGAGGAGCCCTAGGCAGTGATGGAGAGCCGATGAGCCAGGGATAGGGAGGATCCAGAAGGCCAAAGTGGCGTAGATGGCTCATGTGACCAAGGGATTCGGAAGGCGGCGGTGCCAGACAGAGGAGTGGAGTCCTGATGCAACGGATGGTCGATGACTGACCAAGGCAGAGCCACGGCAGAGAGGAGGGAGCTAGGTACAATGGTGAAGAGGCTGGGTAGATGGGCCAAGGCAGAGTCTGGGACTCATAGGCTTAAGGCGGAGGCAAGGGATGGTGCTCGCACCGAACAGATGGTGGGCTGATGGTGAGCAGAGGAGCAGGAGCTGGAGGGTGGGTGGACATTTGTGAGCCTCCGGGGTCTCAGGGCTGGTGTGCTCTGCCCACAAACACAAAATTTCTACTCCACAATAAGCTCACCCTCAGCCATGGTGTAGTGAGCGGAGCTCCTCTCCGTGCTCTCGCTGTCCACAGCAGTTTCTCTCATGGTGAGCATTGTAGCCAGCTCATCCTATCAGTGGGGTCGAGCTTGTGCTCCATGCAGCGTGGTGATGGGGGCTGGGCTTTGGGTGTGGCTGTGCTCTAGATCGGGGCTGGACACTTTCCAGACACCAGATGATCGCCTCCCTCCAGTTCAGTCCAGTGGTGTCTTGGAGGTCAATGGGGCAATGCTAATTTGCCCCGATCCAGAACAGTGAGTTCAGCACATTGTCGTCGAATGTCGTTAGGACGGCAAGCTGGCTGAACTCAACCGCATACTCCAATAGGGGAAGATCCTTATGGGATAGGGAGGTGAATAACAAGGTGAGGGGATCCATAAGGAAACAAAACACAGAACAAAACACGGAAAACAAGTAGGGGAAACGCAAATAGACTATTTGGTTGTGGTCCAGTGTTCTGTCACGGTTGCTTATGGTGAGAGCATGGAGACTCAGGATAACAGACTTTAATAAATATCCAAGGGTTACACAAGGTAGGCAGGAGACACTCGTAGCAACATCAGGAGATGAACAAAACTGGACAACGAAACATAGCGCAAACAAAACTTTAAATACTGGACTAATCAAGGCTAACTGACAAAACACACTTGAATCATATGCCTAATCAACAAGAGGGAGAAACAGGGTCAGGGGGAACACATGGGAGAAAACAACACAAAACAGGCCCATATCCCCCTGATAGCACCCAAAAATCACGGATATCCACTATTCATTTTCGTCCCTTGTCCATTGCACATAGAGATTTTTGTTCTCTAAATTGTTCGATAGTATTATTAGGGGTGTAACAATATTCAAACAGAACTGAAAATTCTTATGATGTATCCCTTTCCCCCAAATAATAAATAAAGTATTTAATCATAGTGATAACTTCAGCTAAATGGTAACACCTGTGCTGTGCATCTCATGTCTGCATATGTGCTTCTTTTTGAAATCACACAGCCATACTGCTAGACGGCGGGTTTTTAATATGTATATTTATTGTCAGTCTTCACATTTACTTTTAATTTTTAGGCCTTGCAGTGTTGAGTGTAGCTGATGGTGAAATGTACTCACTTCAGTATCTTCAGTTCACACACAGGATTCTTCAGTCCCTCACAGATCTCTTTGACTCCTGAGTCCAACAGACGGCTGTTGTTAAGGTTCATCTCTTTCAGGATGGTTTTGGATGAGAGAACAGTAGCTAGAACTGAACAGTTTTTTTCTGTCAACTCACAATTATTCAGCCTAAACACAAAAAGCAATTTTTATATTCAGAACATATTCAACAAAAAATCTGATTAACAGCTCTTCATATCTGCTCACACACGTGACTGAAAATTTTAATAATGATGAAACAAGTTATAATATATCAATCATGTTCACTCACTTCATTTTCTCCAGTTTGCTATGAGAGTCCATCAAAAGAGCAGAGAGTTTCTCACCATCCAGGTCTCCTAATTTATCTTCACTCAGATCCAGTTCTTCCAGTAATAATGGACTTTTACCCAGAACTTGAGTAAGATAAGTAATGGGTTTTTACCCACAATTCCAGTCACATACTGACAGGCTTTTTCTGCTGCAGGACCCAAAAACCTACAGAAGAGAAGATAAAATAGGATTCAATTCACCATATACTAGAACATATAAACTATATAACTCTTTCCCTGGCAGCTTTTTTATTTTACGTTGCCAGCCACTGCCAGCAATTTTGATCATTTTCACAAAAGTTTAATGGCCCCCAGAATATATATATATATATTGCATGAATATTTGAACTTGCAATATGTCTAAAGAAATAACAGTGCCTTTGCTTTTAAACAGAAGTTTTATTCTGCATTCAGTCCATATATGGACCTCTTTTTACTTAGCTTTACACATATTCCTTGTATTGCACTGGCCTAATTATGATTCGTCCAGTATTTGTTCATGTTGGTATTGTTGTCTCATTGCCTGTATTGTCCATTTATGTCTCAAGAGGTTAGTGTGTCCATCTGGTGTTTGAACATTCCCGTGCTCCCAGTGTGAACCGGGATAGTAGTTTTTTGGCTCTTTGCACTTTTCCACAATAGTCCCTGGGTTTCATGTTCTCCTCTCCTTGTCCAGCACTTTTACACACCGTCCATGCAACAGTGGAGGTAAGTCTCTACCACTACATTGATCATGATGGGTTTGCAACATTGTTGTCCTTTTTTCCAGGTGTTGTCTGCATTCCAGTTTCCCAGGATCTTCATGACTTCGTAGTAGTGTGGTGATAGGTCTGCCACAGAGCAATTTTGCAAGGGATGGTAGATCACTTTCAATGGGTGTTGCCCGCACCTGCAACAAGGCCACTTACGTACATCTCCTTTGTGTTATATTGTTTTTTTGATGATGGATTTAATGTGGCTCACGTGTCTTTCAATAAATCAATTAATCTTGCACGAATCATGGTCACGCACATGCTCATAAGGATATACTGCATTATAATAATAATATTAATGATAATGATGATAATAATAATAAGTAAATAAGAATGCTGAAATAAGTTCTAGGTTTGTAGTTATATATGAAGAGTTCAGATGAAAAAGCCTGTAAGTGGCATCCAAATGTTCTTCTAGAATGATTATTTTCTCATGCTCCTATGTTTACATCCAGTTATTTTACTGTAATGGCAAAGAAAATAAACTATTTATTGCCATTAAAGTGAAATTACTGAACCTACACATGGGAGCCTGATAAAAATGCTAATTTTAGAAGAAAATTAGAAAATTTTATATGAAGTAGTAATCAATTTACAATTTATCAATTTTTCTATTTGAAAATAATATTTCATTTTAAAATGTGCACACTCACTCTTATTCATTGGCTATGTTAATAGTCAAAAATGCAAAGTCTCTTGTCACATTAATTTATGATTTAGGCTACATTAATCATGATCGCATATTTTCAATTCAAAACAGCAAAATTTCATAGAAAGTTGAGTAGTTTGCATCACTTGATAGTCTATTACCGTCAGTCGCTGAACATTTCTATCGTAAAACAGTTCTAATACTTACTATCTACTTGCATATTTCCACGAATTCTAGTTCACAGCGACAGTAAGAGCCGCATTCTTTGATTTGACTGGCCAT
The DNA here is from genome assembly GCF_963082965.1 of Carassius carassius. Classification (NCBI taxonomy): domain Eukaryota; kingdom Metazoa; phylum Chordata; class Actinopteri; order Cypriniformes; family Cyprinidae; genus Carassius; species Carassius carassius. The sequence continues at coordinate 12,905,042 of NC_081770.1, read as the reverse complement.
CATAATCCGTAAAGATGCACTTCTCTCTAAAGGAGCGTCTAATGAGGAGATGATGAGTCAGGATCGACAACTTCATCCTTGCAACACCGATTCAGAAAACACAATTGATTGATTATTAGTAAATCATTCAAATCTCTCCATCCTATTTCCCCCTGACACATTTATGGTAATTACTTCTGCTGATGCTTTGCGGCAAGCTTTAGCCTATTGCGTTCATTTGAGTGCAAAACTGTTCAGCTGCGCTGCTGCTGCGGAGCACTAAACACTGTCAAGCCGCTCTTGACAGTAGTGGCAGCATGGTCTTGTTTTGTTTCAGACAGTTTTTTAGTCACTAATTGACGGATGTCTAAAATATAAAAATAAGGAGAAGCCTTAAACACTCCTGAGGCCCGGCCCACGTCTGAAATATGACGTGAAAATTGGCCCATAGCCCAGCCCGAGGGGCAAGAAAAAGTCTGGGTGAAATGCAGGGCTATAGGCCAGCCTAAAAGTTTAACTTTTAAAACTTTTTGTCATCCCAACAACAAACATCTTTACTGATTCTTATACACAGAGTCTTATAGTGTCTACCAGCTATGACTATTTTAGTCTTTCAAAGGACAAAATGGGTGGAAAAACAGTAATACAATTTAGACATAAACTTTATAAAATGCAGGCCAGGAGCAAGGCCTTCTAGATGTGCAAGGCCCTGTGCGGTCACATACTTGGCACAGCCGACGAAATGTTCATCAAGCTCATTGGTGGTAAACTGGCATTTTAGCGCTAAAGATTTGGCTCTAGTCACACAAAGTCATCAATGCTCTCATTTGGTTTTTGCCTGTATTGCATTAGATGGAGCCTATGAATTTTAAAGTTCACATTTCATTTTAGTTATCTTTTGAAAAAATTCCACAAGGTGTCAGGCTTTTTTTTCTAATCTGCATCACTGAGCCTACTTGCATTAAGTAGTTTCAATCCTTCATCTCTAATTACTCTACAGATTTGCCTAGCTTGTTTTTCTGCATCTGTTATCTCTTCATCCTCCAGGTAAAGAAAGGCACACGTCTTAAACCAAGCAAAAACCAAGCCATGAGGTCAAAATAACAGCCTGTAGAGCTCAGAAACAGGTTTGCATCAAGCCACACATCTGGAGAAAAGTTCAGAAAAAAAATCTGCTTCATTGAAGGTTCACAGAAGAATGTAGTCTTTGTTACTCATAATGGAAGAAGTTTGAAACAACAAGGACTCCTGGCCAAACTGAGCAACTGATGGAGAAGGGCTTCAGTTTGAATGGTGACCAAGAAGCTGATGGTCACTGTAGTTGAGCTACATGATCATATGTGCAGATAGGAGAAATTTACATCACGGCAGCACTCCACCAATCTGGGCTTTATGGCGGTGTGGCAAGACTTAATCCTCTCTTCACTGAAGACACATGAAAACACCCTTAGAATTTGCAAAAAAAGCACCTAAAGGACCCCCAGACTGTGAGATTATTTGGTCTGATGCACCTCAATTCCAAGAATCATGTTTGAAGGAAATCAACTCTGCTCAGCACCTGCAGTAACATTCCAAAAGTAAAGTGTGCTGGTAGAAGCCTCATGCTGAGGGGCTGTTTCAGCGGCAGGGACTGAGGGACTCATCAGAGTAGAAGAAACGCTCAATGCACCAAAATATTGAGTTTAGCCTTAATGAAAACCTAGTCAAGCATTCAGAACCGCAGACTGGGCAGAAGGTTAACCTTCCAACAGGACAATGACCCTAAACACACAGCAAGAGTAGCGTATAGACAACTCTGTGAATGTCCTTAAGTGGCCCAGCCACAGCCTGACCTTTAAAGTGAAAAAAAAGTGAAAGTGACATGACATACAGCCAAGTATGGTGACCCATACTCAGAATTTGTGCTCTGCATTTAACCCATCCAAAGTGCACACACACTTCAGTGAATATACACACATTGTGAACTGTAACAGAGACAGTGGTGTACCAACTGCTACAAGGTGTTTAAGCAGTAGCAGCACCCCTACTCTGGATGTACCGGCCCATGGAGGCGTGAAAAAAAAAAATGAAGTGACGTGCTGATGAAGTCAAAAAGTTTGGTGTTTATTCCAAAATGTGAAAAACAAAGATTGTCCAAAAGAATGCAAATGATATTTACAGTGTAAATCCAAAAGTATCAAAAGAAAAAAAATAGAAAAAAAAAACTGTCCAAAGTTTAAATGTACAAACAAAACTTTTGGCTATGTCAATAATTTGACCCAAAAATCAAGCAAGCAACTTCACCGACTCACTCTACGAGCACCTTACAAGACTGAGAGAAACTCTTAAAAAGTATAATCCCCTCCCACTTGGAATAAACCATAAAGTAATTGTCGGTAACAAATACATTCAAGAAAGAAAAAAACAAATAAAAAGCGATTTAACTGTAACAAAGGCAATATAACTATTATAACCAAAAACTTTCAAACCATTTCAAACAAAACAAATTCATTATTACTGTTTACCCAAGAATCAAACAAACACCAATCAAGTGTGCCTTCTATTTGCGGGAAACAGGTATTCAAAAATGGTGGCAATGTGGTGCCCGGGATCCATCTGTTTGTTATGAGAAAATGTTTCAGTACGTAAGTATGACTGTTTATTTTATGTAAGTAGATGATTGAAAACAATAAACATTTAACATGGTAACCAGTCTTGTTTGTATTCTCAACAATACAAAAATCAACATAATACAATTAATGACTCACAAAGTGTTAAACTAAAAGAAAAATGGTGAGAACAGGATCAACATTTAAATAATACACAATCAATGACACACACACACACACATACATACCTGGTGTTAACTGATGTTACATTGAGCAAAACAAATATGTGTTGTTGTATGAAAAGTGTATGTATGCCCAGTGTGTTGTGTTTTCAATCCAGTATCATGACCAAAGTCTCTAGTCACAGTGCCCCACTGTGACATGAACACACACTACGAGCAGTGGGCAGCCATTTAAGCTGTGGCACCCGGGGAGCAGTTGGGGGTTCAGTGCCTTGCTCAAGAACACCTCAGTCGTGGTATTGCCGGCCTGAGACTCGAACCCAATACCTTAGGATTAGGAGTCAAACTCTCTAACCACAAGGCCATGACTTCCCCTATCTTTGAACCCAATCAATTATTTCTGGAGAAACCTGAAAATGTGTGTCTGTCCCCATCCAACCTGACAAAGCTTAAGAGGTGAAGAGATGAGCAGAAGAATTGCAGATAATTGCCAAATGCTGATGAGCAAAGCTTGTTGCATCAAACAAAAAATGACTTGAGGCTGTAAGGTGAGGTGTTTCAGCAAAATATTTAGCTAAAGGTATGAATACTCATGCAATGTACTTTTAAAAAAAATATAAATTCACAAAGTTGTTTTGTCGGTATGGTGTATGGAATGTAGATTGATGTGGGAAAAAAAGTAATTTAAAGCAGTTCAACAAAAAGGCAGCAACATAAAATGTGAAAAAAAATTATTACTTTTGCAAGAAAAAGTCTTAATGAATACTTTTTGCAAGTCACTGTATATGCTGTTTCATGCTTGATGATCATATTATTTTACATATGCTAACATCTGTTTACATTCACAAACGCTTGTTTCTGCTTCTTCTTCACCATATTTTGATTCGTTCAATCCTATTACAGAAAATGTGTAATACTATTAGTTAAATGTGTAACTACTATACACCAGTGAAAACACGGAAACCTGGAAATTTTTGTCAGTGGCGGGGAAAGACTTAAAATCTCTGTAGTAAAATGATATTTTGTTTAATTGCATCAAGTCTCACCTCAATGTCTTCAGTTGACAGTTTGGATCCTGTAGTATATCACTGAGTTCCTTCACTCCTGATTGTCCAGGATCATTTCCTGTGAGATCAAGCTCTATCAGGTGTGAAGGGTTTGATCTCAGAGCTGAAGCCAGAGCTTTATAACCTTCTTCTGTTATACTGCAGTCTGAAAGTCTGCAGAAAGGCAAAAAATAACCAGATTAAAAAAAAGGATTAAAACAAGACTTAATTAGTATTAGCATTCATCACACTAATAGGATAATTATATTTCCCAGCACCTCAAAATTGCAAACTGTTTGTCAAGATATTATAAATCTTTCTAAATAAAAACGTTTTTCACTACTGTAAGTAACATTACTGACTTGTTCCTTGTTACACAATGCCAGTTTACAGACCAGTTGGAGCTTTAGCTGTACACTGATTCATGTTTAAATTAACTTAATTCAGACCTGAGTATCTGTAGTGTGCATTGTGAATTTCTCAGCACAATGGAGATTTCTGTTACTCCAGAGTTTCCTAGTTGATTCTTGCTCAGATCCAGCTCTCTTAGGTTTGAATTAATTGCTGATGACAGAGCAGCACAACCTTCACCTGTAATACTGTTGCATTTAAACCTGTAGAAGAGGGAACTTCTTAAGTCTGTGTTTAAACACTTTGTGTTACAAATCAGATGACATGCTATAAATACAGTATCTGTCCACAAAAAGATTCTGCAAATGTAAAATTAATTGAACCTTTCAAAATACATATTATAAACAGAGTAATTAATGGGATACACTTTTAAAATACTTACTTCAGCTTTTCCAGTCTACACTGAACATTTTCAAACAGAGTCAAAATAATCTTAATTCCTGAGTTTCCTAGTTTATTCATACTCAGATCCAGCTCTTTCAGATTTGATGGATTTGAATTTAGAGCTGCAGCCAGAACATGACAACCTTCTTCTGTAAAATCGTTGTTATTCAGACTGCATAAAGAGAAAAGATTTAATTTAATATTAATATTTCCCAATATGTATTAGCTGACAGTTGAAAAATTTCTGGTGGGGATGATGATGATGATGATGGCTTTTCAGTCAGCCTTCTCTTATAATAGATAGATACAACACAACCAGCAGCAATATTTTAAGTTTTACAGTAACAAATACAAAAAAAAAAAAAAAAAAAAAACTTACATCAGCGTGTTGAGTTTACAGTGTTTATCCTGCAGTAAAGCAGTGATCTGATTCACTCCTGTGTCTCCTAGTTCACGTTCACTTAGATTCAGCTCTCTCAGGAGTAACGGGTTTTTACCCACAATTCCAGTCATATACTGACAGGCTTCTTCTGCATCAGGACTCAAAAATCTGCAGAAGAGAAGATGAAAAGGGGTTCAATTCAGTTTTCTATTAAACATTCTTATTCTAAAGCAGAGTGAAGGGGTTTGTGTTAGATTTACTTTACTATGAAAGTAAAATAATGCCATAAGCATGTTGAATAGCACTGAAAAAAAATGCATTGCATTAACAGTGCTTTCATTTTGATGCCTTGTATTACCAGGTCTTGCATTTTTAGGTCCTGAAATTTAACAGATTGTTCATTTATGCTGTGAATATTTCAATTCAAAATATTTCACACACATTTTCATAATTAAAAAATCAATAATTCATATTCACCTTCCAGAATTCACTTCCAAAATATTTAATCAGTTTAAAAATGCAATGTATAAAATTTGATAGGCCAATTTCTGTCCAATTTATTTCACTTTCCAAATTTGCTTCCACAAATTCAGTGGTTGAAATTCGGCAGATAATTTGCCATTGCACATCCGGGAGCTGCAGGAATAGCAGTAGAGCACCAATGCATGATCTCCAGCTGCTGTCAGTCGCTCACCAGCAGGTGGTGCAAGCGGGCTGTTGATTAAGACCAAAGCAACAGGTGGATTAAGTAATTCATTTACAAAAACTGATCTGCATAAATGGAGCAAGCACTAAGTAGAAGTTATCGGGGCGTGTGGAAAAGCTGATTGTGTGTATGTTTAATTCAACATCTCCGCTGTTTCCCATAGCCTACATGTAAGCAGCGTTCTCTACCACAAAGGAGATTATATATGCTGTTTTACCCAATGCTGAAGTACAGAACTAACGTTACATCTAAGGAAGACATAGGCCTGTCCCAAATGGTGTACTTCATGTGGACTTTCGGTCTTGTGGACTTAAATTGCGCGTGCTCGCCCCGTCTATGAGTCCGTAGGCCGTCCCATTCAGCATTTTAACACTCTGAAGTGTGCTCAGCAGCGCCCCCTTTGTACCCTTGAAGTGGTCTTCCACGAAGCCCTCATAGATGCAGGCTCTGCACACTTTAACCACCCAGGAATCCTTGCGAAATCCCAATCAGACAATGGATGGGAGGAGATTTCGCTCAAGAGCAAATGATGACATGGCTGAGAAGAAAATATTTAAGTGTAGGTATTATTACGGGTTTTATGACCTAGGTGTACATTTTACCAGTTGTTACCTACAGTTTATACAAACATTATGGTCATCGACCAGTAGTTGATATCTCAAACATAATACTAGCGCGTTGAATAATACAATTGCATTATGATTAATTAAATAAATAGTGAGCGCAAAAATTTGATTTCTCTGCAGGGCAAGCCATCTCGCAAACACAATGGTAAAAACAACAACAACAAAAGGCTGCATATTCTCAGAACCTGCAGCGCCTGTCAAAAAACAACCAGACCGTTATTTCTGGCATGACGATCAAGTCTGTCCCAAAAATATCTTTCAATGCGCCCTTGTGGACTCGCACCAAGGGCCCTATAGGTCTGCACTACATGACGTCACCAAAGTGTGGACGCTGAGAAAGTCCACAAGTCCGGAGTGTGCCATTTTGGACAGGACGATATATTGCTTTCGGATGCTAAGTTTTCATAACTTTGTGTCATGGTTTGTGTGACGCTGTGCTCTTATACTGGGGATCCCCTCAGGTCACACTACAGGATTCCCCAATGATGAGTAAAACTCCTCAATGAATTAATACTGTGATATAAGACCTCAGAATACACTTTATTGATGCAAATTATATAGACAGTTAAGCAGATGTAGAATTTGAACGAATGCTCAAGATCTCACGCTGTTTCCATCAGAAATCTGTCAAAGAAAAGAAAACACATAACGCAATGACAGTGATTTAAGACCAAACTCAGATTTTACTGATGATGCAAACTGTATGCAGACAGATGAGGATATGAATGCAAGTCACGGAACAAGAAAAAATGCATTTAACGTCTTTTATTGCCTCAAGATATTAAATTATTAAATTCGGCATCTAATTAATACAATATATTACTGTATATTATGTACATTTAAGCAGATGAACCCAGAATATGAGACCACAACCCACAAAGTTTCAACAAACAAATTTTTCTTAAAAAGAAAACCAAGTGCAGTAGTTTTATGTTTGATATTTGCTGCATATTCACCTAAGCTGCTTTAGGGACCGTCTGCAAATTTACCCAAAAATTAAACGAAGTACAATAATTTATTCAAATTAATAATTTACTCAAACTGACAAAATATATATGGCCAATAACCATATATAATAATAATATTCAGATCAGATCGATGATACACGATATTATTGTGCATGGGTGGAGCAAGAGAGAGACTCTTTGTACTTGTCATAGCATAACTATTTGACGTTTTAAACCGCGCAGGTGCGCGCGTGAGAGCCTATGAAATCAACAATAATCTAAAATATATACTTTCAAACATACTGATAAACTAACGTTAAATATAAAAATACTGCATTTAAAACAGCTAGTTCATATAGTCGGACACAACTGTCATACTGCGCGTCCTGTGACAAATGTACCGCATCTGCACACAAAAGTTATCATTCTAAATGTTCTGCAAATTTAGTCAATGGTGAAAGTCAATAGTAGATTTCATTTAAAGTCCATCAGTTTAACACTAATATTGGACATAAACAAACACATTAAATATAAAGTATATAAAAGAGGTAAGTAAAGTATATTGCACATATATAGGCCGTTCAGATTACTTATTAAAGTGCAATAAAACTGTATTTCGTTGCCTTGTGCCCACATGTGCAATGACAATAAAGTTGAATCTAATCTAATCTAATCTAAAATAACTTATGTCTGCAGACGATGTACGTCTGTTTGTGGATGGAGACTTCTTCACCGACTACAGGCTCTAGTCCTTATTTGCGCGCACGTGTGTATGTGAAATGCGGTGCTGAAGTGAAATAGTTGGGCAGTTTGATAGCCAAATTATAATAAGTCGCCTCATATATATAATATATATATTTTACGTTCCAAAGGTTGTAGTACATTCCTAGTGAATAGACTGACATACTATTGGTAAAATTTACATCAATATTTTATAATACAACCTTTGGATCATGAAAAATCCCTTTTGGGGTCATACAGATTTTTTTCTTTTTCTTTTAAATAATTGTGAATGGCACATACACTAAGGCAGATGGCAAAATTTACATGAACTACATAATTAACAACGTACTACAATCTGTGGAATATGAAAAATCCCTTTTGATAAATAGTTTTTTAAAAAGATATTTATGTACTGTACATAATGTAAGGGAGATATTGGCTAAATCTTACATGTAGTAAGTGTGTCTTGTGTTTAGCAATGCACTACAACTGCTGGAACATGAAAAAAAAAGCATTTAGCAAAGCTCTACCAATTGAGCTACAGGGATCTTTAATATGTAAATAATTGTGTACTGTACATATATGCAAAATTTCACCTGTAGAAAATCACTATGAGAGATTCAAGCTTTAGAATTTGACAGTGTGTTATTTAAAATTTGAATTGAAACACATTGGACATTTGAACCCAGTCAGTGGAATTGTCAGACGGTCACTTGGGTGCGATAGCAGCAATAATACACCTAGATGGTTTTGAACTAATTTTTTATGTTGATATAAAGTGGTTGAATATTGTTAAAAAATAGTCATGGTATTGATATCTTTGTGGGCCTGTCGACTTTATAGATCAGTGGTAAGGGAAATCAATTATAAAGAAAATGCAGCGCGTTGCATTCGTTTGACCCCATTTGCTTGCCTTGTTTAAGTTTGCATAATCATCAATAAAGTGTTTTCTGAGGTCTTATATTACAGTATTAATTCATTGAGGAGCGTTACTCGTCATTGGGGAATCCTGGAGTATGACCTGAGGGGATCCCCAGTATTACAGCACAGCGTCACACTAGCCATGACACAAAGTTACGGAAACTAAGCAACCGAAAGCAATATACATCTTCCTTAGATGTAATGTTAGTTCTGTACTTCAGCATTGGGTAAAAGAGCATATATAATCTCCTATGTGGTAGAGAACGCTGCTTACATGCAGGCTAAGAGAACAGCGAAGATGTTGAATTAAACATACACAAAATCAGCTTTTTCACATGCCCCGATAACTTCTACTTAGCACTTGCTCCATTTCTGCAGATGAGTTTTTGTAAATAAAACTTATTCCACCTGTTGCTTTGGTCTTCATAAACAGCCACTTGCACCACCTGCCGGTGAGCGACTGTCAGCAGCTGGAAATCATGCATCGGTGTTCTACTGCTATTCCTGCAGCTCCCAGGTGTACAATGGTGAATTATCTGCCGAATTTTAACCACTGAATTTGTGGAAGCGAATTTGGAAAGGGAAATAAAATGGACCAAAATTTGTCTGTCGAATATTCTATCGTATTTTTAGATGAATTAATATTTTGGAATTGAATTCTGGAATGTGAATATGAATTATTTAATTTTTAATTATGAAAATGTGTGTGAAATATTTTGAATTGAAATATTCAGAGCTTAAATGAACAATATGTTACATTTCAAGACCTGAAAATGCAAGCCCTAGAAATACAAGGAATTAAAATGCAAGCACTGTAAATGCAATGCATTATTTTTTCAGATTTTTTTTTGTTTCAAAGACATATGGCATTATTTTACTTCCATACTTTACTGCAACAAATTATATTAGACAAATATTTTTATAAATAATTTACCTGCACGTTATTCTTTTTTTTTATAATTTCATCATATCTCACCTCAATGTCTTCAGTGAATAGTTTGGATCCTGTAGTAAATCATCAAGCTCCTTCACTCCTGATTCACCAGGATCATTTCCTGTGAGATCCAGCTCTATCAGGTGTGAAGGGTTTGATCTCAGAGCTGAAGCCAGAGCTTTATAACCTTCTTCAGTGATGCTGCAATCTGAAAGCCTACGGAAAAGGTTATAATATAATCAAATGTATTATATAATGTTACCAAAAATAGGTAAAACAAAAACATCTAATGTATTTTGTTTATTCTTTCCACTTCTGGTCAGAGAAGAAAAACAATTAATTATCTGACACAAATATGTCTTTCCCTCTTCTTTGATATATTAAAGTAATATTTATTTGATCAAAATAAATTATTAAAACTCTGATCAAAAGAGATAATTCATCCCCTGGGAATTATAAGGTTATATCTGACATTTTTGTCAAAATTTAGTTATTCACATATTCTTATTCTGTGACAACCTATTTACATTATGTGATAGATTTTTTAATGTTGAGTACATTCTCACGGTCTGGTGTGCAAAACAAAGGGCACAACAAAGAAGTGTAATCAAGTTTTCGATCGAGTTTTATTTTAATAATCCACATGAGAGAATGGGCACAATCAAACACAAATCCAAATGAAGAATCATTATTTGCGGACAAAGAAACAATTGAGAACACAGGCTTTAAATACTGAGAATGTAATCAAGAAGTACAGAAACAGGTGTGGAGCTAATTAATAAAAAAACATGGAAACTAACTAGGCAGGATAACGGAGACACTGAAAAATAAACAAAAACAGATCATACATGTGACAGTTCGCCCCCTCCTGGAACAGCGCGTCCTTGCACCAACAAACAGTCCAACAGCGAAGGGAGGGTAAGGGTTCAGAGGGGCATATTTCATAGGGCCAGGCCAGAGTAGATGGAGGGAGGAGCCAGTGAGTTCCAGAGGCCAGCCAGGATAACAGCCCATGGTGCAGTCCACGGTGGGAGGAGTCATGGTGGAGATAGGGCCAACAACACCAGGGTACCAACTGACAGAGATGATGCCGGTGGAGTTGGAGCCCAGGATGGAGCAGAGCAGCTGCAGAGTTAGGGGGACATTGAGGATCCAGAGGGCCAAGGTGGAGCAAAAATTCTCAGGCAACCGAGGCTGCGGCGGGGATCTAGAAGAACGCGGCTGAGCCAGTATGACTGAGGATGGAGTGGAGCCAGAGGGAAGGAGGAGCCTGACAAAGCCAGAGGGATGGAGTGACGAGGTGAAGCCAGAGGAGTGGAGTCCCAAGGCAGCGGATGGTCGACAACTGACCAAGGCGGAGCTGGAGGGATGAAATAAGCTTGGTCGAGCTGGTGGTATGATGGGCCATGGTGGAGATGAGGGAGCTAGGAGCCATGGCGGAACCGATGGGTCGAAGGACCTTGGTGGAGTCCAGGACTCTAAGGCTGGAAGTGGAGACAGGGGATCCTCACGCCAAGACGGAGCTGGAGACTGGAATTCCCAAAGCGGATCAGAGCACCCAAATGGCACTGACTGAAGGTGAGCTGAGGGACTGACAGGCACCAGTACAGATGGAGCTGAGTAACTGACTGGTTTAAAAGGAGGTGGGAGAGGGAAGCTGGGAGGGAACACAGGAGGACTTGAGATGGCCGGAACCACCGGAGACCAGGGAGATTCAATCTCAATCTCCGCCAGTATTCCCAGAGTGAGCGGGGAATTGTGTAAGGTACGTCAGATCTAAAAAAAAAACCCTGGTATGGTCCTCCAGCAAATGGTACCATTGTTCCCGGCAACGGCTGGGATATCCATTCGCAGAGAGGGATAAAACAAAACAAAACAGAAAGAAAAACACAGCTAATTTTTACTCACCTTTGATGGTCTGCTATTCTGTCACAATCTGGTGTGCAAAATAAAGCGTACAATGAAGAAATATAATCAAAAGAGTTCTTTTAATAATCCACAGGATAGAATGGGCACAAACAAACACAAATCCAAATAATGAAACTTCAATAATGGAGACAAAAAAACAACACAAAAATAGATCATACATGTGACATACATTTTGGGACATTTATTTAAAAAACAAAAAACTTCTATCTACATAGTCGAATGGAATGCAAAAACTTTGAAGCACAATATCTCAAAACTACTCGAAATGCAGACAGAACCTTTTAATTCCAAGGGTACAAATTATTGTTATTATTAAAATAAAAAAATGGTTCACCTGAGTTTCTCCAGTTTGCATTTTGTATTTTTTAATCCATTCTGGAGTTTCTTCACTCCTGAATCTTGCAGATTATTGTTGCTCATGTCAAGTTCTTTCAGACTGGGGTTTGATATCAGGACGGTAGCGAAAGATGAACAGCTTTCCTCTGTTAGACCACAATCACACAGCCTAAAATGAAGAAGAGTAGAGGGAGAATTTACAAATACAAAGTGCTTGATTCCAACATTCAGCGATTAATGAGAACGGTTTAGGTCACATGATTTATATAAAAAATTTGTGGTGTGCATCGATTAATTCTTGAAATTAATCTAGATTAATCTAGATTAAAATGGCTCATTCGAATTCTGCCAAAGGCATTAAGAATATGTATGCTACCCAAATAAAACTGACAAACATTAAGTGGTGCATTAGAAAAGGGGCTCATCTCCTGTTTCCAAAATGCATCACAAAGTGCTTGAAAAAGCTGTAAACTAATTCCACATTGCACGAGGTGCAAACAACCTTACACCTGTTTCACACATACTCCGTCTGCAGTGCGTATGCGTTGCATATTTTTTTAAGCACCCATGTTGATGGATTCCAGTTGCGTTCCAGGAGCGTTGCGTCTACAGCAGTGCAGTGATCGTTTACGCACCGAGTAGCGGACTGCAAACGCGTCCTGTGTGAAAGCACATAGAGTCCGTGCTGCACCTCATACGTAACGCACACGGACTGCATATGCACTGCAGACGGAGTATGTGTGAAACAGGCATGAGCAGGGCCGTAGCTGGGGTCAGCGGGGCCCCAGTGAAGGTTGTACCAGTGGGCCCTGTTTGAAATTGTTTAATTTGTATGTTCGTTTATTTTTATTTATTTGTGCTATTTACACAATGTTTATTTTTTTTTCAAGTTTGTAGGTGTCAAGGTACAGAAACCAAATAATTAAATGTAAAATAGCACTGGATAGTCATCAATGTAAAAATGAAATGTACAATCAAACCTACATTGATTCAGACACCTTAAACATTTCTCACATTATTACAGTTTTTCTATATATATAAAAAAATTATATCTGGTGTCTGAATAATTTTTGGTTTGACTGTTAAAACTACAAAGTAATTCAGTCAAGAGCAGTGAGTGATTTTCATTTTCTTGGATTAACATTACAGCAGGTAGTAGCTAAATTAGGCGCGGTCACTTTAAGAGACGCATGAACTTATAATACACTTATAAGTTATATAATACACTTAGAACTTATAATGAACGCATCCAATATAATACACATCCCATTTTTTTCCTCAACTGTTAACTTTCACTTGAGAAATAACTGACAGTTTTTTCTAGCATAATTTCCAAGGTGGATATTTTGACATTTTTTGTATGTATTTGTCTGCACAAGAGCAAAAAGAAGCAGATTTGGTGTTCAAGTGTTTTGAGACGCCTTTCTCTGTGTGAGCCCTGTGTGAGCTCTTCCACATCTTTTTGTTTGCTCAAACTGCAATTTGTATTTGTTCGTTTAGGTGCAGGAGGGACTTAGAGGAGAACTTTGCAGAAGAGAGCTCGGTTCAGTGTCGCTGTCCGTGATATGCAACTCTGTCTCTGCGTACGCACCGAACACAGCGCGCGAGTAACCAGCTAATCTGTTCAGCTTTTCCGCGTCTTGTGTTTGGATGCTTTAATGTTTAAATCGACAAGCGGTAAGGCTTAAAAACACGTGAAAAAGATAAGCTTTCGTGACGATGCACAGCAGTGGACCGTCAACTGTCCTGAGCATCTTTTTAGGCTGGCCTCAGCCAGTCGGTTATATAACATATCAAGGTGAAAGTCATCATAGCTTGCTTAGTATAGACTCAGCTCCCAACCCAACTTTGAGAATAGATTAACGGCGATATTTGTTTTATCGCCCAATAAGAGTCTCCCGTTAATGCAGCACGTTAACGTCAATAATGGCCTAACACTAATAAAAATAGAATAAATGTGCAATTAAAAACTACATTAAAAATACTCACTGTAATTTGTTGAGTTTACAGTGTTTATCTTGCAGTAGAGCAGTGATCTGATTCACTCGTGTCTCTCCAAGCTTCTGTTCACTCAAATTCAGTTCTCTCAGGAGTAACAGGTTTTTACCCACAGTTCCAGTCACATACTGACAGGCTCCTTCTGCATCAGGACTCAAAAACCTGCAGAAGAGAAGATGAAGTAGGATATAATTTAATTCCCAAATTAACTTGTTGAAAAACAACATCCGAATCAGATAAGAACTTATGACAGAAGTGTGAAATAGATTATCTTGAATTTACTTTGATGCAGCAGGTTCGTATTAGTGAAATATATAGTGAAAACAATTCACCTGCATTTAATTTATTTTGCATTAATTAATCACATCTCACCTATACATATATCTAAATTGCGACCTATGTTCTCAATGCAGAAATGTTAATTCATGTGTCCATGACCTCAAGGTTTGATTATTGTAATGATTTATTAGGTTTTTGTTTTGCACGCTTAATGTCACCTTTATTTATATAGCGCTTTAAACAAAATACATTGCGTCAAAGCAACTGAACAACATTCATTAGGAAAACAGTGTCAATAATGCAAAAATGAGAGTTAAAGGCAGTTCATCATTGGATTCAGTTATGTCATCTCTGTTCAGTTAAATAGTGTCTGTTCATTTATTTGCAATCAAGTCAACGATATCGCTGTAGATGAAGGGTCCCCAACTAAGCAAGCCAGAGGCGACAGCGGCAAGGAACCGAAACTCCATCGGTGACAGAATGGAGAAAAAAACCTTGGGAGAAACCAGGCTCAGTTGGGGGGCCAGTTCTCCTCTGATCAGACGAAACCAGTAGTTCAATTCCAGGCTGCAGCAAAGTCAGATTGTGCAGAAGAATCATCTGTTTCCTGTGGTCCTGTCCTGGTGCTCCTCTGAGACAAGGTCTTTACAGGGGATCTGTATCTGGGGCTCTAGTTGTCCTGGTCTCCGCTGTCTTTCAGGGATGTAGAGGTCCTTTCTAGGTGCTGATCCACCATCTAGTCTGGATACGTACTGGATCCGGGTGACTGCAGTGACCCTCTGATCTGGACACAGACTGGATCTGGTGGCCACGGTGACCTCGGAACAAGAGAGAAACAGACAAATATTAGCGTAGATGCCATTCTTCTAATGATGTAGCAAGTACATAGGTTGTTATGGGAAGTGTTTCCGGTTCCGGTTTACCGGTTAATAAACAAACAAACTCCAGCTGGTACAAAATACAGCAGCTAGAGTTCTTACTAGAACCAGAAAGTATGACCATATTGGCCCAGTTCTGTCAACATTGCACTGGCTTCTTATTTAACATTGTATAGATTTTAAAATCTTGCTAATTACTTATAAACCACTGAATGGTAAACTCCGGCAATATGATAATACCTAGACCAAAATCAACTGTGGGTGGTAGATCCTTTTCCTATTTCCCCAGCCCAAACTCTGGAATAATCTACCTAACATTGTTCTGGAGGCAGACACACTCTGTCAGTGTAAATCCAGAACTGGGAGCACTTCCCATAACATTTCCAGTCTGTATCCCATAAAGTAATTTGGATCCAGTATGTATCCAGCCCAGATGGTGGATCAGCACCTAGAGATGACCTCTCAATGTACACAGAGACCAGGTCAACTATCAGTCTTTTGTTCGTTATCTGGCTAGGCTCGGTGTTCATCTTCAGTTCTCTCTTCACCGCAGTTCAGTCAGTGTACTGTTTGAGTACATAAATTACTCCGGGATATTGGTTTGTTTGAACTCCGAGGGAGTGTCAGCCACATTAAAAAAGTTAACAGCTTAAGTCATTTGTGGATTAATGCGTATTGGAGACGCGAAGCATTTAAAACGATTCAGTTCAATTTGGTGAACTGGTTCAAAAAAATCTGGTTACATCGAATGATTCGTTCACGAACCGGATTTCACAAACTGCTTTGTTTTGAACTCTCTCACAACAGATACAGCAGAGAAGACAATGATGAATAAAGTCGTAGTTTTTCCTATTTTTGGACCAAAATGTATTTATCGATGCTTCCAAAATTTCTAACTGACCCTCTGATGTCACATGGACTACTTTGATGATGTTTTTCTTACCTTTCTGGACATGGACATTATACCATACACACAGCTTCAATGGAGGGACTGAGAGCTCTCACACTAAATCTAAAATATCTTAAACTGTGTTCCGAATATAAACTGAGGTCTTATAGGTTTGGAAAGACATGAGGGTGAGTTATTAATGACATAATATAGATTTTTGGGTGAATTATCCCTCTCATATCCAGCGATATCAATCAATCAATCAATCAATTTATTTTTATTCAAGACACATAGGTCCATAGAGACAACAAAATACACACATATATATATACACCTATCAATCAATACAAAAAACAAGAGTGATGCAGACAAGGCATCATAAAAACATATACAGGCATCGGGGAAAATGTTTCCAAAAGCAAGATGTAAACCTTATGTCACTCTTAGAATCATCAGCAATGGACACAATGTCAACATTCTTAGACCCTGTTAGTCTGACATGAATCTATACATAAGATTTCTTAAAACAGTGGTAAAAGTGGGCACATTATTAGACACAAACATTTCACTGGGACTACACCACCTAGGAATTTTAAGCACAGTTCTCAGTGCAAGATTATAAGCCACTTGAAGTTTTTTCATTTTCGACTCACTAAAATGACACCATCATTATATCATTGACTTGATTGCACAGATACTATTTAAACTGAACTGAGCTAGACAATGACATCACTGAATTCAATGATAAACTGCCTCTAAATGAAAATTTTGTGTTTACTATTGCCCTTTTGCATTAACACTTGTAACAATGTTTGTAGATCGGGAAAAAGGAAGCAGGAACCGGGGAACATTCAAACAAAGCTTTAATAATAAATTAACACACAATAGTGCAACAGCCCCTCGCGGACGACTGCCAAGCACAAACAGAAACAAAACACAAAATAATATCCAGGCCTGGTCCTCTCTCGTCGAACACATTCATCGCTCCTCCCTTTATCCTTCCGGAGCTCCTCCGTGGGACTCGAGACCGGTGAGTGGGGCAGGTGTTCTCATTCTCATTAACTCCACCGGCTTTGCTCGGTTCCCACGGCTCTTGGCCCTGCCCCTCTTGTCACACACCCCCGTCGCCCCTCGCAGGCCGTGGGTATTACCGAAACTCCAGGGGAGCCGATCACGGCGGCTGTGGGTACCTGGGGCTACGGACAGGACAGTAGAGGCGAGAGAAAAAGAAATGGAAGAATGAGGAGAGACAGAGAGAGGGAAAGAGAAAAAAAAATTCTTGGTCCAGTTCCCAGACACACTGCGCTTGGTCCTGAATCAGCTGAGAGGCTCTCACTTGCGGTGCCATGCGATGGTACTGGACATCTTTGGTGGATGGCCCGACGCTCCTCCGCCTACTGGCAGACGGTGATGTCTCCTCCTGTCGAGGGCAGCCTGTAGCGAGTCCCCTGTTCCCTGCTCCTCCACAATCATGGCAGACGGCAGTAGGCTCCGGCCTCCTGGCAAACGGGGCTGACTCCTCCGCCCCCTCACGGACGGCAGCCACCCCTCCTCGACCCAGAAGCATGGCAGCAAGCTCTCTGTTCCACCTTGTCTTCCATCGTTCCAGCACAACTGCCTTGGGCAGCCACTCGCAGTCTCTGCTTCTTCCTGCTTCCTGATCTCCACAGCATTCCGACCCCCATGAGCAGCAAGGGCTCTCTGACAGTGTGTCCCTCCTTCCTCCTGGGTTTCGGCACCTATGTAACAATGTTTGTAGATCAGGAAGAAGGAGGCGGGAACCAGCGTAAAAAAAATAACACACAATAGCATGACAGCCCCTCGCGGATGACTGCCACTCACAAACAGAAACAAAACACAAAATAAAATCCAGGCCTGGTCCTCTCTCGTCGAACACATTCATCACTTCTCCCTTTATCATTCTGGAGCTCCTCCATGGGACTTGAGACCGGTGAGTGGTGCAGATGTTGCGCATTCTTATTAACTCCACCGGCCTCACTCTGTTCCCATGGCTCTCAGCCCCACCCCTCTTGTCACAACACTTTTCCTATTTGATACTGTTAAGCTGCTTTGATACAATCTGTATTGTTAAAAGTGCTATATAAATAAAGGTGACTTGACTTGGTTTGACTCACTTCAGTATCTTCAGTTGACAGTTTGGATCTTGTAGTAAATCATTGAGCTCCTGCACTCCTGATTGTCCAGGATAATTTCCTGTGAGATCCAGCTCTATCAGGTGTGAAGGGTTTGATCTCAGAGCTGAAGCTAGAGCTTTATATCCTTCTTCAGTGATGCTGCAGTTAGAAAGTCTAGAAACAGAATGAAATGTAAAATTTAACAGATTTTTCATCTATTAATGAATTTGCCTTACAACTTTCAACACCGACAGCATTTTTGATCATTTTCACTTCAATGTCATGGCCCCAGAATATTTTGTTATATGAATATCTAACATGCAATACATAAACATAAAGAACAGAGCTTCTAATTTTAAACAAATAAATTTTTATTCAAGCTTCGAGCATTCTTTTTTTAATAAACACTTGAATGTAGGTAAGTTTTATTTAAAAAAATTTTTTAATAATAAAGCATAATTTTGAGCAAAAAGCTGAGAAAATTTTTATCAAAGACTGCATCTGGATCATATTCAGTACGATGATCAAAGCATAGATGCAGTAGACGACTTCCAGCAACACCCCAAAGCTTTAATAGTCATTTACCACTTCCTGGATTGACATTTCACTTGGTAACATTAGGCAGTTTTGATTTATAATTTGATTTACTGTTGATTATCATATTCTTTTTTCATATGCATCTGCTTACACATGAGGGGCCGTTTGCACCAGCTGGATGTACACCTGTTCGTAAGACTAGGCCGGATGTAAAATGTACTTTAAGTCGTGTGTAGAATTTATACCCGTTGCACCATCTCGGTGTATGCTACATCTGAGACTAAATCTTACTCCTAGTCAGAGGTAGGTGTAAAGTGTCAACTCATGATTTGCTCAGACATTATTAGTTTATAGGATTCATGTATGTTAGTTAATTCTTACTGCAGACATGAACTGTAATGTTTATGGTCTTTTCGGTCAGGATGAGCGATATCATTCGCGCAGCTCGGTGTAGAAAATAGCCTGTACCACACTGTCAAGAGTAACTGAATACAAAATATATTTCTGTACAGCATGTAATAGTTATGCAGTAAAATATTACATATGAACTGTGATTATTAAAAGAAACTGAACCGATTGACATCTGCTTGGAAGGACAGTGTAAATATTTAACATCTTTAATTGCATTCATTATTTGTAGCGTGCCTGCCATCCCACTGTCGCAATAAGTTTTGCTACTTTTAAAAGATCACCAATCAGATTTTGCTTTTAAATATTTTCACAAAATACAAACTATAAACGTGTTTTTTCAGCCACAGACAGACGCCAGTAAAACAGATAATGTCATGTAAAGTCACATCTACCTCACGAAATACATTAATTGCACATAAACTTTATTGTAAGCTAAGCTATAAAAAATAACTCCAGAGAGAAACATTGTACTTCATTTATTATATTTTACATTATATTTTGCAACGTCCAGCATAAGTCTAGCTGGTGCAACCGGCCCGAGGTCACTCATTTCTGCATCTTCCTCCCCCTGTGTTTTGGTCTCATTCAGAAGATGTATAATAGCGCCACTGAGCATAAAACAGTGAAAACACAGAAAGCTGTAAAATCTCATCTTTGGCAGGGAAGCGTTTTGTCATGAAAGAAGAGATAACTTGTCGATGCAGAGGAAACAGTTAATAGTATTACTCCCTAAAGTGATCTTTTACAATGAATTCTAGAATAAAAACTGACAGCCAAATACATGGGCAAACAAAAGGCCCAAAGACCTTTCAAATGTTAGTCAACAACTCAGCAGAGTATCTCCAGTGATCTTACAGTCACTTACAATGTTTCAATTATCTAAAATTCTATTGGTGTTGAAGTCTTTCATCTGAATGATCCACAACATACAAGCGAATAGTTGAAGAACAAAATGTAAGTTTTGGAATGGCGAAACTAAAGTCCACACTTATGGTGTGTGGAAGGACCAGGAACATACAACTTTTGCTGGAGAGCAAACAAATTTCATTGAGCCAAAACAGTTATGTCCTCCTTTCTGTGGTGGATTAACCAGCTCAAAATGAATAAATGGATCTGAATTCTGACTTAGCCCAAGAGCTGCAACTAATGGTTGCCTAGATATATAAATACAGAAAAACTAAAGTACAACATAAATGTTAACTTGGAACAATGTCTATATCTTTTTTTTTTTTTGGTTATCACACAACTTACCTCAGTATCTCCAGTTCACACTTTATATTCTCCAGTCCAGTGCAGAGCAGATTCACTCCTGAATCCTGCAGGTTATTATTGTTCATGTTGAGCTCTTTCAGATTGGAGTCTGATCCAAGAACTGTAGCCAGAGCTGAACAGCTTCTGTCTGTTAAGTCACAATCATTCAGGCTACAAGGAAAAGTCACATTAGACTGAATACATACAGTATAATACAGTAAAATGCATGAGCTAAATACAAATATTAAATGTATTTTTCACCTATTTCTTTTACCTGAACATATTGTAAGTTTGGTGGGCTAGGCTGAAATTGCAACTACAAAATCACTAGTATTTTTGATTAAGCGACACATTTGCTTCATGAAAACCAAAAAAATCCAATATTAAGGTTTATAGTTTTATTGACAATGAGCTTTATATTTGAAAGCACTCCACTGTCTTTTGAGTTGGGCAATATAGAAGTTACTTATTAGAACACCGAGAAGGTAGAATTATCAGTCAAACAAAAGAAGACAAATAGGAAGTTGAAGTTGAAGTTGACTATAACTTCATATTGGAGTGAAAATGACAATGGAACGATGTGTTTATAATAAAGGTCATGTTGTTCTGCTGTTAACTAAAAAGCTAAAACAAATAAACAAACTACATTTAAATAGCTTACAGTGCTCTTTTGGAGGTTTTGATGACTGCCAATAATCTAATGAGACACTCATCAGATTTCTTGAATTTCTGAAGCTCAAACTCCTCCAGTTCCTCCTTTGATGTCAACAGCACAAAGGCCACAGCAGACCACTGGGCAGGTGAAAGGTCAGAAGATGAGAGACTTCCTTTGTTAAGGTGGGTCTGAATTTCTTTCACCAGAGTTTGGTCGTTCAGTTCATTCAGACAGTAGAACAGATTGATAGATCTCTCTGGAGACAGATTAGCTTCAAATTTCTGCTTGATGTACTCAACTATTTCCTTTTTGCTTTGGTCTTTGTCATCTTGCTGTGTCAACAGACCTCGTAAGAGTAGCCGATTGGACTGGATTGACAATCCAAGAAGAAAACGAAGGAAAAGGTCCAGATGTCCATTGTCACTCTCGAGTGCCTTGTCCACTGAAGTCTTGAGCAACTCAATCATGGCTTCATTTTTGTTTTCCTGTTCAGGACAGTCCTGAACAAACACACTTTTCTTGTTGATGTCTAGAAACAGATGTGCATAAAGGGCTGCAATAAACTCTTGAATGCTCAAGTGAACAAAACAGTACATGGTACCAAGAATGATCCCGGTTTCCTCCTTAAAGATCTGGGTACACATGCCTGAATACACTGATGCCTTATAGACGTCAATACCACAGGCTTCCAGGTCTGATTCATAGAAGATCAGGTTGTTGTTTTGCAGCTGATGAAATGCCAGTTTTCCCAGTGAAAGGATGGTATCTTTATCCCAGGAGACATCTGGTGTGTATTTTCCATCATACTTTCGTCTGCTCTGCTGGATTTGAAAGCGGAGAAAGTGTGTGTACATTTGTGTCAGAGTCTTGGGAATGTCTTCTGTATTTGATTCCTGCAGTGTTTTGGATGCATCATCAACCTGATTGTTTTTTATATGCTTGTCCTTCAAGATATTCTGGAGAACAGTGGCTGAAATCCAGCAGAAGACTGGGATGTGGCACATGATAAAAAGCCTCTTGATTTTTTAACATGATCAATGATTTCATTGGCTTGATTCTCTTCTTTGAATCTTTTTCTGAAGTACTCCTCCTTTTGTGCATCATTGAATCCTCGTATCTCTGTTACCCGGTCGATACAGTCAGGAGGAATCTTACTGGCAGCTGCTGGTCTGGTGGTGATCCAGATGAGAGCAGAAGGAAGCAGATTTCCCTTGATGAGGTTTGTCAGGAGAACATCCAGAGAGGCTGGTGATGATACATCAGACCACGTCTCATTACCCTCAAAGTTCAGAGGAAGACGAAACTCATCCAATCCATCAAGGATGAACAGGACTTTGTACATATTCCTCTTTAGGGAAGTCGTGGCCTAATGGTTAGAGAGTTGGACTCCCAATCGAAAGGTTGTGAGTTCGAGTCCCGGGCCGGCAGGAATTGTGGGTGGGGGAAGTGCATGTACAGTTCTCTCTCCACCTTCAATACCACGACTTAGGTGCCCTTGAGCAAGGCATCGAACCCCCAACTGCTCCCCGGGCGCCGCAGCATAAATGGCTGCCCACTGCTCCGGGTGTGTGCTCACAGTGTGTGTGGGTTCACTGCTCTGTGTGTGTGCATTTCGGATGGGTTAAACGCAGAGCACAAATTCTGAGTATGGGTCACCATACTTGGCTGAATGTCACTTCACTTTTTTTTCACTCACTTTGCAAGGTTCAGTCCTTTTGTCTCTGGGAAAAACCGAGCAATAAGGTCCATCAAACTTTGTTTTTCTTTCTCCTTTAAGTTAATCTCTCTGAATGGAAGAGGAAATATGAAGCTGATATCCTGATTTTCTTTTCCTTCAGCCCAATCCAGAACAAACTTTTGCACAGAGACTGATTTTCCGATGCCAGCAACTCCTTTTGTCAGTACAGTTTTGATCTTCTTGTCTTTTCCGGGTTGAAATAAATTTGTGCATTCAACCTGTATTTCCTGTGATTCAGAACGTCTGGAAGTGACTTCAATCTGTCTTACCTCATGTTCAGTATTGACCTGTTCACTACAACCCTGAGTGATATAGAGATCTGTGTAGATGTTATTCAGAAGTGTAGCTTCACCTTGTTTTGCAATTCCTTCAAACACACATTTATACTTTTTCTTCAGGTTTGATTTAAGATGAATGAAGACCAACTTGTCTGAATACAGAAACAAGAAATATATTTTCATTAAAATCTACATTTACAAGTGAGAATCTGACAGTCTATGTTCATAAGACTTACCTTCCAGAGTATCAACAGCTTCATCTTCCTTCATCTCTCTCAGGAAGTGGAGTGTGAGATCAAGAGCTGCTTCTTTGATCCTGCACATGTCATCTTTATCTCTCACAAAGTGTTGTGTGTTTTCCTTGTGTAATATTTTCGTAAACTTTTCCAGCTCGTTCTTCAAAAATGTTATTAATTTGTACAAAAGATCCTAAAAAGAAGAAGAAAAAAAAGAAAAAGAAGAAGTCTTAGAACAAAATGTAACCAAATTGTAAGTTCACATATCAGAGATGCTTAAAAGATAAATAATTTACATCTAGGACCAATGTCAATATGTCATCAACAAGAAATTTTCCAGTGTTATAAATATGTTATAAATTTGCCAGAAATATTAAACATTTACGAATTTCTTTCCTACCTGGAATATCTTGTGGATATTTACTCTGAACTTCTTGTGGAAGTGGCACTTCTGAATATTTGTGTCTGATTTCTCATGTTGAACCCTGTCAGCAAAATATATTTGGCAACTGATCATGTTAAAAAGTAAAGAATAATCACTAACTTTCAATATTTTTGCCAAACTTATTTGGTTACAGTACTTATTAAATAACAGTTCAATAATTCCAAGTTTGCATAATGTTCAGTGTTTGTATTATTCAGTTTTGTGTAAGTGAAATTAATAAAGAGCATCTGAATAAATCTGTCTAGTGTCTACAAACAGCACACATACAATATATTATCAGTACAATATATCCAAACAAACTGAGCTGAACATGAACACATGTGATGCTAAATTTATACTAATGACAAGAAACGGAGAGAAAAAAAAATGCTTTACTACAGCAGATGACTTATGTCTGATGGCTGCATGCACTCTCACTCTGCCTGAACTGCAGCACGTGCCGGTTAGAGCATTTCTTGTTCTCGAGTCAAGAACCGGTTGCATCGGTTTTCAGATCATCAGTACACTGAACCAAAAACAGTTTCTTTCGGACGCGTCCGATTCGAGAACCGAGGAGCTGATGATACTGCGCATGCGTGATTCAGCGTAAAGCCGACTGACTCACACCACGTCTGAACCGAATTTATTCTTTTGGTGATTGATTCTGAACTGATTCTGTGCTAATGTTTTGAGCGCGGGTAAACCAAGGGCTTGAATGATCTGGCGAAACGTAAGTTCATTTAATAACACATACATCACAATGGATTATGTATAGTAAGTGGATCATGTTTCTGCGCGTGGCCTTGAGTGAGCAGAGGCTGGAGGCCTAGAGTGAGCCGCAGCTGGCGGCTGGAGGCAGATTCTACAAAGGAGCGTCCCTTGTGTGTGGCAACCAGATGTGACGACCCCGGATTGGAGTCCGCTTCATCCACAGTGAAAGCCCATTCTGCGTTCCACAGTGCAAAGTTGATGTATATCCTTATCGACCAGCACGGATCAGCTCCAGGCATGACAAAGTGGATATCGTCCTCTTTTGGAAGGGAAAACTAAGTAGTTTCGCTTTCACAACCAAACAGCGTCTATACAACATGGCAGTGGCGGCAACAACAATACTACAATGAGAATAAAAGAACTCCTCCTTTCTTTGCGTGAACATCTGGGCGGTGTTATGCAAATCTTGCCACATACTGACGTTGATGTGGGGGCATGCTGGAATGAGCCGTTTCGGGGACGATTCTCAACTTTTATAAAGGCTATCTCTTTGGATTTGAGACTCTAGTCTCTGCAACTTTACAGATCTTCTTTATTCACCAAGAGCTTGTAACACTCCAAAGAGAAATCAGAATCAGAATCAGAATCAGAAAGAGCTTTATTGCCAAGTATGCTTGCGCATACAAGGAATTTGTTTTAGTGACATAAGCTTCCAGTAAACAGAGACAACAACACACAGACAAAAAAATAAAAAAAATAAAAATGAAAATAAAAAAAAAATAAAAAAAATTTACAGGAGATTTACAAATTGGCAAATAAATAAGTGTATAAACAATTGTGCTATAAATGATAATGGAATAGGATTGAGTGAGATGCAGGAATGTTCTAGGATGGAGGGGTAACAAATAAATAAGGATATTGCACATTTTTGCATAAGTTTAAGTGGGAAACATTTAACTGTTCATGAGGTAGATTGCCTGGGGGAAGAAACTATTCTTGTGCCTTGCTGTTCTTGTATTTGCGGCTCTGAGGCGCCGGCCAGATGGCAAAAGTTCAAAGATGGGGTGACTTGGATGTGAGGGATCCAGAGTGATTTTCTGAGTCCTTTTCCTCACTCTGGATGTGTACAGTTCTTGGAGGGTGGGCAGGGGAGCACCAATAATCCTTTCAGCAGTCCGAACAGTTCTCTGTAGTCTTCTGATGTCTGATTTTGTTGCTGAACCAAACCAGACAGTAATTGAAGTACACAGGACTGACTCAATGACGGCTGAGTAGAACTGTTTCAGCAGCTCCTGTGGCAGGTTAAACTTCCTCAGCTGGCGAAGGAAGTACAACCTTTGTTGGGCTTTTTTCACAATGGAGCCAATGTGATTGTCCCACTTCAGGTCCTGAGAGATGGTGGTTCCCAGGAATCTGAATGACTCCACTGCAGTCACAGTGCTGTTCATGATGGTGAGTGGGGAAAGTGCAGGGGGGTTTCTCCTAAAGTCCAAAGTCATCTCCACTGTTTTGAGCGTGTTCAGCTCCAGGTTGTTAAGACTGCACCAGACAGCCAGCTGCTCAACCTCCTGTCTGTAAGCAGACTCGTCACCGTCCTGGATGAGGCCGATGACTGTAGTGTCGTCTGCAAACTTCAGGAGCTTGACAGAGGGGTCTTTAGAGGTGCAGTCGTTGGTGTACAGGGAGAAGAGCAGAGGGGAGAGAACACATCCCTGAGGGGCACCAGTGTTGGTGGAGCAGCTGTTTGACATGAATTTCCCCAGTCTCACTAACTGTTGCCTATCTGTCAGAAAGCTGGTGATCCACTGACAGACAGAGCTAGGAACAGAGAGCTGGGTCAGTTTGGTCTGGAGGGTTGTTGGGATGATGGTGTTGAAAGCCGAACTAAAGTCCACAAACAGGATCCTCACATAAGTCCCTGTTTTGTCCAGATGTTGCAGGATGAAGTGCAATGCCATGTTGATTGCATCATCCACGGACCTGTTTGCTCGGTACGCAAACTGCAGGGGGTCCAGTAAGGGTCCAGTGATGTCCTTCAGATAAGCCAGAACCAGTTTTTCAAACAACTTCATGACGACAGACGTTAGAGCCACAGGTCTGTAGTCGTTAAGTCCTGTTATCTTGGGTTTCTTTGGAATGGGGATTATGGTTGAGCGTTTGAAGCAGGAAGGCACTTCACACAACTCCAGAGATCTGTTGAAGATCTGTGAAAAGATGGGGGCCAGCTGGTCAGCACAGGTTTTCAGACAGGCTGGTGTAATGCCATCTGGGCCTGGTGCTTTTCTTCTTTTGTTTTTCTTGAAGACCTGGCGCACATCATCTTCACAGATTTGAAGAGCAGGAGGTATGGAGAGGGGGATTGCAGGAGGTGTTAATGGTTGTGTAGGGAGATGGTCAGAGTGGGTGTTGGGGGTTTCAAATCTACAATAAAACTCATTCAGGTCGTTAGCAAGTCGTTGATTAGCCTCAGTGCAAGGGGGTGGTGTCTTGTAGTTTGTGATGGCTCTCAGTCCTCTCCAAACTGAAGTAGAGTCGTTGGAAGTAAACTGGTCTTCCAACTTTTTAGCGTAGGTCTTTTTAGCCGCTCTAATCTCTTTGTTCAGTGTGTTCCTGGCCTGATTGTACAAGACCCTGTCCCCATTTCTGTAGGCATCCTCTTTGGCCTGACGAAGGTGTCTGAGTTTTACTGTAAACCATGGCTTATCATTGTTGAATGTTAAATAAGTCCCGGTAGGAATGCATATATCCTCACAGAAACTAATATAGGATGTTACGGTCTCTGTGAGTTCGTCCAGATCGGTGGTAGCAGCTTCAAAAACGCTCCAGTCTGTGATGTCAAAACAAGATTGTAAATCCTGCTCTGTTTCGCTGGTCCATCTCTTTACAGTCTTTACTACAGGTTTAGCAGATTTAAGTTTCTGCTTGTAGGTCGGTATAAGATGAACCAGACAGTGATCAGAACGTCCCAAAGCTGCTCGTGGAACAGAGTGATATGCATCCTTTATTGTGGTGTAACAGTGATCCAGTATATTACTGTCTCTGGTGGGACAGGTAACATGCTGTCTGTATTTTGGCAGTTCACGGGAGAGATTGGCTTTATTAAAGTCCCCAAGAATGATTAAAACGGAGTCCGGGTGTTGTTGTTCTGTGTCTGTGATCTGATCAGCGAGTTTCTGTAAAGCCAGACTTACTTGCGCTTGAGGAGGGATGTAAACACTAACCAGAATGAACGAGTGAAACTCCCGCGGCGAATAGAACGGCTTGCAGTTGATAAACTGCGTTTCTAGATCAGGACAGCACATCTTCTTTAATACAGTTACATCTGTACACCACCGTTCATTGATGTAAAAGCATGTCCCGCCGCCGCGCGATTTCCCCGTTGATTCTGCTTCGCGGTCCGCTCTGAACAGCTGAAAGCCCGGCAGATGGAGTGCGCTGTCCGGTATGGCGTCATTCAGCCAGGTTTCCGTGAAACACAGAGCAGCAGAGTGAGAGAAATCCTTATTTGTCCGAGAGAGCAGAAGGAGTTCGTCCGTTTTGTTGGGTAGAGAGCGGAGATTTGCGAGATGGATGCTAGGCAACGGCGTTCGAAATCCGCGCTTCCTGAGTCTGACGAGCGCTCCCGCTCGCTTTCCCCGTCTGCGCGTCCTGAAGCGCTTGATCAGCGCCGCTGCTTCTCCGATAACAATGTTCAGTAAAACGTCTGTATAATAGAAATCCGGAAAAATATCATGTGGTGTGTTCTGCCGAATGTTCAGCAGTTCATCCCTGGTGAAACTGATCGTGTTTGTTAAACAAAAAACAGGAAAAACGAACAAAAACAGTACAAACACTGGAGAGCCAAGCACTGAAGCAGCCATGTGCGGCGCCATCTTGGTTGGCTTATCCATCTTGGTTGGCTTAACGCCATCTGGGCGTTAAGCCAACATTTCACATCATATGACCCCTTTAAGACTTATTTATTTTGTTCTTCTTCTGTTCTGTTATGTTGCACATTAGCAACATATTAGCTCAATGCTGCACCCGACCTATGTTTTCAACTAACCCGCACGCTACTCAGCAAAAAAAGAAAAAGAAAATACTGTACCCGAACCGCTTCCTGACCCGCATCTTTTTTTAAGTAGTAAATGCGTCGCCCCTCTATATTAATTTAATTACGTAAATAGGCCCTGGCCTACAGGATAATAAGCATTATGACTGCACACATAAAGTTTGCCACAAAGAACCTGTTAAAGTAATGATTATGAATGTGTCTAAATTAGCAAGGAAACATTTAATTGTTTAGTAGCTAATAAACTGGTGTTTTCTGTGTCTCTGCTAAGATGAAGTTGACGATGCGGACTCGCCATGGCCAGAGAGAAATGCACATTACATATGGATTACATAATCAGAGAGTAGCCTATTTATTTTGGTTTGAATATTTTCGTTTAAAAGTAGTTATTTCAAGCTTTCTGTAATATATTACCTATATTTTATTTTTAAACCCACTGAAGTTTCTACAGCTTTTTTCTTAGCTATTTCAGAATCTGGAAAAATTACTGGGGCTAACTTGTTACTGCAGTCGGTAGAGCGATATAAATGTGT
Source organism: Carassius carassius (assembly GCF_963082965.1). Classification (NCBI taxonomy): domain Eukaryota; kingdom Metazoa; phylum Chordata; class Actinopteri; order Cypriniformes; family Cyprinidae; genus Carassius; species Carassius carassius. Next base: position 12,875,944 of record NC_081770.1, on the reverse strand, counting down.
GTGATGTACGGCATGATAAATGCTTGTCACTTCTGCTCCTGAAACTTTGTCAGCCTGTGAGTCATTTGGTTTATTGGAAAACGATTGCACTGATTTGCATATTTCTTGATGTGCTTTTTTTTTCTGTGGTACTCACATGCACCATGTCGCTTCACGTCGTATTCTCCACCATGTCCCACAGGAAAAAAAGCCCTCTCTGCTTCGCCATCTACAGGTCTTAACCAAGAGTATGTAACAGTCCATTCGCTATTAAAAATGCATCTTCTCTTTTTCGTGTCCACACTTTCATGTCCACATTGGCCATGGCGCTCTCCAATTTGATGTTGTTGAGGAGGCGTTCATGCACCAGTCAACAGTTTTATTGACGTACGACTCAGCCTATTGGCTAACGCTTTTATTGCTCTCCTCTGCACTATTGGACATAAGTTAACAGTACACCTATGGATGTGTCCGTGTATTTATTAGGCAGGGTCGAATGAAAAAGCAGGACAGAGGCTCAATTTGCATGAGGTCGGACAAAGGGTAAAACTGCTGTACAAAACAACGTAAAGCGGGACAGGTGGTCACTCTATAATCACGCCAGTTATTCAGCCAATAAGTGTAGGCCTATGTATTTCAGAATTGTGTCTAGTACTATATAAATTAAAAAGGTTTAATTGGCATCTTTATTTCAAATGACCCGACCGACCTCGACCCGAATATCATTTAAAAAATCTATAGAAGCAATCACATGTTGCCCTTTGGTAATATTATTAAAAAATACGGAATTAGCTTCCACTGTTATGGTGTTGATACTCAGCCATATATCTCAACAAGACCAGACGAAACTTCTAAATTATAGTGATGTCCGATTCGTGAACGAATCGTTCAATTTAACCAGCTCTTCTTAGTGAACCGGTTGAACCAGTTCACCAAATCGAACTGAATCGTTTGAAACGGTTCACGTCTCCAATAATCCACAAATTACTTAAGTTAACTTTTTTAACGTGACTGACACTCCCTCTGAGTCAGAATAAACCAATATCCCGGAGTAATTTATTTACTCAAACAGTACTCTGACTGAACTGCTGTGTAGACCGAACTGAAGATGAACACCGAGCCGAGCCACTGCTGGAGCAGTTCTCGTTCTCGAGTCAAGAGCCGGTTGCATCGGTTTTTGGATCACCAGTACACTGAACCGAAAACCGTTTCTTTCGGACGCGTCCGATTTGAGAACCGATGAACTGATGCTACTGCGCATGCGTGTAAAGTATTTCAGAAAGTGTGATAAAAGATCTATATACATTTTTATTATTATTATTATTATTATTTTTTTTTAAGATGAATGTTTCTAATCTGTATATTGTAGATTATGTATAGGCCAGAGGGGGTTTCAGGGAAGTTGGACAATAATTAAGAACTCTAAAGACTCTATGTTTAATAGGAATAAGGGATGATTTATGAAATATGTGTACTGTATTTATAGTTAATGATGACACATTCACAAATTGAGTTTGTAGTAAACAGAACATGAACACGAGTAGAGCAGCTGATGACACTGAACTGCAGCACGTGCCGGTTAGAGTGATTCTCGTTCTCGAGTCAAGAACCGGTTGCATCGGTTTTTGGATCATCAGTACACTGAACCAAAACCGTTTCTTTCGGACGTGTCCGTTTTGAGAACAGAGGAGCTGATGATACTGCGCATGCGTGATTCAGCGTGAAGCCGACTGATTCACAGCGCGTCTGAATCGAACTGATTCTTTTGGTATTTGATTCTGAACTGATTCTGTGCTAATGTTATGAGCGCGGGCAAACCGAGGGCTTGAATGAAGGGGCAATGTGGCGAAACGTAAGTTCATTTAATAACAAATACATCGCAATGGTTTATGTATAGTGGTTTCTGCGCTGATGACACCTACAACCCGAATTCCGGAAAAGTTGGGACGTTTTTTAAAATTTTAATAAAATGAAAACTAAAGGAATTTCAAATCACATGAGCCAATATTTTATTCACAATAGAACATAGATAATGTAGCAAATGTTTAAACTGAGAAATTTTACACTTTTATCCACTTAATTAGCTCATTTAAAATTTAATGCCTGCTACAGGTCTCAAAAAAGTTGGCACGGGGGCAACAAATGGCTAAAAAAGCAAGCAGTTTTGAAAAGATTCAGCTGGGAGAACATCTAGTGATTAATTAAGTTAATTGATATCAGGTCTGTAACATGATTAGCTATAAAAGCTTTGTCTTAGAGAAGCAGAGTCTCTCAGAAGTAAAGATGGGCAAAGGCTCTCCAATCTGTGAAAGACTGCGTAAAAAACATTGTGGAAAACTTTAAAAACAATGTTCCTCAATGTCAAATTGCAAAGGCTTTGCAAATCTCATCATCTACAGTGCATAACATCATCAAAAGATTCAGAGAAACTGGAGAAATCTCTGTGCGTAAGGGACAAGGCCGGAGACCTTTATTGGATGCCCGTGGTCTTCGGGCTCTCAGACGACACTGCATCACTCATCGGCATGATTGTGTCAATGACATTACTAAATGGGCCCAGGAATACTATCAGAAACCACTGTCGGTAAACACAATCCGCCGTGCCATCAGCAGATGCCAACTAAAGCTCTATCATGCAAAAAGGAAGCCATATGTGAACATGGTCCAGAAGCGGTCCAGTGTCCTGTGGGCCAAGGCTCATTTAAAATGGACTATTTCAAAGTGGAATAGTGTTTTATGGTCAGACGAGTCCAAATTTGACATTCTTGTTGGAAATCACGGACGCCGTGTCCTCCGAGCTAAAGAGGAGGGAGACCTTCCAGCATGTTATCAGCATTCAGTTCAAAAGCCAGCATCTCTGATGGTATGGGGGTGCATAAGTGCATACGGTATGGGCAGCTTGCATGTTTTGGAAGGCTTTGTGAATGCTGAAAGGTATATAAAGGTTTTAGAGCAACATATGCTTCCCTCCAAACAACGTCTATTTCAGGGAAGGCCTTGTTTATTTCAGCAGGACAATGCAAAACCACATACTGCAGCTATAACAACAGCATGGCTTCGTCGTAGAAGAGTCTGGGTGCTAACCTGGCCTGCCTGCAGTCCAGATCTTTCACCTATAGAGAACATTTGGCGCATCATTAAACGAAAAATACGTCAAAGACGACCACGAACTCTTCAGCAGCTGGAAATCTATATAAGGCAAGAATGGGACCAAATTCCAACAGCAAAACTCCAGCAACTCATAGCCTCAATGCCCAGACGTCTTCAACCTGTTTTGAAAAGAAAAGGAGATGCTACACCATGGTAAACATGCCCCGTCCCAACTATTTTGAGACCTGTAGGAGAAATCAAAATTGAAATGAGCTCATTTTGTGCATAAAATTGTAAACTTTCTCAGTTTAAACATTTGCTATGTTATCTATGTTCTATTGTGAATAAAGTATTGGCTCATGTGATTTGAAAGTCTTTTAGTTTTCATTTTATTAAAATTTAAAAAACGTCCCAACTTTTCCGGAATTCGGGTTGTAATTTATTTACTTTATATCTTCAAGACTTAAATCCTCATATGCACATTATTGCTGTTACTGTATTTGGGTGCGTTGTTGCAAAACTTAATTGTAAACTTTTCATGATTATGAGGTTTTTAACTGACTACAGTTATGATTACTGACTTTATATATTTGAATGTTTGATAGACGTGACACCATTACGTCATCGCCAATGACGTCATTACGTCGAGCGTAAAAGAACCGGTGAACCGGTTTTTTCAACCGGTTTATTGAAATCGAACTGTCCAAAAGAACCGGTTCGCGGAAAATAATCGAACTTCTCATCACTACTAAATTTTCTAAGCTAACAGAGTGTGTTAAAAATTTTAAAGATTGGAAGAACAATAATTTTCTCCAATTAAATTCGGATAAGACAATTAGTTTCTCCAATTAAATTCGGATAAGACAGAGATATTAATTATTGGACCAAAAAAAACAGTACACAGAATCTTGTAGATTACAATTTGCAACTAGACGGATGTACTGTTACTTCCTCTACAGTCAAAAATCTATGTGTTATATTAGACAGCAACTTGTGTTTTGAAAATTTCCCATGTTACATATTTCCCATGTTACAAAAACTGCATTCTTCCATCTTAGAAACATTGCTAAGCTACGAAACATGTTACCTGCTTCTGATGCAGAAAAGCTAGTTCATGCATTCATGACCTCTAGACTGGACTATTGTAATGCACTTCTAGGTGGTTGTACTGCTTCTTCAATAAACAAGCTACAGGTAGTCCAAAATTCAGAAGCTAGAGTCCTTACCAGGTCAAGAAAATATTAAGTTCCGTATCAGTTACAAATTATCATTACTTACCTATAAGGCCCTAAATGGTTTAGCTCCTGCGTAGCTAACTAGCCTTCTACCACGTTACAATCCATCACGCTCCCTAAGGTCACAAAACACTGGACTTTTGGTAGTTCCTAGGATAGAAAAGTCCACTAAAGGAGGTAGAGCTTTTTCACATTTGGCTCCCAAACTCTGGAATAGCCTTCCTGATAATGTTTGGGGTTCAGACACACTCTCTCTATTTAAATCTAGATTAAAAACATATCTCTCTCTTGTGTGTGTAGTTGCATCTGATCAAATGCGCATTCTTATTCTTTAGCTATGTTTAAACTAATTAATTTTACTTTGTTGGAACAGCAGCTATGCTAATGATGTCTCTATTTGTTTCTCTGTTTTGCCGTAACTAGGATTTACACAAGCTCCAGTCTGGATCCAAAACACCAGAGAAGAGATGATGCTGACCCTCAGAGGACCCCAGATGATGCTAACCCTGAATCAACAAACATAACTAACAAATATTGCTACAAGTGTGACTGCATCATATACAGTAATACAGTAATTGCTGTTAATAATGTTCATTGTCTGGCTGACTACGTCTAGTATTAATTTTTCTGAAAATTCCTGTCATCCGTGCACAAACTGACAGTCACCACTTATAAGCTACTACTAAATATTGTAGAAACTTAATTTTCTGTAAAGTTGCTTTGTAACGATTTGTACTGTAAAAATCGCTATACAAATAAACATGATTTGAATTGAATATTCAATTAATTATAACAAAAGTAAACTTGTAAAAGACCACCTGTGGTGAAAATAAAGCTTTTCAATGTTGTTTACATGTTTGTCTGGTGAACTCTGTTAGATCGTGATGAACTAAGATTAGTGACAGCTTTATTTGTGGTTTTAGGAGGAGTGCTCTTTCCACAATTTCTTGGCTAAAATCAATTCAGAATTTGAATAAAGTAACTCGTGGATTCACTCTCCAATGACCACTTACCCAATATTGCCACTTGTCACTGTATTTCAAAAACAGAATAAAGCAATCCAGCAACACAACTTTCCAGGGGCAGCAACCATGACTTCTGTGCATGTCTCAAGAAGAACAATGAGCAGCAGAATCCCTTTATCAAATTTGACTTGGAATGGTGTAAAGTTATTTAAGCATTACTGGTAGAAAGCTTGGCCCCCTTTTCAATTTAGAAGACAGTGTTGAGTCCCTCACTATTAAATTCTCATCAGCCATGATGGAAGCAGCACAATGTTGACAATGTTCAATTGTTTACTCTAATGGGGATGTTACAGTCCTTTGGTTGTTAAGTTATTTCTCTGTTTTTGGGACTGTCTGTAGGTGAAAAAAAAGGCAGGATGGCCACTCTTGACTGCACCCCAACCAGTGAGGGACGCATCCGTCGCTAGTGTTAACCGGTGACAAGGAACTCCCAGCACCTGGCCCTGATTCAGGAACCAAGGTTTCTTCCACATATCTAAGGCACGTAGGCATCGCCGTGTGACCTTGATCAGTCAAAGTGGATTTCCCCTCAGGGAAAAACCCATGGTCTTGAGCCACTACTGTAGGGGTCTCATGTACAGCAGGCCAAGAGGTATCACATTGGACGCAGCTACCATCAGACCCAACAATCTCTGATATTGTTTGACAGTGAGTGACTGGCCTTCTTTGACTCTCTTGACTGACATGAGAATTGACTCTATAAGAGCAGGGAACAAACGTGCCTGCATCGTGGTCGAATCCCACACTACACCTAGATCGGTGGTTCTCTGGACTGGAGAAAATACCCTCTTCTTGGTGCTCAGTCGCAAACCCAGCTCCCACATGTGTGCGAGAACGACATCTCGATGTCAAAACGCCATCTGCTCTGACTGAGCTAAAATCAACCAATCATCGATATAATTCAGAATGCGGATGCCCTGCATACGCAGAGGAAACCGAGCTGCATCTAAATATTTTGTGAACGTGTGGGGTGTCAGTGCAAGGCCGAAGGGAAGTACTCAGTATTGGTAAGCTTCGCCCCCGAAAGTGAACCTCAGAAACATCCTGTGTTGTGGAAGGATGGAGATGTGGAAGTATGCATCTTTGTGATCTATTGTGACAAACCAGTCCTCGGATCTGATTTTAGGTACAACATGGGTGATCGTGAGCATTTTGAACTTCATACGCCGGCAGCCATATCACCCTGGAGCCCAAGACTGGTTGCCCACTGAAGCTAAGCAGGGCTGAGCCTGGTCAGTACCTCCTGGGACTATTGCTTACTGATCATCTGACCATCATGACCTTCTTACAATCCCCATATCCGTTTATTGGCTTCATCACTCTGTCTCCTCTCCACCAGTAAGCTGGTGTGTGGTGGGTGTTCTGGTGCAATATGGCTGCCGTCGCATCATCCAGGTGGATGCTGCACACTGGTGATGGATGAGGAGACACATCCTGACAATTTAAAGTGCTTTGAGTACCTAGAAAAGCACTATATATAAATGTAAGAAATTATTCATTATTATTATTATTATTATAACTGACTGATTTAAGGCCCGCAGATCTATAATCGGACGCAACCCCCCATCCTTCTTTGGAAATATGAAATACCGGCTGTAAGACCCGGACTCCCTGTCTTGAGGAGGGACCACCTCGATGGCCTCCTTCCTTAATAGGGTATTCACTTCTTGTTCCAAAACCAGAGACTGCTCGGGGCCGACTAACATCAGGATAACCCCGTTGAATCTCAGTGGTGGAGAGCCGAACTGAATACGGTAGCCTTTTTCTACTATGCGCAGGACCCACTGAGATACATTTGCCAGTAGTTTCCACGCTGCTAAATAATCTACTACAGGAATAAGTCTCTCGAGACTGGCCCCTTGTGTAAGAGGCCCCCGAAGGGGCGGCGAGCATCTCAGCTCTGCTACGCACGAAGAAAATATAGGTTTGCCTTATTGATACAATTCATGTCTAACTTCTCATAGTCAGATAAATACTAAATTTAATTCCTCAGAATTAAATGCAGTTAACCAATCAGATGAGTAAAGACGGTCTGGTTTGGTAAGATTCACATCAAAACTGAAAATGATGTAATACGGGGGGGAGCTGCTTAGTCACACAAACAGTATAAATCTTCTCGGAGATAAATAGTTGCAGCTGTGAGTTCACAGAGGGGGAAGGAACCACTGCCTGTGCTTCCGAACCTCGAGAACGAACTCTAGATCTAGGGAAAACGGGTGGAGACAGGAAGAACCATCTTCAACCCGTCCCCAGATATGCGAGAAGCACAGTCAGCCCCCTTATTTTTCCCAAGAGCTGACTGCGTGAGCTGTACTCCTCATTAATGCTGCTCGTTATACAGTTCAGGCATAATATGCTTGTGAAACTAATGCTTGTGCAACTGATGTCTGTGCAACTGATGATTATGCAGCTTATGTTTGTGCAACTGCGAGCTCATCGACACCCTCCGTTTCAATCTCCTCGGGGAAAGCAGTGCGTCACGGCTGTTACTCGGGGGGAAGGACCGCAGCTTGGGCTTCCAAACCCAGAGATAGGGCAGATCTGGCGGGTGAGGTAGGAGATAGGGATGCGCCCGTCTCCATACCCTCCAGCAGATCTATCTGTGAACCCAGCGAATGCAGACGCCGCTCCACCTCGGCGAAAGCGGGACTGACACCGCGAGGAACGCTGGCGAAGATTCCCTCTCGAGAAGAGCCCTCCAGGATCGAATCGTCCACACTGGCTCGTACCAGGGCAGGCAGTCGGCTCCCTCAGGAGCCGAAACAGCGTGCTTTGATCCCAGGCAGACCGCGCACAGACTGTGTGTATCCCCACTCATGATGTAGCGAGGAACACACAATCTGAAACGCGATCTGGATTCATCTTTCAGATGTCTCGTCTTAGCCTTGCTCTTTGACTATTGCTTACCGAAGAGGAACATGATTTTATAACACAGATCATTATCTAGTCTTGTGTAAACTTCATATATCTAAAACTGTAAATTCTACTTCCTGTTCTCCTGTATTCCTGTATTCGCTTAAATTGTGACTCTGGCAAAATATCGGTGCTGGTATTGCTAGATCTCAGTGCTGCATTTGACACTATCGATCATAACATACTACTAGAGAGACTGGAAAACTGGGTCGGGCTTTCTGGGATGGTACTCAAATGGTTCAGGTCATACTTAGAAGGGAAAGGTTATTATGTGAGTCTAGGAGAGCATAAGTCTAAGTGGACGTCCATGACATGCGGAGTCCCACAAGGGTCAATTCTTGCACCGCTCTTGTTTAGCCTGTATATGCTTCCCCTAAGTCAAATAATGAGAAAGAACCAAATTGCCTATCACAGCTATGCTGATGATACCCAGATTTACCTAGCCTTATCTCCAAATGACTACAGCCCAATTGACTCCCTCTGCCAATGCATTGATGAAATTAATAGTTGGATGTGCCAGAACTTTCTTCAGTTAAACAAGGAAAAAACTGAAGTCATTGCATTTGGAAACAAAGATGAAGTGTTCAAGGTGAATGCATACCTTAACTCTAGGGGTCAAACAACTAAAAATCAAGTCAGGAATCTTGGTGTGATTCTGGAGACAGACCTTAGTTTCAATAGTCATGTCAAAGCAGTAACTAAATCAGCATACTATCATTTAAAAAACATTGCAAGAATTAGATCTTTTGTTTCCAGCCAAGACTTGGAGAAACTTGTTCATGCCTTCATCACCAGCAGGGTGGACTATTGTAATGGGCTCCTCACCGGCCTTCCCAAAAAGACCATTAGACAGCTGCAGCTCATCCAGAACGCTGCTGCCAGGATTCTGACTAGAACCAGAAAATCTGAGCATATCACACCAGTCCTCAGGTCCTTACACTGGCTTCCAGTTACATTTAGGATTGATTTTAAAGTACTTTTACTCATATATAAGTCACTAAATGACCTAGGACCGAAATATATTGCAGATATGCTCACTGAATATAAGCCTAACAGACCACTCAGATCATTAGGATCGAGTCAGTTAGAAATACCAAGGGTTCACACAAAACAAGGGGAGTCCTCCTTTAGTAACTATGCCGCCTGCAGTTGGAATCAGCTTCCAGAAGAGATCAGATGTGCTAAAGCACTAGTCACATTTAAATCAAGACTTAAAACTCATCTGTTTAGCTGTGCATTTATTGAATGAGCACTGTGCAATGTCCGAACTGATTGCAATATATATTTTCACTGTTTTTTTTTATTTTATTTTATGTAAAATCATTTTCTAACTGTTTTAAATTCATTTTAAATAAGTACAGTTTAAATAATTTTAAAAGTTTTAAAATTGCTTGTTTTATTCTTGTTATTATTTTTCTTCATTACTATTTTACTTTCTTTTATGTAAAGCACTTTGAATTACCATTGTGTACGAAATGTGCTATATAAATAAACTTGCCTTGCCTTGCCTTGTTACAAGTATGGTAGAACCATCACTTCTACCACAAAAGACTGCTTTGTAGCTAATCTTCCTGATTTATCTCAATTTCTTAGCACATCCAAAAACTCAGAACAACTTGATGATGTAACAGAAACTATGGACTGTCTCTTTTCTAGCCTTTTAGATACAGCTGCTCCTTTACGCTTAAGGAAGATTAAGGAAAACTGTCATCATCTAAACCAACAACATGTATGTTAGACCTTATTCCATCTAAGCTCCTAAAAGAGGTGCTTCCAGAAGTCAAAGATCTTCTTCTATTATTAATTTGTCATTGTCATTAGGATATGTCCCCAAAACTTTCAAACTTGCTGTTATTAAGCCTCTCGTCAAAAAAAAACAACTAGACCCCAAAGAACTAGTTAATTACAGACAGATCTCGAATCTTACTTTTATGTCGAAGATACTAAAAAAGGTAGTATCCTCACAATTATATTCCTTCTTAGAGAAAAATGGCATCTATGAGGATTTCCGGCCATGATTTAGATTTTATCATAGTACTTAGACTGCTCTCCTTAGAGTTACAAATTACCTGCTCTTATCATCTGATCGTGGTTGTATCTCTCTATTAGTGCTATTGGATCTTAGTGCTGCGTTCAACACTATTGACCAAAACATTCTCTTGAATGGACTAGAAAACTTTGTTGGCATTAGTAGAAATGCATTAGCATGGTTCAAATCATACTTATCTGACCGCCATCAATTCGTTGCAGTGAATGAAGAGGTATCATTTTGATCACAAGTGCAGTATGAAGCACCTCAAGGCTCAGTACTAGGGCCATTACTTTTCACGCTTTACATGTTACTCTTGGGAGATGTCATCAGGAAGCACAGTGTTAACTTTCACTGTTTTGCTGATGATACTCAGCTCTATATTTCTTCGAGGACCGGTGAAACATTCCAATTTGAAAAATGTACGCAATGCATAGTTGATATGAAAAAAACTGGATGATTTCTTACTGTTGAAATCTGAAAAAACAGAGGTGTTAATTATAGGACCTAAAAACCCAGACAGCAAGCAGTTTCGGCACAGATCCAGCCCACAGATGTGTGCCGGATCTGGGCCAACTATATGTTGCTTTCTGGGAACTCTGCATGTAATAACCTAGAACACTGTCTAAGACTTGATGGCTGCTCTGTCAGTTCTTCGTCATCAGTTAGGAATGCTTTAATGGGTTGTTGTTCTGCACGCTTAATAAACAAACTCCAGCTGGTTCAAAATACAGCAGCTAGAGTTCTTACTAGAGCCAGGAAATATGACCATATTAGCCCTGTTCTGTCAACACTGCACTGGCTCCCTATCAAACATAGTGTCAATTTTAAAGTCTTGCTTATTACTGATAAAGCCCTGAACAGTTTAGCACCTCAGTATTTGAACAAGCTCTTATTGCGCTATAGTCCTCTACGTCCGCTGCGTTCTCAAAACTCTGGCAATTTGATAATACCTAGAATATCAAAATCAACTGCTGGTGACAGATCCTTTTCCTATTTAGCACCCAAACTCTGGAATAACCTACCTAACATTGTTCGAGAGGCAGACACACTCTGTCAGTTTAAATCTAGATTAAAGACACATCTCTTTAACCTGGCTTACACATAACACACTAACACATTTCTAATACTCAAATCCGTTAGAGGATATTAGGCTGAATTAATTAGAAAAAACGGAACCAGGAACATTTCCCATAACACACAATGTACTTGCTACAACGTTAGAAAAATGCCATCTATGCTAATATTTGTCTGTCTCTCTCTCTTATTCCGAGGTCACCGTAGCCACCAGATCCAGTCTGTATCCAGATCAGATGGTCACTGGCACCACCTGGATCCAGTACGTATCACACCCAGATGGTGGATCAGCACCTAGAGTGGACCTCTACAGCCCTGAATGTCAGCAGAAACCAGGACACCTAGATGAGCCCCAGAGACAGATCGACAGCCAAGACCTTTCTTCTAGACGGCCTCCAGGACAAGACCACAGGAAACAGATAATTCTTCTGCACAATCTGACTTTGCTGCAGCCTGGAATTGAACTACTGGTTTCATCTGGCCAGAGGAGAACTGGCCCCAGACTGAGCCTAGTTTCTCCCAAGGTTTTTATCTCCATTCTGTCACCGATGGAATTTTGGTTCCTTGCCGCTGTTGCCTCTGGCTTGCTGAGTTGGGGACACTTAATTTCCAGCGATATCGTTGACTTGATTGTAGAGATACTATTTAAACTAAAATGAGCTGGATGATGATATTGAATTCAATGATCTACTGCCTTTTTGCTTTATTGACACACTATTTTCCGTATTTAATGCTGTTCAGTTGCTTTGTTACAGTCTCTATTGTTAAAAGCGGTATATAAATAAAGGTGACTTGACTTGAAATACCTTTTGGTCGGTGATGTTTTCTCACTGAAGTTTGGTGGTTCAAGATTTGAATGGTCACTCTTCACAGACACAGAACTGGACACTTCTGAGCCTGATCTTACACTAATGACACAAAGAACAGAGAAAAAATGCTTTACTGCAGAAGGTTGTCATGTCTGACATCTGCACATGGTCTCGCTATCTTGTCCTCCACAGAATTGAGAATTATTTTGGCTATAAATCTGCAGTGCACTGTCATAGACATTCACAGTGCTGTTTTGGTCAGAAAAATCCAACTTGCATACAGTTTGAAACTCAGATTTCAGATTCTCCACTGTTCCAAAGCCTACTGAACAGCTAGAAAAATATATAGTCTTTGCTAACCAACCTTTGACAAACTACTAATGTTGGAGAAACAAACAAAATACCTTTTGGTAGATGATGTTTTTTTTCTCACTGAAGTTCGATACACTGCCTCCTTTTGAACAGTCACTCTTCACAGACACAGAGCTGGACACATGTGAGCCTGATCTTGCACTAATGACACAAATAATTAAGAGAGAAAGAAACATTTTATGACAACAACAAGTTCATCAATCTCATACAAAGACATGAGATTTAAAACCGGCAACATTTATTATGTTGCAAATGGGAGTTAACCACATTCGATCTTCAACAATGACCGTGCTTTATTATTCTCATCTTAACCATAGGAAGAGAAATTCAACAAAATTCTGTAATACATTTGGACACATTTCTTATCTCCTGTGTTTGATTCAATGTAAATCAAAATAACTTAATTGTATCACTCCACAGAGATTCAGTGGAATTAAAATGTCTTAGGGGTCTTAAATTATAATGTTTAGGTGTTACATGCCTGCATGTCTCTCTCTTTCCCTCACTTTCTGAAATTTTTCTTATTAGGCTCACCCTTTCTGAGTTCCAGTTGGTTCGGGATGCTGGCAGTCTTTATTAAACCGGCATGATTGCCAACTTCTCCGCTGCCAATCAAGTTTCAAGTTTCCCATCAGCATTTAAAAGCACACTGAAATGAAAGAGAGATGATCCTTGATCCCCTGCTTGTTTGCCTTGTGTTGTGCTTTTGTTTGGTGACAGTTTAATCCCTACCACTTATAGTTTGCAATCTAGCTTTTGAATTATTATGTTTTTTTGTTCTTGTATTTTGTAATTTTTTGTTCTGCCACAATATAAACTGCTTTTCCGCCAAAAAAAAAAACTTTTTTTTTTTACTGCATTCCTCGACTGGACTCTAAACAAGTGATTTTCCTACCAACCATATCCTTACATGTTTAACTTAGTCTCTTCTAAACTGACTTAATCTATAGACACAAACTAGATTCAGATTCAGATTTTTATTATTATTTGTTTTTTTAAATCTGCAGCTATGGTAGAATAACTGCATGATAGTTAGCTATTAACCCTGGTACTGGCTATAAAGCAGTCTTACCTCTGTTTCTGTGAGAGACTCATCTCAGACAGAGAGATCTTTCCTCGCTCCTGAGACATATTGCAGCTGAACAGCTCAACTCTGGGATTTTTGTGTCACTGAAGACGATCAGAGGCTCATCATGACCTGGACATGACAATGTGACATTACTGAGATGAATATCATGATAGTTCAGAGGAATACATAATTAAAAATATGAACTAATTATGAATGTTGCGTTACCAACAAGCAATATGAAAATAAAATAGCCTATTCTACAAATATACTGACACTTACTGTTATTAAATTGGTGTAAAAATAACTTCAGAACATTCCAATCACTCCTTACAACACAGGCCTCTCTCTTTATCAGTTTTTTATGAAAATTATTGCATCAGTCCTTCTCACTTTGACTATTATTTCACAATTTACTTTCTTAACTTAAATCTTAACATCTGGACGTTATGGGGAAGTCGTCGGCCTGGCTTGTTCACCATCAAAGAAAAGATGACGTTTTACCATGGTTTTACCTGTTGCCAGGGTTGTTTTTCATGTCAGCGGGTTGAAAAACAACCTCAATAACGTGATATTTAGCCACTGAAAATGAAAGTTTTGCAAGGGGAACCCCACCAAAACATGTACGTGTATTTTATCCCCAGAAGCTATTGTTAAAGGGGAACCCACTCGAATTGGGATAGGGATAGTTTTGAGTACCGATTGGGTGGGTTATTTTGTGAAAACCTGGCAACCCTGATAAGAGCCCAAAACTGACGAGAAGGAATGTGGGCTAGTGATGGCAAGCAAAAGACGTGAAGATAAAGGCAGTTGGGAAAAGCTAAAAGGAAAAAAAGCTAACAATTACATCAGGTTACCTCTGCCCGCCTCTCTCAATATGCACAGCATGTAGCCTGTAGCACTATAGTTAAAACCCAGGTACAAGCATCCACTGCTATTTATAACTCCGCATTTTCTGGCATAAATAGGCTACTACATTAATTCATAAAGAGACAGCAACGATTTTACAACGGGTTACATTTGAGAGATATTGTATTAGAAAATAGAGTAAATAAAGTAGCCTAAGGTGATTAGTATGATTAACATGATAGACATGCACACGCACACACACAAAAACATATGAATACTCAAATTACAGAATTCTGTTGTTTCAGGTTTGCATATTCTAGGTTTATGATTATCATGGTAATATACATTTTGCATTCTGCATTCTTTTTATGTAGATTTCAAGTATTTTAGTTCATACAATAATGCATTTATTTCAATCATCTGTGGGAAAAAAGAAAATAGAAAGCACCACATAATTTGTAATGGTTTTACTGATTATAAGGAAAATTGTATTGGTTTTAATGGAAACTGTAATAGCGCATTTTGGTCTCTACTAAATAGTTACTAAATCCTTATGTAATATGTCCCAAAACACACTACAGTAAACCATTATCTAATGGTTTTAAATGGTTAAAAGTTGATGGTTTGTGATGTTTGTAATGGCATTTGTAGTGGAAATCATTCAAATTTCTGTGATGGTTTAATTTTGGTCAGAAGGGTCACCATAGGTTTTGTGATATTATTTGCCATAAATACAACAGCTGCTTCTTGGTCATTTATTAAACTTCCGCGAAATGCACACGCACACACACAAAAACATATGAATACTCAAATTAAAGAATTCTGTTGTTTCAGGTTTGTATATTCTAGGTTTATGATTCTCATGGTCATATACATTTTGCATTCTGCGTTCTTTTTATGTAGATTTCAAGTATTTTAGTTCATAAAATAAAACATTTATTTCAATCATGTTGAAAAAACAAAAATAGAAAGGTCATTTGTTAAGCTTCCGCAGAACCTAAATTTGTAACATAGTTAAATCGTTCATACATATATGAAATTGCATTACCTCAAATAACTGTAAACCTGGAAGTATTCAAACGTACAGTTACAGCAGAACAGACGATCTTGATCAACAGGAATAGAATCCAGAAATCTTTGAAACACTTTCGATTTGCAATCGCTGTTAAAACATGCGATCCTTAAACATTTTTTTTTTTAAATCAAAATCAAAGTTTTCTAAACAGATTTAATTTGCCACCAACTGGACAGGAGCGTGAAGCACCACCACACCTGATTTCTCCTCCTTTCTTCCAAAGGCAGATAACAAACTAAAATAGCGCCACCCACTTACAGATGGGTCTGTGTATCTTTTGGTCATTTGATTTTCTACTTAAAAAGAAACAAAGAGAAACGAGAAACGTTTGATTTTCGTTTTTTGGTTTTGTTTAAGAAACGAAAAAAATGAAAAGTTAAGATGGATTTTTCGTATTCTTGTTTATGGGTAAAAAAAAAAAGATTATGCTTATATTCGTTTTGAATTTGTGGGCGGCGCTGAAAAGCCCCTTTCATCCCTTCTGTACCGCACCATACCTTATTATACCTTATCAATACTTATTTTATTCTAGGCCTATTAGAAAAACAGGTTACCTGTTTTCATTACAAACAACTGCAGATATTTTTTTTTTCACAATTTCATGGGAAAAAAACCCAACCACACATAAATATATTTACATTTAGTCATTTAGCAGACGCTTGTATACAAAGCGACTTACAAATTAGGACAATGCATGCAAACAGAATCAACAAAAGAGCAACATGCTCACATCACTTATTTGATGCGCTTGGAGGAATTTATTCGCAAAATGCATTTCCATATCTTAAGTCTTTTTCGCACAAGTCAAAAATCACCTCAAACGAGCGTAAAAATTCAGTGAAATTCAGTGTTCATCACTCGATTCTGATGCGATACTTCAAAATTACTGCAGTTTGAGCGCGAGGTGGTCTCTCGCTGCATAGATTTATTTGCTGCATTATATACATTTATATCCACGAGTTTTCAAATTGGTAGGGTCTGCGTTAAATGTATATCTGTTAAATGTTTTCTGGGATATGGTATGGATCTAATTCAAAAAGCAAAATTTTCACTTTTTATCTCCGTTAATTATTTGCGGTTAGGCTACTTTCGTTTTCGTCTTCTTCGTGGCGGGTTTCAAACAAGCTGAACAGGTGCGTACTGCCACCTGCTGGATCGTGGATATTCTGCTAGCCTACGTATATTTCTCAACCCTGTTCTATTTACCATAATAAATGTTAACACTGCATTTATTTATGTCCTTGCTGCTGGATATTTACATTTCTGACATCCTGGGACTCCTACATTCAGTCCTTTCGGTTTGTATTAGAATGTACCTACTATGTGTTTCCTGCTTCCTGGCCTTCTTAGCTTAAACCAAAACCACTTAGTATTGAGTGTCCCTTTCTCAGATGTGTGAAAATGATCTGTACCTGAGGGCACCATGTTCTATAATTATCACTTATGGAAGAATCTGTCATCTTTCGTGGATCATGTCACAATCTCAACCCTACTTTCCTCGATCCCATCTACACTTCAATTTCCTATAAAAATAAAGACCGAAAATCACAAAAAACAATTACATTACATTAAAAAAATAGGGTAATCTCCATAGTCATGGATCCATAATCAATCAAATGGAATGAATTACTCATAAAGACCAATTTTAGTTTCTTATTTAGAGTATCATTGTGTTATTTCATTTATTCATTTAAATATAAAAAGGGGGGAAAAAAAGTTAAAGTTCACCCAAAAAAAATAATAATGTTCCATTTATGTTATGTTGTAGCCTTAACGTTGATGTGTAAAACTTTTTATGTTGAATCAAATTAATAATTTATTTCTAAAGTTACATCTTGTAATCTCTACTTAATACTTTCTCATAGCTTTAAATAATCTTTTGTGGGTATTTTCAAAGCCAAATGTAATTTGCAATTAATTAGATTAATCTACACATCATGTAATTAATTAGATTAACAGCCTTAATTGAAACTTAATAACATTTTGACTGTATTAATGAAGTTTTTTTTCTTATCTTTTTTTACACACTAAAAAAAACATTATCTATTAATTTTACAGACATTTCTAAAATTAATTAATTTAATTAATTAATAGGTTAATTTCTAAAACAATGCAATGAAGTATAAAATTCATAATACTAGTAAAACACCATCAAATAAATAAATTCGGGGCGAGGGTCCTTCAAATTATACACTTGTATTATTGTGGTGTAATACAAATTACACCACAACACCCCTCTTTTGGGACCAATACCTTTCTGTAGGAATAGCAGATAAATGTCAACAGATCTGTTTTCTTGTTTAGTCACTAGAGGGAGCTAGGAGCGTTATTTGTTTCACACCCTGCAATCTGAGATGTTTGAATGCAGTGCAGTTACTAAATGTAGTTACATATGATTTACAATAATGAAATATAATAATTAGGCACAACAAAAATGACAAAACTGCACACAATTCCACAAAAAAATGTCTCAAGCCATGTTCAGTTTCCTTCAAAAAGTAATGTATTATTAGAAAAAAAGAGTGCAGAATTTCATGCAAATACTGAACTAAATACTAGCATGAAGTGAATACAAACTCAGAATTCTAAAATATTCGAAATACAAATTTGCATTAAACTGTGCACAGAACATTAAGGGTCATTTTGTGTCTGCTGAGACAGATTCTGATAAACTCTCGACAGGATGTGGTTTTTACTGGAACTCAAAGCGTTACAGACATAAAGTTCAGCCAGTATGAACTGAGAAATGTAAATGACAACACAAAGCTCTTTTTCCTGAGGTGTGTCTACATACTAATATACATTGCTAAAGCATTTTGGCTGGATAGGTTTGGAATAATGGAAAGGTTTTGTTAATGCTGTTGTTCCCATTACAGGGTCTTTGACCACAGTTAACAGAAGATGCTCAAAATAAACCACAAGGACTGAGACTATCTGCAAACATTAGCTTTAGATCAGAGATCAGAGAACATTTAATCACTTAGATTTAGATTTAGTGAGTACAGAATCTTAATATTAAAACATTAATTCTGAACATAATTACAGTCCTGGTTTGTTTGGAATATTGAATTTCAAAATTATGAAAAAGTTAAATGAGAATTGAAATATAGAATTTAAAAAAAAGTAAAAAATAAAATAAAAAAAGTAACTTTTAATTAATTTATTTTTTTCCCCCTGATGTTGTATGCCTAATATAAAGGGCTTATTTTCTTATCACATGACTTCCCTCTAAATAGCTTTACTGTGGAATAAAAACAGTCAAATGAAGATCTTTTTTTTTCTCTCTTGCAAGATAAAACATTGCTTCCACTGTATGCTCTTGAGGCTCTAGCAGCTGAGTTTCTGAGTCAAAGTGAAACCTGCTGCTGCCTGAGCTTATTTCAGGTCAGTGTAGAGGCAGTAAACAACCCAAACGAATGTGGCTTCTGTTGAGTGGACAAACATCTCGTATGGGATCAGAATCCCGCCAAACGCATTGCAGTCACACATCGAAAAATAATAAGAATAAATAAAAAATTTAAAAATACATGTAAAATAATAACGCACAAAACCGAAAAAAACAAATGCAATTTTTAAAATAAAAATAAAAAACAATGCGGTAATGGATCGAAAAATAATAAGCGTGAATCAAAAATGTAAACACATTTTAAATTATATTGCACAAAACTAAAACATGAATTAAAATTTTCCAAATTGCACACAAAATCAGGTTTCCTGTTCATATGTTATTATTATTAATTTATTTATTTTTACGTGCTTATGGTATTTTCCCTTTTGCTCTTGTTTCCACGTTCTGCGCTTATGTTTCTAAATGTTGCAGTTAGAGTCTAATGTAAATCAGGGCAGGCTTCAGCGTCACCATTGGGCCACAAGTTCTAGATTGACAGCTGCTCCCCATAGCCAATCAGTCCAAGGGGGGAGTTGACATCACTCCAATGCAACTCTGGCAGCTGTGGCAGGTGTGTGAAGATGGATAATCAGCATCATCAGGCAAATGCCGGACAATTGCTGGGAAATTTTAAATGCAACTGGTAAAGGCTTTGCATGGAAAATAAAGGAGTGGGTTAATGAAGCTGGGCTAGAGTCAATATCATTTGCTCCAATAGTGGTAGTATCCCCAATTCCACCCCCCTGATAATAGATCAACCGGAAATAGACATAAAATTACATAATTACAAAAACAGAAGGGAAATGACTGAAGCAGTTAGTTTAATTACATATGTATATGAGTATATATATATATATATATATACATATATATATATATATAAATCATACTACTCGTTTCTTCAGATTTATACAGATGGGTCAAAGAGTAAAGAGACTGGAAGTTCAGGGGCTGCATTTTATGTTCCAGATTTTTAGGTGAGGAAGGCTGAAAGGATAACAGATGGTGCATCAGTATATATACAGCTGAGATGATAGCTATTTCAATGAGTGGGTGTATGAAGTTAGACCTGATAACATTTATTCATTTATTTACATTTATTCATTTAGCTGACACTTTTATCCAAAGCGACTAACAATTGCTATATATGTCAGAGGCATACTAGGGGTCTCGAGCAACTAGGGGTTAAGTGTCTTGCTCAAGGACACATTGGTGTCTCACAGTGTACTCGAACCCGGGTCTCTCGCACCAAAGGCATGTGTCTTATCCACTGCGCCAACACCACCCAAATAACTGATAAAGTAATAATATGTTCTGATTCAATGGCAGTCCTTTTGAGCTTACAATCATTGGAAACAAATAGAACTGACATTTTAACTGAAATCATGATTAGGTTATACGGTTTACGCCAGATGAGAATAATAATTACATTTATGTGGGTACCAGCACACAAGATTGCCAAAGAATCAATTAAAATGAAAGAACCAAACATAAACATTGCCCTCAGTAGATCAGAAGGAAAACAATTAATTTCAGAAGCATGCGATAGGAAATGGCAGACAGTTTGGAACTCATGTCATACAGGTCGACACTATTACAAGGTTCAAAAAACCATAAAGAAAAGCAAAATGATTCACAACTTAAGGAGAAAAGAACAAGTTATTTTCACACATTTACAAACAGGACATTCAAATCTAAATCACACTTTACACATAATAGGGAAACATGACACAGGTCTATGTGATGTCTGTTCAGTAGAGGAAACTGTAGAGCATGTTATGCAGATATGCAAGACATATGAAGGATTTTTCTTGGGAACAACGTCATACAACCCCATAATTTCACCAACAAAGAGAAGTTATCAGAAAACTAAGAAATAAGTCACTGGAAAATGTGCGATCACAAAACGAACATGATAAAAGCGGCCGTTTGTTTGCATGCTTTGTTAAATATTCAAATTCAAAAGCATCAATGTTTTAGCCTACTATAGAACACGTGATACATTGAGCATAATGGATTAATTAATCAGGACTCAAAATTAATAAACACAGAAATAAATGTATTTCTATTTTACTTATTTTTAACACTTATGAAAATAGCCTGCTTATTCAGTAGAGTCTGTTTCTGTTTATTTGTAGCAGTAGCCTATACGTCACATGTAGAATGAATGATATCTCTATTTTTATAAAAGCTCCCGAACATAAAACATTATTATATTTTTATGATAGGCTACGTGGATCTAAACTCTCGAGACAAGACTTATGACAGATAATATAATTTACTAAATAAATACACAATTGTGATAGAGAATAAGAAGCTGACGTCTGATTTCTTCAAGTGGTCATATTAACCGTTTACTATGGTAAGGTTAATGTTTAGCGTGCACGTCTTTTACATTGCTTATAAATATTTCTGCCTTGTACAGTGATTGTAATCCACATCGGATCAAGTTATTTCAAACACTTGCTGCTGACTAAGAGTGAGTTTTGAGCTCAACTTATTTTAAAAAGTCTTTAATACCGGTGTTAAAGCTGTTATCTTTCTGAAATGATCCACAGCGCTGAGCTCTCCAGACACAGAGAAACTCCGCCTTTGTTCATAACCACTCTTCTAGCCCCAGCTGGCCCGCTTTTTGCCCAAGGTTTTGGTCGGGCCAAAAAAACTCTGGCCGTTGGCCCCGAGGAAGCCCCGACAAGGCACGATCAAGCCCCGGAAGTGACAGTGGAAACGCGAATGGCCCTGGCATGCACTAGCACGCCCGGGTTAAGCTCGACAGTGGAAACGTGGCTATTGTGCACAGTATACTGTCCATGTCCAGAAAGGTAATAAAAACATCTTTAAAGTAGTCCATGTGACATCAGACAGTCAGTTAGAATTTTTTGAAGCATCAAAAATACATTTTGGTCCACGAATAGCAAAAACTATGACTTTCTTCAGCATTGTATTCTCTTGTGTCTGTTGTGAGAGAGTTCAAAACAAAGCAGTTTGTGATATCCAGTTCACGTTCTTCTTGAAACAGTTCACCAAATCGAACTGAATCGTTTGAAACGGTTTCGCGTCTCCAATAAGCATTAATCCACAAATGACTTAAGCTGTTAACTTTTTTTAATGTGACTGACACTCCCTCTGAACAGGGCCGTGCAGAGACCTTTGGAGGGGCAGGTGCTCAAAGTATAAAAGTGGCACATGGAACAAGGCTTTAAATGGCGCTGTTCAAAATATCAATACAGTTTTATATTGTGACACATTCCTTGCTGATTCGCATATCGATATGGATGATTATGTTTTGAAAAAGAAACAATAGAGAAGACAATTTTAAGTTTAAAATAATAATAGCTCTGGTATTAGAAACTGAAATATCTTAAATTGTCCCAACCTGACTTTTTCTTCTCTGTTCTACAGAATATTTAAGAACAGCGGTTATAGTAAAACTATAGAAAACACTTGTGCCTCTACATTTTCCTCTTTCTCACCAGCCTCTGTCTCATGGCTTGCTGTTCCCTGCTCTCTGTCTGTCACTTGTGCCTCTACATTTCCCTCTTTTTCTTCCTCTATCTCCATCTCCTCATTTGATCTATTACTTTCCACTCTCTGTCCATCTAGGAACAAGGCTCAAATTATTATTTCAGCATTAATCTATTATTTTAACCATGACTACTATATTGATACAAAACATAAAAAAACTGATATTGTGATTAATATTATTATTACTGTTGTAGTTGTTGTTGTCTAAAATTGAACACCTTTGCAATGTAAACTAATGACAGGCTACATTTGTTATTCATATCCTTCACACTGCACTTTGATGTCAGGTATATTATATTTTTTATTGACATTGATATTTTTACATTTATTTCCAGAGAGATTTACAGGCTAAAGTGGTAACACTGTTGCTATTGTAGAAAAAAAAAAAAAATATATATATATATATATATATATATATATATATATATATATATATATATATATATATATATATTCGTCACATTTAAAATATAATTATATTTTAATTCATTTCTGAATTGTTTTTATTTTTATAATGATAATTCAGAGAATGAGAAAATCTGAATAAGCCTTACCAGTGTTGTGATAATTATTTTTAAGTCACTCTACCTGTTAAAAATAAAATAAAAAAAGTACTGTAATATAATCAAAGTTTAGTCAAATAACATAAAAAAGACCAGACCGTTTTGTCTTTTCTCCCTCAAAACAGCATGCTAGTGTTACTTCTACACTGCAGGCTATAAACAACATATCTGCATGTTCTCACATCACATCGTTCTTGTAAAATAATAATAAGTAAATAAACACCATAATCACTTCACTGAGAATGAAACACCACTTACCAGCTGCCACGCTGCTGAAAAAATCCTCTAGCAATTAAAAAAAAATGCGCGTGCAGCGTGAGGAATCATCCCAGGCGGATGAGGTCGTCGCCGTCAGGTGAAAGGTCATCATGTTGGTCATTTTATTTACTAAATTATCATTAATAAATTGTACTAATATTATGATTGGGCGTGGGCTTATAACATTAGCACAGAATCAGTTCAGAATCAATCATCAAAAGAATCAGTTCGCTGTGT